>NW_027072034.1:63566301-64766301 GCF_038088225.1 Cyrtonyx montezumae | reverse complement strand
CCTGAATGACAGATCTATTCTCCAGTATGTTATCTGCTTCTCACATTTCACTGTCATTTGCAAATAAGCACGCAAGCTTGGTTTGCAATATGATGTTTTTATTTTTTTGACAGCATAATTTACAATATGTATATAGACTGGAGAATTACTGCATACATAGCCTCATTGGCTGGTGTGGATCAGCTGCATAAACACTGTCAGGGCTGCCTTTCACACTGGTGTAGGTGGACTCAAACTGAACAAAAGGCTACAGAGGAATAAGGTACAAAAGCAATGAGAAACACAAAATAGTAGATCTAGTACAGTCTAGGTGAGATTTCAGTTGTCTCAGGATGAAAAATATAAAATTGTCTCCTAAAGACCACTAAGACTGGGACATTTTAGACATATCAAGCCTTGAATCTGAATAATGCAATCTCTTCTTTAAGATTAATAGACACAGAGTGAAAATTTTCTTCTGTACTTGGTAAATAATGCAATTTGGTCTCACCAAATTACAGCTGTAATGTTGCTTGAGAATCTGACCTGCAATATGAACTCCCTTGGTTCAACACATATATATATATTTAATTTAGAAAGTGCTTTTCGAATAAGTTTCTTGCCCTTCACTATCTACTGCATTTTGGTTCACTTTGCAGAGTAGGCTCCAAGATTGCTAATGGGATCTTCTCGGATGATATTCAATGCAAAGGTGAACTCAAGTGACTCACTAAATGCATTCTAGCTGCTTATGAATATTCATGTCACACCTGAAAGTTGAAGCTCTCCAAAATTCAGCAGTAGTTCTTCTGCTTGAGAAAACTGTTCCTACACGCCCTGAGTACTAGCTAATAAGTATGTATCTATTTCCTTTAAAGCTTGGTAATTACTGTTACAAGAGGGAAAGATAATCCAAAAATCAAGACCTTGCCAAGTTCTTTTGGTAGCATGAAAATTCATTGATATTACAGTAACAAAAATTCATGGTCTGATGAATATAGCTTTTTATTTCTGTAGTAAGGAAAAAAAAGAATTATTTCTCAACACATTTTTTTTTCTCTTCTGTAGGCAGAAACAATCAAAGGTTGTAAAGCAGTAGGAATGCTCTCCTGGTGCAAACCATAAAAAGCCTAGTTATCTGAAATACAACACTGTTAACAAATGTTGAAAGGTATAATGTAGAGTGAAGTGTAAAGACAAAAGATCATGTTTTAGAGCTACTGTTTTAAAATGCTCAATTTCCCCCCTAAACCATCACAATTCAAGGAGAACACAGAATTGACATATTACAAATATTCATAGACATGACATATTTTTTCCTATTACTATCCCTCTTCTCTGGGAAAAGAAAGTTGTTTTCCTTAAGTCAGCTGCAGAATTTCTGAGAATAGTAAACATTAGTGTTTGGAAAAAGACACAAGTCACAGATTACTTAGTCTTGTTTTATATCTACTGAAAATATAATTTATAAATGAAGATAAAAAGAATTACATTTATTTAGCTTAAAGCAGTGACACATACAGGGGAAGATGATAGCTTTACATAATAAAGTGTAATACTTTAAGAGAAAGGAAGAGCTAGTCACACTGGACTTTAGTCGTAAAACAAGGAGTAATAGGCTGAGTTAGAAGAATAAATTTACTCTGGTTATTACAAGAACTTCCTAGCAATATGGATAATCGGAGTATAGAAAGATTTATCTTGGGAAACGGTTATTGCAGTCTTTGGAAACATTAAAGATAAGATTAAAAAAGCTGTCTGTAAAATATAATGAGTTTTCAGAGCCCAAACTGGATGATCAATAACATCTTTCAAATACACTATTGAAAAGTACTATTAAAAAAAATAAATAGATGAAGTGGAGAAGCAGAAAACAAACAAAAATAATCAACCAACCTAGCAAAAAAATCAACACAGAAATCAAGCTGCTCCAGAGTGACTTACTGACAGATAAGGTTAACTACAATTAAATGTAGGATAAACATATAACTTATAAGAATTAAGTTAGAACTAAGATGTACTAGCTACAGTCAGAGTCAGTTCCTGTAACTACCAACACTAATACTTTAGCAGAATTTATCACAATTTACCTCAAGGACTTTTTCTTCATTTTTCTCTCCATTTTTTTTTCCTGTGCACCTATTTCCCTGTAGTGTCACTGTTCTCTCTATTCTTTAGAGCACGAGGTACATCTAACTGTATTGTAAAATCTTCTCAGCTGATGGAAGGTGAGTACAAAAAATATTTCTCCTAAAGTTATGTTTCATTATGTTAAATAAAGCTCCATTTTATATAAATCAGTAAGACCACCAATTTTCTACCATCAACAATGACTGCCAGGGTTGCTAATAAGTAATAAATTAAGAAGACTTACTGACACTTCACATTTATTTCATTAGGTTTTTATTGCCATTTCTATTTCATTGCGAGGATCAGAAAACTTCACAACATATGTCAATTTCTAATTCCTTCTTCTGCTTCACATTTTGTTCTTAAGTGTACTGACAAAATTTTATACATATGTATATATATATATATATATATATATATATATATATATATATACACACCATGGAAATAAAAATTTTGTTGATCTAAAGATATGGAAGCTATAGTCACAAGAAGTAGATCAGAATCACAGAATCCTAAAATGGGTTGGGTTGAAAGGAACCTTTCAAGAATACTCAGTTCTATCCCCCTATCCTGGGCAGGATCAACTCCCACTAGGTTGCTTAAAATCCCATCCAACTTGACCTTGAACACCTCCATGGGGTATCCATGGAGGCATCCACAACTTATCTGGGCAGTCTATGTCAGTGCCTCACCAGCTCTACAGTAAATATTTTCTTCCTAATGTCTAGTATAGATCTATTTTATTTTTGTTTAAAATTATCACCCCTTGAAATTGCCATAATCCCCTGTTAATAGTTACACTCTTTCTTTCACTTAGGTCCCCTTTTAGAATTGGAATGCTGCTATAAGGTCTCCTTGCAACCTTCACTTCCCTAGGATGAACAACTCTGCCTCTCTTCTCAGGCTTTCTGAGCTGGAAGTGCATATTGCTGACTTGTATTCAGCTTTTTCATCCACTCAGAAAAGGGAAGCACGAGCTCATGGATAAAAGAGAAAGAAGCAGGGAGAACATGAATCTAAGTGAACCAATGGTTAAAGTTTGAAAGGTGCTAGTGAGGAGTATCTGAATTCCAATCTCTTCTCAAAAGTTCAATTATGAAATTTATTCATTATGTATTATTAACATAAACTGACACATATCACTGAAGAACTGGTCATGATTTTTTAAAAATTGCATTTTTAAATGTCAGAGCAATGCCCTCCTGTCTGAGACTGGTAAGGACTGCCTCAAATCAACATGAGATAATCCACATCATTTTGTGGAAAATTTTATATCTGAAAGCATTTCTTTGCAGTTGCTTGCCTTTGAAAGGGAGTGCTCAGGAGCGTTAGTTAGCTGAAGGCTCTGTCTGCAAATAACTCCAGCTTGATACAAGAGACTGGGAAATGATACCATTGTATCCTGTGAAAACAGGATAAAAGTTGAGTCTCCTTGCTTCCTCTTATCTGCTGAATCAAATTTGCAAGGCCTGGAAGACGGTAAGAAAGAAATTCCTGTTGAGATCCCAAAGCCAGAAACTGCCACTCCAGAAGATCTGACTTGGCAGCTTTGATCTATAAATAAGAGTTTGTACTGTCATTGTTAGTAATCATCAACTGAACAAGCAACCTCTGATGACCTATTGTTACTGAAGGTCAGCACCTGACATCAAGACATCCTTGGATCTAGGAGTGGTGAACTGCGCTGTTTTGCTGTGTTTATATATGTCTGTCTCTTTCACCATTTTTCTATCTTTATCTTCTTTTATTCTTTTACTCTTCGTAGTAGCCATTGCCTAAAATTGTCTTGTCTTAACATTTATTAATCATAATTATCCAGTTAGCCAATTTTACCTCTAAATAGTTGTCAGTTAAGAAATCCGACAAAATAACTTGACATGCCAATGAGTTATGTCAAGCAGGTGTTCCCTTATTACAGTTCTGGGTGTATGGGGATCACTCACCATCAAGGAAAGTGGCTACTACACATTTATATACATAGTGTATACATATTCATCACATTTCCAAGAAATTGTTTGCATTCTAGAATGTGGGGAGGGTCTCTGGGCCCATCCAGTGGTAAACTTGAGAAACCTTTAGGGGGTTAACATTGTGTCACAACAATTCTGCCTCCTTACCTTCACTGGACTCCATTTATTGTCAAACAGCTGCTCTACTTGTTTTCTATGGACCACACATTTCTCTGGTCCCTGTGTTCCTTCCTGGAGTTTCCGGTTTGTGCAATCTATGAGGCCTAGTTTAAACAAGTCTATGCAAGTCTTCTTGATTCACTACACAGCAGAACCTAAAATACTAAGTGATCAAAGGCTACTTTTCTCCCTACATTATCTATCAGACTGATAATAGCTTGATTTGATTGTCATTGAAATTCGTAGATGTTATTATATCATATTTAGATGCCTAAATAAAATTTAAATAAGAATATTTAGATTTGTCAGCTCTCTTAAAGAAAATGCACACTGATTCCTGTTAGCAGCTAAAATGGGAGGCAAAAGCATCAGATGGAATTCTTTATTGTTTTGAAAAATGGAAATATCTCCTTTTACATTGGAAACCTGGACTGCAATATTTGATCCAATTCAAAGAGATATAACATCTAAAAACAAAAAACAAACAAACAAAAACAAAACAAAACAAAAAACATCCTCAAGAATCGAGGTCTATAAATTCCCATAGGTGGATAATAGGTCTCAGAACTACTTAATTGCTCTTAACTTCTCTATAACAAATCTTTCTTGACTGCTATTATTTTAAGACCTATATGCAGATGTGCTTTAGGAGTGTCTATTGCAACAGTTCCTGCTAGAAAATTCCTCAGTGGAGCTGAGACATTCATTTAGCAGAACTGAGCTTTAGTTAATTTATTTTCTTCTCAATCTAGCAGAAACTAGGGCACTTTCTGAATCTTTAGATGGACAGTCAGATGTGGTATTCTATCTCTGATGTTCTCAGTGCCACCAGCTTCTAGTTAGTACCAGTTAATGTATACAGCCTCAGGACAAGTCTAACACAGATACCACAAGCTGACTTCTAAGATCTCTGGAGTACAGGTTTAACAGGTAATCTAAGTTTCAGGCAAGTGCTGCACTAGTGCAGTCATACTGTCATCATATAGCTGAGGCAGCTTGCTATTAAAGTGAAGTTTGCCTGAAGGATAGATTTTGCTAAACAAGTACATAATGTCAAACTATACAGAGGTGTTTTATTTTTGTTCTGTTTTTAATTCACCAGGAGTACAGCCAGAATTTTCAAGAATCATTCCTATTCAGGGTGTAGAGAATTTTGCAAAATTATTCATATTTTCAATCAAATTAATGAATTATAAAATTGAGTTATTTTCTGTCCCCTAGGCAATTCAGCAAAGCAGATAACACTTCTGAGAAAAAAAGAGCAAGCTGAAAAGACAAACTTGGTATTTTACATCCATATAACATAGGTTAAAAGTGCAAAATTCACAACATGATATACTATGGGGAAGAGTTTGTCTTACAAATGATGACAGACATAACACCTGCAAAAGCAGCCTCACAGTATGCTAAAGCTATGACTGCCAAAAAGTTGTTTTTATTGTTTACTGTGACAGTGATGCTGGAAGGAGTGCTTTCTGAGTATGCAGTTTGCACCTATAGACTGGATTTTACAGTTTAGTTGCTTATCTCAGATAGGTTTTAAAGAAAGACATGGAAGTGACAGAAAACTGTTAGGTTCAAGTTCCACCAGTACATCTATTCATTCACAATACGTACCTTTATTTTATGAGTCAAGTAAATAGTTTTTTTAATATTTTTTTTATTATTTTTTCTCCTAATCAAACACGTAAGAGTTTTATGGGGTTTTTTGGAAGCTGTTAAATCATCAACCTCTCTGGCACATCATACTCATTAGTCAGAAACATTATGTTTTCCTGAGTAAATCTACATTAATATTTCTTGTAACTTCATTCTGCACTATGTTGTATTGCTAGCTCAGACTATGTGACTTCTGCAATAGTTTTCTGCTTCTTTATGAATGTTTTACAATACTTTTTTAGTAGTATTGAACTGCTAGAAGATGTGGTTTAAAAATGGAAGTCAGAAAGCACTTCTTGCTTGAATTCATCCAGTGCTTAGTTCAGCCAGTACAGTATGTTCTACTTCCAAAGTACTAGTATTCTATACCTTTATTCTAAACCATCTTTAATGAGGCATTCAAAAAAAATGTCTCAAAAAATACAGACAGCTTTTAATGTTCTTTTTTAAGGATAGGGAATAGATAGAAATCTTTATTAAGACTACAATCAAGTACTGAGGAAGGATAGTAATGAAAGACATATTAACCAGTCAAACATGTAGATCACACATGAAATATCTCAGATTGCATTGTTTGTGCCACCCACATTCCAGGGACACCTACACTCTCTAACTAAAATTTTAGTTTGGCTAGAATTGCTAGGAGGAACTCTCTTATCTATCTACATTCATCTGTGAGCCCAGATCAAACATAGCATCTTCAATACACTTTTTCCTCAAAGAAATAGTGGTATTATTTTCACTAACTACAGTTATAAATTCTGTTTTTCATTTTATTCCATACATTAACAGGTAGAAACACTCACCCAAAATGCAATTTATAATTATTTTATCTTAAGATTCAAAGATCTTTAACCTTCTTGAAGTGTTCTGATTGTCATATTCAAAATTCTTTGGGGAAAATATATGCATGAGGAAGAAACTCTTCTACTTCAATCAAGTTTATTGTGGAATAGGTTATTCAAGACCATGCACTGCATTTAGAAAGCAACCAACACTTCTATTAAAAATTCTTTCTTAGAATTAGGTTTTGCATCCCAAAGAAGCAAGGCAATCATACAAACAATCTTAACTGAAGTCAGAAGGATTATTCATATTTGCAAAGCTTATATTTCTGCTGACTCAGTCTTATTAAATAGTAGTTACATCACCAGTTTTGGTGCATTTTATTCACTCCTGTTATTTAATTGAGTTATTCATAGGAATAAAGTATATGTAATTAGGAATTCATGGGACAGAGATGAGAGAAAAAAAAAATCACAAAGTCTCCAAAGAAGCAATATGAATATTTATTTAAATAGCTTTCTATGTTAAATAATAGATCTTCCACCAACTATCGAGGCTGAAAATTTGATTTTTAAGTAGTATGAATTTATAATGGAGAAAGTACAGGCAATAGAAGCAAGGGAAATAAGTTATATCTAAATAAGTGTTTTGCTTTTAACTACATTTTTTTTCTCTTGAAATGTAGTTGCTCATAAACATCCTCTTTAAATACACAGTATTTCATTACCTCTAAGTACAAACATATTTACTGTTCTACAAATACGCTGTAATTAATAAACATAAAAGCAGCAGAAATTTACGCACTTACTACTTTTTTTCTTAGAGCATACACTATCACAATTGCTTATTTAAACAAACAAACAAACAAACAGCTGTTAATCACATAGAGTTTACTTAGAGCCCAAGTTTCCTCATTCTCCCAGGCAGGGCAGGTGTTTCAGTTTACAAGTTTCACACGAATGTTGCTTGATTCATGATCGCTTCCAGAATGTTTAAAAGGAAAGTTTGACTCACTTATCCTTCTTTTTGGAAGAGTTATATGGATGAGCTAAGTTTTCTCTTTGCTATTCCTATATTGATTATTACAACTTTCTGAGAGTTTTGTGGGGTTATTTTGACCACTCTACTGGTCAAAAGAATGAGCTAGAAAGTCACAAAGCAGCCACATAAATATCTTTTCCATAAAAATTAGAAGTTACATAGTCTTTAAAAAGTGTTATCTAACTCATAGATTCTGATTGCTGTTCTGTTATCTGAACAGAAAAAAAACAAATATTTATAATTAATAAATTCTGTTTTACAGCTTTACACTAGTAAATATGTTAGTGAGAGATTAAGCTAGATTTCAAGAGTAATTTATTCATGAAGTGGTTAAATTTAGCTTTACCAGTACTTTCATATCCAGCACTTACTGGAAATATAACTTAGAATGAAATTTTTACTTTCTCCTAACTTGTGCAACCAGGTAAGATAGTAGCTAGCATGTAGTACAATCCTTGCAAAAATAGTTTGCACAGTTAATATTGAACACTGATGCATGTTTTTGCTTTGAACAGATGGTTCCAATTCACATATGATTGGCTTCTTGACACAGGAGCTTACAGTCATTATTTGTTAATTTTGTCATATTTAGAAAAAGAAATAGCACAGGAACCAACTTTAAATGAAATGTATACTTTTTCATACTTTTTACCTTTTTAATAGATGGACTTTGAAACACGCAGCTATCTTTCCATTTCTTTTAAAGAAAAATAAGCTTCCATTTAATACTTTAAAGCAATCATGAATACTCAGTACGGCTAAAGATGGAAAGTCATAAATGTAGTGGATCTTTTAGTATTTGATATGAGTGGTAGATATTAATAAAAACCCTGAACTGAAGTACTATGGAAGTAACAGAAGGGTAGACTGCTCAGTTACAAAGCTGTTACTGACCTTATATGACATTACAGAATAAGAAATAAAATCAAGATCTAAATCTAAAAACTCTTTACCTTTTATTGAAGTATTTGACTGTATATCAAGCAGCTGAAAACCTCAGATGACAGTAATTTGGTTTTGTTTTATTTTTTAGACAGAAAACATGTTGAATATGTTTTTCTTTTTTTTTCCTGTGACATGAACATAGAAAACAAGCACAGAAATTAAATCAAAATGAGGATGTTTTATCACCTACCTATTACACTGCTATTTATTTGCTCTGCTTTCAGTTCTTTCTCAAAGAACTGGTAAATAATTTCCTTAGCATCTACAATATTATATTATAAAACTTGTATGTTAGAAAAGTGATTCAAGTTGCTTAGTATCTGTGCATATAAATAATTTATTTATGAAAGTCAAGTAAGAATAAGTAAAATAAGCTTAATAATATCATAGAGATTGTACCTACATGAATTTCAACAAAGTTCACACAAAACTTTACATTAGATGTATCTTTAGAAATAGGTTTAAAAATACAAACCATTGATGCAAAGATTAGTCAGTTCTCCTGCAGGACTAGTTCTGCAGTTACCTTACTGTTCCCTCAAATACTGCTTAATTCATTTTACACAGAAGTAGGTTTTCTCATGCATTTGTAATTTAAAATGTGCATGCAGTAATCTCTGTTTATAAAGATAAAACCTTGAGAATGCCATTTAAGATTTTTTTTAACATTTTCAAAATTGATTCTTCTTATATAGGCTACACGTAGCAAGAAGATATACTGTAACACTGATGTCTATCAACTGAAATAACAATGGACAGCAAGCTATTTCTGATAACAAGCATAACATTTTACAGTCATTTGTGCATAATATATACTTTCTGTGTACCCTGTAAGTCTTTAAAACTGATACATTAATAAACGTTTTCTAATATTGTTGAGTCAAAGTAGAAACAAACAGAACTAACAACTCTATTCTATAATTAATGTATTATATTCTATACATTGAGTGTGGTGGATTGCCTTTCTTAATGCATTTCTCCACAAGAAAGTTGCTAATGACTTATGCAGAAATTTGAGATAGCAGCTGCAGTTCATATTTATAAAGTTCTAATAGAAACATTTTCAGCAGCACATTGTTCTACCAAAAAAAAAATTGTCAAGGGCACCTTTCTAATTCCTATTTCCATAGGATCCTCTCCCACATTCCCACATTCAACAACCCTTCTGTTTCCTGTTTTATCTTATTCAAATTGTTTTTCCTCTTCATTTTTGGTTTAATGTATTTCCAAATTGCCCCTACATTAGCTTTGATAACACTTCTAGACTTCAAGTTTTTTTCTTTCATGAGGTAATAAAATTTTCAGCTATTTCTCATCTGTTGTGGATGTTCCACCTCTACTTAAAATCTTATGCTTAAATTAAATGTCTTTTCTCCTGCAGTCATCTTTCATCCTTTCATAATTCCCTCACAGCTTTATGGGAGCTTTCTGTTTATCCTGTTAATTTTATTCATCTGTGTTCTGATATTCCTTACTTTATTATTCTTACCTTAATTCTTTCTCTTCACTTAATTTTCCAACAACAAATCATTGATTTTTATATTGCAATAAAACACATTTTGCTATTAATATGGAAAGAAAAAATGTAGTTAAAAGTAATTTTTACAAGTAATTTTCAAGTTCCCTTATATGAAGTATAGCTCCTTCCTTTAAAAGTATCTATCCTTTCATTATGTACAAATAGAGCACTCTAAATATATGTGAACATTCCAGGTGAAAGTTATGAATCCTCTTATATTCTCTAGACAACTCCAGACAAAAATTCAGACAATTTAATTTATTTAATCACAGAAGATCACATCAACTTTCCCACAGAGCAACTAATGGTTGAGATATTGTGATATGCTCCTGATCAGTGGTGAAACACATAGGAAGCACAGAGTTCTCCTCATACTATGCTTCCAGAAAGTTCATCTGGCAGTTTTCCTTTTGAGTCTGAAATCAATATGGGTCTTATCTATTAAATCATAAATTGTATTTATCACAACTTTATTTATTGTATTTCATGTGTTTTTACCATCTCAACCAAACAGAATAGTAGAAGCCATTTTTAAAATGAGAAGATAGCAAGCTGTAGAACTTGCAAATTATAGCAGCATATTTCATTATTGTTTAATGTTTACATATATATGAAGGAGAAAAAATCATTGAGAGATACTAAATGTATCTGTTCACTGACTCAGAAATCTCCTGAATTAGATGTAGAGGCTGGAAAAGTATTTCTATATTCATAATGTTTGTAGATGTCTGATGTTGGACACTGTGGAAGACTGGCTGCTAGATGGAAGAGCACTTTACCTTGTCCAATGCAGCTGTTACACATGTCCCTCACAACAGAACACTACATTATACATTGTGCATCTAGAATATATCATATTCTTCCATCACCATGCCAGGGAGAAAGGCTTTAGAAATATGCATAACTTCTATTTTGTGCCTCAGTGCTGAGAATGGACATTCTAGGTGCTCCTCCATCATTGTTGTGCTTAACCTTACAGGTAATGTAATCAATGTTTATTTGATTTCTCACAGTAATTCCATCCCAGGAAACACTGCTGCCTCAGCATCAAATCCAAAGCATGGGGAGATATATATAATCAGTCTTTAGAGAAAAAAAAAAAAAGAATAGACTTTCACTATTCTATGTGAATTTCAGATCCGTGTAACGAAACCCAGCGAAGACAGTCTGGTTATACTGATGTCTTTTTTCTCAGTCCTTAAATTAAAAATGAAAATTAATAAATAAAGAGAAGACTTACTTGCTTCTTGAAATAAAAATGCAGATGCTTATTTCAGAAAAGATTTATTAGTTTGGCATTGTGAGCAAACGAGCCTCCTCAGAGTTCAGGATTTACCATTGAACTCTGTATTTTCTCTTTCATCTATTCATTATGTTGACCTCTTTTTGCCACCTCAGACCTAAGAAAACAGTAAGTCTTCAGTGTTTCCTATCATTTAACTCCAGGAAACTCAGATAAAAATCACTAGCTGGGTTTAGATATGGAGCAAGACAAAGAGTTTGGCTTGTATTTACATACCAATGATGTCACTTATGCCAGCCATCCAATTAGGCAGCTAATAGTGAACAGATAATAGCAATTAATAGGGGAACATCCATACACAGAGGTTTAGTGTAGGAGTCTGAGCTCATGGTGAAATTGTGACATGCAGAAGCTGCACTGTCTGCTCAGGTTCACATATGCTGAAGTGTTGGAATTGTCATTTAGTCCTAGCTCTAAACTGGACTGTGGGGTTCTAGTGTGTGTGTTCTGCACACCATGTTTGAGAATGTCATAAAATAGAAACCTAATAACAGAAATAGCCACCTCACAACTTTCATACCTCTCTTAGTAAGTAAATTTCAAATCTTATGTCACTGCCTGAACTGGTTCTGTCCTTGAGACTGCTTACTTCTAAATTCCATTTTGACAGCTATAAACTCCAGATAAAATAATATTTTTTTTTCTCTGCAACTTGCTGGTGATTATATTATGCCAAACCTGTTTCTAAAAATGGCTAATATTTCATACAATCCTCTGTAGTCTTCCATAACTTTAGCTGGCATATTGTAGCATCCAGTATGATGATGTACTTTGCAAGTATTCTCAGAAGCCACATATTTGCTTATGAAATCCATCTCCTTTATATTCACTGTCAATGGTGCCTTTTTACACTTGAGCTGATTTCATTAATATTCTTTGCTATAATAGTTAATTTTGGCACAAAGTACTTTAATTCCTTGATTGGATTTACTCATCTAGGATTTTTACTCTTTACTTCAGACATCACTTTTGTCAAGTCTCAGCTTCATAGTTTAATTCCTGAGTGCTTTAAATCTTACCATTTAGGAGTGAGGAAGAGCAGCTTTTGTTTCTTTTTGTGTTGTTGTTTTTCTTTTTCCTTTTAATAAAGACATATCCATATTATTTTATTAGATGTTTACTCCAAAATTTAGAACTACTCTCAAATGTAAAATAAAATAGGTTTTATACATGGATGCAAACAGACAGTTTTATAGCATACTAATTTCTAGCTTGCTCTCTTGCTGTAGAGCTTCAACTTCATTCAGCATTTAAACTATGCATTTGTTTATTAAAAAGGACAAATTAGTTCATACAATTTGCTATTAGATCCATACTAGAAACTTTGATTAAAATTAAACTTGGTTTTACTGCATGATATAGCTGACATAAAACTACTTATTATGAATGAAATTTTATTTTTAATGATAAATTAAACCAAGGTCAGTATCACGGTTTATGAACAAACTTTGCATAGATATATGGGTCATCTCAGTTGCTTACATGTGGACCTACAATGAAGTTTTCTTACTGTCTGCTTGAACTAAACCCTTTATGGATTCCCTCAATGTATTAACCTGACCTTTAGTCAAACAATTTCCCAAGCATTTTTGCATAATTATCCCATCTGTGTGTATAAATTGGATGATTGGTGTTTTGCCATGTTACCAACCATCTGATGAGCAACTGACCATTTCACAGCTGGGCTTGTAATAGTGATGCCTCTCAAGCTAAGAGGTCACAATTTCTTTTTATTTGTTTCACCAGACTTGATGATATTCTATTATTGAAATAGGAGGCAAATTAAAAAGAGAAAGTGGGTAAAACTGTGATCTGTACAACTTGTTTATTTTCAGCAATTCCCCCAACAATCTGCTTCTGCTTTTCTTTTATTTTCTTGTAGGTAAATAACTTTTTTTTTTTTTTGATTGAGGAGTTGAGAAGTCACAAATCAGTATTTTAGGAATAAACACGTGTTACTGATATGTGCACTACTTAAAAATCACAGACCTATGAATTTCAACTTAAGATGTGTCAAGACCATTTTTTCCTTAAAGACTATGCTCCCAAATATTTTGAAACTCTCAATCTATTTTTGTCTGAGCCGAAAACAAAATAATGGACTTATTAAAATAAAGTTATTAATTGAAAAGAAATAGAGAGTAAATAAATCTTCCCCGTGTAGTTTCTTTTCCCCAAGCCTTCTGCTGGTAGTAACATTACAATTTTCTGAGTTGAAGAAACATCTTATTGCTGCCTAAAGCCTAGCTGTGTGTCTGCTTTCTTTTACCTGAGAAATTTTGTCAAGTTGAGCACCTCTTACTTGCAGGGGGCATGCCAGAAAGGCTCTTGAACAACTTTAATTACACCTAGAGAAGTTGTTCTCCTATGGCAGAAGGTTGCAGTTGATCCTAAGGGGAGCAGCTGGAACAAAGAAAACAAGTAGAACTTTTTCCTTTTACCCAAGAACTTTATCTCCCTTGAAAACTGTGAAGTCACAGTTTTCTTACATGGAAACTAAGGCTCAGTGTAAAAAGATACTGGCAAGTTTTTTTAAAAAAGAATGCTTGACTACTTTGGATTGGTGCAAAAATGCTTGCTAGACTAGGCTGTTCAGGAATACTGGATGCCATAACACCAGATATCTCAACTCAGGCACATTCTGGCTCAGTACCTCAACTTGAGGTACTCTGAGTTGTTGAGAAATAGGTAATTTAGGGCCTGCTGGGATCAATATGTAAAATCCATGCCAAAATCACGAAGTATCTTGGTATAACATAAGCCCTGAATTCTCTTAATTCTATATCCAGAATTTAAAACTGAATAACAAGAGGATGTTAAGAAAAATCATAATGTAAAAATGTGCATAATCTACTGAATATAGCAGAATAAATATATAATTTCAATTATTAATTTCAATTATGTCTGTGCTTTAGTTGCCTGATTCTTTAAAATATTAGTTTCTTTGCATTGGTGTTTTTAATGTCCTATCTAAATTTAATTATATATTAGATAATATTGTACATTATATATATAATTTTATATATATGTACATATAAAATTATTATTATATATTTTATCTTACATAGATAAGAAAATGTGAATATACAAATTTGTGCTAGAATACTATAAGCCCTTTTGCTAAACATGCAACTTTACATGGAACCCTAGGATTTTAAGTAGGCTGCTTAACTGTTGATTTTGTTAAAATATTATGGATTGCATTTAGCTCCATTTAGTACAATTGCTTTGTAGCATCGGTCAGGATCACATTTATTCTACTGTTCTGATAAAGTCTAATGATGCACAAATGATTGCTTTATGGAATTATATTTATTATAGCTTCTTAAGATATGATTATTCTGAACATGAAATAATTTGTACAAGTAATATTTTAACCTCTGAGAAACTGTGTTAATCATGTCAAAGAAGCAGGTAATTATGGTTGTGGTCACAACATTCAGAATGGAGAGGAAAACATATGTAGATTTCTTTCAAAAATATATAGAATCATATGTAGTATACATGTTCATCTATTTTTATATGCAATTCATTTTTTGCTGTTGCTCCGAAAAAGAAGATGCCATCATCTAATACTCAGTTGTTTTTCTCAGACTCTGGCTCACCGCAGTGATTAACTATCAGGTTGAGCCAGCAAGTATGGGGATGCAGCAGTGTTCTGTTGAGTAGGAAGAGAGACTAAATTCATCATTTCAAAATCACATATTCCAGGACCGACAGAGCATACTGTGCTTGCTTTTACCCTCACTGTATGATACTATAACCAGCTTTTTTTAATCGGAAAGTGTAAGAGTGTAGCCCCGTAAGGATTATAGAGTATACATAATTAGCTCTTCATTCTATACAGATGCCAAAGACAGATTTTGAGTCTTTAACACTAAATGACTCAAGGGACAGTGATAGACATACAAAAAGAGAAATTACATTTGCCAATAAAGGCCATTAGTAGGGTTATTTTAACTTGAGCAGCCATTGGAAGCCACTTAAAGATACTGAGAGAAATCAGTTAATGCCTTCAAACAGCTTAGATATATATGGGAAAAAAACCTTAGGACAGGAACAGCAGAAAGAGATATTCCTAAGAAGAAAAGAAGATTGGATCAGAGTGAAATGTGCAAAATAAATAGATTAAACATTAGCTCTTTTTCCTACTGAATGGATATCCTCAACAGTAAAGCTTAGAACTATATCCTTAAAGTTCCAGCCACATTCTTGAAAACATTTTGAATTCACGTAAGTTAGTAATTCTCTGGTATACAGGATTTTCCCAGTAGGTAATAGTCCTAGACATGACCACTCTGTTACATTTTGTAGCTATAGACTACTCAGACTAACAGCACAGTGAAATGATGTCAGAATCAGGATTCACTTAATAAAGGCCTATATATGTTTTCGGGAGGGAGAGGGGGGGGTTCATCATGGTTTTATCTTTCCTTGCTTAACAAGAAGTTTACTAACTTAATGGAAATTCCAGAAGGATGGTATAGTGCAGAAAAAATTGTTTTGAATCATTTTGAGCATGGTAAACATGGTAGCACATAGACCTTTAGAAACAGAAAATCTCGCTAGATGGAGATCCAGTAAGTAGGAAAGTAATCTGTTTGATAAGATTTTGGAGTACACAAGCACTGATTCAAGTGAACTTAACATCTGATTGTATGTGCCTATTCTAATCAGTTAAGTCATGAGCATTTTAAGGTGCCAATAAGTTTAGTGTGAGGTTTGTGAAAAAATACCCAAATCCCGATATCTGACTTCAAAGCATTCCTCATCCCTATCAGGCCTGACCAACTCCAAATTATCAAAGCCCCACACCTAAACCAAAGATTATGTTTCCTCCACTTTTATCTGCTGCTAGGCTTGTTACAGTTAAAAGTGCTAGAACATTGAACTCCATAAAAAAATATAATAATTACAATTGAATTTCAAGTTCTGACTGGAAGCAGAAAAGCATTTGTTGTTTTGTTTCCGTTAATATGTTCACATGAGATATGAACTCTGCCTATGTGCATGCCACGTCTTTTATTTCCAAGAAGTATATTAATCACAGAACTACAGGTTATTTTGGTGCTACGTTCTTCAGTTTAAGTTACCAGGGCTCAGATGAAGAGATGATGACAGAAACATAGTTTTGGTCACTTTCTGTCCTAACTACTATGAATTTCATTCATTGATTAACCATAAACTAAAAGCTAAGAGTGGCTTCTGCCTTGAAATTTAGAGGAAAATATCCTCCAGATAGGACATTTCTCTACAGCTATGTATTCATTTTATTGCTAATTTGAGATCTAATTTAATTCTGAATGCTACAAATGGAATCTGACTTATCCTAGCTACAAGCTGCCACTTTCCCTTTCAGGAGCAGAAGCCAGTAAGTTTTCTGTCAGTACCACTTCGTTCAAATTTCTTTTGGATTTGGAGTGAGCTGTCTTGTGAAAGTATAGAAAATTGCACCACCTTCAACCATTAGAGGGTCTGTGCTTTCATATCTTTTTCTGAAAGAGCAGAGTAGACAGTACTCAATTTTTAAAGGACTTTTAAGAGAAGTCTCTAAAATACAGAAGATAAGTTCTGACAAGAGTAGTCCATTCTTTCTTAAAGATATGCTGAAGTGTCAACGCTGAAGAATTTTTGTCATGATCATTTTGGAAATAGACTGAAAACATTTCTTTAACTTTTTATCTCCTCAGAAGATACATTGGAAAAAAATCAAATCAAATCAAATCAAATCAAATCAAATCAAATAATGAAAGTCCTTTTATGTAAATCGATGGTCCTGATGTCTGCTTTGTATGTTGAGAATTGGTATTTGAATTCCTGCATATCAGCTCTAATATTAACTGTTCTACAGTACTATGTGATGATCTTAAGAATTATTCAAGCTAATGTTTTTTTTAAGCATCAGAAGAGCCTAGGGAAAAGGCTGTTACACCAGTAGACTACTGTAATTCTGGACTATGATTGCCATAGAGTAATTGAAATTACTTGTTTGCTTCTACTACCAGTTTTAATTGGATAATATTTTGTACTGCATGTGTTTATGCATTCCCTTTCTTTGTTTCAAGCTGAGGCACCAGAACACTGTTATGTATGCATTCCTCACTCATTAATACTGCCCTTACTAACTCTGATTAGTAGTGTTACAGTTAGTAACATCAATGGATTTAGCTTACTGTGCTTTCCTTTCAGTATACAATCCAAATATTTTTTTGCTGAGTTTTTAAAAAGTGATAAGTCATGCAGCTTTCCAATTAGAATCCTGTAATAGATATAATGTAATTTATAACTAGTTCATTATATAGTCTAATGCAAAATAAAGAAAATAAATATTATCTTAAAACTCATTATAATCTTTTGCCTAAAAACTTTTACTATTCAAGGTAGTTGTCAAGTTTCTGAATAGATCTCAGTACCAATATTACAATCATTATGTGCATAACTATACCAGGGCACTGAGCACATTTCTTCCAGCACTCCCATAGGAGATTTGGCTGCCTGGGCACAGCCAATGTATAGACAGCGCAGGCAGTGGCCTTGAAAAAGTCAGCTAGTAAAAGCTTGAGCAAAGGACGTCCTTTGTTCCCCTGTAAGTCTCATTAGGCTTAATCTCCTGCCCTCTATCCCTCTGTCCCTGTCTGAACAGAGTAGTCTTGCTGCTCTCTGGCAATCTGTAGAGCTATCTAAGTAAATCCAGTATGTTTGAGCCATTGTCAGCAAACGTCACCCCAGATGCGACATAGCAAACAAAGCCATTTCCTTTGCTTGTCATGAAAAGGGACTGACATCTTAATAGAAGAATATCTCACTATCTTCTTTTAATAGCTGTATTCCAGACTGAACTGATAGATTTTTGTGTGGTAGAGCTGTGGATTATATAGTGCAAAGTTTCTCTTCTCAATCTAGATGCAGCTTAATCATGGAAAATGAATGTTATGATCTGCCACAGAAATCTGGTGACATGGGTGCCATTCTTCAATGTACTGCCAGATTCAGTGTGCTCAGTAGGTTGTGCAGTGTGCTCAGTAGATCAGTACATTGGCAGAGTTATTAGCTTATCTCCTTGCTTAAATTCTCTATTAGGTAGCACCGGAGGGACTACAAAGTCACCTTCGCTTATTTAAAACTGTGAGTAACCTCTATTCACACCATCTTGTTGTCACCTCACCAGATCTACTGCTTTACTCTTGATAGATGTTTCTGTTGCTGCCTTACATAATATACATGAAAACATATGGGACATAACATTTACAGTTTTTTGTTGTTGGTGGTGGTGGTCTTTTTTTTTTAAGTGGACTGTAGTCCATGAGAAATAGAATGATTTCTATTATTTGAAAATAAATTTTGTTTTCATAGATATATAGTTTATTTATGGTTGTCTTTTTAGTATGCTAGAAAAGTCACTTAAAGCAGTATTAACAAATAACCTGTGGCTAGAAAAAAATTACTTCATTAGAGGCAGTATTTTTAAAACTAATATCTTTAGTAATCTCACGGACACTTTAAATAAAAATGTTGCATAGAGCTAACATGTTGGTGAAGGTCTGAGCCCTCCTTTAGAATGTCTCGAAACCTTAAAAAATAAATATTGTTAATTTGAAGTTTAAGATTACTGTTTTCAAGATAAGATGGTAATTATAGAAAATTTATAATGTCATATTGCTGTGAAAAGATTTACATTGCTTTCTGTAAAAATTAACAACTCGTACAAAAAGTTCGATTGCTCTGTTTGTAAGGCAGCAGTTTCAAAATAGAAACGTGCTTATAATCATTCAATCATTTTTATGAGTGAGCTTTAACTTCTGCAGTTACATAACCACGTGGTGGCAGCATTGATTAAATTTGGATTCAGACAGCGTAGTCATTCCAGAGCTCTGCATTAAGGTGGCTGTATCTGTCTGGGAATCTTCTTGCTGCTTCTTACATGGGGATAATGAGGGGATCTGAGTGAAAAGGCAGATACTGATGGCTTCTTCAGAAAGAGGTTCAGAGATCAACAACTCACAGTAAAATAAATGCAGACTAATTTAGCAATCCACAGTACAGCTCTGTATGTAGTACATAATGTGAAGCTGTAGTCGATTATTTTGTCAAAGAACTAGTTATTATCATGGCAAGTAATATCAGTATATTCTCTCTCTTCAAAATGTATATTAATTTAATTTCGAAAGGAGATCAACAAAATTATCTGGACAGAGAAGTACATTCATTATCCAATATGAAGGTGAAGAAGTTTAGTCCAGTAAGGGGAAGGAATGCCTTTGGTACTATATTCACTTTTTCCTCTTCCTATTTCCCCACTGAAATTACTATTTGGATTTAGCATGTGTCAGTATGTGAAACAGCTAGCTGTCTCAGGAAGACTGCAAATAAACAAAAAGCACCCAGAAGACAAACACAGTTTTCTGAATAAGGAATCTCTGAGCCTCTGAAATCATGTATGCTTTAGGAGAGATGGATGTGTAACAGCAGTGAAGCCACCTGGCGGATAGTAGCAGCTTCAAGAGGCTGTATAGATTTACAGGACTTCTTTCTATGCTATGTAGTATAGAAGGTGGTATCAGAATCAGTTTGCAGTCTCTGCTTTTGGTATACTGGTTAGACATATATTCAGTAGAAAGAACATGAAAGACTTCTCATAAAACAGTCAAGAGAAACCAAGTTAGAAATTCATGTGTAAACACAGAATGGTCTGACATTACCAATGGACTACAGTGCCTTCAGCCAGAAATCTTTGTCTTGGATCACTAAAAACTATAATCCTCTTGTCAGCTAGTCTTCTGCAGATCAAATTCCTCTGCAGAAGATATTCAGTATATTGCTGCAGACAATACATTTTACTTCTTTAATTTTAAAAACATGGTTGCATATTTTCTGTGTGTTTATTTGAAACCAATAATACTGCTATGCATTTTACTTGCTGTACTATATTGGCCTCTGAATTTATGTTTGTATGTCAGACTTTATTTTTCATAAATTGACAAATTCAAACCACTAGCTATGCTTATATGAGAGTTCTGACAGCAGAATTAATAACAGATGAGGTTTCAAGTTGATGTGGTAAGTAACATTATATAAGATTACCTACCTATTAAAAATAAATATGATTACTGATGCTGAATTTTATATCATCTGTTAGTACAAGTGTTCTGATCTTGTCACTGATGAGCTGTGCACCTTGCCCTCATCCCGATGCCAAACTCTGGGATGCCATCTCTCTGGCATTGTTTTGGGTTTATGTTAACATAACTTGAGGTCACTTGTTCCATTTGTCATTTTAGAACAGCAGACAATTAATTTATCAGTAGTTCAAGACACAGAACCCCAAACAAACTAACTCCTAGAAGAATGTGTGGGCTTTCAAATTCCTATATGTCATTCTGCTCCCTTAAAAAAGGCTAACATTTTCCTATTATTAAGTTTACTACTGTGAGAGTATTTTACATCTTTTAAGGTCCTGGCTTTATGATTTATGTTATTGGTATTCCACATAACAACCATGTAGTGCATTGGGAGTTAAAGGGTTAATGTTCCAGCTCGATGGATCATCGATAGCTCCAGGTACATCTGCCTCAGAAGAGAAGAACTGTGTACCCCAGAGGACTTTACATGGCTTTGCATTTTTCTGTTTTCTGCTCAGAAGGAAAGATAAAAACATTTATGTGTCATGAGACACAGCCTCCTCCCTTTCAGATCAACCCAGCAGTGGGTGCTCCCTAGCCATCTCGCTTTCAGTGTTTAGCATATGGCCTTCAGTTCTCAGACACTCTCTCTCATTTTGTTTATCAGCTTCAATTCCAATTATATTGTATTATATTGTGTTATTTTGCATTCTGATATATTATTTAGTAAATTAGCTTTCCTCCTCAGATCATTGTTGCTGTTTTGCTTCTAGGTCCATCTCCCTTTTCATTTTTCCCCTTATCCCTTCCCTTTCCCGGGGAGTGGGTCTGTGGGTCCCCTGCACCAGTCATCATGGAACCAGTCCGAACCAGCCTGTAAACCACCGACATAAGGAAATAAAGATACAGACAATTATACAATGCAAATACATTTTATATGCAGAATGTACTTTGATGTATGCCAACTGAAATGTGATATATAAGCCAATTTACACCTAAATACATTTTATAACCTAAAACTAGAGCAGTTACTGTCTCAGTACGTAAGATATTACTATTGCAGTCGGCAGTTGGGCCAATCTCAGACAGGGCTGAGCTGAGTTTTACAGGTTCCCTATGAACAAATGCCCACTGCCTGGACTGGCTGAGCTTCAGCTCTGGGAGTACCATTTGGGGAAGGGCTGACAGCCCCAGGCTGTCCATGCTAAGAGATCATAGAAATCCAATCTTACACAGAATGGCAGTGTTTTCTGAAGTATAAGGTTAGGCTGATTCCCTAGGACATTCCTAACAAAGGAAGAAAAGGAAGAGAAGAAAAACAACTTAATTTAGCACTCGTAAATTTCTGTCTCTGGGTTTGAATTTCTGTATCCAAATATATGCTACTCCTTATACCTTGTGTAAAATGGGCAAAACAGAATTCATCAGGCTTACAGAACTTTTTGCTTTCTTCTTTTTTTAAAGACTTATAGTGTCAATTCCAGAACTGCAAATTTTGAGGGTGAATTAAAAAGTAATTACTCCTGTTTTATTATACTGATTCACAACATCAGAGTTGGAAGGTGGTGGTATCTTAGAGTCATATAATAGAATCATAGAATCAAAGTAGCGTTTGAGTTGGAAGAGACCCTTAAAGGTTATCTAGTCTAACTTCCCTGCAATGTACAGGGATACCTACACTAGGCTACTAGGTTGGTAAGGCAGGACCTGCCTTTAGTGAAGTCATATTTGTTGTCTTGTATCACCTCTCTCTCTTTCATGTGCCTAAGCTCAGCTTCCTGGATAATTTGTTCCATGATCTCCCCTGGCACAGAGGTTAGGCTGACAGCTTGATAGTTCCCTGGATCATCCTTTTTACCCTTCTTAAAAATAAGTGTGACATTGCCTTTTTTCTAGTCACCAGGGACTTCACCTGATTGACATTACTTCCCAAATGTCATCAAGAGTGGCTTGGTGTCTACACTGCCCATTTCCATCAAGAGTGTGGGATACATTTCATTGGGATTCATTGGCTTATGGATGTTCAGGTTTCTCAGGTGTTCATAAACTCGATCTTCACTTAAAATAGGATGGGGACTATTCCTCCAGTCTCCGTCTTTCAACCCATTCACTTGAGGGCATTGTGTAGTTACCAGTGAAGATAGAGACAAAAAAAGTTGCTGAGCACCTCAGCCTTTTCCTTGTCTGCTGTTAAACAGCCTGCCTGTATTGTTCACTAGCCAAGATAAGGGGGCACTAGAAATATTGCAATAGATGTTGAACCTTCATGACTATACTTGATTAAATTTTGCTGAGACATATGGCAGCAGAGGGGCAGACTGACAAAATAGAGTCTGACATGGAAGTGCATATGAAGCAAAGATGTGTCACTGAATTCCTCTGTGCAGAAAAATGGTACTCACTGACATTCATCCACGCTTGCTGAATGTTTCTGGAGACCAGAATGAGGATGTAAGCACAGTGAGGCGTGGGTGTTTGTCTCACTCCAGTTATAGGAGGGAGAGAAGTTTCTTTTGATGTACGTGTACCTGATGGTGAGACCCCAGGGGGTTCTTTTAAGAGGTTTTTTTTCTTTTAGGGAATTCCTCCAGCAAAGGTCACTTTCTTTGGGAGTTCTCCTCCTCCAAAGGTTTCTTTTAGGGAATATCAGAAAGTTTGTGCCAGGTGGGTTTCACAAATGCTCATACAAGAACAGAGAGAACATACGAAAATTTGTCACAATCTATTGAACCAATACAAGGTTCAAGGTGACAGCTTCCTGGATCGCATCATTACCAGTGACAAGTCATGGTGCCATCAGTAAGTGCCAGAGTTAAAATGGAGTGTTGACATGTGAATTCACCATTGAAAAGAAAGTTCAAGACACACCCATCAGTGGGTAAAGTGATATGCACTGCCTTTTATGGACAGGAAAGGGGTGATCCTTCTGGATTTCCTGGAACCCAAACAAGACATCAGTGGCTGCTATATTGCAGTGTTCATTTAGCTGAGGGCTCCAACTTCCAGAGTCCGGACAGAAAAGAAAACAGACATTCTCTTGCAACATGATGATGCCAGACCCCGTACCGGCTGAAAGACAAGGGTACACATTTCCAGTCTTGGCTGTACTGTCCTATCACACTCACCATATAGAACATATTTGGCACTATATGATTTCCAGCTGTTCAGAACAATGAAAGATGAACTGCATGAGTAACATTATCCAACAACAGCACCATC
Source organism: Cyrtonyx montezumae (assembly GCF_038088225.1). Taxonomy (NCBI): domain Eukaryota; kingdom Metazoa; phylum Chordata; class Aves; order Galliformes; family Odontophoridae; genus Cyrtonyx; species Cyrtonyx montezumae. The sequence goes on along the minus strand of NW_027072034.1, from coordinate 64,742,469 downwards.
ATAGCAGCTGTGAAACAGTATGTCAAGAGTTTTCCAAGCTCAGTTTGCAGGCTCTTTTTCATCTCTGTTGAAAATGCATAATGGTGGTGACAAATGGTTGTAGCTGTAGCATTACTGAGTAATAGTATTGTAAACTTTGCATCTGTTATAATTTCCATGGAAATAAATAAGAGGCGTTACTTTTGAAGTGACCTATGTAATTTCTCAGTTAACTACATATACATTTAAACTGCTGTATTTTTGCCTTGATTTGTTCATTTTTTAATTGTCTAGCACTCCATGAAAACACAACCTGCAAAGGAGTATTAATAATAAAAGTGACTTGTGGTTAGCAATATGTAGCATCTGTAGTGCAATGTAGCAAAATGGGAGTGAAGTGAGAAGCTGGAGATGAGGCTAGCTGTTCTCTCATTTGCATTTTTAGATAAACTCTGTACTGAAATAGTAGCGTGCTCTTTTTGAATGCCTGTGATAACCTATGTGTCTGTGGTTATTGCTGAGAAGCATAAAATGAACAGATTAAATGAAACTCTGAGAGCAGTAATAGAAGGCTGGCAAGATGGTTTAAGAATAAGGTAAAAAGTAAAATATGATTGTTTAACTTGGACTGAGGTGATAAGAAAAAGTTAAATTGTGTAACTTAACCATTTATTTATGAATACAGAGAATTTTAGTAAGTATTTCATATGTATGGACATTTGAAAACAACTATAGATATAGAAAAAATATATCATTAATAACAACAGAGTCCTTTCAAACTACAAACACGAGTCCTGTCATCATGATTGGTATCTCAGTATCCCAAGAAATGCAATGCTTAAAAATCAATCATTTGAAAAACAGCAAAAATAGATTTTTCTTTAATTCTTCTTGATAATAAGCATACTGGTAAAATAAACTGAGTCATCTCAGCCTAGTCTCATAAAATATCCCATAGTTCCTTTCTTTGTCAAACTTTACAAATGCTTTATTTTTTTCACAAACATATTCTTCCTGGACATGGCATCTTTCTGTATAGTGCCACTCCTGTAGTCCTTTGCCTCTTTGCAAAATGTTTTTTGTTTTTTGTTTTTTGTTTTTTAATGATACTTTGGTTTAATTTGTCTCAGCTTTAACTTTCGTTTTCTACATAAATTCTCAGTCCACAATGGGAGTTTTCTGTCAGTCTTAAAAAAGTTAAATGTCTATTCAAGTTTCAATATGTGGTATACTATACACAAAATTATTTAAATGAAATCCAAGCAAAGCATATTCCTTGTAACAAGCAAAACAAATCTCCTCAGAACAATACTACAATTAGTAATCTAAGAAATCAAGGAGGAAAGAAAACTGGCAGCTGTAAGAGACTATTATTTTATACCATTGCCTCAAAGTTTGCTGATGAACATGTCCGAACATGTCCAAGCTAGTCCTGGGTTGTGAAATCCTTTGTCTAAGGGACAAGCAGATGGGCATGTCCTGGGGCAACGAAAGAGAGAGAAGCTGCAGCTCAGTGGAACACTCTTTTGTGTGGTACTCATCTCCGAGGGGAGATAGCCATCTCAGGAGATGCTTGCCTGGCACGCTAGCACGGGATTTGTCATATAGGCATGAGAAATGGAGGATAAAAGAGGGATCGACCACCATGAGATTGGGGGTGTTCTTTCATCAGAAACCTCATGAGCAGATCCCTGCTGCTGAACTCCCTCCTGGGCCTGCTGCCTGAGACACGCTGCTTTCTCCTGGACCTCGCCGCTCCTTCGAGGTGCTCTACCATCTGAACCCTCACGAGCTGATCACTGTTGGCTGCTTCTCTGGTGCTGACTGACGCTGTTCCTGGACTTTCCCCATGCCGCTTCTCCCGTGCTGACCCGGTGCCGCTTCTCCAGGACAGCTGCCAGGGCTGCTCAGGGCTGCCCGTCGCTGCTGCTGTTCTCCCCGCTTCTGCCGCCCCTGCTCTTCTGCCTCGGACCGTCGGAGCCGCTTGCAACCGGACCGCCCCTGGGATCCTGGCTGCTGACTTTCCCCGCGTTGTACAAACCCTTGCTTCTTTCCGATCTTTGCTATCGCTCGCCTTCCCTTCCCCATCACCCTTATTGGTAACAGTGTCCGCCTTCCCCATCTCCCTGGTCAGTATTGGTAATAAACTGGTCGGACCAACATTTGAACCATTGCTTCTTAACCTCACGCCGGGTATACACATATTCTAAGAACCTCGTCTCCCTCCTTTATATTGGAGCGTGACAGCAGCTGTTCAATTTTATATAATTATGATGTATAAATGACACAAAATTTATAATAGGAATTTTTAAAAGAGTTCAAGAGGTCAAAATCTGTTTTATAGAGAATTACTTCAATGACAGATTAGAGAAATACTACAAAGCAATATATATATATATATATATATTAATTTTTTTTGGTAAGACCACATAAAAAGATCATATTTACAATATTAGGGGTTAACTTATGAGAGATTCTGCACTCTGTATATCCCCTGTTCTCTCAGAATTTCAAGATATAGAATTTTTTTCTCATCATTTAGGTTTGCATTCTCAAAGTATTAATAAAGCAAGCTACATATGACATCTGCACTTCTAAGTTACATTTCATTTAAAAAAAAATAGGTCACAGTGAATGACTATGGGTAGAAGATCTAGTTCCTATTAATAAACCTGTTCCAACTGCAAAGACTTTTCTATGCAATGCTATAAAATTATGCAGAAAAAGAAATGAACAAGCTTGACAGGGTGATAAAAAAGAATCATAGGCTTGACCTAGTAAGTCACAATCTAATAATACATGATAATTTATGTACAATTCTCTGGTATGTTTAATCAATCAAAAATTGGTATAGGGCACAAATTAGCAACCAGAAACTAGAAATGTATTTACTACTCAATGCATGAAGCCTTACAGAAACCTATGAGAAGCTCTTGTAAGGTAATCTCACAAAATGCCTTTTTTGTTTGTTTGTTTGCTTTTATGGTTTTTGTTTTCTAACTTTTTTTATCTTTTGAACTTTGTGTGTTTGATCAGTGAGATATTTTCTGGATGCAGTCAATATTCATAAGGTTATCAGAGTTTATTTCTGTGTATCAAAGTTAACTTATTCTATTGTACGCTTTGTGAGACTTGTTGCATCTAACCTATAGTCTATTGATCAAATATATGTATGTAAGTAGATAATAGCTTCCATTTGTCTTTGATATGGCACAACTAGATTTTAATGAAAGAAACAATATTATATGAGTAAGTATTTCTAGCACTTACAGATCCTGGAAATACACTAGTAGAAGAAAATATCCATAGACAAAAAAGACAAGATTTTCTGGGGAAATAATACTGTGAGTAGCCCGCAGTCACTAGATGGTACAGTTATCGTTTTTTGCTTGCTCTTCACTTAACATGCCATTGGAATCCTGCCCTAATATCACAAGAGACAAGTCATTTAATTCTTCTTGAATTCATGCCTAATTTTTAACGTTTGCTGATAATGTTTTTTATAATCTGTATTTTATTTATTTTCTCCTTTTGTACATACATAAATGGGGACTGGAAAAGGGAAAAAATATGTTCATATTCTAATATCACTTAATTTGCAGCCATTTTTAATGCACTGTTTATATTCTTTGAAGTTGCAAGTCTTGAATTTTCTTTGAGTATAAAATTTATTTATTTATTTATTTATCCATTCATTCATTCACTTTGTTCTCCTTTCTGTCCTCTAGCTACATTTTTATATGGAAAGCACCTTTCTACTTTACAAATCTGAGTTTCTACATTGCTCTCTTAAGTATATAAAAAAATAGTGCTCGTTATACCAAATACCTAATTCAAAGATTCAAAAAGGCATTCAACATAGAATCATATGATTATATTATCACGAGTTGGAAGATTATTTTCAGTATATTCCTCAAGATGACTTTTAATGGCAGAGTTTTGCATTTCAAATAGCTGGCAGTGTATTCATCTCCTGGGAAACTTTGGGACATTTGTTTTCCCAATTTGTAGACACACTATTCTCTTTTCAATGGAAGAACTATAGATGCAGACCCTACTCTGCTGGAAATTATTACCCAGAGATCACTTTCCAGTACCCTTCATGAAAAAAAAAAGAAAAATAAGCAACATCACAGTCTTTCTTTAGTTATTTTAGGTAAATAGGTATTTAAGACTGTTTCTATTCCAGAGAACAACAGATATTGGCTTTGGCTGACTGTTTTAGAAGCTATTCAAAAGCCCAAATAAACCTGTCAAAAGAAGGATCCACTTGATCAAAAGTCATAGATTATGGGAAAAATAAAATCCCGAATGCATGCTTTCAAGAAGCTCTCACTCATTCTATCCATGTCATTTTCCATAGGCAGAAAATAACAGCACCATATTCAGTTAGTATTCTGAAAGCTGCAGAGGATGATCTCTGCAGTAGAATAATTATGAAACAATTGGAAAAAAAAATTCCATTGAGCTTCGAGTGTTGACATTTGCTTTTATTTGTAAACAGGTTTTTTTTCTTCATTTTATAGTGCTCTTACCTGTAGTTGATACATACTGTGTTTCACCAAATAACCAGTTATGTTGATAAGATAAATATAAAGCAGTAGTATTTAAGGAAATCACTGACCACTGGGGATAGTACTGTACAAAATTGCCCACCCACCAAAGCTTCCTTCTTTCCTTCAGTGAACAGAAGCTTTAATTTTATATTAACTCTCTAAGCTCTTCTCTATAAATTCTTAAAATTCTTGCAATCAAATAGCCCTATTTTTGTGAGTTTCAGCACTCACTCTTTATCAAATTATGAAGAAGCTCTAATTTCTAATATGACAAGCTCTTTTCTCAGTAGTCTCTTGGCTAATGCAGTACCTCTATGTAAAAATCTACTCAAGTTTCAAGTGATTATAAGTAAAAATCAACAAATTATTTTTATTTTATATATTTTAGTTCTCTCAGAGGTAAGAAGTATTTATCCTGACAATTACTAGATCTAATCAAGCCATCAGATACTGCAGTAATAAATTTCCTGTAGAATTTAACTCATAAATTCAATAGACTTGCATGTGTGAATATTTGATTGGTGACTTATTCCGTAAGTTTCAAATTGGATTACATTTGTATTAAGTCTTTTATATTAAGGCACTGTATATCAATGTTTCGTAAATATGAGACTTTGAGAGGAAAAGGTTATAAACCCAAGATAATGTGTGGAAACAAATACACTAGTAATTCCATTTAAGATGATAAATCAATTATTTTAAAAGAGATATAGCGCCAAACTTTACGGTGAGTTCCATCCATCAAATAGTCATTTATTTAAGACAGAATCTCACAACCAGCCTATGGGTATTTGTGGTAAGATATCAAGAATGAAATATGGCATATTCTTTGAATTTCAGAGATTCATAGAATATAAGTATAATCTGCACCATATTGGGAAAAGAAGTACCATTGGCTGGCTGAAAATATGCACGTGAGCAAAATAGGTATGAAGGACCTACAGTAGAGAACTTTTATTATAGAAAAGTGAGACAGTGTAAAAAGAAATATTTTTTTAGAATGGATTAACGTTTGTGTATGTGTGCGGACATGTGAGTATGTGTATATATTATAAATTTTCATATAAAAAATTCAAAAAGGATCTGTTCATTTCAAATTAAATCATATGGAAATAGATTGTAAAATAGATAAAGATGACAGGTCTGTATTCCCACGACAAGAATTTGGTTTGTTTTGTTGCAGTGAAGTACAAGAGAAATTGAAACAAAATTCCTCCATCTAGAGCATACTTTTAGCAGTTCCTTATGTCAACACATACATCTATGTAATGGCTGATACTATAAGATGGGTAAGATATTACAGTTCACTTTTTTTCCATTCACAGGCTAAATTTAGTAATGATTGCTTAAGTCTAATTAAAGGAAATTAGGTCTGATATTACTACATGACCCTGATTGTTTTTTATATAATTTTCCAGTACTTTAAGAAAAAGCATGCATAAGAAAATAATTAAAAAATCTGTTAAAGTGCTATAAAAGGTAATACACTTATAAAAGTTGTGACACTTATAGACAGTTCTTTTGGGAACTGACAAAAGAGCACATGGTTAGGGTTAACTCTGGCAGGAAGCTAAGCCCCACACAACTGTCACTCACTTGACCCCAGAAGAATGCGTAAGAGAACTGCAAAGTAAAAGTGAGAAAAGTCATGGGTTGAGAAAAAAACAGATGAAACAAAATAGGTAAAGCAAAAAAAGTGTGTGCAAGGAGTCCAAATAGACATTCATTCAATATTTCCCATCAACAGGCAAATGCTTAGCCATTTTCAGAAAAACAAGATTTCATTATGTGTAGCAGTTACTTGGGAAGACAAATGCCTTAACTCTTAACACATCTCCTTCCTTTCTTTCCTCCAGCTGTTATTGATAAGCATGATGTCACATGATGTGAGACTTCCATTTGGCCAGTTTAGGTCAGGGGGCTGTTTTCCCCCACATATTCTGGTATGCTCCCAGCTTCCTCCATGGCAGGGCTACGTGAGAAGCAGAGAATACAGTGATTTTGTGTAAGTACTGCTCTGCAACAACTACAACATCAATGTACTGACACTCAAAGCAATGTTTAGACCACAAATCTAAAACATGAATTTCTAAAAAGAAATTAACTCCATCCCAGCCAAAACTAGTACAACATACCATCAGTAGAATATCAACATTTTATTTAAATTTCTGTTTTATATTCCCATTGGAAAAAGTACTGAGTAATATAAAAGTTATTTGGATTTATCTCCTACTTTAGAACGCCATATGCTAAACGAATCTCTTATTGTGAACTACTTTTTAAAGGCATCGTAAGATGAAACATGATGGTTCTTTAGACTGGTGTCATTGAAGTGAAATCGAGACATATGTTCAATCTATATGAGTATCTCCATAACAAAAAGTTATATCCAATAATATTCAAATAATAGGTTGAGGATAGTAAAATTAAGAAATGAGATAATAACGAAAGAAGATAATTGTCGACACCCTAAATGAACTAGCAAGTTGTGATGACAAGTCTTCAGTGGGGCCCCCAACCACATCCATGATGTTCAGGGTAGACATTCAGATCATGCCTGAGCTACACTGGAGAAAAGGTGATTTCAGTTCCAGCTACACCTGTAACTATGCCTGGTGGTGGAGTTCCTTGATCTGCAGCCTGCTTTTGTTTCAGCCCCTTGTAACATTATAGGCCTTCCCAGCAATCACTGGATTGACTTCCTTGGACCTGCTTTATCACTGGTATATTCCCTTTGGATCTGGTCTCTTGGTTGGTCCTGGCCACAGTAAGCATCCTCTTCTTCACAGTGCCGTGATTCTTTGTGGTAAAGAACATCATTTGCCCTACTGAATAATGTGCCTCACCTCACTTCTGTGTCCTGTCCCTTAGGGAATTGTTCTGCTTTTGCTGCTTACTGTCAATAATAGTGAAAAGTAAGAGAACAGCTGCTAAGGTACGTAATTAGCCAAGTCTTTTTAAAGGACAGCTTTAGAAATTAAAACAAAACATTCACTGTAACAAGAAATGGAAAATAGGCCTGATAGTACTGTTTTCATATCTGTATCAGATACAAACAAACATGCTCTTTATTTTGAGGTCCCTGAGGTTCCCCTCTCCTAGGGAGTCCCCAGATGTAAGGGAGTTTGCCTCAGGTGCTGCTTAGAGATAGGACATCTGAGAGCAGCTCTTTTCCCATAGTGACTGTGAGGTGGCTTCTGTACTGGTTTTACTGAAAGAAATATCTAATAACTAAGATATAACTGTCTTTGGAACTAGTAAACCTTTAAGTATACTTCAGAAAGAAAAACATATTAAAGAAATTTGGTCTGAGTATTTGAATGTGCTTTTATGGAAAGGCTGTTGAATTTCATGCTTGATAAAGTTATATCTGATCCACATGGTAGTTCTAGGTAGTTCTAATATTAATAACATTAGCACTGTAAAACCTCACATCACATCTCTCTTGACTGGTCTTGTAGTTTTTTAAGGTATGTCTCAATTTGTGAAGGATAGTTTGACCAAATTTAGCTGAGTACTTTTTCTCCTTTTCACATTCTTTCTGAAACAGAATTAATTTTTTTCTTAAGCTAACCTGACTTTGACAAGCCTATTGCTTCTGTTGCAAGCCTCTTATACAGGATTTCAGGCTTTTCGTGGGAAGGGAAAGAGAACTTAATGAAAATCACAATATATGTAACTTTCAGCCTTACTGAATGGTAGTAGATGATTATTTATAAAGTTATGAGCATTTGGGGTTTCAGACAAAGTCTGTCAAGATGCTATTCTTACAAGGTGATCACATTTTTTGAACTCTTTTATGTTTTGACAGAGGTGATTATATTTTTGTTATCTATATATGAATATATCTATCAATTATCAGAATCATTTACCTACTTGAAGGTGTTGCTTTCTTTGGTTACCATTTTATATATCTATATTAAAACAAAAACAAACAGGACCTTGGCAAAACATTTTCTGCATGTTTGCATGTCTGTTCTGTAGCTGCTTTATGAAGAACTTAAGTGTGCCCCTCTTAACTCCCACCATATATCTTAAAATTCAAACTTCAGTAAACTCTCAAATCTAAGCTAAGTCTTTAATAAGCAAGCATTTTCTCTCTCTTCTAATTAGCTCATGCACTTGCCCAGCAACTAATCTCTGCAGTCTGCAATCAACTGAGAAAATAAATACCATTGACAAGTAGGGAAAAGTACTGCTCTCTCTTTGTACTGATAGTTGCAGATATAATCTTGTGACCCCCTAAAGGAATTTGAGGAGGGAACGTTGTGGAATTGCCAGCCAATTTTGTCCCCTTATGCTGAAATGGACAGTAGAATCTATTTGAAGTATGAACAGAATCCTATATTTCCTGTCATTGACTCTCGCATTTGAAAAAGCTGTAGTTCATGATTATTAAGACAGTAAGAGTTTCTGAAAAACATTTCAAGGAAACTTTAGAAAAGCCAAAGAAAATCAAACCGTTCTTTTTTTTCAGTAATGTTTTTATTTTCTTCTTAATTCAGCAGATTTTTTTAAGGGTGTTTATCCATTTTGTGCTCAGTTTAGATTAAAACAAGCTCTTCAAAGCTAGGTACTTGGTTTGATGAGGAAGAAACTGAGAGCACATTAGTGTATCTTTTTAAAAATATATATATTATCTTTGCTACTTGAAATGATTTGGAGGTTTGAATTTATAAATAAATTCAAGAATGAAACCCCATGGTGCAAATAGAACATCCTTTTCAAATGTGTTCTTTCGAAGTCTTTGAGCCAAATGCATCCCTTGTGTCAATCAATTTCAGTAGTATTACACCAGGGAAGAATTCAGATTTTCTTTTCTGAGCCAGTGACCGCAGGTAATATCAATCTGTCTGCTATGCTACTTTCAGTTTGGTTCCCCTTGTTTTAACAGAATTAGTTACAATTTATGATAAGAAGTAGTAAGACAGCTTATTTATTTATTTATTTTTTCCAGTAGCTTCAGGACTGGATGCAGTGTGAGTGAATTGATTGCACCATTTCTTTATAATTTTTTTCTCAAGACAGATGGAGCAGGTGTAGGGGAATTAATGAAGCAACTGCAAAATTGCAGGGGTCATTGGTGTGCAGAAAGCTATAAATTAGCTGGTTCTTATGGGAAATTACCTTCTACCTTTAAGGTATTACCATTTATAAAATCTTGTTTAACTTCTTAAAAATAACAGTTTGAAAGACCAGAAAAGAAAATGTTGAAATCCTATTCTCTGCAGAATTTTTGGTAAAAAAAATAAAAAAAAAATGCGGGAAGTACGTGTAGCACAATCATAAATATTCAGTGAAATCTATATAACGCTAAATTTCTTTTTGCATTTAGAAAAGTTGCCTGAACTAACATATTATTTTGGGAAAAAAAAGGAGTTAACTCTGTAACCACTGTAGATTAATTTCCTGTCTGAAGTATGCAAGTCAACCAAATCATAATACTTTTTTTTTGTGAAATTCCTTCTTACTTTCTTTAAACAGGTAGCTATTAAGATTTGTACCATGTTGATAATGCAGTTACTGTTCAATACAAAAGCATTGCTCCACTTCCTATTGTTTCTTTTGATGGAGTTTTAGCATGAATTCAGAAATCTTATTAATCTATTTAGCATGATATTTTGATCTACTGTACTTGGGATCCTTGATGTATTTAGGTTTTTCTAGTATAACATTCAAATTCTCCACTGTGTTGATGCTTGTGACTATTTGCCTTAAACAGATTTCATTAAGAAGTTGCTTCCTTTTCCCTCTTATATGCTGTAAGTGTATTCACTAGTTGACAGGTTTATAAAACCCATGTTTCTATATCATATTGTGATTGTGCCTAAAATATTATACATCTGAGATACTCATTTAGAACATTATCTAGAGCCATGAGCACTCATGACATTTCAGGGTAGGCTGCAATAGGTAGTAAATACACTATTCTTCATACAGAGTAAATAGCACAAAAATATCCTGCATCAGCTCAAGAAAAGGGATCCAGATATTAATTTTGTTTGTTGTTCCATACTTCGGTTCAGAAGAAGAAGAATCAACATAATAGTTACCTGAGGTGTTGGGTGGAAGAACAGTTAAGCCATTCGAAATTTTTATCAAATCCATGGAAGATAACATAATTTTAATTAGCTTGCAGATGAATATATATATATGTATATGTATGTATGTATATATATAATCACAGGGTTTTTTTTATAGTGTACTGAATAAAGCTTTACATTTTCAGTGGGAATTCTTCTATGAGTTGATACTTCTTTCCCTTTATCTCATATCACTTTATCTCTCATATATTATGTTCAAACTTACAGATACATCACAGAGTCGTATCTATGTATCATATAACTTTGCAAATAGACAAAGTTTTCCATTATTATGTTAAAATATGACTGAATAATTTTTAACTGTGCCATAGCAGTAAATATAGAGAAAGTAAATAACATGATGCTCTGTGAATATTAAGTTAATTATGATCTCAGTATGTTAAATTTAGGGAAAATACATCATTTTTGCAGGCTAGAAGATAATCTAAGAAAATGTATGAAGTTCTTGCCTGAGTGATTTCTCTGGATCAGGCCCATGTTGTATTTTAGTTAATTAGATCACTGTGTTAGTGGAATGGATCAGATGAATATAATTTGGAATATTTTAACATCCCAAGCACTCTAAAAGGATAAATTTTATTTTTCCTTCATGCAGTGGGGGCTTTGAGTTGGATATTTAATCAAATATTCTGTAGCTTCACCTACCTTTTGCTTTGCCTTAAGATACCAGAGTAAGGATATTTCTATTTTCCAAAAATATGCTCTTCATAGTGGGTGGTAGAATATGAAGGTATTCCAAAACATAAAGCATCAGTGGGCATCTGTAGTGATCAAGAGGACTTTTTCCATGTTTGGAATTACCTCACTGTCTTTGGTGGATGCTTTGGTGGACAGATGGTTTGGAGAAGAATCAAAGATGTTCAATTTTTATGTTATACTGAAGAAAAATGTACACAAAGTAAAAAAAAATAGCAATTCTAGTAGGTTAATTAACACTAATGTAAATGGTGGCTTTTAGCTGTTGTACTGAACAGACTCAGAATTACAGAATCTTGTGGGTTTAAAGGAATCACTGAAGATCATCTGGTCCAACTCATTTGATAAAGCAGATTCCTTAGAGTAGGCTGCATTTTGCAGTCCGCTTTACTTTCAGAATCCAGATTCAGAGATTCTGAACACTCAGAAACTACAAAGAAATCAATTGTATACTTTAAGGACATTGTCTGACTTAAAATTTGAAGAATTAACATATCATGAATTTCCACAATGCTTTACTAATAGCCTAACTAACAGGAAGTTTCTCAAATAGCACTAAGTATAGGATGTAACAGCTGCTGAACATTTCTTCTTCCTGTACTTCTCTGTAAGAATTTAAATATACTATCTTGGATTAGGTTGCTTTCAGAGTTAAAATGTGACCTTTACAAACTGTACAAACACTGTGTCAAAATTTTGAAGTCTTCAAAGAACAAAAATTTATTTATTTATTTATTTTAAGAGAATTCCAAGATACCTGTATGTGCACTTGATGTCACAGGTGTGTATTCCACATACGTAGCATGCTTTTATTGGTTTGTAGGAAAGGAATGACAAGCAATATTTGTTTTTCTGCTTTACTGTGATGCACTGTATTCTTTTTTCAATTTCTGATTCTTTTCTTCAAAGACATTAGTCTCGTGATCCTTTTTCAAATATCTAGATTTTCAGTGTGGATAGAAAATGTGGATATAGTCAGTTAAAAGGCTCTTAAAAATACTGAAGATTTTTCATAGCTTTTAATAAGAGATTTGGATCTTGTTTAGAGTTGTAGTTTCACTAAATCAATTTTAATGCTGATCACATTGCACTTTCAATAAAATGAAACTGCAAATATAATACCTATATAAACTGTTCTGCAGGAAAGCTTTGCTAGGAAGCTATTATTTACTCTGAGTCCATTCTTTTGTTCAGCAAGCAAAAACCACCAAATAAAATCTACTTACTCTGCTGGTCTTGAATGTTAAAAATAATATTTGTTGATGTACAGCAATTAATCCTTAAACTGTGCCTATTTCTTCTGGATTCACTCATAATAGATACTTGATTGTAAAACTATGACATATTCTTTTCTGTATTCTCTAGTTCAGTTGAGGGTAGTTTCCAAGAAAGAGAGTTTGATTGGCACCATTTATTCTGTATCTGTTAACAAAACATCGAGTAACAGATATTGTTATGTGTCATTACAATAATCAAACTTCTCCTCTGAAGAAAGTAGTTTTCAAGTTGCATCACTTTGTCTGTAAATTTAAAGATTTTTGAAGCTGTTTTGGGATCAGTGACTAACAGGGCAGAAAATGAAAATGCAGAGCAGGAACAATATAAACTTCATGTGTTACTTATCTATGAGAGATACACAGCACGTCAGTGATGCCAAGAAGCTCAGCAGCTGCATTGTGCATGTGTTAGGGATAAATTGTGATATGTTCTCAGTAAAAAAGAATATAATCACTAGAGTACAATCAGCAATCAAAGTGGCAGGAGGTGTATTTGTCCTGTTTAGATAGGGCATAGATGTTAGTTCAGTTAAGAAGTTATTTATCTTTATTGTTTCCTAGTAACAAAATATGCATCTAAATTATGCAATATATACCTGTTTCCTTATACTCCACTACACTTTATGATGCTGCACGTGAGTTATCATTTTTTAAGAACTTACTGAAAGTAAGTTTTAACTAGAAATAATGTTTTAGAAATAATGTGGCTACATTTACATTAGTATAGTGGTTCAGATCAGGAGGGGGCTTTTTAGCTGAATAACCTTGTCATCCATTAAGTGTATTTTTGGCACAACCAGCGTAATTATTTTAGAATAAGTGAAATGGATTCCCTGCAAACAGAACTGAACAGAAATGTGCACTCCAAAAGAGCACCTGATATTCTCCTGTACATTCAGATTACAGGCCAAGAGACAGTCCAGATTCTGTCAAGATTTATAACGCGTATTGTGGGTGTTAGTTCCTCAGATTAAATTCCTTCTGTTGAAGATCCTACTATACTACATAGCCTAATAATGTGGCTTATTGCCTACTTGTTGATATTAGTGTAGTATTTAAGACTGTACAAAAGATAAGGTTCTATGATTCTTAGATTCATAGATACATTAGGTTGGAAAGGACCTAAAAGATCATCTAGTCCAGCCACCCTCTTTATCTCCATCCCTACCCACTAAACTACTAAATCAAATCCCTTAGCACCTCATCTAAACGCTTCTTGAACAGCGCTAGGGACAGTGCCTCAACCACCTCCCTAGGCAGGCCATTCCAGTGCCTGACCACTCTTTCAGAGAAAAAATGTTTCCTCAGGTCTAATCTAAATCTTCCCCGGCGCAACTTGTGGCCATTCCCTCTCGTCCTGTCATTATTTATCAGGGAGAAGAGGCCCACCCCCTCCTTACCACAACCTCCCTTCAGGAAGTGGTAGAGTGCAATAAGGTCTCCTCTGAGCCTCCTCTTCTCCAGGCTAAACAATCCCAGAGGATTCATAGGAGGAAGCTGTGTGAGCAGAGAGAAACATATCTTTAAAGATTTTATCTCATCACAATTTCTGACAAGGAAAATGAAAAGACTATTAAAATGTTATTAGGTGTCTTCATAACTACTTAGAAAGCTAACTCTATATATGATGTTATCTATGTTATCTCTTGTTATATTATATAGAGTGGAAAAATCAGGGTAGAGAGGCTGAGACAGACCACATCTAGGGGGACTAATAAGTACTGGCTGATCATTTGAAACATTCAGATAAATGTTCACAATTTCATAATGTAGCATTTGAAAATTATTTATTCTTTATCCTTGATGACGAACCTAAGAACAGTTACTAAGTTGATCTCATCATTAAACATAATGTTTTGGATTTATTGTCAGGTGATTTTGAGTGTGTTATCCTTCAGTTCCCCACAGCATGAAAAAAAGAAAAAAAGTTCACTTGACCATTTATTTTTCTATTCAACAACTATAGTAATGGTTTTAGGCTATCTATACAGAAGAATCCATAGTTCAAACACTGAAGTTATTTAAAAATATGGTGTATCAAATGCAGTAATAAGCTTTTCCCTGTGCCAAAAGTGAAAGTATACCCCCTAGTAGACTTTATATAGCACCTTAATCTGGTGAGTACTCTATTGATGTCCCTGAAGGTGTAAAGACCAGACTGGTTGGGACCCTGGGCAATGTGATCTAGGACTTGTAGGAGTTGGCAAACCTGCCTGTGGCAGGGGTTTGGAACTCAGTGATTGTTGTGATCCCTTCCAACACAGGCTATTCTGTGATCCTATGATTTTATGATACTCTGCCAAATTATATGTGTAGCATCTATGAAGCTCTCTGAGAATGTCTCAGATTTTCAAATTCAGTCTTATGATTCTAATTTCAGATCAGTACAGGTGTAGGCACACTTTTCTTTAACTGTTACAGGTATGTAAAAGAAAGACCTAGACACTGAGCACTTTTCTCCTATGCATGATGGTCCAAGCTTGGTTCTACCCTCAGAGGTTTCACGTAGCTTTCTCTTGCTTCTGAGAAAACTTCCTTAACTTAAACAATAGTATTACTTTTATAAATCCTCTGAGGTTACATTGATTTGCTATGTATCTTTTCTGTAACAACAGATAGCACTCTCAGTTTAGATTAAAATATTTTCCACCTGCCAGCTGTGCATATTCACCTTCAAAATCTGAAAATTAAACCAAGAGTTTTCTTAAACAACTATCAAGATGGTAAAATTCAGCAGATCAATTTATGGCCTCATTTATTCCTGTATGATACAATTACCTTAAATTACCTACACGTACATTTGTACAATCCTGTTTCATCTGTATGATTTCATAGGAGCACTCAATTAGAAACTTTTACAATAACTCAGTTGAGAAAGCACAAGATGTGACATTATCCAGAGTTTTTCTTGTAACACAAGCAGATAACATAATGATTATATTTAAAAGGCAGGGAACAGAATAAGCCCTCAATTGTTCACAAAGTATACTCTCTAGGATGCTGTCCAAATATTGTTCAATTTCTGAATCAGGAGCTGAAGTTCTGAATCAAGTTCAGAATCAAGACTAAATCAACCTTACTGGAATAGATGTTCCCTTTAGCTTTGGGCATATCATATTTTTATTGTCTGTGATTTGTCTCTGAAGTAGGTGAAACCAAAAGCCTGAGTAAAGCAGCCAGGTCACAGATAATAATATGGGTTTTATAAATATCTTATGTAACCAGCCCCAGTTGTTTGACAGTTATTAATTTTCTGTTTTGAAAACCTTCTTGAACATCAAGTTCAAATCTGTACATTTAAATTAGTGCTGAAATATAATGCTAAAGAAATTCCAAAGCACATAGGAAAAAATTCAATAAATCAAGTAACTAATTGGTGCTCTTTTGGATCATTACCTTAAGATAATTTTCAAGCTACAAATGCTATTACTGATTTTCATGTAAACATCATTATGTGAACTGAACTTGAGAATCAAAATAAGTAAATGTCTTGAACACGTTTTAACAATTGTTGCAATGTGTAAAACGAATAATCAAGTAATTAATTAAGAATTAAAGAGTTAAACTTTACATCACTGTAGTTTTAGTTTTATCAAAAATTTTCTAAAAAATGCCTATTGTATTATTATCCATATACTATATTTCCTCCCTCCATACAAAGTTTTAGTAGTATTTACAAAAAAAAAAGAAAAAAAAATTGAAATGCAATATCAGGAGTGTCTTAAAGAATAAAACAGATGGGTGTCCATTTCTGTGAGACATTTTCACAACAGTAGTTGAGCACCACTCACTCCCTTTCCTTGTCAAAACCAAAATGCTATCACACAAGTCATCTTCCTCAGATTTCAGATTAGAGATACATTTCACAAAACAGAATTCTAAGAGGGTTCTTATTGTTTTACAGACCTTAACTATGTATGAAATTATTACAAATCAGATTCCAGTAGACTCTAGATTCGAGTGCTTGAGTTATAATTGCAGTTGAATTTATACAGTGGACAAATAACTTCATGAGAAACTGTATATACTTAACCGTGTAGTTCTACTTCTCAGTCCCTTGAATCAACTTGATATATCCTCTTCCAATTTCTGAATCACAGGATGAGTCGTCCTCTGTAAGCTATTTATGTTCTGCCAGTGTTCACATAAATCAAGCTGAGGAATGGCCCCTTACTATAAAAAAATTCTTGATTCTCCAGGATAGCAAGATACAATCAGAGGCACTTAACTACTAAAGTCTTAAATTCCATGGCAAACAATAAACTCTGCAGCTGGTGATAACAGCCATACACTATATCTTCAGTTGGATTTTTGCCCCTTTTGTTCATTTTCAAGGAGAAAAAAACTCATATTCAAATCCAAAAGCAGTTTTGTACCGTTTATAATTTAGAACTTTTGTTCTTGGACTTAAAAATATGATTAAAGTTTCCTTATGCCCTTATTTTTTTTCCTTGTTTTCACGGACACTTTATTAATTTGGCACTATTACAAAGCTAAAATTTACTAAAAGCTAACACTTAAAAAGAACACAGAAAATCCTATGAGGTAGGAACACAATGGTAAATAGGCTTTGTTATTTTTTAAGAATCTTTGGGGGCTTTTCTTATTCTGATATGCAAGTTTGCAAAATATGGTTTGGAATATCTGTTCCTCCAAGCCACTCTTGAATATGATGATTCAGTGATGTTCAGCATCAAATAAAATTTTGCTCATGGACTGTACTTAATTTTAGTCATTTCTCACTATTATGTTTATTTATTACACCTTTTTATTTAGATTTACTGTTCATATACATTGATATTCTTCAGTATCATACAATGAAAATACTACTGTCAGTTGGACAATTTCAGAATAGATTCAACTTCCTGGTTTAGGATATAAAATGAATTAAAAATATATGGTGACCCTAAGTTTTCTAAGCCCCAGAACTACCTGTGACTGAGACATGCATTCAAATATATTGCTAGTTTTATGGTCACACAGGTGTATCTTCCTCTGCACTGTTCTGGAAGTGTAACTATGGAAATATTGAATATATTCTATGACAAAATAGAGATTTGAAAGAGAAAAGCAGTATTGCACTTGAGTGCAAAAGACTACTTCTCTGCATTTACTTGAGATTTTTTCTCTCAGATCACAATGTCTTTGCAACAAAAATAGATAAACAATTGAAGAACTAGTCAACTAGACATTTTTGTAAAAAAAATCACAATAATAATCATTTATATGTAAGAATTCATTAATCTCTTAATTTAATCTGCAATATTACTTTACTTTGACTTTCAAAACCTTATATTTTTATTCAAAATTCTTCATTAAAACATCTCAAAGTATTTTGAACTGTGGTATAGCAATGAGTTTTTTATAAATAGCAACCCGAGAACCTGAGAACTGCTCTGTATTATAGAAAATCATACTCAAGTCATTATTAGTCTGTTTCTCTTTTTGATCTATGAAAAATGAGTGAAGCATTCTGTGGCACAGTTTTCTTTAAAAGAGAAACTAAAGGAATTTAAAAAAAAATCATTTGATTGACAATATGCTGAAATACTGAGTTTCTTAATGTGAGATACTTAGAAAAGTCCTACTGAGATTTCCTTTTCATTAAAAGACAAGAAAAACTTTAGTGAGAGTGTTTTAGTATGAATGAAATATCATTTGTGTTTCTTATGTCTACCTGCAATTTAGAAAAATACATGTACAGCTTTGTGAAAACTTGACTGTTTCCAGTGTTTATAGCACAAAATACATAGCTAAATGTGACTTTGTTTTCATGACTTGTATGCTAATCTAGCTATTTCATACCCAAAATCTGAGCATGTGCTTACACATCTGCCATGTATAACACAATGAACTAATACATATCACCAGAAAATATGATCAAAAGAATTGAAGATGAAAGGAATTTAAATATGAAGTTTGAGAATTAACTAATTGAAGCAAAAGAAATATCAACATAGCACATTTAAAAAGTAATGCCTCCTGTTTATTTCTGTAGAAACTACAAGATACAGTGAGCTATAACACTATTTGATATAGCAAATTCTCATCTACAGAACACAATTTTTTGATACTGTCATCACCACTAGCTATGAATTTTCACCAGTGATGAATAACAACCTGCATTCTGTGCTCATAAAGATCTTTCCCACAGGAGGTGACCCACTGTAACTGTCATCTCTGCTGAAATGTACTACTCACCCCTCACTGTTCTTGCATTCTCTGTTTGGTCTCCATAAACCCTCAACAAGCATAGGTGAAAGTCATTGTGTGCCATTTTTTCCATATGGAGGAATTCAATGACAAGCCATTGCTTCACGTGCACTTCCATGTCAGGTGCTATTTTTTCAGACTGACCCTCTGCTGGCATCTGTCGCAACAACAAAAGTTAATGGCATATTGCTGAGAAGGTGTCATGGCTTTATGATTTTTTGTTATCAGTATTCTACATCATAACATCATCTAGCACTGGGAGTTAAAGTGTTAGAGCTCTAGTTCTGTGGATCACTAATAGTTCCAGGTATACCTGTCTCAGAAGAGAAGAACTACATACACTGGAGGACTTTGTGTTACATCACGTTTTTCAGTTTTCTGCTCAGAAGGTAACTTCACAAGTCATGAGATCCCTCTCTCTTCCCTTTTCAGATAATCTTGGCAATGTGTGAGCTCCCTGTCTATCTTTCCTTTAGAGTAAGGCCTTTGGTTTTTGGACAGTCTCTCTCACTCTCTCTCTCGTTATAATTGATTTATTAGCTTCAGTTCTAATTATATTGTATTATATTGTACTGTAGTGTGTTATCTTATATTCTGATATCTTATTTAGTAAATTAGTTTGTTTCTCCTCAGATCATTGTCACTGTTTTCTTTGTAGACCTGCCTCCATACCTGTTCCCTATTTCCCTTCCCTTTCCCCAGGTGTGGGTCCATTGATCCCCTTGCCCCATTCATCATGGAACTGTGCGGAACCAGCCTGCAAACAGTTGACAGAAGGTTCAGCCTCTACTGTCATACCACCAACATCTATCTCTAACTGTGTGGGCTAACATAAAATGGGAGGCATTGCTTTCAGAGTAGCTCTCATAAATATGATCTGGACTACGTTTTAGGAAAAAATAAAAATTAAGTATCTACTTGACATTTAGTCTCCAGAGTAAATGGAAATTCCTGTGGATGCTCTGTATGCATGCATTTTCTGAATGTGTTCATCAAAATCATACATTAAAATTGTTAGATTTAGCATGACAACTACCTTGCCAATAAAGTGAAGGGATTCTCACTATATTCCCGTTGTCACAGTCTATAATATCCCCTATTTCCAAAACTGTTTTGTTTTCTAGAAGGTCAAGTTTATTTTGGCTTTCTGTTTCAGGAATCCGTAATGGCTTTAGATTATGCTGCATTTAAAATTTTAAGTCTCTATAGTTAGTGTACTGCTTATTGCTGATGTCTGTAACTTTTAATCTTCCTTCTGTTGGGTGAAATTAAAAGTGAAAGAGCAGTCAATTAAAGTTTTCAGCTCTTGGCAATATGCATTCATACTTTTAAGGAGTTGACATTCCTAGTGCCTATTGAGAAAATTTGTTATCTACTACATGATTTTTAACCAAACAAACACATGTATAATATGTATGTATGTACATATATATATATTTATTTATGTTCCAATACCATGGTAAAGAATATTCAGTTCAACAACACCCTAAATTCCTAAATGCAGTTTGTCTGTTTTTTGTTACGGGTATTTAAAGAACATTTTCCAATTCAAACTCAGTTTTCCATAAAATGCATGTGTTCAGATCTTCTGGCTGACTGTTCAGTGGTTGGTGTCATGTTGTGTTGTGTCAGTCAAGGCAAGGTGACTGAAGCAAAGCGATATGACTCATTAACTACTAGAGATTTCAACACCAAACATCAAACTGAAATCTCACTGGCTTCTTAAAAAGTAATTGCTTTTTATTCTTGAAAATAGTGTTTTCCAACCTGTTTTCATAAAGGCAGATTGTTTTTAAATTGTCTTGGCACAGGATATGAATAGCTTTGACTTGTTTTTGTTTTGAAATGCTTAACACATCTCTAATTGCATGAAAACATTATTTAAATGTTTGAATATGTAACTTTATTTTATTTTGACATAAAGTACAGTAGAAGCTTTAGTAGCTTGTAATGCTGGAAAAGAAATTAAAATGTAAATGTTCCTATGTTAATAAGAAAATCTTCTCATCTTCAACTGATTTTTTTATTTTTTAAACTAGGAGCACAATCAAAAGAAACAGAAGAGAGCAGCAAAAGGAATGAACCTTAACCACACCATCTAATTTGACTAGCACTATGCTAATTAAAAATTCCAGAGGAAAAAATTTCTTTAATATTATTAATTGTTCAGAAAGTGTTATTAGAACCTAGATATATATTAGCACTTGTAATATTGTGTACAAAATGATGTAGTTTGGTTTATTGAGTAGCACTTCCTGAGAACTCAGGAATAATTATTTCATCAGACTTCATCTTTCATTATAAATGTGGTCATGTTTTTTCCACATAAAGATAAGGCACTTGAAGACATTGTTTGTCTCCACTACTTTTCAGCACCTTCTGGTGGAAGGTCCAGCCTTCACATATGTACATTCCTATTGCACCCCTATTAAAATGATCCAATTCAACTTTCAGTATTTTTAGTGATTATGTGTTCCAACTTGATTTTCTTAGTGATTATGTGTTCCAACTTGATTTTCTCTGATGGTACTGGGTCAGAATGGACCATAATCATATATATATTCAGATAACCAAAAAGTTAGCAAATTCTGGGGTTAGACTATCTTTTGCGCTTCTCATCTGTATTTCTTTCAGTTTGCTTTTGCTTATCACTTAAGAATACAAGCTGCTGTTGGGACAATTCAGTTTATTCTGCAACTGAGAAATAACTAGCAGTTGTTTGGAGCTCTTATGCATTTCTGAGATGTATATGAAATGAACTCATAGCAAGAAAAACAGAACGTTAAACAAAAGCCTTCTATGTGAATAGCAGTTCTAGCCTTCTTTCTATTTATTTATTTGTTTGTTTGTTTTTTGTCAGAAACTTGCTTTTATTTATTTTTATTTTTTAATGAGGCTTAATGATAGTTTTCCAAATTATATCACTATATTCATAGAGGGTAAGTATGCTAAAGCAGTCTGTTATTGTAACTGGAAGCTGTGCAGTTATATTTGAACTCTACTATTTTTTTCTCTGAAATCAGAATATATAAGATAAGATTACTAAATTAAGTAAATCTTTGAGTATACACCATTGGCAAGATTTAAAGACATTTTAAAAAGACCTCAAAATACGGGCAACAATTGTTTTTGTTTCAGAATATATTTTTCTGTAAGAAGAAGACAGTAGAACACATGAGTAAATAGCAAGAGATGGGTTCTTGAGAAAAAATGTAGTTGGAAGAACATGAGAGGAATTAGTGCTGTAGTGCTAACATACTCAAGACAAAAGAGCATCATTTTTATTTTCATGTGTGATCTTTATATTATTATATTGAAATGAAGTTAAATTATGCATTTCTCAAATACTTTAGACTCACATAACTCCAAAGTTTTACTTTCCCTATGTTTTATATTAGACTATCAGGGGGGTGAATTATTCTGGAGATTTGCATTAGTAAGCCCCTTTCAGTACCTATTAAGATCTAGTTTAATTCAACATTTCAGCTCTTCTGTTGTCACAGTTCAGAAGCTTTAATTTTTAAATTCATTCTTGGCTGCTTGGCAACCAGAAGAATATAACAAGGTGGCAGAATGCATAAATCGGATCACTTCATAGTTACACAACAGGGAAATTTCTTCATTGTAGTTGGTTTAAATGAAAAAAACTATGGTCTCAGTTTATCAAAACACTGAAGAAGACTGAGATGTCTTGTTGACTTCAGCTGACATCCTTATCATTGCCACCCTTGTCTGCAAGTGGATGCTTCTCAGTAAAAACTTAAAAAGTTATAATGGCACACAGTATGTTATATGTTCTTAAATTAGCCTCTGGAATATTATGCTATAACTCTTGAGTCCCATTGAAAGCAGGTAGGTCTATCACATAAATATGGAGTCTCAATTTTGAAACTTTATATGTGTATTGAAGGAAGATTTATGTGAAAAATTAATCTTGCAAATTGCATTAAAGACTCAGAATTTGGTACTGTTGGAAAAACATCAGGCTACTTACACAGAGCTGTGTATATTTATTGATAGTTCAGTAAGCTTAGATTTTTTATTCATGTTTTGTTTGGTTTGGGATTGAGTTCTTTCTACTTTATAACCTGTTATTGACTTTTTCTCTAAAGTGTGTCCAGAAGAAGTAAAAAAGAATTCTGAACTTATTAGGTAAGTAAATAGATTTCATCAGGATGTCAAAACAAGAAATATATTAATGACATAGCCATATAAATATCCAGCAGTGCATCATCTCTATGATAAGTAATTATAAATACATATATCCTATATAAGTATTTTAAAGGTCAAAATACAAAATTTTGTGTAATAGTAAAAAATTCAGGAGCAGATGAATTTTAAAGCATGTTCTACTGCACAAAATAAATGGTGAAAATAATAGATTGATAATGTAATTCTGTTTTTCCATCTACTTCAGTTTTGCATGTTGTTAATGTTAGGTAACCCTAACCTTAGGTTCGGTAACACTAAACTTCAAATAAGCTTGCAGTGTCTCGTAATAAACAGCTTATCCTAAACATGACTGCCATTAGTTATAAGTTTATGAAATCCAGTACTTTCTGCATCAAAATAGGTCCACAGAATTAGTAGGATACCTGCCTCTGCCAATACACTAGCACAAGATAAATGTATGGTGTTTACTTTATTTTGACTAGATGAGTCAAAAGCTCTTTCCTAGATTTTCACACGGAATCTCAGATACTTCTGCTTTCAAGATGAAAATATCCACAAATGTTTGTGTGAAAATATTCTAAAGTGTTTCTTTGTCTCACATCTTCCAGGTTCAGTAGTATGGTCATGTTCACTGAGAAAAGGTGCAGAAAAATAACGTGGAAAGATGTGTCCTTGATCTGAGTTGTAATATCAGGATGGGGCAAAACAATACAGGATTTGTATTCAAACTGATATCTGGTATTGTAAAGAAGAAGCATTTTGAAGTAACTTGAACTTTATATATGTAAGGGTTTCAATACTAGGACCTGACCAGTAGATAATCCATGATTGTGAATAAAAAGGCAAGATAACATTGATGCTAGCACCTCACACTATGTATTTCTAGAAATGGGAAATGGGGAAGTCCCATTGTTCTTCTTTGATGCAGAGTGGCTGCACACTGCAAAGTTAGAATTAATGAACTACAGAAGCTATCGTGTTTACAACATCCCAGGAGAAAAAGCTTGTTTCAATATAGTTGATAAAGACATATTAATATCATTAGATCATACATTCACACAGTCCATTCCAATTCCTTGAGAAAGAGTTTTAAAATGTTATTATCTTTCACTTTCCTGAGTACTTTTCAGTTCTTCATGCTCCTAAGGAAAAGTTTCTTTTTTTCCTATTTCCTTTAAGATTTGTCTGTATAGGCATTTTAAGACATTTTTGTGACTTTTCCCTTCTTCAATCTGTATCCAGATTTCCTGGAAGTTCTCTCTTTCTCTTCCCAGCTGTCTTACAGATTCAGAAACATCTGTATGCCTTGCCCACAGAAGGCAAAATCTCCCTCTGATCAGAGGATTCCAAGACAAAGAAGTGGCTTTCTTCTTTGCTGCTTTGTTTGTTTGCTTGCTTGCTTGTTTGGTTGTTTTCCCATTGATTGTCACCATAGATGACAGATCGTAGTCTGTCCTTCCTATGCAGGTCCTAGGGATGTCTGGGCTTTTCTTGGCACAAGCTGGGGTTTGCAGGTGCCCTGTAGCCACGTACCCATCAAAACTGTCCAGTATGGACCTTTGAGAACTTTACATTCTTAAACTTGTTTATTTAACTTAGAGGCAAATATGTTGAAGTTATTCTAAAGAAATAAAAAGCATAATATTAAAACAACCCAAACTATTATTCACTATACATATGGTTTCTTCAAATAATTGCTTATAAACAGAAAATTTTAGCAAACCAAAAGCTTTTTGAAAAATGTAATATGTACTAGCAAACAATGAATAGAGAGTAAATTAATTTAGATTAATACTTTTCTTTTCCATGGAATGGAGAATTAAAAACTGAAAACTTACTCCTGCCATCAGAATCAAGAGAAATAGCCAAGAACATATGAGATATAATGCTTCAAGAAGTTTTGGGATCTTTCATAATTTACATCATTTTCTGACAATTGCATTTTACATCTATGCCATCCAGTAAATTTTCCAAAAAAACAGATTTTTTTCTCACTTCTTTCTCAAATCTTCTCAGTAGAAATTCTAAGCTTCAGACGTCTTCAAATATCATATTATGAAAAGGCTTTAAGAGTTATTGCATGGTTTTATTTAAGCCCACAAAGTCTGAATTTTAATGATGCATAGTGAGAGGCTAGTTTCCTAATGAATATAAAAAAATTAAATAGCTCCCTTAAGATGGGAAAAACTTTCACATAAACCCAAAATAGAAAATTTCTGTGGACCTTTCCCAAAATGAAGAGAGTTAACTTTTAATGAGATCCAGGAATTGTAGTGTCTCTGTTAGAGCCCAAGGGAGTGAAGAAGAATAGTAACAAATACAATAGGGATATTAGTAAAGAAAAAGTTAAAAAAAGGGAAAATACCTTATCTTTTCCTGCTCTTGAAACAAAGTGAATTTTAATGTAATCTACATAGTTACAGGGAGAATGTAGAAACATTTTACTAACAAGGAAGTGAGAATACAGAGAGTGTTAGTTTCTGCATATACAGTTTTTCTCATATATCAGACATTGAAGCATTTTCTGCAGTAGTAAATGAAATCCCAGAGATTAAAACCAGAAGGCTGAACTGGCCAAGAGGAATCCTTTTTGTTATTTTTAATTCTGAAAACTACAAAATATAGTAATGTTTTTCATTTTATTCCATTCTGTTTAATGAAAATGTGTAGTTTCAATGTTAATATTCATTAATTATTAAAGTTAACTAATGTTCTAATACCAAGGAATTCCATGTCTAAATGTAAAATGACTGAAAAAGCCTGCAATAGTCAGGCATTTTGACAAGTTCCTAGTTTTCAAAAAATATGCGTTCGGGGAATCTAGAGGGTGATGGGATATTTTACCATATAAGCAACATAGTCCAACATTCTAAGCTGCGAGTGAAAGAAATGCTCACCAGAGACTTGTCACAGAAGCAAGAGAATGAAAACCATTTCTAAACTGTCAACGAATATGTGATGCTGCATAAAGCTTTGTCATTCATTTTAATTGCCTTATATGGAACGTCTAAAGTAAAGGAAATAGTGATTCTTATTCCTTACAGTAACACTGACACTGTGAAGAGCATATCTGCCCTACTCAGAACACGTTGGCAAGTTTCTTAAACTTGTGTTCTTTGTATAATCTAGTGCTACTGCACACACTGAAGTGTCTGAATAATTCCTGACAGTACACTACAGCAGCAACACAAAAGATCATTTATTTAATATAGGTGAACATTCCTTGCACAAGGCATACTATATTCACATCTGTCAATTACCCCTTTGAGTAGATATCCCTGGTTCCTGGAATTCAGCAGCAAATAATAGGACATTCTAGTATCATGTTTGAAATAGTAAACTAGTGATTTCTTCGGTGACTGTATTTACTTGGGTAGCCCTCTTCAGATTCAAAGCTGACTCTTGAGATTACTGTTTTTCCAAAGATGCCATTCTTCTTCCGGTGCAAATAGCTTGCTTTCTAACATCATTCAGTGACAAAGTACAAAAAAACTATGTCCCTACTCATGCAGAATTTTTGGACCTCTGAGAAGTTATCTCATATATATGAATGTTTTTTAATCCCCTTATTCAACCCTTTCAAGCAGCATCTGAAAGAGATTGCTTGAACATAGTCTCTGGAGTTCAATTAAAATAGATGTTCTTTTCATTGAGTACTATGTCCATAAAATCCTATTACACTGCAAATTCACTGTGTTACAGAAATCTTGCAGATACTCTTCTTTCAGGTTGCTGTCCATTGTCTTTGATCTGTGATTTTCCTTCAGAAATGTCAGGTTATTGAGGTGTCACTAGTATGGAAGGCTAAAAGTACGTTTCAATGGATAACCGTAAGTGAGGCTTGCTCCCTCTTTCATTTTTCGAAAGTGTGCTGACACAAAGAGTGTTTGTACATGACCACACACAGTTATACACAGTAGTTAGCATATGGTAAAGACTAGTTTGTGCAGTCACAATTGCAGTTTCGTAGTGTTACAACTCCATTTACCTTATTGTCATGGTTTTATGATTTTTGGTACTGGTATTCCACATCATAACATCATGTAGTGCATTTAGAGTTAAAGAGTTAATGCTCCAGCTCCGTGGAACATCAATAGTTCCAGGTATGCCTGTCTCAGAAGAGAAGAAGAACTCCATTTCCCAGAGGACTTTGCGATGCTTTGCGTTCTTACATGTTTACGCTCAGAGGGAAAGATAAAAACTGTCTGCAGTCACGGGACTCTCTCTTCCCTTCGGGACCGAGCTCGGCAGTGGGTGTTTGTTGCAGCCGTCCGCCTTCTGCGTTAGGGTAAGGCCTTCGGTTTATCGGACACTCTCTCTCTTGCTCATTTTATTTGATTTATTAGCTTTAATTCCAATTATATTATATTATGTTATTTTGCTTTCCGATATCTTATTTAGTAAATTAGCTTTCCTCCTCAGATCGTTGCCCCTGTTTTGTTTCTAGGCCCATCTCCCTTTTCCCTTCTCCCTTTCCCCCTTCCCCTTTCCTGGGTCATGGGTCCGTGGGTCCCCCGCACCAATCGTCACGGAACCGGGCCGAACCTGCCTGTAAACCGTTGACACTTATACTGTCATAATCACAGCTCATATGTGAGATAGCAATTTCAATTTATTTGCATGAGAAAAAAAAACACACTTCTGAATGTGTTTATCAAAAAAGAGAAAGTTTCTAAAATTTGAAAGTAAGAGTAAAATGAAGAACATTTGATCAACTCTTTGAAATCCTTATATGTTTATCCAAGCATAAACTGAAATGTAAGGTAGTCAAAATTCAATTCCCAGTGTTTTTCCTGCTGTTTCTACTCTCCAGAATTTTATTTTAGCCATTCTAATTCATTTCTATAATCTTGTGTCCATCTTTGAGTCATGTACTTTTTAAGTCTATATCCAGTTCTGAGTTCTACCAATTCTTGTACGATGTCTGGATTTACTATGTATGAATATTACCATGAATAAGTGCAGAGGTTTTCCTCCTTACTTTTTTATTGAAGATACTACTTAATGAAATTACAGACAAAACAAGTTCTAGACCCGAACTGCTGATTTTTGTATGTATGTTTTTATATGTGTTCTTGCTGTGTCAAACCTGGATGGGCATCAGTATAATGCTTCATTTGTTAAGCCTTGGAATTACATCTACATGACAAAACTACATTTATTTTGCCACTGATTCATGTGTGAAGAGGGTTGTAGAGAAAAATGTGATTAAAAGGATTGCTCATATTCATGAGGAGTTATAACAAGATTTCCTTAGGCTTTTGACAATGCCAATTTGCTCCGAAATAGGCTTCATTATAAACATATATTTAATACATTTTTACTTATATTCTCTCTGGAGTGCTCATTAGCTCAGACAGAGTACTACACATGTGCAGTTATCAAAATCAGGTCTAAAACTACTCAATGTCACGTACAGATAGAATTCACCTGTATGAGATGTAACTAGATTTTAGATGTCTTAAAGTACAGTTCTGAAATGCATGACATTGACATTAGATTTTCCCAGGGAAAATGAAGAATCTCAGCATAAGTATACAAAAAGCCTGCAGAGCAGGAAATGCTGGGGTTATGACAGAAATCTTCTACAGAATTGCTTAGCTTGTCTCTTTCCGGATACTTGCAAGATTTGCCAGGTCATGTATCATTTTTGTTATTTGTCAGTACATTAATGATGCAAACTTAGAGTGGTTTATAGGATTGCTTTAAACAATAAAATAGGCTTCTTGCTTTCTTTAATTTGGAAATGCTACTTTTTGGAGCATATCTAACTGGTTCTGTAGCTAGATATATGTCATGGTTTTATTATTTTTGTGATTGGTATTCCACATCATAACATCATGTAGTGCATAGGGAGTTAAAGAGTTAATGCACCAATTCTGTGGATCATTGATAGTTCTGGATATACCTGTCTCAGAAGAGAAGTACTATGTACCCCGGAGGACTTTATGTTGCTTTGCGTTTTTCTCTCAGAAAGAAAGATAAAAAACTGTTTATGTGTCATGAGTCACAGGCTCTTTCCTTTCAGATCATCCCAGGAGCGGGTGCTCCCTAGCCATCTTACCTTCAGCATTAGTGTAAGGATTTTGGTTTTCAGACAGACTTGCTTTTGCTCATTTTAATTGATTTATTAGCTGCAATTCCAATCATATTGTACTGTGTTACTTTGCATTCTGATATCTAATTTTGTAAATTTGCTTTCATTCTCAGATAGTTGCTGCTGTTTTATTTTAGGCCCATCTCCCTTTTTCCTTTTTTCCTTTCCCCCTTCCCCTTTCATGGGGCATGGGTCCATGAGTCCCCCTCCCCCATTTGTCACGGAACCGGGCAGAACCAGCCCATAAACAGTTGACAATATTCACAACTTTGGACAATTACTATCTAATTTCTAAGGGAATTAATGAAAAAAATCTCCTTAAATGGTGAATTTTCTCCCATCTTGCTTCTTCATCAGCAACATTAAAAAAAAATAATTCAGATGTTATGGAAAACTAGTATAAGATACTTCACTTTTTTTTTTTTTAATATGAGCCTTCTTTGAATCTAGAGGAATTGCGTGGTACAAAACATTAGGTCCTGACTAAGTCAGATTTCAGTCAGATCGTTCTATAAACAGCAGAACTTCAGTAGTGGAGTTTTTGTAGTGTACTTAATACATCTCTGTGTTCTCATGATCAAGATGCTCTCTTCATCCTTTGCCTCTGCTCCGGTTTCACTTAGGAACTGAAACCATCTGTTGGTAGGAAGCTCTTAAATTTGTGTAAACCTGCTTTTCTCTGAAACTATTTAAGTCAATACTTTACGTGTCAGAGCTGATTAGCCCTTGTACTTTTCATAATGGACTTTTAGCTGAAGAGGTCAGTGGAATAACACCACTGCATGCAATTACATTCAACCACCTTTCCTGAGCTGTTGCATCAACTGCACTGCCATTAACTGAATGAAGTAGGACAGCCTTCTAGGGGAGAAGAAAGCCAGTGTGCTGATGGTGTTAAGGCATCCAATAAATATATCCAAAAACAACAACAACAAAAAAAATACAATTAATATTTCAGAAGATTTAGGTTGAAGATGAACAAGAGAGCACAAAAATATTTTAAAAAAGTGCTAAATAAGGCACTGAAATATTGATGAGAATTGTATGCTTATAGTTATTCAATTCCTACGTCATAGCTTGACAACAGTTCAAAAAAAATCAAAACAAAGTGATTTTTTAAATAAAATAACATAAATTTTATTATTTTAAAAACATTTTCAATTTTTTTTCAGAATACCTGTTACAGCTTTTAGACTTATATTATTCTATTATTTAGCTGTTAGTTCTATTTATATTGAATACAATAATATGTATACTTGAGAACATAACTTAAATAAAAATTAATAGTTTAATGGGAAGTTTTTTCAGGTGAGATCCTGCATTTAATTCCAGGAAGGGTAGTTTGAATGTGTCAGAGGTATGTGATTTGGAGGAAAACTGAAGTTCTTTGTTCTTTATAGAAATAAGATCATCATTCTTTTTATCATCATAGAATATATTTTATTTTAAGATCAATCATTATAATAGCAAATAGTTTTGATTACCTACGTCAGATATTCAGAAGGAAAAAAAGATGACTGTACACAGTGATAGAGAAGTAATGTTATACGTTTGAATTTACTCATTAGAACTGAGATTTGAGAAGTTTTAATGGCATTCATTAAATGGGCTTTTTGAAAGCAGATTTTGACATTCATTATATGGCTATGATATGAATATGTTCAGTTTTTTTGTAGAGAAGAAAAAACACTATAATATAAAGATAACAAAATAATATAAGATTTAGAAATCTCTCTTCATGTAGAAAGACTTCAACTGCTGTTGTTTTAAGTCCTTCAAAATTAAACAATGCTTGATCATAGTCTAAAATTGCTTGTAGCAATAAAAATACCTAATAGAGGGCCCATTAATGTTTCAGACAAGAACATAAAAAATTGCTGGAAGCTAAAGTCTCTGAAAATTCAGACTATTAAAATTTATTTTACCATTAATCATTAAAACAACTTATTAAGAACTGCAGCATTTACTTAAGATGTATCTTGGCTGCAGCCTAGAACAACCTTACTTATGCTCACTTAACCTGCTGTCATAATGGTCAGTGCATTTAGGCTGGAAGAATTCTGTACTTTCTGGAAAAGTCTTTTAGTGTGCACCACACCACCACTTGCAGAGATCTGGTCATAGGCAGCAGACTTAGCAGTTAGACAAAGAAAGTATATGATAAATATATACATGCACAGTTATACATATACATACGTATAAATGTTTCTTTCGTAGGTTGTGGATAACACAAATGGCAGCAGACTCAGTTCTTTTGCATATGTAAGCAGCTGGACTGCAATTAAAGGAAACTCATCCTTTGCAGGCATAAATAACTCCACAGAAAGCAACCAGTTAGCCTGATAAAATAGCCCCAGACTTTTAGCTGGATTGAATCATTCCTTCGTTATCACTGTGGAAACACAGTGTGTTTTAGTTCTTCTCTTAGTTATCGAGAAAGATGAGCAAATTATTTTAGGTATGATTTATACAAAAGTAAAATTTGCTACTTTTTGCTTTGTTATTGCTTCAAAAGAATACAGACAAATTTTTCTGAAGTAAGTGTGATCAAAGTCAGACGGGTTTTCCATCAGTCATCAGTCATGGTTTTTTGCAAAATATTTCATACTGAGAATAATGAAGATATTCAAAGCTTTTCATATAAAGAGAGAAAAGGATTGCAAAATTTAGACCCGTGGTTTAATATATCTGCAACAGAATGACAGGAAGATAAGAAATACATCCTTATAATGATGCACAAAAGTCATTTTCAGAATAATTTTTCATCACCTACGTATTTTAAACAAATGCATTTGTTTCAACAAGCAATGAGCAGTTGTGTAAGTTCAAAATTAGCCTGCATAACTGGTATATAAAATAATATATATTAATAACGTTTCAAAGCTATTGAAAGAACTTGGTGAGATAAGTATAATCTCTTGGGTAGTCAAAAGAGATAAATACTAAAGGAATAATATATTACAATGTTATTATTTTATTATTATATTATTATTTATTTACCAATATACCATGAAATAGCTAATATGTGATTTCCTTGCATCAACAGAGATATTTAAGAGACAAAATATATATGAATTTTGGTTAAATATCTCCTTTTCAACTAGAGGTCAAAATGGTTGAAAAATAAACTTTCTTTGAGAAAATAAATTTTCTTTGAGAAAGCATCTTCCTAGTTGGACATTGTTAGATTTACATAGAAGTGACCTCTGACTTGTAATTGGAACATTTGTTCAAGCCATTCTTTTTTGACAACTTACTTAAACTAACTGTTCTTTTTTAATTGTTGTTATTTTGCTTTGTTTTCTTTAGATATAATAATATATCTTATCATTGTATCTTTACATTCTTTCTTTCAGACTGTGAACCACGCTGGTGTGCTTAAGATGACAAAATTAAAGACTGTGCTGTGGTTTAGCATAGCATGCAGCTCACCCAATAGCCATTCACTTACCCTCTGCTCCCAGTGGAGTGTGGAGTGGGGAAAGAACTGGGAAAGTAAAAACTAAGTAGAATTCACGGGTTGAAATAAAAACTTCTGAAACCAGGACACAGATAATTTTGCTCATTGTCAAGACATTTTTTCTTGTTCTGTTAGATGTCTGTTTAATGAGATATAGAAGATTTGAAAAAAATTGCATTTAAAGAAAAAAAGCAAGTAACAATCTCATTAACTATATGGCATATGAAGATATATTAATTAGGCATATAGACATATAGATAATGCACAAATTAATATTGTAACAGCTCCATGAATATTGAGATGTTGCATGATTGTCACTTTTTGACAATGTGGCCATTCAAATATTTACCTCAACAGCTGAAGAATCATTAAAATCTCTTCTATTTTTTTTTTACTTTTCCTGGGAGAAGAAAATGGGAGAGATAAGAGAGAAGGCTGATTCTGTATAGGTTACTCATTACATTTTTGAGAGAAAATTGTGTTCCTGAATAAGCTTTTTTTTTCAATAATAACTTCTTTCAGTTAATGTGGTAAGCTATAAAATTAGATCTTAAGCACTACAAACTGTATCTCTCTTCTACATTCAGGTAATTATTTTCATTGTGATAATTCATTTATTCTGTAATCAGTGTGTGGGAATTCAACAAAGGTTTTCTTCATTTATTCTGTGGTTGCTTAACATATCACACGCTACTACTTTAGGTTGTTCTTAAGAAAAGGTTCTAAAAGTTCAGCATATAAAACAAATAATACTTAGCAGCAATTTTAATATGATAAGGAATTACAAATGCTTATGACAAGCTTACTGAAAATCTCTTTTGCTTGAGATTCTGCCCACAATCATGCGTTTGTGCAGTTGTCCTTCCAACTCACTATATTCAGGAGGCAGAAATCTCACCATTTCCAATACTATTAAATGCTTGGACTCATTCTTTTCAACCTTCTATGATTTTTTGCATGTCTAGGAGATTTGATGAGAAAATGGCTATGTGAACATCTTTCATAACTTGATCCTTGTGGGGCCAAAGAAAACTCATTTGAATATCATAACATATATAATATAATATTACATATATAATAATATAACATATATAATATAATAACATTCCCTTAAGGATATGCATTTAGCTGACTGACAAAATTTTTATTGGAAGAATTGGATATCATAATTAAGAAACAGTGTCATTTTACTGGTTTGTTTTTTGTTTATTTTCTTCTGAATCTTTAGCAAACAAACAATACTTTAAGATGTTAATATAGTAGTTACTTTTGCATTTCAAAACAGAAAGCACAGAACAAACTCTGGTACAAAAGCACTATTTCAGATACGTAAAAAAATTTCTTTGTCCCCACTTTATTGTTTAGAATAGTGTTTAGGGAGAAAATATAACCTAAGGGATTCAGTTTGTTCAGTTTTAGACATTACATTTCAACATAGACTTTCACTTTAGACTCAAAGTGTAGTTAAGAAAAGAAATAGCCACATCAGGAACAGACACTTTAGACTACTTTAAGATATTATCTAATATTAAGACCTTGTCTAAAATTCTTTTTTCAGTTAAACGTCTAACTCATAAAACTGCTTTACTCTCAGTTTTTCTTTACTGTGGGCCAAGCTAATTCACTCTCAGGTTTTCTTTTGGAGATAATCAAATAATTGTATTAGAAAGAGACCAAGCTTTTTTTTTCATTTGGCTTCAGGCAGGCACTATAGATGCATATGGATGTCTTCAGCCAAGAGCTGAAGTCTAGCTAAGTATATCACTGGTTCTCAAACACTCTTTCTTGCTGCTTCACAATATGAGCTAATAAATGTATTTTTTGTGAACTGTGAAATTCTATCCTATTATTTCAGGCTCTTCCAAGTGAAAACAATGGTCCAAATAATTGTATCTCAGCATTTTAAAAATGCCTCTTGAATCCAATAGAAGACTATTATGCTACAAAGCAATGACTTTGGAGAAGACTAGTATGGTCCTGAGAACACAACTGATTTTGAGCAAATAACCTCTAGTATACTATCCCAGGTGTAACTGAAGAAAAAGTACTGATGAAATTTTTGGTGACTTCCTTAAATGAAAATACCCACTATGTTGATCACTACATTTGGCAGTGAATCCTAGCCTGTCTTTCTGAGTAGTAAAGAAATTATTTCACAGCAATGCCCACTCAGTTTACCAGTTTGAATGTAATAAATGCAACAAAACTTTGAATTGCTATGTGTGATGATCTTCCACTGTTACCTTTAGGGGCTGCTCTAAAAGTCTGTACTCTCCTCCAAGTTGTCTTTAGATGAAATAATTTTTTGTTTCTTCTTAAATAAGTGAGCCTTTAAAATTATTGATGATAGTATCAAAGATTTGAATCCTACCTCTGTATGACTAGTTTGCTTGTTGGCTGCTGACAGTTACTGCTATAAAATGTTACTGCTATAAAATTATGCTATGATATGCAAAAATGATGCTTGTTAGACTTTTTTTTTCTTTTACATCTTTAGCCCTTTCTATAGTTACCATTGCCTTTTAGCAGTACTGTTCTGCTCATTTTTACTCGTCTAAAACACTATCATCATTACAGATGGAATTTTAGGAAAGGAAAGGAGAACGAGAATGAGAAATATTATGTAAAATCAAGCTCTGTCTTTGTCTTGAATGCTGAGTGTAGTTTTCATTCTCCCATCTCAAAAGACTAAACCTGGAACTCTTTCAAGAGTAAGTGATAATCACAGCTTGTACTCGTTTTTGTATGAGTCATGACAAAATTAGCTTCTAAACTCAGCCTGAAAAAGAAATAACCAAAGGAAGATTAGAGACAGATTTCAAATATCATCCCTGCCAAAGAGGAAGAAAAAAAAGATCAATTACTCACATTGTCTTTCAGCAGACAAGGATCTAGTAGTTGGAAAATATAGTTTAAAAGAATGCATAAAACAGAGAGGTATTTTTTTCTAATATTTTGTATTACAAAGTAGAGTTCTGTAGGATGTTATCAACATATTGATGCAGAAAATCTATTGAGGCTCATTAAATATAAAAATGACATACCAGAATATATATGTATATTATATAATAGATTCTTTCTCTTTAATTCATTCATTTACACAGTTTTCACTTCTTTCTTCTTTAAAAGTATACCATTCCTTTGCTTTATATTTGCATGGTACACAGTTCTGTTCAAAATAGGTTCCTCCTTAAGATTCCTTTAGATGAAATTACTGAAATCTGTTGTAGCAGGATTCATAAAGTGCTTCAGAATTATTGTCAATATAAAGAATAATTTCTTGTCCATTTTGGGGGGATCTATTTGCCCTACTGTAAATTCAACAGTTTTCATTTGGAGAAGAACCCCAGGAGGCACAAATATATGCTGGAGGCCACCCCTCTGGAAAACAGCTCTGCAGAAAAAGACCTCGGAGCTTTGATACACACAAGCTGAACAGGAGTGAGCAGTACGCTCTCATCTAAGAAGCTAATGATATTCTTGTCTTCATTAGGTAAAGTATCACCAGCAAGACAGGCAAGGTGATCCCTCCCCTCAGCACTGTTAAGACTGTAACTGGGTTAGTGCCCAGTTCTGGGTCCTCCCCTGTGTGAATTCATAAGAAAATGAGAATCTGTAATGGAGACTGCCAATTGTGCCACCAACTGACTAAAGCCCTTATAGCATGGCAGATAAATTATGAAAAACAGAGGTACACAGAATCTAGAACTATAGTTCCAGAATAACAATTACATAATACAATGTAGTAATTTCAATAATTTCAAGGAATTATAGCTAAATAAATAAGGAAATTTTAATTTTAGATTATATTTTCTTTCTCCCAAAAGTCATTATTTAAGAAAAGATACTTTATTGAACACGGTTTACTTGTGTTTTCCTTTTGTCTGTCAATGTTATGAAAGAATTGGAGCTTATTAGTGACTGGTGCTGAGAAAGTTTTTGATTAACACTGAGAGCATAAAATGAGTATAAGGTATTGAGTAAAAGTCATTTGTAAATCCAGCACAGGGCTGTGAATGTCACTGTTCATTGCAGGGAAGTTGGAAGATCATTAAAGGTCCCTTCCTACTCTAAGGATTCTATGATTCTAGGTTTGGGCTCCTTGCCCCTCTATGACAGGCAGAGTACAACATATGGAAAAGGTTTGCAAGTCAATCCTGTTAGGGTTATAATCTACAACATGAAGAACTTCTGCATTTAGAGAACATGATGACAGTAGCTAAAGAAGGGATGTCTTAATTCCATTGAGAGTTATTCCTGAGGAGACAGAAAAAGCCCCTGCAATATTATGTGGACCACACTTCCCCAGATCATAACATTCCTGAAAAATATGTTTTTATTTATGTTTTTCTTTACATCTGCAACTCAGTATATTTGTGTATGAAAGAACGACTGCAGTCATTTTATGATTTTAGAAAGTAACACACTCTTTGTAAAATAATATATTTTTGTAATTCTTTATGCAGAAAAATGCATGTAGAGAACAACTTTTTTTCATAATAATAAAATATTTATAATAATAATAATTTATTATTATAAAATAATATTTTTCTTATTATAAGAAGCTATAAATCTAATAACTTTATTTTTATAAACTTTTCATAACTCTTGTCTATTCTTTTTGTCTATTTTTGTTGTGAACTATAATTTTCAAAGCCCTTTGAAGATTCACACATAGGAATATCAGTATTTTCTTTCATAACTGGCAAGATATCCAGTTGATAAAGGAAATTTATGAACTCTTTTTTATGAATACATCATTTATATTTTGTTATCCAATTAATTAACTGTCATGGTTTTATGATTTTTGTTATTGATATTCCACATCATAACATTATGTAGTGCATTTGGAGTTAAAGAGTTAATGCTCCAGCTCCATGGATCATCGATAGTTCCAGGTATACCTGTCTCAGAAGAGAAGAACTACATTCCCCAGAGGACTTTGTGTTGCTTAGCATTTTTCCATTTTCTGCTCAGAAGGAAAGATAAAAACTGTTTGCATGTCACAAGACACAGCCTCTTTCGGATTGGCCCAGCAGCAGATGCTCGCTGCTGTCTCACCTTCAGCATTTAGTGTAAGGCCTTCGGTTTATCAGACATCTCCCTTGCTCATTTTATTTGAATTGTTAGTTTTAATTCCGATTATATTTTGCTATTTTGCATTCTGATACCTTATTTAGTAAATTAGCTTTCCTCCTGAGATTGTTGCTGCTGTTTTGTTTTTAGGTCCATCTTCCTTTTCCTTTTTCACTTTCCCCCTTCTCCTTTCCCAGGGTGTGGGTCTGTGGGTCCCCCATCCCAATCGTCGTGGAATGGTCTATTTTATCAGTGACAGTCTTCACTGTTTTTATAAATAATAAAACCAAATCAACTTCAAAACTGGCAACTTCATATTTCAGTACTGTAGTGTCAAATTAAAATTTTAAATGCTGAAGAAGTCACAGAGCACCATTATTGTTTTCTTAACTTGTCTTGTGACTGTATACCTGATGCAATTTTTATTGTCAATAGTATGAATGAACTCAGTTTCAGTGATTGTGAAGATCCGTGATCTCATATTTATAAAATGCATATAGTGAGATGGAAAATCAAGTTAGTGTAGTAGCTTTGAGTATTAGCAATAAGTTCTCTTTTCTTTTTTTCATATTTATAGCTTCAGGCTAAAACTTCTTTACAAATTCTTTATCACTGTGAAAAACATTAATGGACACAATTCTTGTATATTCCAAAACTGCACTCAATTCACAGATATGAATGAAAATATCAGCCCAACACGAGTCCTAACAACTCAGTTTCAGAAAAGTTAAAATTTACATTATTCACATAAAAATAAATAAATTCTGAATGAAATGCCAATCAGAAGGTTAATCGTTCTTTATAATAATGTTATAATTTCACAGGAACACTCTGAGGAACTTGCCTTCTATGTAGCTTCATCTAATAAAAAGTCCTTACTATTTTATTCCAAGTCAAGAAGTTGAGAGAAATTAATCATATCTAGTCTTACATAACTGAACAGAAAAATAGGTTTTATCTTCTGAAAGTTCTTGCTCTGTGCAAGAAGCCTTGATTTCAGCCTTTATTGGTGCCATTTAGGTAGATATGATCATGTTATTTTATTACCAAGAAGTGAACTCACAATATGATTTTCTATAGAGTGTATCAGAGTATAATCAATTGTGTGAAGACTACTGATTTAGGCAGTTGTCATATTTCATAGTATAATATGTCTAACTCCTTCATATTAAACCACTGGGAGCTGTCACTGTCTTTGGATGTCCTTCAGTTTACTTAGTTTTCTCTTGAAACAAAACAGAACAAAAAACCATTGACAGGCATAATTTTTAACAAGCCATCCTTTGTAGTGATGCTGAAGCAGAAAAGGTTCTACAAAGCGACTGAAGAAGAATTCACAGTAAATGATGTACATGGCATCAACCCAAATGATAACCACCTGGGATTACATTTTCATAAAATCTTATGTTGGTTGAAGACTTATTCTGTTTCAACAGTGTTCAAAATTTAAGCAATGTTTTTCCCTCAAGCCTGGAAGCAGCCTGAGGAATTTTGTTCTGTCTTAGATGCTTTGTTTTCCAGACTGAAGTTTACCCCAGTAACATATTTCTCAGCTCCAGTAATCACTCCTTGTCTCAGTCTTTCTTTACAATATCCTCCCTCACACAGGTTGTGATTTATTTCTGAATTAATTCATTCTAAAACCTTATGTCTTCACATATAGAAGGCATTATATATATCTGAATTTGCATGGGTTTATTCTGAGTTAATGAAGAAATGTTGATCGATTTTTGTTAGGGAAGGCTCTAGCAGAAAACACACACAAACATGCAATTCTTTTTAATTTTTTTATTTCTTTAATTCAATCATAAGGTTAAAAATATATTCTACACACTGTTAGGTCTTCAGTAGTAAAAGGTGATGGGTAGGAAATGAAAAGTTATTGTTTTTTTCTACATCAGATGTGTTACTGTATTCTTAGTAACAGATGATTAGGAATTATAACCATAAATAGGATATATATATATATACAAATCATATGTATACTGTATATGCGCACATTTTCTTGTTATGTCCTTTGTCAGATATATTATAGAGTTTGCATATGTTGCATATTATACATTGCTTTCTTCAATATGCCCAGAATTAACTCAGTTTCTATTTACTATTCAAGGCTGTTTCTTTTTACTGACCAATAATTGATCTTTTGTAGATTGCCTTTATACTCTTTGTGGCTTTTGCTGTCACTGTCTTCTCTCAAGGACTACTGCTACAAAAACATATTCAGGCTTTCCTTCCCAGAATTCAATATATGCACTCAGCTATATATGTAGGAACAGTGTAGGCCTCAGTTTAATACATTTGATGTCCCTGCCTGTGAAAACAATATGTATGTTCACTTCTTTGTGTGACCATAGAAGTCAGCATGCACTTCACCAGCTCTACCTGGCAAATGTTTTTTAATCAGTTGTAATCATGAGATATTAGCAAAATGTGGAAATGCAGAAAGGAAATCTGTTTTGGTAATCTTACTTCTTGCAGCTCTATTAATCCCAGGATTACATAATGAAGTAGAGATCAGGAAAAAGTAAAACTTTTCCCATTCAAGTGTTCTTTTTTTTTTTTTTTTCAAATTAATTCTCTTCATTTCAGTAAGATTACTATAATTTTAATTTCCCTTGAATTCACTGTTAGACTTGGCCTGTTGTCCAAAGCATTGAAAAATGTACCTACACCTCAGCCTGCCCAAAATTGTTTACACCCACACCAGGTTTGGACATGATCTTATGATCTTTGCTTTGCTCACAAGCATATATATATATATATATATATTTTTTTTTTTTTTTCTTTTAGAAGGCATGATTCTTTTCTTTTTTTTTCTTTTTTTCCTTCACAAAAGAAAAGAATAGACTTCTGCAACTGCTATATTTACCACAAAGAAATTTCTTAGAAATACTCTCTAAATATTTCATCATTTTTGATATGTGAAATAAGCTGATTTAAAAAAAATGCTTTTCTATTTTCAGGTAAAATTCAGCCCTCCAGAAAAGATTATTCCAGCAAAATAATTTAATGTTACTTTATTATACATTAACATATGTATGATATATGAATGATAACATAATCTAGGGATGTAGATGTTTAGGAATGTATGCCTTAATTGCACTTAAGTTTTACTTAGTTACTTACAAGTTTACTCAGAAAATACGAATAATAAAAAAAAAACTTCTGCATTACAAATGCTGCAGTTTCATCTATATGCAGCTTAGTATTTCAATAATATAGTGCATGTACTATTTATTAAATTTTGCACATATACATTTCCACTATTCTTGATATGGTACATATGGTTTTGAGAGAACAAGACACTAGAGACAAGATGAAATGGTCTGAGTAACAATAAAACACAAGAAGATAATATTGCTGAAAACTTGTACATCATAATTTAAATCACACTGATATATTTGTTCTATACTTTCCAGAGAATTCACTGCATTTGCTTTTCTTTTAAAGACATGAATGCTACAATTTATGACATAGTTCCTCTACAGCTTCTTTTGTCTCAATGTTAGAAAATTAATAAATCTGTAGATAAGGTATTCTGAGCCACAGTATAGTTCATTTTGGCAGGGACGTAGTATAGTTCATTTTTATGCTAATTGATATACATGCAATTACAGAAAAAGCATGAGATCTTTAAAATTACACACACTTGAAAGCAAAT
The DNA here is from genome assembly GCF_038088225.1 of Cyrtonyx montezumae. NCBI lineage: Eukaryota > Metazoa > Chordata > Aves > Galliformes > Odontophoridae > Cyrtonyx > Cyrtonyx montezumae. The sequence continues at coordinate 64,701,174 of NW_027072034.1, read as the reverse complement.
ATTACTTTAAGAATTTGGTGCTATCCAGTAGAATTCATAGTGTCCATCAGAAAAATTCAACATTTTATTGTTACAATTATAAAATCAGTGTTTACTTACATATTCTTGTGTATATGTTCACAACAAACATCTGTTGGTAATGTCAGGACTGTCTTCTAGTTTGATACAACCTCTTTAAAAAAATAAAAAATCCACATAGTCCAGAATTATTCAAGAGGGTTTTAGGCATGACATAAGGAAAATCATAACAGGTAATTAAGCTTTTTTTTCAGAAAGAAAACTGTTAGTAAACTTATTAGACTGGTTGAGGAAGCTGTGAAGAGAATCAAGAAATGGGGTCTTTGTAAGGGGTAGCTAAAAGTCAGCATCAAATTGTTAACATTCAAAACACTAATTATCTTTGTTATCCCCTGTTTCTAGATCTCTAGGGTTTGAGATTTGGGTCATCAACAATTAGTAATACATTCTTTATATTTTGACGCATTCTGAATTATTAGACTAGAACAACAATTTTGGAAAGTTAAATTGCTTAGAGGAATATAAACAGAAAGTAAGAGATATTTACTATTGAAGCACAGACCCAAGATGTTGGACTTTAACAGGAGTTTTGGAAATAGGGTCTTGGAGTAAACTATAGGAAATTATACAACAGAGTTGTGAAGGCTTTTTTTCACAGCAAAGAGTTAGTACCAGTCACTGCTCCCAAATTTGGCACTGAAGTAAGGAGTAGAAAGATTTATCAAATCCTGAATAAGTGTATATTTGAAGAATTGAAGCCAAAAGTGTGATGTGTGTCAGTGTTACAAGCTGAAAGAGAGTCACTTTTGCATATACTACTTCTTGTCTTTAGTCATAAATAGGTAATACATTTTGTTAATCACTGTAAACTCAGTAACAAATAGGTACAGATGTGAATCTCTTTTGGTAAATCAGTTAACCGGTATACATAGCTATTCGTGATTAATAGATCTCTAAAGATAAACAACTAACAACAGTTCAGGCTCATAATTTTTCTAGTCCATGCTCTAATTATTATTCATGCATAGCACTTAGGTGCAAGAGCAGTTGCACTGAGTACACAACTTGTAAACCTCGCATTCAGACATCATCTGAATACCTGTGCAGTATCTCTGTGTGTTTTACTTGATCATGCATGATTGCTGCCTAGAGCAACCTGTAATTATCACTAGAATAAGAGAAAGTGAATAAAATTCTCACAAGTTCAAGAAGAGATTAGGTTCCCAGCAGTCACAATTCAGTGCATTGAATGGATTTAAATAACACCACTGGTAGAAAACAAACCTGAAGCCCACTCACCCACACACACTAGGGAGGAGCAAGAGTGATCTGCTTTCTTGAGGATGGGAAGCCAGGAGTCCACGGAGAGTACCCATATGGGGTCCAGCAGAACCAGCAGACAGATACCATCCCACTGCCCCACTTTGGGGTTGAGGCTGGGTCAAATCTGTGCTGCAATCTCTTGCCCCAATAAGGCAAGAACCATGGCTAAGTGTGGCATGGTCATTGTGAGCTGAAGGCTCAGCTGCAACCTTGGTGAGGCTGGGATTAGGGTTGGCATGAGACTGGGGCCTGGACAGATGAAGGAGCTCTAGTGATAGATAGGGAAAACTGTGGTTAAGATTTACTTTCAGGGTTTGACTACAAGTCTGCAAATACTGATGCATTTGCTTAATTTTGAAAAAAGCTCCTCAAGGGCAAAAACACTATTTTTGTAAATAAAATTTTGTGATTGGACATTAGGGTCTTAAGCTAAGATTCATATGCTGCTTTATTTTGTTTGTTTGTTTCTTTCTATTATTGTTATTCTGTTAATATTGTTATTTCTGTTTATTATTGTATTTCTGTTTATTATTTCATGTTTATTTTCTTGTTTATTTCTGTTTGTTTGTTTTTCTGCCAAATCACTTAATAATAAATAATTTGGAACAGCCCAAATCTCACTTTGGATAATCCTAGCAAGAAGCAGTAGCAATGATGATGCATATCACACCCAAGCCATTTTTTTACTTCCTTGTAAAGGAGTTTATTTTCTAACATATCTGCTTGTATCCATGTCGCTTCTTCTACATGATGCTACTTGTTCAAGAACCCTATTTATACATACCGGAATTCCATATACTTTTTTGAAGGGTATATGTACAAACATTATCTGAAAAATCCTTCTTGTTAGTATACTACAAAGAAGAAGAGCACAACAAACTAACAGCAGAAGGATATATTCTGGGCCTGGATTTAGCTGGTACAAACTGGAATAGATGAATTCTGTGCTCAGATGTTTTTGGTTCCTGTGGGGCACTTTGGCAATGATCACTGATGTTGCTCCTGACTTCACTGCTATGCACAAAGATGAAGAAAAAAATGTTTGGATCATAGAAGCAGTGTGTTTTTGCATATATAGCTTTGGACTTTCATTGTTCATTTGCTGTAGGTGTGAGGTTTTTATTTTTATTTGGATTAGTGGCCTTTTGTTTATTTTGCTTTTTGTTGTTGTTGTTGTATTGTAACTTGCAGAACTATCTGGCAGGAGAGTTATTATACATAGTCCCACATATATTCAAGGCACCTACCTCTACCTTTTGCCAATTTTATTTAGGAATATTTTTACACATATGTAGACAAGACAAAAAAATACTATGGGTTTGGGTTTTTTTTAATAAAAAACAACTATAAATTGCTTTGCATGTAAATGGTTAAGTCAGTAATAATTTCAGAAAAGAACAGGATCAAAGCAAAAGAAGCAACAAACTGAGAACCAGATGTTACTGCTACAAACTTAATTTTAGAGCTGGTTGGACAACAACAATTTGTAAAAATAAAACTGGTGCTGTAAGGAAGTGCAATTTAGACGTAGGAGGAGAGCTAACAAAATAGGATTATGCACTGCAGCTACTGAAATCTCATTCACTATAAATGAACTGATTTGCCCTAACTGGGGCTACACTGTCTTTCAGGGTGACTTTATCTAAATAGCAAAAATGTGTTTGGGGACTGATGAACATTAATGTACTGCTTTGGGTTTTGTTATTGTACAAAATTAAATTAAATATGCTCTAACCCAAATTGATTCTCTGAAGGATCTGTTCCAAAATATTTTCATAATCATTGTTGTGGAACTTTCTAAAATCTTCACTATAGTTTATTCCCTATACAATGCTTCTCAAGTAACGAGTTCTTCATTAGTTCTATTAACAATCCCAAAGTGTCAAACTGTTTGTACTATATTAGCAACACTAATTCTTATAGAAGGTGTGGCTCCTAGGATTCTAATAGAATGGATTCCATGAGGTATTCTATCGTGGAAATTCTTTCAATTATGGAACTGTTTCTTGGTACTTCTGTCACTGTCAGTAAGATTAAAATGACAATGATGTTCAGAAAATCAAAATAAAATATTATTTTAATTCAAAATTGTAATGAAAAATGTTTAAAAAGCTAGAATATAGTTACCTTTTATAGTTAGCTTTTAAAATGTTATTTTAAAAATATATGCTTTGTTTTAATTTATGTACTATCTCATTTTTATGAGGGGAAAATATTTGTATTAACATTCTCTTTTTTAAACCTATTTTCTTTATAAATATTTCTTGTCTACAATCTTCTTTCTCAAATATTTGCATTTTATTTTCTTCAAAATTTAAAATAAGTCAGTAGAATCAGTTTTTATGTGTACAATTTTCTTTCACTTAACCAGGTGAATATTGCATAATAGTGAATACCAATGCAGCTGAGGTTGACCAGTTCATCGTATTAAATTAATGATCATCATCTAACCATTCAGATAATTTTCAACTCAGGACAATGTGATAAAAACTACTTACAAACATGTTCTGTACTAAAAGGCAGTAGAATCATGACTTGAAGGTTACAGTTCCTGCTTAAATCACTTACTTATTTTTCATAATTTCACAAGTAACAGCATCAAAAGAACTTGTCTTTTTCCTTTTGCAGACACATTATTTTCATATATTCTCTTTCAAGGTCACTAAAAACATGTGAAGTCCTTCAATACATATACCTGTTATCTGCTATCTGTTATTAAACCTTCAGTCTACTAACCAAGTAAAATTCAGTAAATATCCTTAACATCTGCATTGGAAGTTAAATAGGATTTATCTATAATTATCAATATGTCATCATAATTGCATAGACCTAAAACTTTAAAAGTTTGTTCTAAGGCTGAAATAAAGGAGAGAATGAAACATTAATGTTTGCTCGCATAACCTGTATTTCCTTCTCTCCTAGCACATAAGATATAAACTATTGACAGAATTATTGGTCACAAGAAGCACCCTTCAGTGTAGATGCTGTGAGGAAACAAACCGGAAGAACATTTGTACACCTGAAAATAGAGTTGTGATAGCAAAAAGAATGTATCTACGAATTTGATAACAAAGAACAATCAGCATCTTCACCCACCAGAGAAAATTCTATCTTGAAATACTTACATCTCTACTCTTACGATGGTTTCTGAGTATATACTCAGCTTCATGTTAAGCCTCCCAGGCAGATAAATGCTGTTATCCCCACTTCTGTATGTATAGATCTTGAGGCTTGCATTCTCAAAGGAAATAAGGTTTCTAAATAAAACGTAGACTTCAGTAACTTAGTTCCTCAGTCATTCATGATCTATGTTATTCAAAACTGAGCTAGAGCTAGCTTTTTACCAAATGTTTAATACCCAAGTCAGAACTCTTTTTCACAGTCAGTCATGACATTTTGATTACACATCTGACTTCATGGAATATAGGGTAGGATCACTGATGATTTCCCTAATAAGGAAAAAGCCTGTCAACGGTTTATGGGCTGGTTCGGCCCAGTTCTGTGACAATTAGAATGAGTGACCCACAGACCCAAGCCCTTGGAAACAGGAAAGGCGAAAGGGAAAAAGGAAAAGGGAGATGGACCTAAAAACAAAACAGCAGCAACAATCTGAGGAGGAAAGCTAATTACTAAATAAGATATCAGAATGCAAAATAACACAGTATAATTGGAGTTGAAGTTAATAAATCAAATAAAATGAGCAAGAGAGTGTTCAATAAACGGAAGGCCTTACGCTAAATGCTAAAGGTGTGATGGCAGTGAGCACCTGCTGCTGGGTCAATCTGAAAGGGAAGAGACTGTGTCTTGTGACATGCAAACAGTTTTTTTCTTCCCTTTGAGTGAAGAATAGAAAAACGCTAAGCAACGCAAAGTCCTCTGGGGTACATAGTTCTTCTTGTCTTCTGAGACAGGTATACTCGGAGCTGCTGATGATCCACGGAGCTGGAGCATTAACTCTTTAACTCCCAGTGCACTACATGATGTTATGATGCAGAATACCAATAACAAAAATCATAAAACCATGACATTTCACTCCTTATTCCACATCACTACATCATGCTTAATATATATACAGAATAATGATTGACAAGCATTAAATACACACATACACATATATGCATGTATATACATATGGAATTATTAACTGCAATCCCCCACCATCAAATTCCCTTTTGATACACACTGAACATCCCCTTTCTTCATTACCCACCTAGAGGACCCATGACCTGAACAAAAACAGTTCCATGGAGAGGTTTGCCCTTTCCGGAAGCTGGGAAGACCCAAAGCGCTTTTCTCAGTGTGCTCTTTATATGTACTACAGGGAACTTATCTCCCTCTACAGTAGGTAGAGAGCTGGATTGGCAGGACCGTTGCTGTTGATGGATCCTCAAGTGTTGACCAACCAAGTGTCTTCTGCCAAATGTTTCTTCCAGTGCTTAAATGTTCCACCAACCATTGCTTTCAACATTGTTTTTTATAACCCATTGTATCTTTCAATTTTGCCAGAAGCTGGTGTGTGATCGAGGATATGATCAATGGATACACACTCTTCGTACTAATACTTAAGAACATGCTTAACTTAATTATAGTAGTTCAGCCCTATTGCTTACATTACTATACTTAAGCTATGCACACCAAAAATATCAAGCAACAAGTTAAAATTTCTAAAAGGTATCTAAACACTAAGACAGAATTGGGTGATTTGTGAGATTATCAGATTTGTCTTACCTACTAACTCATTGAAATCAACACTGGCTTTAAACTTTTGACTGAGAATCGTGGTTGTTGGTGGATCCTTGCAATTTTTATTTAAGGAAGTGGTGGTAATGTCTTCTGCTGCATTTTCTAGCAGTAACAGGAGATGTGGAGGACAAGAATAGCAAGTTATATATTCTAGTAGTCTCATTCCTTGAACAATTTCTTTATTCATCTTTAAAGTAATGCTACCATTATAAATATACTGACAGCAGGTCAGATTTGAAAACGAGAAGAAAAAAAAACACTGTTCCCAAAACAAGCATGTTATACTACTTTTCTCTGGAGGTGTTAACAGTGACAGGCTATAGCAAGACTTTGATTAAACTGCACAGAATGTGGAAAACAGTATTACAGTGGAAAAAAAAATATCAAGAGCCTCGAATATGAGTCAAATTCTTCAAAGGCAAGGAATCAAAATGATTACCTTTAATGTCACTTTTGCAGTCAGCATGTCCAAATTTCAAAACAGTGTGAAATTCTCCTTTGAGTTCATAAAAGTCAACATTTCAGAAAGTTCTGAATCTGTATTTTCAGACCCTTCTCACCGTAGGAAGTGTAATATTTTGTTCCTCCACAGAAATAGAAGGGAAAAAAAGAAAATCACAAAATTGAGTTCCAGCTGGGCATTTCAACAAAGACTATCCTTCATAATTAATATTATAATGGGCAGTGTTATCCAGGCATCACCATACCTGTGAGTTTTTAACAGACTGCAATTTATCTATAGCTATCCAAGTTATGGGTCAGCCTAGAAAATATCATCTTAATTTTCAGAAGTTTTCAGTTGACTTTCAAATGAGAATAGCTAGAGAGGCTAACTTAATCATCTAATCATGAACAATCTGTCAAGGAACTCTTGCTGGCTGGTATCTTTATTCAGTCAGTATCTAGTGTAATTACTGTGAAAAGAAAGCCTGTTCAAATGATAGTAGAAGATTTGTCCAATGTGAGGAAAAAAATAGAGCATCTGTAAGGATTAAGAGGTTTTTGTTATTTTCTTATTATATGCTATACAAGATTACATGTATTTTTTTTTCTTTATATATGCATGATACATGCAATACATACTTAATGCGCAATAGGACTGGGATTTCACATTGTAAGAGATGTTTTCTGCAGAATGATTTGGCAGAAGAGTTATTATACATAGTCCCATATATACTCAAGGCATCTATCTCTACCTTTTGCACTTCTAGTGCAAAAACTCAGCTGAGGACTATATTTGTGATATCAGTTTTAAATAAAAAATGAAAAAGGAAGGAAGGCAATAGGTAATTTTAAACTGAGTATACAGCATGTAGAGTAATATTTAAAAGACATGCTTAATCTTTATTGAAAACTGTTTCTTTGTTATTGCTATGGGCCACAAGTTTGAGTAAATTTCTTTTGTCATTTTACAACAACCTGACTAGCAGTGACAATCATAAAAACAACCTGAAAATTCTTTTGATAAGCATCTTGTTTGTAACTTCTGAGGAAATTAAAGACACCGTAGGCTGTATTCTTGCCATCCCTCTCTCTGTTATATACATATATTTTTGTCATTGTTTTTTACTTTTCAGTTTTGTGAGTGGTCTGTTTCATTGCCTAAATCTAAATCCAAAGAGAGTAAACGTGAAACTTATATTTGAAATAAGAAACATACATTTATACAAAAGAAGAGTCTATATATTCTCTCCTGTCTCATATATATAGGGAAACTGGTGTTTGTTTGCTGCTTTACACTGAACAGCAAAATTGTTTTTTGTTCTTTTTTTTTTCCCCCAGTAAGAATGGAGATATAAAAGAGATTAAATTACCAACAAACTATGATCAACAAAATCATTTATGAAAACATCCTGATCTCCTCAGTTGAACACCGCTGTTTGAAGTAGGAAAGGGAGCTGGGCATATGTATTGCTTTATAAATAAATTATTTTTATCATAAAATAATGTAGTTATTACCTCAGTTCTTCTGAATTTTGAAGTCAAGATAGTGTTTAGTTCAAATTGATTAATTCATTCCTAGAAAAATATTAATCAATGGTCTCTTTCAGAATTCTAAGTATTCATTAAATTGCAGTTTTACATACTTACATCACCCTATATGTTTCATTGTAATTGGAATTACAGTTTTTCAAGTATTGAAAATGTGCTCTGCACAGTAAACAGGTTTGAAAGATCTCATTTGTAATTTAGATGTTAGCTCTGAGGTTACTGGAGCTGGGCTGAGTAAGCAATTTTGCAAATGAAAATGTAGCTCCAGGGAATGCTAGAACTAAGAGGCCAAAACAATCATTTTCTCTTCTCCTGGAATTTTATAGGAACATCAAATCAAGTTTTGTTCTTTAGAGTGAAATGATGAAAATATTCACTGAAAAAATGTTCGTGAATGAAAGACAGGAGCAGTCCTAGACATTCTTTCCAAGGAGAAGCTCACCAGATGGAAGGAACGTTCAGTATGACTGTGAAAGTGACCCAGACTCTGGCAGTGAATATCTTGGTTAATATGCTACTGTCATGGTTCTGTAGTTAGATCACTCCTGGCTGAAAACAATCCTATTTTCACAATCCAAACTGTGCAGTCTGCTGTATGAAATTGAGTGGGACAAACAATGCCTATGTATCTTACCAAATGTTGCAAAGAAAAGTTTTCTGATTAGAAGAATAACTCTGAAATATGTATTTCTATATAAAGAGGAAGTAACTTGAGAGTTCTGAGGAAAAATAAAATATAAGATTTACTATACTTTTTTTTTAACTTAATTACTATCAGTATCTCCTTATTTACTTAATTTAATAGTAAATTATTATCTAATTTCTAGACTGCTTTTAAAAAGAGACATTCTATAAAGGCTTATCCAAGTTTAAGCTTTGAGTAAGCATGTTGTTGACTATTAATATTCTATCTTTTCCTGAAAACAAAAATGTGGTGGGTATCATTTGTTTATACATTTACAGGATACTTTCAGAATTTTAAGAGAATTGATTGCCAATATTCTTCAAGAAAAAGAATCAGTGGGGAAAATAACATTGTTAGAAGTTTACCAGCTCTCAGTCTTCCTTCTATTTTTGTTTGATTGCATGTTGTTTGGTTTTTGTTTTTGTTTTTCCTCATCTCTTCTGCGTCTGGAGAATACTTTAAAAATATCTATTGTTTTTAAGGCAGCATTCAATAATAGATTAATAATTATTTTGTGTATTGAAGTACATAGAATGTATTTATTGTTAAAATATTGCAAGTTATTCAGACAGATACAGCTATGAATTAATATTTGAGACTGATCAAATTCAAACTGTTTTTCCAAGGCTAGTCTTATTTATAAATCTACTACAACCTGGAAACTTAATCTTCTGAGAAAAGTCCCTTCTAATGAATAATTTACATTTTTTGGGAAAAAAATACTTCTTTGTTTTTGAATTTTATCACACTTCTGGATGATTTAAATTGAAGGATACTTCTTGAAGTTATGTTTCTTCTTGTATTTAATTCTTTATTTTCTGATATTTATTCGGAAACCAAGGAAGTTTTTGTTTGTTTGTTTTTGTTTTGTTTTGTTTTTTGACACTGTAGCTTTTGAAAACAAAGGGAGTTTAACTTCAGAATTACATCCATCAATTGGAACTCCAGAGTACTTCACAAAACTGATTGATATCATAAACCCCAGAAAAATTGTTAAAACAATTCTAATAGCAAGACTTGCAACCTAACATTATTTCAGATAACTGACTGAACAATCATTTACAATTCCTTGTTTGTTTGTCTGTTTTCATCATATGGATGCAGTTTGTTTTACATTACCTTTTTTTTCCCCCTCAGTCTATAGAGGCTACAGATTTGAAGAGCTAAGAGACTAGCACTTTTCCAGCTTTGAAACTTCGAAAAAACACTGCTCATTCTGTCTTAAAAAAAAAAAAAAAAAAAAAAAAGAAAAGAAAACAACAACCTGTCCAGAAGGAGAGAGGACAGAAATGTTTTCTGAAAGGTGTTCTTTCCCTCGAGCCCTTAACTAGGTGCAGGAAGAACTCCATTTAGATCTCTTGTTTCCAACTTTTCATCTTATAGTTTTGGAGGATGCCATCTCTAGTTGGTCACCACAGTGCATGAAGTCATTATAAAGTTCTTGCCCCTTCTCATGCACTGTATGAAGAAATCAAATGTCAAACATATCTTGGACATGTTATCATTTCAACAGCCAAGGTTCACATAAGCACATATTTTCATATTTAGTGATTTTCTCATGGTACACATTTAAAGGAAACCAGACCTTATCCCTCAATGCATCTGATTTTAAAAAGAGGGATCAAAACTATGATTTTGTTAAATTACTCTTTCTTTCATTAAGTGACATTTTTCAGATGGAATGTGAATAATGTCCAATGACTGCACTGACCAGCTTTTTCTGGCTATCTGTGGTGAGGTTGTGAACACAGAAAAGAATGTTTATGTTATTATGTATCTTTTCTTGCTAAAAAAATGTAAAAGAGGGGAAAATTTGATTATTAGGATATTATTTTTACTGTCTCTGATAGATCTTCTAGTTCAAAAATCAGTATTGACTCCAATGCCTGAAATTAAGAAACTCATTTTTCAGAAAATTGTCACATATATCATCTTATCTCTGCAACTCACCAATGAGTATATGCAAAAAGGTAAGTGACAAAGAGGGGGAACTGGAACTAGAATTGAAATATTTGATCCAAAGATAAAGCATATGAAAATTCTCAAGAAGAAAATCTACATTATTTTACAGTTCAAAATCAGAATGAATCACAGCTTTTTTGAATTCTTATAAGGAGTATATAGAGGTGTTTCTTCAGGAATAAAGAGCTTTCACTTCATGTAGAGGATGTTTGTCTATTTTTGACACAGGGGTATCTATGAAGGTAATGCTTTGTATTATTACACAGAAGCATCTCACTGCATTTTGGCGCTTACATGGAGGCTATATGCAAATTGACAGAATTGTACCAGCTGCATCAAACTCCATACTTCTGATGAAGATATCCTTAATTCAAAGGCAGTGCAGCTGTCAGAATAAAATGTTAATGGTGGTAGAAGTAACAAATTCTCATACAGAGATATTTTTAACTCAGCATTTTTGAAATATATGATTTATAGGGAAAAAACTGAAACAGGCCAAAAATAAGTTTATGTTGCTGAATATGACATCTTGTGATGTTTAAATCTGCTCAATACAGAGAGAGAATACCTCAAAAAATTATGAATATATAAGACAAGAAATACAATGAAAAAACATTTCAAAATGATGATAACAATATTTTTTGTTTAATCTGTTCAGACAAAAGACAAAATATTTTTTTGCTGTTATAAGTGTCAGTGTAGCACTTTATGACCAAAAAAAAAAAAAAAAAAAAAAGAAAAAGAAAAAGCATGGAAAGACAAGCGTGCCTCTGAATGTGCTATTTGAAATTTCCTAAAACGGGTATCAAAGGAAGGGAATGTAACACATGGGTAAGGAAAAGACCCTTTGTGGATTTCCCCTAGTAAGTAAGGTCATTACAAGCCTCAAAGTTTTTGTTATTCTCATATCAGCTAATATAAACAATGAAATAAAATAAAGTGCTATTTCTGTTGCTGACTTTGTGTAACCTATCCTTCATCTCAGCATTTCATTTAGTCCTTAAGATCAACCAATCCATATTGTAGTTTTCAAGGCTAGGCTTTGCATTTGGAGGTCTGTTTTAACAAAAACATATTCTGTTTCTTGTGTAGGTGGTAAATTCTCTCTTGATAAACTATCAAAGATATTTCAAAAGAGATGTGACTTATTATTCTATCAAGGGGAAGTTCTTCACAGAGAGGGTGGTGAGGTGCTGGAACAGGTTGCCCAGAGAAGTTGAGGATGCTCCATCCCTGGCGCTGTTCAAGACCAGGTTGGATGGGGCCCCGGGCAAACTGTTCTAGTACCAGATCTGGAGGTTTATGGTCAAACCATAGGGAGGTTGGAACTTGATGATCCTTGGGATCCCTTCCAATCCAAGCCATTCTATCATTGATTCTATGATTCTGTGATTCTGTGATTCTACGACTTGTCCTAAGTTTTGTTTCTTTTGTTCTTTCCTTTTCCATCCAAACTCATTTTCCTTCTAAAACATTTCCATATACATTCATGATGCCGATCTTGCAGATCTTTAACTTCTAGTGACTGTATAAGGTTATTTGTCCTTCAATTCATTTTTTTTCTCTCCAGCAGAAAGACAGGCTGGCTGACTGATTATTGTAACCTACCAGCCTATCTATAGCATCTTGATAATACTTCTTGTCAGAAGTTACTACCAGCTGAAGAATGCTTAAATATATGTGTGTCATGGTTTTCCATAGCTGTTCGATATCATTACACCATTCACTGAAGGTATTGGGACAGCTGCTAAAGAAATACATACCCAGGTCCTACTGGGAACTACAATTCTCGGAATGCTCTGGTCCTTCCTAGGGAATGGTGTAGTGATGTGAGGACATCCCTTTTTTCTGCTTTGCCCTGACCTTGTAACATGGTTACAAGATACTGTATCTTTTTATTTATTACTGTTATAGTTTTATGATTTTTGTTGTGTTATTGATATTCCACATCATAACATCATGTAGTGCATTAAGAGTTAAAGAATTAATGCTCCAGCTCTGTGGGTCATCGATAGTTCTGGATGTACCTGTCTCAGAGGAGAAGAACTACATTCCCCAGAGGACTGTGTGATGGACTGTTTGTATTTTTACGTGTTTCCATCCAGAGGGAAAGATAAAAACTGTCTTCTGTCACAGGACCATTCCTCTTCCCTTCGGGATCGACTCAGCAGTGGGTGTTTGTTGCAGCCGTCTGCCTTCAGCGTTAGCGTAAGGCCTTCAGTTTATCGGACACTCTCTCTCTTGCTCATTTTATTTGATCCATTTGCCTCAATTCCAATTATATTGTATTATATTGTGTTATTTTCCTTTCTGATATCTTATTTAGTAAATTAGCTTTCCTCCTCAGATCGTGGCTACTGTTTTGTTCTTAGGCTCATCTCTCTTCTCCTTTTTCCCTTTCCCCTTTCCCCTTCCCTGAGTTGTGGGCCCATGGGTCCCCTGCCTCAATTGTCATGGTACCGGGTCAAACCATCCCACAGAATGTTGACAGTTACTCATAAATCCATTTATGTTGTATCATATCACATTCCTTTATCATTTTTAGTAAAACAGTTTTTCTCTGTATCTCTGTTGAGTAACTCCTTCTCTCCCAGCTTCCTGCGGGGGAAAGGATGGGTAGGGCCTAACTCCTATGTCACAAACAAAAGGACCTCAACCTGCAACATTACATTTGCCTAGAAGCATTTAAAAAGGTAGATCTTGTTATCCTCTACTTAAAGTGATTTTTATCCTGTTGATATGGATTCTGCATATATAGGCTTATATTACTCAAATGTTCTATGTGTTACATAATTAAAGAAGACTTGCTGCCATATTATGAATGAATAGTCTTCATGCTTCTCTACTAATGCATATAGATTTTATCCTAAATCAAACTACAGAAAAAGAAACTTTGGCAAAGGTGAAGTTCCTCTATTCTTCCTGTACTTCACTCAGTGAGTAATGCAATTCACTGAAACATAAACTTAGGAGGGGAGGAGGGTGAATTACCAGGGAATTCAGAAATTCAGAGAAATTAAGATTTTATATAGTATTCTTTTGTCTTCTTAGACCTCTGCTTTTCCTATGAAACAGCTGTAGTCGCTATTAGGAACTCAGCAATTTTCAGCAATGGATTTCAGACTGGAAGCAAACAGCTTTCTAAGGGAGTTAAGCTCAGGATACTCACTGACTGAAAGCTCTTTTTAAAATTGTATTTCTCAAAGTATGTGCCTGACTTCTTGCCTCTCTTAGTGGTATCATCTAATATATACATTGTTAGATATGTACTCTATGCAAAATGTGCTTAACTATATATCTGTAAACTATCTTGCAGAATTAGATCACATAGGGTATCATTACTGATGTTATTCTTGTGTGAACTTTGTACTTCTTACCCAGTTTGATGATTGTTACATCTGTAGGAAATTTCTCTTCCTAAATATCACCTCAGGTGTGCATTCTAGCAACCATGCTTAAATTTTTGGACCACCTTTCTTTCAACTTTCAGTTCTATTACTCATAAGTGTTCATATATTTTTGCTGTTTCCTCAAGGTCTAATAAGTTTAAACTTAGATACTACATCCTCTCCTTCTTTTATGTCCTCCTATCTTTTTCTTTTTTCTAATTTGTTCATGGCACTCTTAGGACATTCTTCTACTAATTTTGCATGAGGATTCCCATAATATCTGCTACAATTCTTGTGCACACAAGGGCTAAAAATAACTAAGTTTAAAGAGAAAAGCAGACAATCTTTAGATTTTGAAAATTGAAAATATTTTCACATTAAAGGGAATTCATGATACCCTGCCTCACATGTTTTCAAATTACCTGATTTGTTCTGCTGGAAAGTTCTTGTCTTAGTGGTAAGAAAAGAAGGAATAGTTACCATAGTAACTGTCATACAATCCAGTGTTCTGCTAATGTTACTGTACCTCTGGGAAAATACAAAGCTGCCTCCTTAATCCCTTTAGTGTTCCTGGTTGGTGTATGCTGAGCAAAGTGGCACTTGTAGATCCCTTGACTGTACACTGTATCTACTTCTCAGTAAAGTAATGGGCTTCCTATAAGTAGCATGAGATAAAAAACAAATCCAATGTGAAAAGACAGAAACTTAGTGCTCTGCTTGAAAAACACACAACTTTCCCCAGACTATAATGGTTGTGATTTTATGAGTTTTTTTACATCTTCCTAAAATCTTTAAACATTAACTGGTGTCAATGGAGATACAATGAACTTTGTTCAAATCATAGGAAATGCCTCAGTATAATTTAATTTCTCCTAAGATAATTTTATGTACTTAGTTTATTGCTTACTAGAGTCAGGGAATGCTAGGAACAAAATCAGAGTATAAAATTAAGTATAAAATTATTTTATAATACCTTATAAAATTAAGACATTGGTGATCATCTGTCATAAATTTTAGTACATTTAATATCTCTTAGATTTCATCTAGCAACACTGAATGGCAGAAAGTTGTAGTCTTATTGGCATGGACAGCTTCAAACAAATGCAGTATTTTTAGCAGATTTATCATATAATGAGAGAAGGGATCTCACTAAAATTTTTATATTGATAGTATTTTATCAATGCTTTGTATATTCCTATTTGCACTTTCACTAGAGACTAGAGTGGAGACTGGAATCCATATCAAAGGAAAGTGATCCACTCATGTAGAGGGAATTCTGTGGAAGAGTTTAGTCAACATATTTTGTTATTGCACATTTGATAATACATTTAAATATTTATTCAGAAATTAATTAGACTGAAAAATAAATTAGGCCTAGAAATTTTGACACCTGTCAGAATCATTGATCTTTAGGAAACATGACATTTATTTTTGTAATGCAGTGAAACACCATTAACTGTAAACATTTCCATGTTTTAAATGTTCTCATGGGATACACTCATTCAAAACAATTTCATCTTTTTATAAGTCTTCTGAAAGCTAACATAATCTCTTAAAAAATGAAACAGACAAACAACAAAAAAAAAACCAACAATGGCATTACCCATTCTTTCCTGAAATTTTATTTTCCTCTCCAGTCTGCATCATGATGTGTGGGGCTAGTTTCTCAATTGCCTTTTAATCTCATGCTTTCCTTTCTCCTGAGTGTGCTTGCATGTTAGTTTAGAAAGGTATTGTAGCATAAACAAATTATCTTGATTGCATTAAATCGCAGCCTTATCCTAAAACTTTATCTTTCCAGCTGACTAAACTCAAAGTTTTCTCTCCTTGCCCAGCTGCCTCTGAAGTGCTAAATATCTATACACTGCATGCAGCTTGCAGATATCTATGAAAAAATGCCTGCAAAATCTAGATTTAATGGCCTCTGGAAAGCAGAGCAGCAATAGAAATGAAGTTTTGTTGGCCTTTTTTATAATACCACCACTAAGATTCTATATCCTACAAACCAAAAAGATTTTAGATTTTGAACAAATGAATTTGAATTCACTACATGAATTTTAAATGGAAAATGTGGCATTAGTGCATCATGTACAATACCTCGAAAACATTTCCAACAAATATTAACTTCATTATTTAAATGCTTCCAGCTTTTATTAACATGGAAAAAAAAGCACTTGAATAAATTCACAGAAGTCAATTAGAAACCATAAAAAACTTTCGCAGATAATGGAGAAAAGCCTGTGATATACATTGGAGAATTTAATGCGTCTTTATTTCAATAGCATAGTTTGTACAACTGCTCTTTCTCTTTATGAACTGCTTGGCCTCTTCACAGTCCAGGGCTGCCCCACTGTCCCCAGATAGGGAATGGAGCAGGCCATAGGGCAACTGGGGCACAACACTGAGCTGAAATAGTGTCCTGAGCCAAAGGTAGGGCCAGAATTTGTGGAAAGGACAGGCACAGTTGGGGCAATTAGTGCCCTGAATGGCTTGGTATTTATGTTCATAGGAAGTGCAGATTCAAAGAATATTGTCCTTTAAACACACCTCTTTTATCTGGCATAGTTGGCAGAGTTAGTTCGTGACATAAAGCTGACATTTTAAACAAACAACTGTGATGGAATTAATTTTAAATTTGATTTTTTTATTATTATTTTGTTGCTATAAACTTCATGGAAATAAGTGCTTACATTTCTCACAGGAGAAGCATACTTTTTCTTTTTTTTCCCTTCACAGTAAATCACATTTAGAATAATAAGCCTGAATGAATGTAATACCTTTATTTGCCAACTGTTTGTATAAGACTTCATCAGAAGAATCAGAACATCTGAAGTCAATGTACTTTACGTCCAGATATATATTTTTAGCACAAAGTAGTAATTTTTAAATGTACAGTGATATAACAATAACTTCATGAACATAGCCTATTTATGTGTGTATTTCACCAAAGGAGAAAGACAATTAAGAGAATAATGTATAGCCAACAAGCGATTCTAAAATTCTTTTATCAAAGGTCTGCTATTCATCTATTTGAGTTAATAAAAGTCAGGAGCAATCTGAGCTGTTTATTTATTTCTTGCTGTCTCAAAGCAGGCAGAGATGCCAACTTAAGGCTATTGTTGTCTAATAGAACTTAAAGAGCTTTATGCACTGCTGTATTATTGAAAGACTATAGTTTATTCAACTATAGCAAGGTGTTTGACATACTTAAGCTTTTAAAAGCTAATACAAGCAAAAAGGTTTATAAGTCTAAACAAGTGAGGACTCTCCACTACCATTATACAGTATCTCTGAGATGGCAAATACAAGTATTAGCAGCACACAGAACACTCTAAAAGTCCTTTAGTCAGATGTGTTTGCTTTATAATCTTGGGAATTCTAATGAATAATGTGAAAGTGGAAAAGATTCAGTTTTAGACAAAGTGTCTTCATTATCCCTCTATTACCAAAAAAAAAACAAAAAAAAAACAACAAGATTTTAATGATTGTAAGCATTGGGATTTAAGTTTTAGGTCTCATCAGAAAGAGCATATCTGCAAGAGATCAATGTAATTAGCATCAAGTTCATTTTCATGAAAACTAGCATCACAGTGAAAAAAAATGTCAATTTTTCCAGAACCATACCATTTACTGCAACATCTGGTGTTGCTCTGAAAGTATATTATACAATTCTGACCTGATCTACTTTCATCATTTTTAAGGCTTATTAACACATTGGCATTAAAAATATAATGATTTACTCTGGTTTAGTGCATTATTACTGAAATTTTATAACCTTGAAATAAAATTTAATTGAGTTTATATAAGGCTCATCACATCAACTATGAACAAATTCATATGATCTTGAAGATTTATATTTTATCCAACAAAGCTGATTTATTTGAACAATTGTGCCTGCTTAGATAGCAGAAGATTGGAAGTAAAATAATGTAAATCTAGTAATATCTTTAACAAAGAAAAAGAGTTTTGAATGTTATCCAAAAATATCACATTTATTACTATTTTATACATCTTTATTTCTCTACTGTACCTTACATGAATGTTTTGAGTTTTTTTCTTCCTTTACTGCTGTTTCTTCATTCTGGAGGAATATTTGTGCACTCTTGAAAACTTTCAGTTTTTGTTAAAATGTTTAAGATTACAAAATATTTTTCTGCCTTATAAAGAAAAATCCATGATATATAAGATCAGCTTTATATATATATATTCAATTTAAAAAAGCAATTCAGTTATTCAACACTTACTGCAATAATCATAGATGTAACTACACACAACCAATTTCCCCTATTAGTCTGAGTTAATGTACTTAAAAAGTGATTGAAAGGACACTTTTTTAACCCTTCTACTCAAGAATTTATTTAACAGAATAGTTAATAAGGGATACAGAACAATAGACAGAGGTACTCTTCTTATGTTTGGATTCTTAACTTCTCAGATAAACATTCAGATGATTTAGCAGTATTTGTGTATGTTTACAGTTGTATACATACTGCAAGCAATCTCAAAATGGTCTGAAGACAGCAAGTCTTCTAATGCAACTTGTAAATATTGCATTGCTTAAGTTTAACATCCCTTTTTAAGAAAGAGAAACCAAAGCCTGGGGCAAATTGCCATGGACTGTATGATCCTGAAAGTCAAACATCAGTGACAGATACTCTAACAAGTCAAATATCTACACTCTGGGGAGGCACTCCTAGTTCAGTCTGGGTCATGCTTGTTTTACTCTTTACAGTACTTTATAGATAATTAACCCACATGAGACCAAAACAGTTTTAGCTAAGACAAGACTGTAAAAGTGTAATACACAATTTTTGTTCCTAGTAAAATATAAGAAGTTATTTTGTGTTATTAAAAGGAAGAAATGGGAAATGCAATTCACAAAATAGAGTTAAAACTTTAGATAAGTAATGTGGCCATAAGGAAATGGGGAAAATTAAAATATGTGAATTACAGTCATGGAAAATTGGAAAAATTGAACTAAAATAAATCTGACCAGCTCATGTGTAGAGATATAGTTTACATGTAAAATTGTTTAAGGATCCAGATAGTAGCTTTTATCTTGAGTATTAAACTTGCATATTCTGGCTTAAATAATAATAAAAATAAATGCATATATATATTAAATAGCATCTAACATAGAGTAATATGTAATAACTGCATCAATATAATCATATGTGATAAGATATAATCTTTACATATTCATTGGAGTATTGGAGAAGATGATGGGACTGTGAAAGATTATAATTTACAGTATGATAGAATGTGAAAGTTTATAGTAGTTTTTTTCGTATACAAATCAAGAATCTCGATGAACATTATGTATCTGCTTTCTAAGGATGTAGTTGTGGTTTTATTATCATCTTTACAGCACAAAATATATTACTGAAAGGGAAATATCAGAAGACCAAGATTGTAGTGGTAAAGTCTGGGGATTTTTTTTGCTTTAAGATATCTATTATATTTTAAAAATTCAGGTTTAAAAAGATATCCCACCCATATTTGTGTTTTATTTATTTATTGCTTGTTTGTTTCATTTGTGAAAGAAAACGTCAGTCAACCTCTACATTTGTTTAGCTTCCCACCCATTGTCTTTGGTATTGACAATCAAAGATTTTTCAAAATATTTTGTATGTGGCTTGCAATCTTATTATAATCCCTATTTTTTCCAACTTTTTGTTCCTATTTACTCCAAAACCATAAACAGAAATAAAATAAAAGAGATCCTAAAGTCTAAAATCTATAAATATTTTAGGTATGCTTGTCATACCACTTATTATCTCCTTTGACAATTCAGTCACAGTTGTAGATGACAGAATACAGAAATCTCTTATAGGATTTTAATTTATAAAGAATTAAAGAAGAAGAAAGCATCTAAAGGTGTAAAAGATAAATTTAATCATAAAATGCATCCATGAGTTTACTAAAAATAAGACCAAAAAAAAAAAAAAAAAAGGAAATTACTTAAAACTCTACCATAAGGTTCTACATAGCCTATCCAGATTGCAGTCATCTCTCTCCGTAATTCCTCTCCTTTGCAGACTCTTCCATCTCTGTTGGGAATGTATCTACTAGTGTTTGATGTCAGCTCTTACACTGTTAAGCTGTAAAACCTTGGAGCAGATTTCTATGAAAAAAGATAAATTATGAGTGCAAGATGTGCAAGACCTCATCTGGGTGCCCATCCATGCAATGGAAGTTGGGGTGCCTGGGGAGCAGCATTTGGGCTCAAAAGCTTTTGAAGTATGACTATTTTACTACTTAGTGAATATCTATATATACATGTTTTTTAAGTAGAATGTAGCAACAATGGCCATGTTAGAATACTGATATTTAAAAACTATTACCAGATTATTTTGTCTGTTCTTATACTGTATTCGTTTCTGTAGGATAGTGTATAGGTAAAGCTGATGAGTGACAGTACATTCATTGAATAGTCCTCCATTCATTATAAGGCTGGCATGATGTTAGCCCCTTCTCTTTCTTTATGGTGAAGAAAAAAAATGAATTGCTATCCAGGGTATGTGTTCATAGTCTTTTTTTTTTTTTTTTTTTGACTTCCCATCATTCTATAAACACACTAAATGTCTGCATAACTGACTGTGACTATTTACTCCTTTTGGAGTATGGGGATCACTTTTTTTATTCATACTAGTACTTACTTTGTCTCAAATAAGTCATCAGTATGTCTTGAGATAGCAACATGACACAGGGTTCTTGTGCACTGAAGATTTCTTTATTGCTGTGTCTCTATATCTCTTGTATTCTTCTAAGCAAACCCTTTCATATTCTAACACACCTATCCAGTACTTTTCCACTAACAACCTATTGGCTAAAAGGTAAGCAAGTTCCAAACTGTCTTCATAAACAGCAGAGTGCTTATCTTACACCTAGCTACAAAATGCCCCTATTTGTTCTATCCAGTCCTCCGTCCCAGTGCCATATTATCAGTAAGGCAACATATGATGAGGTCAAGCCAGCATCTCTGTCTCTCACATATGCATAGCCTTTCTATCCAGATAGCTGTGTAAACTGTGCTTTTGTTCTACCATTATTGTTCTGTGTAAGTCTAATGAACTTCACTCAGTGCCATAACCACTTGGCATTATATGTTTTCAAGTTAAGTATAGAAGTTGCAAATTCAGTATACATCAGCCATGATTTCTCCTATTGTTTGACATATACATCAGGGATAGCATTAGTAACACTAGGCAACTGAGCAGTTTGGTCAAAAAAAGAAGAAGAAAACATTGAAAGAATAAACTTTTTAAACCTGCAACAACTGCAAGGATTCAATATCTGTAAGAAGCGCCTGCAAAATTGTCAACGGTTTACAGGCTGGTTTGTCCCAGTTCCATGACGATTGGGGTGAGAGACCCACAGCCCCACTGCCCAGGGAAGGGGAAGGGGGAAAAGGAAAAAGGAAAAGGGAGATGGACCTAGAAACAAAACAGCAGCAATGATCTGAGGAGGAAAGCTAATTTACTAAATAAGATATTGAAATGCAAAATAACACAATAGAATATGATGTAATTGGAATTGAAGCTAATAAATCAAATAAAATGATCAAGAGGGTGTTCAATAAGCTGAAGGCCTTATGTTAAACACTGAAGGTGAGACAGCTAGTGAGCATCTGCTGCTGGGTTCATCCCCAAAGGAAAGAGTGTCTCGTGGCATGCAAACAGTTTTTATCTTTCCCTCTGATTGGAAAAATGTAAAAATACAAAGCAACTCAAAGTCTTCCAGGAAACGTAGTTCTTCTCTTCTGATATAAGTATACCTGGCACTATCGATGATCCACAGAGCCAGAGCAGTAACTCTTTAATTCCTAATGCACTACATGATATTATCATGTGGAATTCCAATAAAAACATCATAAAATCATGACAGTAATAATTTTGATAGAATCAAAATCTTTATACACATTTGTTAATTACACCTAGAATTAACATTCTGCATTCTAACCTCTACAGAAATTTGTGCCAAAGTGCTTTGGCTAAATAACCAGTCAAATGTGAACCTTTTCTCAATGAAAAAGATTTCTCACTTGTTGCATAATGGCTGCAGGACCAGGGGGGCATGATGATATGTACAAGCATAGCCTGAGTGGCAGCACGGACTGCATAGTTTTGGAAAAGGTACTGGATACTGGCAGAAAGTCACAGTATCCTTGGGCTAGGCAGTAAACAGCCTAAACCCAAGGCGAAACTGACCTGAACAATGACTATTGCCAGATGACTGCTCAAGAGTAACGGGACTGCTTTGTTACCTGCTATACCTAGAAACTACTTAGTGTTTTTTGTATACATCGCCTAGCATTTTCCTAGCAATCATCTATGTTGCCAGTACCTTACTTAGTGATCATTTATGTCGTATGTGTACTATGCCTAGCAATTCTCAATGTTGTAGCAACATGCTCAGTAACTATCACTAACAACTCACTGGCAACCAATGATAAGCCAGCATGATCGCTAGAGAAACTGTAGAGAAACTATATAATCTGTGTGTTATTAACAATAAAGTTGAAGCTGATCATGCATATTGTGTCAGTTGTGCTTCCCCACTCGAGAACAATCGATTCAGAACCCTTGATCTGCGGCACTCACTCTGGGTTTAATTGTTAACTGAATTAAGCCTTATTTACTACATCCTGACATCTATTAATAAGGAATATGAAGGGAATTCTAGGAAACTATATTATGTTTACCCTGTGTCATTCTCTACAAAGACTGCAATCATAGGACTGTGATGTCCCACTAGGACAAACTGACAGTATTTACAAATTCCCTTTTACAAATTCATGCAAAATCTATGGTCTTAGGGCAGAAAGGCAAAAGATCTCTCAATCTTGACTTTAAGGATGAATGCAGACAATGAAGGAGGGGCCTTGTGATCTTTCTGATTTTAGAGTGTTTTCATTCTGCCAGAATAAGAAATATCAAGGGTAGGATTAGCCACATATGTCAACACTGTTCTGTTTTCTGTATTGATATAAACACGATATGTTGGAGTGAAGGCTTCATACTGCCCTTGGGCTGAGACACTGGGAGCTCCTTGGGCAGCATGATTCAGCACACTGAGTGAATTTAAGCAGCGCTAATGTTGGAAAGGAGAGCTGAAGCTCGTACACTATATGGATCTGAAAGCATACCTGGCTAAAGCCAGGCACACTGGGATGGATGTGAGAGGACTGTAGGATCCAGAGCCTGACCCTGCTGCAGCTTGTTTGGGAGGTGGGCTGGAACTGACCGCCTAGGGGTTGTAGAGGCCAGGTAGCTCTGGGAATAAGCATGGATGGTTGGAGGTAACAGTGCACTAGGCCTGGCAGCACAGACCTCTGTAACTTTTTTTATCCTCACAGATCTTCGGTTGGTATCTGTAGCCTGGAATAATAGGGTAATGTCTGCAAAACAACTCTGAAAGCATAGATCTGGTTCTGCTGAGTAGGGGATGAGGGCAATCTCTTTGCTTCTTGTACTCAGTAATTGCCATGAGATTTTAGCAGCTGAAATCTCTAAGTGTTTATTAACTTCATTTTAAAAATTTCACTGTTCTTCTTGTTTCCCTGAAGTTGAGCTAACCAGAAGGAAAAAATGGTCTGTTTAACATGAAGACAAAATACTGTTCTTGTGTTTTAATACTGATAAGAAAATTTCACTACTATCACTGTTTAGCATGATCTACAGCAGTAGCAGCTTTAAAAAAAAAATTTACTATTAGATTAGTGTCAGATCTGTGGCATTCCAAAAGATTGGCACAAAGAAGAGCTGTTCAAAAAAGCCACTGTCTAATAAATATTTATAGAGAGTTTCTTCATTCTTTTCTTCCTCAGTGAATATGTGATTGAGAAGAGAATATTATTTGCCTGTTGCCCTTGAGTTAAACTATAGCAGTAGTTTGAACAACTTAATTAAAAAAGACTTCTGCTAGTATGACTAATTTACATGAGGGTTAGATAGGTTGGAAAGCCAGAAATAACCGCTGCTGAAGAACAGAAGAGCTGACATATAAAAAATATATACACCATTACGAAATATGCCAGAATTTCAGCATGTTCATATGAAAATGAAAGTACTGGTTTTTCTTAAGTAGGAACAATAGACAGTGAAACACAGTAATAGAATAAATCTACAAAAGGAGAAATACCATGTACAACAAAGACTCCAGTTATTACTAGAAATGAAAGGGAGAATGCAAAGACTGCCGCATATTATTTATTTCAGAACTATTATTTTTGTAACTCAAGGGCCTTTTAAGAAAACATGGATGACTTTCTGCCTTTTTTTCCTCAAGTAGAAGGTAAGGATATATATTAAAATGCTGACAATCATTTTCTCTGAAAAGTATTTATCCTATTAGTAACACATTTTTTTCCTATAAGCAGACAAAGAAAATATAAAAGATTTCGAGAAATCAAAAATCCTTAAGTTGTCTTAGGAACAGGGTGACAACTACAGATACAAAGCTAAAAGTACTCATAGCAAAGTACTGTTGCTATTCTTAAACTTTAAAAACTACATGTTTTAAAATAATGTTTCCAAACTGTTTTCCCTACTCCTTCTACGATCCTACAGGTTATTTGTACTTACCAGGTATCTCACTGATATGTGTTTATGTCTAATCTCAGTCCTACTGAGAGTTTGTTTTCCTGTAACAAGACCTTCTTGGATAATATATCTCCTTTATAAACATAACAAGAACTCTTGCATCAAGCTCAGAGTCCAAAAAAATAAAAATAAAAAATAGGAACTAAGTGATGTTATTTACATTCTGACTGTAGGCATAGATTTGATAATGTATTCTCAAAGCTCTTGGAAACCCTCTATTTAAGTTGCATTGCTCCAAGGGAGAAATGTGGCCTGTATCATGCTGCCACTGAATGGCTTTGTGCTGCTTATGGAGAAGATAAAAATCTAAGCATCCAGTGATTGCTCTCTTAGGCTTGAAAATGCAGCTTGCAAAGAAGGAAAATATCCTAGCATAAAGAAGTAAAGCATGTTTTAAAGATCTTTTTCTAAACTTGTCTATCAGAATTCAAAGGGAACTGGATAAGTTCTTAATTCACAAGATTCTAGCACAGGCTGGTTGACTTTTCATATTTTATAAAATACAAATCTGGTATAGTATTTTTTTCTACTTTGGTAGGTTTTCTATACACACAAATTTAAAATAAATAATAAATGCAAAACACTTCCCTGTATCCAGACAGCACCCAGAGAGAAGTGTTAGAGTGACTGTTTATCAGAAGTATGTTAACCTACAGTGAGACAGAAGAGTTAGGAGTAGTAGAATGCACTTTCAGCATTATGACTGGGAGTTATATTAAAGTCTTCAGAATCAATGATATGATCCAACAGTGTTAGAAGCTTTCCAGAGAACACCTGAAAGCAATTTCATTTTTAAGACTGTATTGCTAATATTGAAAACTCAAATCCCAGTCAGCCTCACTGTGGTATGCTACAGTATTCTGAACCTCCTCCTGGCAAGGAAAATACTGATACATTGTACACATAGTCTGGAGGACAGACAGTCAAGGTGTTTTTTTGTTTGTTTGTTTCTTTGTTTTGTTTTGTTTTTTAATACAGTGTCGTAAAACTGGAGAAGTGTTGTAAATAGGAAGCACAAATAAATCCGTCTGTTCTTTACAGCAGTAGCAATGATCTCCAAGGTGACTTTCCAGCCAGATCTGAATACTGTGCAGAAGTATGCACGATTCCCAAATGAGTCAGTGAGCAACAACATCTGAAATATCTACAGTTGCCTTCACAAGATACAACTATAATAGAGACCTATGTCATTGTTTCTAGAAGACTCATTATATCACCTACAAAAGAGCGTATAGCTACATTACTGCAGTGATATGTATGCATAGCACTAGACAAGGTGAAAGCAACTATACTTGCAATAAGCCACAAAAGAAGGTATGATTGGGAATCACTCTTAAATCCATTTTTTTTTAATTTAATTAAAATTAGCAATATGTTTTAGTATTCTAAGGAACAATATCTTTGATTTTCCTGAAAAAAATATTTAGTGATTCCAAGACAATATGAACAGAATTAAATAGCTAGAACTGAAATAATGAGGAGTTACTCAGATAAAGTTACCCAACATAAACAAATGGCCCAATTTTCTTATCCTTCCAAGTCCCCTGGTTCATTTTGGTCTGTCTAATTCTGGTTCCTCTTCCCTTGGAAGTTATTTCTTCTTTAGCAATTCACCTAAAACAGAAATTCAGTTGCAATAATGTCATATATGCTAGCCATTTTTCTACATGGCTAGAGATGTAAGACCTGAAATAATAAACAGTAGCTTCTTGCTTCCTGTCACTGAGAAAGTGTCTACTTATTTCACTGAAAATAGGTACATACACTCAGAGTATCTTTTGTCTGACCTGTTGGCAAGCTCTCTGGTAACTGTATCAGTGGTGACTATTGTGAACAAAAAAGAAGTCTATTACACTTAGCAATGCTATGTATTTTGTGTAAATTTAATCAGAACTACTCAGTGTTAAGTGGCTAGAAAGTCTAGCAGCATATAGAAATTTCAGAGACCTTTTTCCTCAGCAGAGGTAGCATTGATTGATTTTATGAAATGTAACACAGGAAATTGGCAATATGACACAGCATTACTACCAGAGTTTGAAAACTATCCTTCATCTATATTCAGAAAAATAAAATTAATATCTGGATAGAAGTAAATCTTAAGATTTGTTCATATAGAAATGCAAGATGTATAATTCTATTTTACATCATTCAATTGACACCAATATCTCATTTACCATCTTAGACAATGTACAGCCAGCAAATAAATTAATGCAAAAATTAGATTGTACTTTAATGTTTTCTTTCCTTCATTTTTACTCTTGCATGTAAACAATGAGAATATAATTGATATACGCTGGATCTACAATTAGAGAGAGAATGTGATTTGTCCTTGAGGATATCTTCCACTTTATGATGTGAATTTCTTTCCTCTCTAATAATACATAAAAGCAGAATAACTGTATGATTTCATATTAAAAAGCTAGGAATTTCACAGTGTTTAAGTTATTTAGTTATTAGACTTCTGCATAACAAAAGCAAACTAATCTTAGTGTCCAAATCTATTTTTAATGAGTCTATCATGAGTAGATAAAGAGAAAATTCTAATGGAATCATCCCTCTCCACACAAATTATTTAAATAATTGCTACAGAAAACAATTTTGAAAAATAGTTTTAATACAGCTGTTCTTCCAGTGTGCAATATTTCTAATGTCATTTGACTGACTTTATAGTTGTCTTTAATAGGAAAAAGATCAGGAGACCACCGATTTATTTTCTCACTGGGAACTGAGCTTTTAGGAATATTTTGCCTTTTCTCCATTGTTACCTATAGAAATCACAAAGTTAAGCGACAGTTTTACAGGGCAGTCCCATACAATGAATGAATTGCTCTGGTTAATTTATTTATCAGTGTTGTTGCACAAATTCACTAAAATGACTATAGTAGTTTTCTAGCTAGATTTTTAGAGATTTTATGTTAAATTATAGTTTTGTGGC
This sequence comes from Cyrtonyx montezumae, assembly GCF_038088225.1. NCBI lineage: Eukaryota > Metazoa > Chordata > Aves > Galliformes > Odontophoridae > Cyrtonyx > Cyrtonyx montezumae. The sequence continues at coordinate 64,673,523 of NW_027072034.1, read as the reverse complement.
TTTGAAGATGTACAACCAAAACTACAACTCTGAGTGTGATCATCCAGCCAATTCCATAACCAGTGAGTGTTCCATCCATCAAATCTATCTTTTTTCCAATTTGATGACCAGAATTTGATGCAGAAAAACATTAAATGCTTTGCACAACTCTAGGTAGATGATGTCAATTACTCTTGCTTTATCCATTCATGCTGTATCTCCATTTATAAGGCCATCAACTTTGCCAGGCATTACTTGTCTTTGGTGAATCCATGTTGGTTACCACCAATCACCTCATTTTATTTTCCATGTGCCTTAGCAGAGCCTTTAGGAGGATCAGCTCCAAGATCTTGCCAGGCAAAGAGGTGAGAATGACTGGCTTGTAATTTTAATATTCTCTCAATACCATTTCTTGTTACTAAAACTGAAATCTCTCTTCAATTTGTGGTAGTATATCTGCACCTTCTCCTACATTTTACCACAAAAAATTTTGAGGGACTCATGATGTTGCAACTTAATCAGTTTGTCTGGCTATCTAACTATCACTCTATCTATTCATCAATCTATCCTTTAGAGATTGGTTTGATGGGACTATTTAAAAGACTAAAAAAAAAAAAAAAATTGGTAGATTTATTAGAAGTACTTTTACGTTTTTAGTGTTTAGTTCTTATATCCCCTCGTTGTTACCTATAACAAAAATAAATAAATAAATACATAAATAATAAAATAATAAAGAAAAATAAAATATAGTAATAGAGAGTTGTATTCTAAATTACTTTAAAATGTCCATCATCGTGGTAATGATGCTGTACGGTCATCACTAATGCCTAGGATTCTTTTGATTTTTAGTCACTAATGTCAAAGTGATTAGACTCATGAGATCCTCAGTGAGTGAAGTCAAAAGAACAATGGGTGTGTCTTCCAGTTTCATTGTTTAATGCTTGATACCGTTATGATCTCCCCAAAGAAGAGGGATCTCTGGTCCTCACATGGCTTATCTTGTTTTCTTTCATCTTGTGAAACACCTTGTGCTTTCAGCATGATGTCATGCCTATTTTTCTCCTTTTTTTCTGTATATTTTCCCATCTGACAATTTTATTGCACAGGTGTCTTGGAGCTGTAATTCCTCCTTGCCCCCATGATGATCATATTTGTCATATATTAATATAAATTTTCTCTGCCTATGCCATTACAGCATTGTAATATGCTAACATGATACTTTTAGTTACTCCGCTTCACTGAATGCATGTAAACCTGCATTCATGTTTAAAGCAAGCTGAGATATTATATCCTCATTACTATTTATCACTTCTGTGTGCAAACATTTGTACTGAGTTCAATTACAGATGAAAATCACAGTCTGAGTTTAGATTGTCTGTATGAACTCACATCTTGGTGAGGAGACAATTCACTTTTTAAAAGTTTATGAAGTCCTCTTATATTGTTACCAAGTAATTACTGCTACCATTAGACATGAAATATAATTTTCCAGTGGATTTTGCTTCTGCTTGCCCTTCTTCCCTGATTTATTTATGCTGTCTCTTGGTATCTCATATAAAGCTAAATATTCATCTTAAGGAAATCTGGGTTTTTTTGTTGGGTTTTTCTTTTTCATTCTTACTGTTTTTTTTTTGTTTGTTTGTTTGTTTGTTTGTTTTTTTGAAGGAGTTTTCTCTGCCTTGGTGAAGTGCTTTGTGAATGCCAGCATGGCTTTCACTTTATGCAGACCTTTCTGATATTTCCAAGAGGTTGTTCAGAAGTGTTTTACTAAGTCATTTTTCTGTCATTGATTTTGTTAGTCTTTTGGTTGACTAGTCTTCTATTTCTCAACTCTGCAGCTTCTCTTCCAGAAAATTTCTCAAGGGAAAGATTTTTACAATCCCTTAACAGACTTTTAACTTAACTTCCTTGTATTGAAATTTTAAAGGACCCAGGCTGTGTTACTCATTTTTCAGTGCCTCTGTCAGAAAAAAAAAAAAAATCAAATTGCACAAAGAAAAAAAAGCTGTTCTTTTTCTTTGCTCTGACATAATCCTTAAAGAATTCATTAAGAAACTTACAGTTTCTGAGGAACCACTCTGTCTGGTTTAATGTTGTTATCTTATATGCTAGTGAGAAATTGGTAATGGAATACAATAAATTCTCCTAATTCTTAACTGTTAATGAAATGCAATAAAGAAAGAAAGAAAGAAAGAAAGAAAGAAAGAAAGAAAGAAAGAAAGAAAGAAAGAAAGAAAGAAAGAAAGAAAGAAAGAAAGAAAGAAAGAAAGAAAGAAAGAAAGAAAGAAAGAAAGAAAGAAAGAAAGAAAGAAAGAAAGAAAGAAAGAAAGAAAGAAAGAAAGAAAGAAAGAAAGAAAGAAAGAAAGAAAGAAAGAAAGAAAGAAAGAAAGAAAGAAAGAAAGAAAGAAAGAAAGAAAGAAAGAAAGAAAGAAAGAAAGAAAGAAAGAAAGAAAGAAAGAAAGAAAGAAAGAAAGAAAGAAAGAGAAAGGAAGAAAGAGAGAGAGAAAGAAAAAGTAAAACAGGTTAACATGTATGATAAGATAAAATGTAATTAAAATCAAAATCAAATACTTATTTCATGCTTTCATGAGAAGATATATTATGGATACATAAAATGGTCTGCATATAGACAAGCATACACAGTGGTGTTAGTGCACTCAAGATCAAGCAGTGTTTGGGTGGTGTAATCATCGGTTCTGTCACTTGACAGCTGCAGTGATGGATTCACCAACTAGTGTGCAGCCAGAAGAACTCACTGAAAAACTGAGTTTGAGACATTAGAACGTTTAAAAATAGTACTGCTATTGGAATAAAGTTGACCAAAAATATGATAAAATGTTTGTCAAAAATCTTTCAAATATTTCAACAGTGCTCTCTTTGAAATATAACATAATTTACTTCATACTATAAAATTAGTTCTATCGGGAAGTAAATCTACCATAAAATTTTAAGGTGGAAATATTTTGAAATTAGAAGTAAATTAGTCAGGGAACCAGACTTTCAAAGTAATAGAGCAGATTTTACCAATATTTTCCTGAAAGTAATTTATTATAGAATGCCCAATAATTAATTGAGACATGACATTAAAAGAAAGAAAAACAATGAAAAATCTTGAAATTCTTCGGGAAACTTAATGGAAGGCCATGCTCCTTACTGCTTTTTCTTTTTCTTTTTTTTTTTAATTTACTTTTTTTCTAGACATAACTGACTCTTAAATGAGCTTTATGACTTGCTAACGAGTTCTTGGCTTAGAGACAGATAGTTGAAATTACAGAATCACAGAATTGTAGGGGCTGGAAGGGACCTCCAGAGATCATCAGGTTCAACCCCCCTGCCAAAGCATCCCCCTGCGGCATGCTACACAGTAGGTATCCAGGCAGATCTTGAATATCTTGAGAAGGAGAATTCACATCCTTACTGGGCAGCCTTTTCCAGTGCCCATCAACCTCACCTTGAAGAAGTTCCTTCACATATTGGTGTGGAGCTTCCTATGCTCAAGTTTATGGCCATTTTCCCTTGTCCTGCCCCACAGACCACTGAAAAGTGGTTAGCTATATCTCCTTAACTCTCAAACTTAAGGTATTTACAAACATGAATAAGATCACTTCCCAGTCTTCATTTCTCAAGTCTTAACAGACCCAGTTCATTCAACATTTTCTCATAGGGGAGATGCTCCAGGCCCTTTACAATCTTTGTGACACTCCACTGCACTCTTTCCAGAAGATTCCTGTTTTGTTCTGGGGAACTCAGAACTGGATACAGTTCTCCAGGTGAGGCCTGATAAGGGCAGAGTAGAGAGGGAGGATCACCTCCCTTGACTTGCTGGCCATGCTCTTCTTAAAGCACCCCAGGATACCAATATCCTTCTTAGCCACCAGGGAACACTGCTGGCTCATGGCCAACCTGTCATCCACCAGGACCCCCCGGTCCCTCTCCTCAGAGCTCCTCCCAACAACCCTAACCTGTACTGATACTTGCAATTACTCCTTCCCAGGTGCAAGGCTCTACACTTGCTCCTGTCAAACCTCATCTGGTTTCCTACTGTCCAGCTCTCCAGTCTGTCCAGGTCTTGCTGAATGGCAGCATAGCCTTCCAGTCTGTCAGCCACTCCTCACAGCTTTGTATCATCGTCAAACTTACTAAGGGTGGACACTATCTGCTCATCAATGTCATCACTGAAGATATTGAACAAGACTAGACCCAGCACCGGCCCCTGGGGAACAACTCTATTCACATGTCTGCAACCAGCCTCTGCACTGCCAATCACCAACCTTGAAGCTCTGCCAGTCAGCCAATTCTCAACCCACTCCACCGTTCACTAGTCCATCCCGCACTCGCTCAAGTTCATTATCAGTTTGTCATGGGTGACGGTATCAAAAGCCTTGTTGAAGTCAAGGTAGAATACATCCACTGCTCTTCCCCTATTTACCCAGCTGGTGATGTCATCATAGAGGGCTATGAGGTTGGTTGAGCATCATTTTCCCTTGTTTGAGCACGATTTTCCCTTGGTTGAGCATGACTATCCCTTCTCTTCCAATTACTTGGAGACAGCATCCAGAACAAGCTGTTCCATCACCTCTCCAGGGACAGAGGTGAGACTGGCCTGTAGTTTTCAGGATCCTCCTTCATGCATTTTTTGAATACTGGAGTGACACTGACTATCATCCAGTCTTCAGGCACCTCTCCTGTTCTCCATGATCTATCAAAGATTAGATAGAGAGTGATTCGGCAATCACCTCTGCCAACTCCCTCAGCACATGTGGATGTATTCAATTAGGGCTCATGAATATGTTCACACTGATCTCTCCTATACACTACTGGACCACCCCCTTCTCAACCAGAGAGAAGCTTTCCATTTTCCAGACTCTCTCCCTTCCCTCCAGGGTCTAGATGTCCTGAGGGGGAGATTTTGAAGAGAAGTTCAAAGCAAAGAATGGCATTCAGCATCTCTACTTTCTCGGCATGCCCCATTATTGGGACACCTCCCTCATTCAGCATGGGATCTACATTATCCCTGGTCTTCCTTTTACTGTTTACACACTTCTTATTATCTTTAAACTCTTTTGCCAGCTCCAGCTCCAGAAGAGCTTTAGCCTTCCTTGTCAATTCCCTGAAGGACCTGACAAAACTCCTGTATTCCTCCCAAGAGGACAGGGCCTTTATCCACATTTCATAGACATTTTTCATCCCTTTGATCTTATGCATTAACTCCTTGTTCATCTGTGCAGGTCTCCTGCCTCCTTTCCCTGATATCCTACTCTTAGGGATGCATCAATTTAGAGCTCAGAAGTGCTGTTTAGATACTGCCCAGCTCTCACATGCTCCCTTACCTACTCTAGCTCCAAGTAGGTCCTGGAAAAGATAAAAGTTGGCTCTCTGAAAGTCCAGGGTAGCAACCCTACTTTTTGCCTTACTGCTTCCACACAAGATCTTGAACTCCACCATCTCATGATCGCTACATCCCAAGCTGCCCCCAATCTTCACATCCCTAACAAGCACATCCTTGTTGGGAAGAACAAGATCCAGAAGCACACCCTGCCTTGTTGGCTCCTCCTGCACGCGCATAAGAAAATCATTTTCAGTGCATCGCAGGAACTGTCTGGACCATAATTGTTTGGCTTACCCAGCGGGTGTCTGGATAAAGTCCCTCAAGATAACCAGTGCATGGGATTGTGAGGCTACTTCCAGCTGTTTGTAGAAGGCCTCATCAACTTCATCCTCTTGATCTGATGATCTTTATTACACCTCCACAATGATGTCAGCCACACCAGCCCAACCCTTCATTCTCACTCACAAGCTCTCCACACATTCTTCACCCTCTCCCAAGTGAAGCTCATTACATTCTATCTGGTCTCTCACATTAAGGGCAACTCCTCCACTTTGCTCCTCATCATCCATCTGGAAGCAGGGTGATCCAGAATCCCCAAACATTTATCTGAGAATTGAAAAGAAACAATACTAGAAATTTACCATTCAAATCTGCTTACCAGGCAAAATGTAACTATTTAATATGTGATAATGGATACTTAGTATTTGTCAGTATTTCTCTCTTTTGTCAAAATGTGTCTGAATTTCTTTTTGGCTTAGAGTGATAGTGTTAATAACATTTTACTACCTCTATGGGATCCTCAGGCTCAATGTTATAGGCAAGTAAAATTCATTGCTTTTAGATATTCAGCATTTATCCCTTTTGAAAGTGGTGTATATGAAAATGTTATAAGGTATAAATTTTCTTCTCAGAAAATTTACTTGAGAATATAGAAGTATTTTTAATATTCGAAGTAATTCAGCAAGGTATGGTGGCATATTTTAGTAAAAATCTTTTAGATCTACAGACACAAGGTGGTAGTATCATCCTTTAGTACTAACTATTTAGGTTGGCATTGCTTTAACTTAATAGTCATTGTTCTCTTTTCTTCAAACATGGGCAAGAGAAAAACCTCAGCATTTCATCTCAGTCCTACTGACATTCAACATGTTCCTAGATTTACTCTGCATCAATCAAGCAATAAGCTGGTAAATTACACAAATGCAGATGAAATCTGTGTTTGAATCTTCCTATCTCTCTCATCATGTTAGAAAAATTTTATATTTTTCTGGCTTATTGCATTTCTTATTAACTTCTGAGACTATTGAAGAGCAGAGTACAAAGAAAAATAAAAGAAGTTGAGGAGTTGAAACTCTTCAAAGAACGGACTTATCTTAACAATACTATGTTTGCTACAAGGTAAGAATACTGTACTACCAAGTGGTGAATAATTTGTCGATTGTATAGCATATTGACATTTTTTCTCCAGTTTGTTGCAGTGGTTGTTCTTTCATCTTCAGTGTGTAGTATGTATAATAGTGTGTGGTATTACAGAATGTTCAATTAATTCCTTTACATCTGAAGCCTACAGAAAAGTAAACAGATGTGTCAGTGTTGAAATGGTAGGATAAAATGGCATCTTGATTTACCTTGGCTCCAGAACATTGAGTCCAAGTTCCTTGGACTTGCTGCTGTGCGTGTCTATGTCTCTCTTGTACTGGGGAGCCTAGAACTTGATGCAGAATTGTGTTTCTCCAGTTAACAAAGTGAAAATATCACCATTCTTGATCTGTCAATAATATTCTGTCTGAAGCATCCAAGGAGGCTATTGGCCTTCCTTGTTTCAAGGAAATATTTCTGGCTCATGGACATCAGGTCTGCACCTATTCCTTTCCAACAAACTTGCTTTCCAATGAGTCAGGTTTCAACATGTACTGGTACCTGGTGTTATTCTTCCCTGGGTGCTGGACATTACATTCTGAGGAATTCATTGGTCTATTTCTCTAGCCTTTAAATGATCAATGATCAATGATCAAGGACAGCACAACCTCCCTAGCACTACATTTATCCATTCACCTCTCCTGCTGACTTTGCTTGATTTCCTACTCATACAAGTGAAACATTCATGATTTTAGAGCAAGCAATCTTTGAAAATCAACCAGGTCACCTTCTCGTCTCTACAGAGCTATATTGTATGGGTCTCTTCCAAGCAAATCTCTTAACAGGCCATGGTCTGCTCTTGTGAAGTCAAGGCATACTATTTCCTTCAGAATCCTGTATTACATGAGTCTGCCTCAATCTTCACACTTCCAATCAATTGGCAAGAATCAGAGTCCAGCAGAGCCCCAGCTCTCATAACCTGTATTAGGAAGTAGTTCTTAATGAAATCTAGAGACCATCTTTTCACTTTGTTTTAAAAGTCCATCTCATTCAGTTGCCTATATATCTATCCCATTTGTGCTGTACTATTAAGTAGCATTCATGATAATGAACTTACCACATCAGGAAACATGATTTGGTGTTCAGTACCAAACATTTGCTTTTTACAGTTGAAATACCAGAACTGTGATATACAACTTGAGAGTAATTGATGCATATGGAAAGTAATCTTTTGTTATATAGAAGGCCTATTAGACAAGGCTTATCTTTGAACATTAGAATCATGTTTCCAGCAATCCAGCTTTCTAAGGATACACATATTCTAATAAATGTACTATAAAATAGACCTTATGTCTGTATTTCAACTTCTGTGTCCATAAATTGATAAAGCAGATAATACCTAGTCAACCACTCACTGTATGTATGTGGATAACATATGATACTGTGCACTAATTACTTTTCTGGCATGAGTTTAGCATTCCTTCATTACTCTTCTGACAAGGCTACAAATCAGATATGCCAGGTTCTCCCAGATGAATGCCAATAAAAACCTGTTATGAGAGTCAAGGATGGATTATCTGTGACAGGATGATTGAGCAATAGCCAGAGGATGGATGAATAAGACTAACTCTTGGAAAATCAGATCAATTTGATGAGTGAATTTTAATTAGGAATGTGGAGTGGTTTCTCTAGAACTTTGTTTGAACTATGCACTTGTATGACTTAATTCAATTAGATAAGAACTATGAAAATTCTAATTTATCTCTAGATTAATTTTATTCTGATTAGAAATGAATTATGAATATTAGAATGATAAATGTTTTCAAATCCAGACACGTTATTGACAAAGAATATGAAGGACTTGCATATGAGGATTATAATATTTTATTAGAATTTTTTTAGATGGTAATAGTGTAGTAGATTTTGTGAGAGTTTCTTTCTTAATAATGCAAAATCCTGACATCAGTTTTTCTTATGATTCTACTATGTGGGCCAAAGCTAGATTTCAAGATGCTTTTAAAACAAAATTGAACTCTGAAACACAGAACTGGGAATTCTAGAAAGTTGTTTAGTTGTGGAGACCTAGATTTCTAATTTGAACTTCTTGAAATCTGGATCCAAACTTTTCATTTTCCACCACCTGTGCAACTTGCAGTGCATGTAGGATAAAAGAAATTCTAAAATTATAGACAGGCATGATTTCTCACAATCAGATTTAAATAAATTAATACTTTTTGTTTGTTTGTCTGTTTGTTTTTTAATTACATTTTCCTTATGGGAGGGAGTCTCAGTTTTAATCTGTTGCGTTAATACTAAGTGCTCCCAAATTTCAGAATGAAATAATTGCATTAAAGTAATGTATGATTGAAAATAATCATGGATACGTTGGTTTAAGCTGCAGTTCTGAGACAGGAATTTGCATGCTTGACAGCTTTATGAAATTGAACCTTTTAATAAATATTAGTCATATTTAGGAAATATTAGTTATACATATAGCTGAACATTTCACTACTCTGTCTTTAGTTATAAAAGAAACAGAAGCACTGCCAATTTAAAAATGTTCTGATATCATAAAGGTACATTTATTCTTTATCATTTCATGTCCTATATATGCAAATAGGTATTTCTAGAACAACATTGGAAACAAGCAATATACTGTAGATCTAGATGTAGTAACTATGTTGAATGTGAGAATTAAAATTAAATCATGAATCCTGAAATATTTGTGACACTCTGATAGGTTGGATATGGACATTGAAGGGTGGGACCACATTTGGATTTCACTTTCCAGAATAAACCAGTAAGTTAGTATGTAAGATAAATTATTATAAAATTTCATCTAAGTAACTTATTTATGTCAGCTTTTCCTCCTACCTTGTTCCTATACTTGATATGAACAGGTCTAGCTTCAGTTAAGGTCTAGAGTTTCTATTTCAGTTTTGTCATTGCTGTTTGTTTTCAGCTGAGCAGGTTTTATTTTCCATTAAAATTTACTGTGGATCTCAAGGTACAGTTGCTCCACTTACATGTCATGATTTGTCTATCCCACACTGTATGCGTATACTGTAAGTAGTGGATCAGGACTTTTCCTTGTTGATATTTCTGCTGCTGAGGGAGAGAAGTAAGTTCCCAGTCTCAGATTTATATAAATATAACTCTTGTATTATTCCATTATATAAATTTGCTGTGCAAAGAACTTGTTTCTCATAAGAGAATCTTAGAATATTCTTTATTCCTTAGGAAGAAGATGCATAGCTTCACATGTGACATACACTGTGCTGTTCTTAAAATAAAGGTTTTCTTATGAAAGGTCTTATGATAATCCAAAGGGCCTGGTCTGATGATGTTATCCTAAATGGCTTGAAGAATGCTTAGAGGAAAAGGACCTGGGGGTGTTGGTTGATGCTTGGCTTAACATGAACCAGCAGTGTGCCCAGGTGGCCAAGTAGGCCAACGGCATCCTGGCCTGTATTAGAAATAGTGTAGCCAGCAGGAGCAGGGAGGTGATCATCCCCCTGTACTCAGCTCTGGTACGGCCGCACACATCTGGTAAGTGATGCACAAAGAATTGCTCACCATCCCCTGTCAAGTTCTCAGCTAGTCCCTCAGCAGTGGAAGAGAGTGAGACGAACTCCCTTTCCCTTCCAAACTCCATCCATTTCACACCATATGGTATGGAATGTCCTTTTTGACAGTATAAGTCAACTGTCCTAATTCTGAACCCTTCCAGCTCCTGGGGCCTGTCACTACTTGCCTCTGAACACTGCTTAGCAGTAACTATAAACACTGGTATGTTACCAACATTCATTTTCTCTTAGAACCAAATCATATCATCATACCAGACAGTCATAAAATCATAGAGTCATACAATCATAGAATGGCCTGGGTTGAAAGAGATCCTTAAAGATCACCTAGTTTCAATCCCCAAGCTGTGGACGGATTTGCTAACCACTAGATCAGGCTGCCCAGAGCCAAGCCTCTGTATTTAAAAAAAAAAATCATAGCTGAAAATATAAAAGTATTTTCTATTGCACTATCACCCGATACAGTAACTGTAAATTAGAAAAATAAATGTCAGATCTTATAACAGATCAGAAAAGAATAAAAAGAATTTTTGTTTGTTTGTTTGTTTTTACAGAAGCAACCTGAATATTACAAACATGGCAGGCAGAATATCAGTCTTCATTACATGTTACTTCTAATCCAAACAAGAAATCCCATGTTCCAGACAAATACTCTATCAGCCATACTTAATATCCATTAGAGTTTTCAAAGCTTGGTTGTCTGTTTTTTCTGGAACAACTGATTGTCATAGCTATTGTAGGGGATAAAGACAGGGACTAAGAGATAGGGAGAATAAAAAACCTTGCTGCTTACTTTCTGATTGCAGTATCTAACACTATCCTCCGTATGAAGTGTCAACATTAGCATATAGAGTTGTCAATCTGTCAGTTTTTGCACAAGTACCTTGAAGTGATTCAATAACAACAACAAAAAAAATGAATTAAAGTTCTTCAAAGCAACTTATTTTTTACTACTGACAATATATAGACATGGTCCCCCTCTATTTTGGAGAAGAAAATTTTCAAATGGTCAAATATTTTGTAAGGAAAGGAATGTCATAAAAATCACACTGTAGATTGCTAAAAATTGTTATAAATTATAAAGAACTGAAGTGATTTCAGTGAACTCAAGTGAACTGCCCCTATTTACATGCATTCAGTTTGAGTTTAAATGATAAAAAAAAAAGCAGAAGAAATCAGAAGCATATTTTGGAATGTGTTTGGTACATTAGAGAGAATAAAAATCTCTCATAGGAAAAAGTAGGCTACTAAAATATTAACCAGAGTGAGAATTGTCAAACTAGCAGGCAAAAAAGCTCCCTTCCTTAACTTCAATCTATTCCCCTTGAGATCTATTTCAAAAGATGTTATATCAGAAATGTTAATACGCTTAAATGAAATAGTTCTAAGCATTTAATTTTAATGTAATTCTAATGTAAAGGTGCAAGTAAGTCAGAAGACAATTTTGCTTATGTGCCTGAATTTAGTGTTGTAATGCAAATCTTGCTTAAAATTACATTGAAATACAATGGAAAAAATGCTCATCCCTCCTCGTGTTATCCAAAGAGGGAATTTCCTGTTTCACTGTCCCTTTGTAAAAGGAAATCTGTTTCATTACAAAATGTTGTGCACTTCATGGAATTTAATGTCCCGTTTTAATCTCTCCATCCAGGAAAGAGAATCATCACACTTCTTTTATTCACTGACAGTAAGTTCTCTCACTTTCTCAACAACCTGTGATGAGCAAAGCTTTACCCTGTGTGGTTTAACAGGCAGTCATTTTTTATTTAAGCCAAGCACCCTGGCCTAATTAGTTTCTCCTCTACCTGGGATCATGAAAGAAAGCAAGAGTTGTGAGAACAATCATTCTTCTTGTGTCCTATCTTGCATTTTTTTTTATCTTTTAATGGCATGTACATATATGCAAAAAAAATTCTTATACTGCCATAAAGAAAATGTGTAGCTCATTTCATAGAGACTTTTTAAACTGAATGCTGTTCTTTCTGTTCTGTTCTCCATGCCACATATCGTCATACAGTGAGGTGCAGCACCTTGTATGGTTCCAGGACTGTAGTGGTATACATTCACAGAACAGTATCCACAGTCCTTAACATTTGAAGTAAAGTATAGCACCAGATTCCAACAGATAAATAAAGACCATCAGAGGTCAGAACTATTTTAGAACAACCATTTTTCAGGTATTTCTTAGTTTGCATGTTCCAAACTTTCTAATACTGGAAAAAAAAAGTACAGGCAGGACAGCTTTAAGCATGACAGTATTCTAGTCGAATGCAACTACTGAAAAATGCCTGTATTCCACTATAAGACAAAAGCAATTTTGGTACCTTGAAACTTCATTGCAAAAAGGAGTTACCATAATCCAGGTATAGTTATAATACAGTCCCCTCAGGAATAGTTAGAAGGAAAAAAGAATGAGTGCCTATTTTTGTTTTTATAGCACATCTTATTTTGAAACAAAGAAATGAATTCTCATTGCCATTTCAGGTGTAGAAACCAGAGTTATAGTCCAAGTAAAATCTAAATTAACAGCTCAGCAGTAATATCTGTGTACCCATTTCAGATATGCTTTTTTTTTCTTATGTTATAATTTATAATCTCCTCAGCTACATTAAAGACAGATAGTTGATAAGAGCAGTATTAATTAATGTGTTAGAATTTAGTTGCTGGGGAGCAGGAAATGAGAAAACCTTACTGAAACTCATGAAGGCAAAGATGAGGGTTTTTTCTGAAAGTAATGTCTCAAGTTTTGTTATGTTGGCCCATGATGTCAGAGGATGATGTTGGTGGTATGGAAGTAGAGGCTGAACTTTCCCAACAATATTCTGTTACATTTAGTTGTGTTTTAGAGAGGCAGTCTAACAGAACAGCATCCAACATGGAAGTCAAGATGAAGCAAAAGTGTGTCACTGAATTCTTCCATGTGGAAAAAATGGCACCCATTAACATTCATTGATGCTTTCTGAACATTTCTGGTGACCAAATAGAGGATGTGAGCAGAGAGAGGCAGTTGGTGGTGCATTCCAGTGTCATCCGAAATCTGGGAAGGGAACTCTTGGAGTTCAAGTTCTGTATAAACAGACAAGGCATACATATGCAATACATCAGCATACATATTCATTCCTTTTCCAATAGTTCATTAATATATAGTAATATCCCTCTGGGAATGTGTGGTAGCAGACTCTGGTAGTCTTCGACTGCTTACTTTCTCCCTATTTTTCTATCATCAAGTTCATCACAGTGACTTTTGACTGACCTCTAGCTGTTTTTTCCTCAATTTGTCAGATTCCCATTGCATGTTAGGCCATAATGAGCAACTTTCTATCTTAGTGCACTATAAACCAAAACAATATATATGAAATCTGAGGTAAAAGTCCTTGTACAAGGCGGATGAAAAGATAAAACTAGTCTATTGTGACTCCAGTTCTCCTGTAAAGCAGAATTGTTGAGAAAAAACAAGGTTGTTCACACACCAAGCAAAGTTAAATTGGAAAGTTTTATCATTAGCACTGATCATTGATTCCTTTTGCTAAACTAATATATTGATTCTAAACTAGCCTATATCTTCAGCAGTGGCAACAGTGATAGTGTGTCACCTCTACTGGTGTAGATTTTTATGGGGATAACATTCAGGTTCTTGTTCATCAATCAGTGGTGAAAACGCATAGCTAACAGTGGTGACTGTGTTGAAAAATATTCTTTAGTAACAGAATTTGCTCTATCAACAAGGGTTAGTGTGCTCTTTGTATCTGTTGTAGTTTTCATGGAAATAAATAAAAGGTATTAATTTCAGAGTAATCTATGCATATTCTCTGCAGTAAATACCCATTTTTCTGGTTGTTGTTCCCTCTTCTCCTGGCACCACAACACTTACCTCTCAAAAACTTCATAAGGCAAATAACCATCTAGCAAAGAAGTACTAAAACTATTGCAGTATCAAAATACAGCCATTTGTCCCATTTCATCTTTATATAGGATCTTTGTTAAGCTGCAAATCTGGAAGAAAAGTGATTTTATTTCACAGGATATAGAATTACATTTCATTGTTTCAATCTAAAGTTTTCATTTCTTTTTTGAAAAAGGAAATATGCCAGACTACAAATATCAGTGCTATTAAGTCACTTCTAACTGTATCATTTTTTTTTAACAAAAAGTGATTTGAAAAAGTAATGATTCATATACAAGTCATTCTTCTGCTCAAATATTACATTATCTGCAATTAACTAATTGCTAACTCATAACTCTCCTGAAAACATCAGAATTTCCTGTTAGATTGCGAGTTTGAGTAACCTTCCTGGATCCTAAATGAAAGAATTTTGTCTTTCAACATACCTATGCTAGTATTATAAAAGTACTAACTTTGATAAAGCCTTTTTTTTTTTTTTCTTTGCAGATCTCAAGAATTCCAATTAGGTGATGTTATATTAAGATACAGAATTCTAATTCTGTAGATGGTGTTAATCCAAATTAATAAAATGCAACTGAGTGAAACCACTTGCTAAATATAGGAATCTATATAATTGGAGATACTTTAATAAAGATAACTTTTAAATGCTGCTGTGGGGAGTTTGGAAAGGAAATTAAAGTAGCTCAAGCACAGTAAATAGTTGGAACTTCTGAAATATTATGTGTAAGAACTAGATCTTGCTTAGGGGTTTCTTCAAGGATGTTTACGTGCTTCAAGGGTTAGTATTAATACTAACCAGTAAATTTTCTTAGGGTTCATTTGACAGTGTGACAATATAATATTTGCATATATGTTATGGCTATGTGTTAAAAAGACAAACAAAAAGCAACTGAAACAAAACACCAAACTTCAGCCTATACTAATAATACATGCCACTTTGTTGGTTTAAAATGTGGTGGTTTACATTTATTCTTTCACAGATGCCATGCTTTTGTGGCTGCTTTTAAGCAGGTATGATGGTTCTGGACAGGATCATTATTCATGTGCAGGGGTCTAATTCTGGAACCTGTGATGAAATAGAAAATAACCACATGAGAAAATATGAACTTCTGACTGTCCACACTCATAATGCAGATGCTGAGTTCATTCAAAACACAGAAGTGCAACACAAAAGAGTAATACTGATTTCCATGGAGTTTAAGAAAAGGTCTCTATTGTAAGGATTATGTTTAGGATTATGATTGTTATCTTGTGTGATTTGGAGATAATAAAACTGTTATCACAACAGACTGCCACAATTTATGTTCATAGATCCTAAACGCATTCCCTTCATTCAGTAAAGTCTCTATGGAAGACACTACCATGTTTAGAGAACAGTTGAAGAAACTAGCATAAAACATAAAATTTGATAAAATACACATTATTTGTAACATAGGCAAACTAACTTCTATGAGAGTATAAACATTAGAAAATAAGAATGTAATTTCAGATCATGAAATATTTGCTGGCAATTTTTTTAACTGACTTAAGATTCAGTTTTAACAAAAGTATGTATTAGAAGGTTGCGTAAGGAATAATTCAAAATTAGAGTACTACAAAAATGTTATTGATTCACGTAGCTTATAGAATACAGTGATTATTGCTAAATGTGATTTAATAAAACAAAACAAAAAAATGTATACAAGTCATTCTTCTGTTGTAATATTGATAGTATGGGCAATTAACTAAGTCCTAACTCATAAATGGTGAAAAATTCAGAATTTTGTTTCACACTGTTAGTTTAAGAGATCATTCTGGGTGTTAAATGTTATATATCGTCTTTCAACATACTTTTGTTGCTATTTTTAAAATATTCATTTTGATATAGATGTCACATAGCATTAGATAGGAGCAGTGGAAGAGGCTGCCCAGAGAAGCTGTGGAGTCTCCTTCTCTAGAGATTAGTTAAAGACCTGCTTGGATGCCTACCTAGGCAACCTGGTCTAGAGAGCCTGCTTTGTCATGAGGGTCGGACTAGATGATCTCTAGAAATCCCTACCAACCCCTACCATTATGTGATTCTGTGATTCTATGAATATGATTTAAACGTTATCAGCACTTAACAATCAATTTGAAACAAGTGATCACACTATCATATTTAGGAAAAATTCTACAAATGGATACTGTACTATTATTTGCTTATTCTTATGACAGTGAATGCCTAACGAAGTGTCAGGAGAATGCAGATGCTTATTTAGTTTCACAGTGATGCTTGCTCTGCCTGATTCTGAATAGATCATACTATATCAGTTAATTGGAAAATGCAATACTAAATATTGACCTCCTTATAGGTACAGACCTGGTCAACTAATTAAGAATGCCAAGTTAGTAGAAAATGCATATATGCTATTTTTTAAAGCTGTAGATTATTTAGGAGAGAGTGATGGTTATTATTACCTTGTATTATAAATTTATTTTTATTACATGCAATACAGCATACAGCTTCCTGGTAAAATTAAGGGACAGACCAAGTGAACTCAGGCTAAAATACTGGCTGAAATGATAATTAAAGCATTTAGAAATATTGAGTTTTCTTAGGATCTTGACTGCTTATTGTCAACTCCATATACTGGGCACATTTAGCCTGTGGGAACATACAGAAGTCAAGAAGCCTGAAACACAGAGCAAGAGAAAAGTTTAGACTCAGATACAAGCTACAATGTGCTTCTCTTGTTAATGTGTAATAGATATACTATTTATTACAAAAAAAAAAAAAAAAGAGAGAGATAAAAACATACATTTCCATATCTGACAGGTAAGAGAGAATCTAGTGGATACCTATTCCATCTTCATTTCATAGACAGTAACACTTTCAAAGCAAATTGTGAAACAGGAAAATGCATGACATGACTCATCTATCAAAATTTCATTTGGAATCTGAGATCAATAGTACACTTAATGTATCTAGAACCATAGATATCATCACTTTAATTAAAAATGCTAGAAGAGTAATTACTTTTTGAGCATATGGCCACAGATAAGAAAATTGGATGACACTTAATTTAGTTTTGTAAGAAACTGAATTTGCATTAAAAAGTCACTATTTGCCATTTTGATGGCATGGTGGGAGATCAAGGCTGAGGATCTTTGCTCCTTAGCTTGGGAAACCTGTTTTATGAGAAGTGATGTGTTTGGGCTTTAAGACCAATAGGGTCCCAATGATTTTTCACATCTTGGTGTCAGTTTAATTAGTGTCAATACACAGAGTAGCATTTGTTACTTTAGTTTATCAGCAGATAAGTGACCGTTTCTAAAATGGAAAATACCAGAGACTTCATTTTGTTTTAGAAATATAATCACCACTCTAACAGTAGCCGGTAGACAGGCAGATTTGGAGGTGAAGGAAATCTTCAATTTGTTGTTTTGCAACTTGTAAAAATGTGACATTAATCCAGTTAATGTTTTGATATAGTAAGCTTTGAAGAGATGAAAAATGGAAAAGGAAGCATAGGCAAATCCTCACGATGCCTCATAGCATTTCTGATTCATGACTGTGAAAGACAAAAACTGTTCTTTTTTTGTCTCAAATGTTGCTTCATGAGGCCTTTATGGTGACAAGACTCTAACTGACAACTGCAAATTATCTAGGGGGATGTCACTGTGCACAGTGCCTCTGCTCGTGGTTACAACCATGATAAGATAAGCAGAAGTAGGGGCAAGGAGTCTTTTTTGGGGTACAGCTTGGAGAAGCTGATCACTGCAAAAGATGATGATGCTTGTGCATGGCAACGAAAGCACCGCTCCCTGCTGGCTTATCTGTTGGGCCAGATATGTCACACAGACAGAGAGAAAACAAACAAACAGAGAAATGGGGGATAAAAGGCCTTCACTAAACTAAAGAATTTGGAGAAGAACTCCCAAAGAAAAAGAAAAAAACTTTTGACAGAGAATTACATGAGGGGAAAACCTCTTTTGGAAGAACCTGAGGCCTGCTTGCTGCGAGGCTTCCTGGCTTTCTCCCATCCCCTGCAGTATCAGACGAGTTTCTGAGATCAATGGAACTACTACAAACATCAAACATCACTGGATCCTCGGTGGTGATTGTATTTTGATTTCTACCAAGACTCCTTGATTTTATACCTCTTCTCTATCCCTTGTCTTCCCTTCTCCATATCCCTAAGCAACTAGCAGTTGTAGTAAATTAGTTGGGCTAACATTTGACCCATTGTGTCTTAATCTCGCCATCGAGTATACATATATTAAAAAGAAACTCTTCTCCCTTCTATAAATTGGAGACAATGATGTGAACTTTTTTTTTTTCCAAGTGAAAGCTAGTCTAGAGGTCTTTTCCAACCCTGGTGATTCTATGATTCAATGATTCTATTAATATAATTTAAAATTACCTAGATATATTCTTTGTAAATTCAAAAATAAAATGTTATCTTTATTCATTCCTTCCTCAGCTTCTGTCCAAATTTTCAAAGCAAGTGTATGAAGATAAATCCTTATTAGAGAACCAAGATGAAAGCATTATGTTACTTTTCCAAAAAGTATGACATCTATTAATTTGTGCATTCAGGAATTACTTTTTAATATATAATCTACAGCCCCAAGTCTTATTTCTTAGTAGTTTTCTCTGCAATTAATTATTTAAAAGTCTGAATTAGAGTGATGGGACTTGAGGAAATGGCATGGAGCTGAGTCATGAGAGGATCAGATGGGAGTCAGAAAAAGGTTCTTCACCAGAGGGCAGTGGACATGAAACAGTTGTCATGGCCCCAAGCAGCTGGAGTTCAAGGAATGTTTGAACACTATCAGCTATCGGGTTTGGATTTGGGTTGGTTCTGTGTGGAGCCAGGAGTTGGACTCAATGATCCTTATGGGTCACTTCCAACTAGGGATATAACTAAGTCTATAATCTTATAATTATTTTTAAATAATGTTTTTCACTGAAATTTCTGGGCTCAGTGTACTTCATATCCACATGTTATATGAAGGATACTTCCTGTCAATGGTTTATGGTCAGGTTCGGCCTGGTTCCGTGACGACTGGTGCAGGGGACCCACGGACCCACGCCCCAGGAAAGGGGAAGGGGGAAAGGGAAAAGGGAAAAGGGAGATGGGCCTAGAAACAAAACAGCGGCAACGATCTGAGGAGGAAAGCTAATTTACTAAATAAGATATCGGAAAGCAAAATAACACAATATAATACAATATAATTGGAATTAAAGCTAATAAATCAAATAAAATGAGCAAGAGAGAGTGTCCGATAAACCGAAGGCCTTACACTAACGCTGAAGGCGGACGGCAGCGAGCACCCACTGCTGAGTCGATCCCCAAGGAAAGAGAGTGTCCCGTGACCACAGACAGTTTTTATCTTTCCCTCTGAGCGTAAACACGTAAGAACGCAAAGCATCGCAAAGTCCTCTGGGGAATGCAGTTCTTCTTCTCTTCTGAGACAGGTATACCTGGAACTATTGATGATCCACAGAGCTGGAGCATTAACTCTTTAACTCTAAATACACTACATGATGCTATGATGTGGAATACCAGTACCAAAAATCATAAAACCATGACACTTCCCCAAAAGAAGATCTGGAGAGATGATCATGCCTATGACATATTAATTTCACTGGATTTTGAAATACTAGAAAGCATTCTCAAGTGCAAACTTATTAAAAGCTTGTTCGACTGCTGAACATCTCTGCAGCAAGACAAGTTGTCAGGTGATATGAATGTATCAGTATCTTAATTTTGTGAAGGTTGGGCCACTGACATATTAAATTCAGATATTTTTTCTAGCTAGATTATTCTTGGAGAAATAGTGATTGCTACGTTGAGATTAGAACTGTAGTAATGCAGACAAAAACATGATTGTTCTAGTTGCAGGAAAGGAAATAAGACTACTAAGCCATTAGAAGAAAGGCAGCAATTTTCTGGTTTAAAATTACAGATATTATGACAGTTGGATCTATCTAGAACACTGTCATAAAAATTCAGAGCCCAAAAGATACTCTTAAAGTCCTGGCAGTTTTCAGATGTGTTATGAATGTGTCTGAGGGGGGATTAACCATTCTCTTGGCTAATTTGAATAACTTTATATGTTTCTGTATCTATTCACTGATAATATAAGAGAAAAATCTTATGCTTAATTGTATATTGCTTCTTAGAAGCATTAGGAAAATGTTACAAGGATCTGTATGAATAATCACTTTTTATTGGTTGTTAGGGTTTTTTTGGCTATAGTGAATTGTGACAAATATTAGAAATACCTCATGCTTCTTGTCTTTCATCTCTTTTTTCTTCTTTTTGTACAAATTCACATCACAGATTCCACCGTTAACACCCATAGTAGTTTATTATTGTTAGGATTCCTATCACTAATGAATAATGACATTCCTTTTACAGTCTCAATAAACCTGAATGTTTCTCCATTGCTTAACAGGAAATTTACATTTTGTTTCCTAGCAAATTAGAAGTTAATTCCTTTAAGCATAAATCAATAAAGTATACAATAGATCTAAGAGTTTCTGGCCTCTAACCATCATGTATATCTTCTTGGCTTTGTTCTTGGCTGTTTAGCTGCAGTAAATCTGCTTGTTTTATCTTCACCAGAATCTTGAAACTACACATTGCATAATTTACTTCCTGAAAATGTTGATTTGCTCTTTTAACATATAGCATCAAGAAGGTTGGAATTGATCTCCTTTCCTGAAATCTTCCTGTCCAGCCTTCTGCCTAGATCATGTCTGTTACTGCAAGTTGCTCAGGGCTGTATCCAAGTGAGTTTTGAACACTGCAAGGGATGGAGACTGATAAACTCTATGAACAACATTAATATCTTTTCTGAACCATCTGGTCTTAAGATCAAGCAAATCTAATTCTTTAAGTCTCTCCACATGCATCATGTGATCCAGCCCATGACCACTGGACATTTTCAGGGTGTACATGAGATGTGCATGCTAATCTCAGGTTACTACAGTAATGCAAGCACCTCAAATACCTCTCCATACTCAGCTTCTCTGCTTATGTGAAAACTATTAACTAAACCCTGAAGTAATCTGAGTTTAAAACTTGGCTAACCATCATAGATTATGACATAAACATTCAAAGTTGCTAATGTAATTGTTCCACATGGTTCAAGCATCCTTCCTTCAGATTAGGCAAGCTCAAAAGAAGCCTAGCATTGTGTTAAGGACAGATTTGGTAACATAAGGTAAAACTAATGATGAATCTAGCAGCTCACAAAAAAAAAAAAGTGAAATGAGCAGCCTACTTTGTCTATGTAGAACAGTAAGTCTGTCAACTGAATGTATTCAGCTTTCCTCTGGGGAAGATTTCACTTCCTTTTTGAGTGAATTATTCACTTTCATTTCAAAGAGTAATAGCTCAGCACTGTTCTATGCAACCATGCTGCATAGTGGTTTTCACTTAAATGGGACAAATAATAGATTGTCTATTCCCTCAGTACTGTTTGTTTTGTTAGCAACTTCTTATGTATTTTCACACAGAGGAAGCAGCCCATGATTGCTTTGCTTTGTTTTAATCCTTTCTTTAGTTGCTAATGTAGGATATTCTATCCTCAGATTCTATTAAGCATACCAAAATAACTCTTTCCCAATTAATCTAAGGTGTATATTTCTTATATAAAAGAATATAAAGGGTAGGTCTACTATATTTTTGGATCATTTTGTTGACTTTTTGAGGAAGCATTTTATGTAATAAACTTTTTGCTCTAGCAGTGTTCTGTCTTTTATAATCTCCCTAACACAGTATAACAAATCAATGTATATCTTTCCTAGCTGAATGTACATTTGTGTCAATATAAGTATGCATTTTAAATAACACCATTAAAAAAATCTATAATCTAAAAATATTTTGAAGATGAATAAACAAATATTTGCCTTTTTTTTCTATATCAAGTGCAGTGAGAGTTATGGACAAGAGACAAAACTTTAAATTGTGATATGAATCTCTTTTCCGTTTTCTTTTTTAATAAGCTTTGTATCTCAAACATTTGAGGATAGATTAATCTGATGTCTGGTTTTGGATCTATTCTATTTTTTGCTAAGAGCATTTGGGCTTTATTGTTTGAGGTATCAGATTGCAAGCTTGAAATAGATAAGGACATAGATATTTACATTTTTTGGAAAGCACTTCTTTTTTTTAATTTCTTTATAGTGATTTGTCAATAATTACAAGAGATAAATTAGCAGAAATTGAGAAAAGATACAACCTAAGTTGTTAGTAGGCAAAATACAGTGCGATATACAGCAGTGAATATAAATCACACAAGTGATTAAGGGCTTTCTAAAGTCTAAAATAAGGGTAAGTGGCAGTTGAAGACAATTTATTGACTAGAAAGTAACTAAGCTTTCCAAACTACGATTCCTAAGGTCTAATCTCTGGCTGAATTCAACAATTATGTTGAAGTTCAAATTATTTTCTTTCATGGACCCTAAATATGATGAGTGCTTTTAACTGGAGCATCAAATACAGACGTAAATGTCCAAGACAGAGTGTAGGCTAAGCACAGGTAACATATAAGATTTTAAGCAGTTTTTTACATGAGGTATTCCAAAGGGCTTTTTGTTGTTGTCGTTGTTGTTTTTCTCCAGGTGAAAAATGGAAAAGAATTCTCAACAGAAGCTACATTAGCTGGATTATTTCTCTTTCCAATGGAAACTACAAATCACAACTTTTAAGAGCTAAATTTCTTTGTAGATTTGCAGGGACTAGGAAAATAATGGGCAAGGTTTGCATGAATAGGGATAATCCATCATGATTTTCTTCTCATTTCTCAGTCAGGCATTAACCCTTCAATTGCTCTGTTCTCAGTAGAGACATGGTCTCTTCTCATTGATGCTTACTCACAGAATCACAGAAATGTAGGGGTTGGAAGGGACCTCTAGAGACCATCTAGTCCAACTCCCCTGCCAAAGAAGGCTTCCTAGACCAGGTTGCACAGGTAAGTGTGCAGGTGGGTCTTGAATACCTCCACAGAAGGAGACCACAAGCTCTCTGTGAAGCCTGTGCCAGTGCTCTGTCACCCTTACAGTGAAGAAGTTCCCATGTACATTTGTGCAGAATTTCCTGTACTTCAGGTTGTGGCCATTTCCCCTCATCCTATCGCCACACACTGCTGAGAAGAGTCCAGCCTTGTCCCTTTGCCTCCTGCACCTTAGATATTTATAGACGTGGATCAGATCCCCTTTCAGTCTTCTTTTTTCAGGGCTGAACAGACCCAGGTCTCTCAGCTTTTCCTCATAAGGGAAGTGTTCCACATCCTTTATTATCTTTGTAGCCCTCCACTGGACTTTTTCCAGGATATCCCTGTCTTTTTTGTAACAGGGAGCCCAGAACTGCACACAGTACTCCAGGTGAGGCCTCACCAGGGCAGAGTAGAGGGGGAGGATCACCACCCTTGACCTGCTGGCCACACTTCTCTTAATGCACCTCAGGATCCCTATGGCCTTCTTGTCCATCAGGGCATACTGCTGGCTCATGGGCAACCTGTTATCCACGAGGACACCCAGGTCCCTCTTTTCAGAGCTTTTCTCCAGCAGGTTACCCCCCAACTTGTATCAGTGCATGTGGTTATTCTTCCCTTGGTACAAGACTCTACCCTTGCTCTTGCTAAACCTCATCTGGTTTTCTGCAGGAAAAGTGTGACATTCTATATTTTTCTACCCTGAAAATCTTTGTTGTATGATTTAGTGACTAATGATGCAGTCCTGAGTTTTGCTCAGATATAGAACCTGTGATAGATGTTTGAAGTGGAGACAGGAGAGGAGAGGCAAGACATAAGAGGTGAGAAATAAAGGCAGATCCTATCCTCCAAACGGTTTTCAAACTTAGCTCAGACCTCAGGAGTGAAATGGAATAATTCTATAATTACTGATAAAGGTAAAAACTCTTTTTTTTTTTTTTTTGTAATGGATACTCTGGATATAGCACCCTCTCTTAGTATCTTAGCAGAAACTAGTAAATTTCTGAGTGGATGACTTTCCCTCTATTTCTGAGCTGTCAAGTAGACCCATTACAAATTTTCTCTGAAAAGTTTCACACAATTTATTTAGAGGTTTTAATCCAGAAATTAGATCACAGCAGTGCTTGGAATTTCTCAAATGTGCAATCACATTCACTGCCCTGAGCAACCATTTTGTAGTTCTTTGCACTAGGGAAAATATCTAATAATTAGTTTCTTTTGCTAATTCAGAGACATTTAGTATTTCCCAAAATATCATTATTAAATAGGTTAAGAGTTTCTCTCATTAAAATATCAACTATTTCTCTGATATACTGTACTTTCTCACTTTAAATATAAGTTTTCAGTAACCTTGTTCTTTTCATTAGTTATCATCATCTGAGGTTATTTCACCAATGTTCTTTGTGATTTGAGTTCTGAGTAGGAAGACAAATATAAGAATCTACATTTCAGGAGAAGGTTAGGTTATATATACATGTATAAGAAGTGCTCAGCTTTTTTTTTTTTTTTTGTAAGATAACTGTCTTGATAGTTACCTTATCTTCTCTGTGTGCGGGAAGACATTTTCCTCAAGTATCACTACTGTATTTAACAATGCTAAAAGTATCTGGAATAGAAAGCTATTGAGTCCAGCAAATGTACCAGTAGATGTAAATGTAGTGGTAGATCTATGGTCTGCTGAGACAGCTTTAGGTACAGCATTGTCTTGCATTTCAGAAAGTAGTGGGAAGTTTTTAGTTTATTGCTTTGAGCTTTATAAGTAGGTAGGTGGACTGAGTTGATAACAAGACATCAATTAAGTTCTTTTTCCCTCTTCCTTCTGTTTTCATTTTACTCCCCTAGAATTTTCCCAGATCTTTATTTTTGTCTTCAGTGTAGCTTTTCTGTCCTTGAAAATGTCAAAATGTGTTATATGATAAGAGCATTTCAGAGGTCTTAATTGGCTTTTGTTTGTTGCTAAGTACTTTTTCCACAATTTTATTGATAATTAATGCTTTCCAGTTGTAGGAATTTTATTTGTTAGATATTATCACACAAGATAACCTTGTTAGCAAGTTAACAAGCTTACCTCTTCTGCTGTTGTGTATCCTTAGGTGCCTTGCCTGTGTTCTATGTACTTACAATTTTCTATTTTTTCAGACACCATTCATTTTTTAATATTTCTCAGTAGATGTAGCACAGTGTAGCAGAACAACGTAAATCATTGGCAGCAGCAGCTTTCTGACTGTGTTGTGTCTCATAGACGCATTGCTTAACTGATTTTCAGTGATCATGGTTTTAAAATGAAATGTGACACTGAAAATATTATTTCTATATCTAGTCCATCTTAAAACATGCAGAAATAATTTAAATCAAATTTATCCTTAATTACACCTTTTTTGGCTAAGTGGCAAGAAAAGATTTTGTAACAGGAAGACCAATGCTTAATTTTGCCCACAACTTAGAAATTATTTTATAATCTCTTTCTTACTGTTGTAAAAAACACTGTGAATTCTCATGATATTGCCTTGCATGATGCCAGGTACATGCAGTAAATTGTTCTGTCATTTAAGTCAACACAGTGTTGCTGATCTAGCAGGTAGAAGAGCCATTCATGCAAACATCTATTTCAGAAAGGTAGTTACATCTGAGAGGAATAGGGTATGTACTGCTCACTTGGTGAGACTGTCATGCCCTTTAAAGGATCTCGGGAGTACTGCCTGGAGACTAAACTTAGGATCTTAACAAGGTGTTAAAAGGGCCCAGTAGAAAGCCCATTGATGTCAGTGGAATAATCCCCATAGACTTAAATGAACTTTAAATCAGGATAAGTATGAGTCAGTATTTTATTTGAGTCATAGATGGGCCTACACAGGAGAGGAAGGGTTTGAAGTTAGGATGAAACAGACCTTAGATCCCAGCAGTAAATCACACTAGGTATGATTTGATAGCCCTAAAATGGCATTATGCTTTGTTTTATACTGACAGTAGTGAGTAATATGAGCTGATAAGTTTTAGCAAACTTGCAGAACAAGTCTATGTGGACAGAAAGACTGTCAAAATAGGGAAATCAGGAGTCACAAACCTGCATTCCCTTTCTATCAGATTCATTGCTTTTCTACTTTTAGAAACTCCCCTATAATCAGCACGTTGTTCTGTTCTAGAGTGGAGAACGATTTTCTTAATTCCTTTCCATGGCGAAAACTTTAATGCTGTGAGCCATGGATGAACTCTTACTTTCCAGTGGTGGTGAATGAAACTTTCTGGATACAAGATTCATGTTATCTCAAATAATAAGGATTAATCTCTTTTAAAGGTGGATTTTCTGTCATACGTACAACCACTCTAGCTTGGGAGAAAATATGCCTGGGTACTGTCTTGAACTAGGTTCTTTGTTTACATAGTGTATCCAACAGATCTCTTATGAGAATATTGATACTATTGAAAGAACTGCTATAAGAAAACAAGTAGTACAGCAAATGTCGCAAACTTACTATGTTTTTTTTTTCCTGTTTAGTCAAGAATTGTAAATTTTCCATTGATTATCATGATTGTAAAAAATCAGCAATGAGAAAACTCTGAACTGAAAAAACAGACTTATGTGATAGTGAGTTTTAATTAAAAATAAATGGAAAATCCCTGAAATGGAAAAGATGAACGAAGTGTGAATTACCTTTATAGAAATAAATGATTGCATTGTTATTATTAACATACTACAAAAAGGACTAGAGCTAAAAGTGACCATGGTCGTTTAATTTTGCCAATTCATGACTTCTGAACATTTCACTATATGGCTACAATTTGTTTTCTTGACTTAGCTTCTAGCATCAACACAATGAGTGCAACACATGAAAACACGATTACTTTATCTTTTTCTTCAGTTTTTGACGCAAATCTTCTAGTAAGATCATAAAGAAAATATGCCAGAAGTATTTCAGAATGTAAAAAATGTTTGAAAATGTAGTAAGTAATTATTTAACTTTACAGTTAATGGATGAACAAAAAATAAAAAGTAAAATATGGAGACGGAGAAATATGAAAAGGAATTGTAGTATGTTTTTTCCCTTGGTTTCTGTGAAAGAATAGATTAATGGTAAAATAATGTATTGATTCATAATTTTCTTGTCTCTCTGTCAAGAAGACCTCCAAAATTTAGACAAAAAAAAAAAAAAATCATATACTCACTGTTTTCATGATATTACAAATTATAACCTGATGGACATATTTACAAAATAACTTGACTCCTGTTAAAGAGGAGTGAGTTGAAATCTGTGGACCTGACAATGGGTTAAACTAAGAGTTGCATTGTTTTGAACACTTCCAAAAATATCACATCAAAAAATTCGAAAAGATTAGACACTGTTCCTGGTTTTAATATTTTTACAGCCTCTACAATTTTGTATCTAAACCTTAAATTTTTGCTCCAGTACAGTTCTGTGGCATAGTAATAGATTAATAAATAGGATGACCTATTATTTTGAAGGGGGAAATTAAATGTTAATGAAAATTTATTTTTTACCCTTGTCTATGTCATAGATACACCTGAAACAGCTGTAGTTGCTTAAAACAAACAAATATCAACATTTTATTGTGGAAAATAAGATGGTAAATATAGAATGCAGACTAAAGAAAAGCAGTGGGCACTCAGAGGATGACTGTGGGTCAGTAACAATAGCCAATGTTCAGTTGGTAGCCACCTCTCACCTTTTAGCAAAAATCACATATTTTTGATAAGGAGTGAATTTTGCAACTGAATAGGCAATGTAACCTGTAGCTCTTTTGACACATTAGTGCAGCAGAAACTATATACATTTACTTTGACTTGATGACATGTCTCTAGTCTTCTCATTATCAACTCCTCATTTGTATAAATTTTGGAACCACTGAATATAGGCCTTACAATAGCTGTAAATTTAGTATTCAGAAAATATGCCATGCAACAGGATCTGCCATCTTGTATGAAGTCTCACCAATTGTGCAGATTTTCAGGCAGAGGGAGATAGAGGAAAAGTAAATGAGGTCATGGGTAAGAGTACAGGTCTGGACTGGAAATTTCTAGGCAGCTTTGTTTGTTCGTTTGGCTTGATTAGGTTTTTTTTTTTTTTCCTCCAAGAATTTTCTGAATATTGACATCCTTAACACGTGAAAAAAATGTCATTAGCAAAATCACAAATATTTAGCAAATCACAATTGTCATTATCAAAATCACAACTAGCATGTGAAATGGCATTTTAAGACGCTTACAAAACAGAATACTGTGTACTTTCAGAAGCTCTCTGAAACTGAATTGATGCTTATGATGTAATCTAATATATAATTGCCTTGGTTTTAAGACAAATTACACATCACATTGCTCTGCCAGATCCGCCAATGCCCATGATGTTTGTGCATTATTACAAAAAAAGTGCCAAAGAATTAATAATTTGCTTTTTGTTGTCATAAATAAATAATTTGATTTGCGTGTTTACAGGAAACCAGAACACATTTCTGGAAATAATCAATTAAGTAATAATAAATTAAGAACAACTCTGTTATAAACATCTACCTTTCTCTTTATGTAGAAAGAAATGTGAAAACTATCAGTGAGTGCTATATAATTATGACTAATATTTTCCATGTTCAAGATTAATTGTATTGTCATTAAGTGAGGTAAAGATTCATTCTCTCTTATTGAGAGCTACTTGATAGCATAATGAATTGGAGGAAAAATGCATTTATATTGGAAATGGATTATGACTGGTCAGTTTGCTCTTGACAATTTTTTTCCATCCTTAAGACAGGAAAAAAACACAAAGGAAAAAGAGAAATGTGAGGATTTTCCTTCACCAAGTTCAATTATCTGCTGTTGTAGGCAATTCATAACATAATCTTGTTCATATACTCACTTCTCCTTTTATTAGGACTAGTCTGTGTCCACTACTTTTGCTATTCATTCTAAGCACTGCTTTACAGCACCATTTTCTGGTGGTTTGAAATCTTCTAATTTACAATGTAATTTTCAGGCCAAATTACATACTTTTGTTCTAGCACTGATACTGTCTTTAGGCTTTAATAGTTCTTCCCTCTCTCTTGTGTTTGTTCCCAGATGTACTTATAGAAAACAATCATCTACATTCTTATCTTATGTTTTCCTAAGCTAAACAAGCCTAGCTCTTTCAGTCAGTTGTGTAAGATATGCTCAGTCTCCCTTGTTTGCTATGCACTAATTCTTTTTCAAAGGAATTATCAGAAGAAACACTCATTGGAGAATAAAGTTACAGTGTACACTGCAAAGAATTCACAAAACCCTTCCAAACTTATTCAAGTATAAGCTTAAAAGTTTTCACCAAGTAACAGCTTTTAAGGAACAGGTAATTAAATCTATAAGTAAAAATTGCAGGTGATGTCCATTTAATAATAATGAAACTACTGTATCTGTAGAAATTTCTGGATAATGATATTGGTTCAATTCATAGCATGGTCTATGCTAGGAAGATTTTATTTTCTTTGCAAAGAAGGAAAGTAACTGAATTTTAAAAAACAAACAGGCAATAAAACAATAAAAATAAATAGTTACCCCAACAAAAAAAATGTGTAATTACTCCAATAAAAATACAAAATATCTTCTCTCCTTTTCCTTAAAATAGATAAATAAATAATTTTTAAAAAAGGACAAAAAGAAACCCTATCAAAATGAAATCTATTTGCTTGTTTCTGAAGTTTCAGGGAAACCTGGCAACATTAGAGTGTCTGGGGGGCTGTCCCCCCTTGTCCTGTCTCCACACACTGCTGAAAAGAGTCTGGCCTTACCACTTTGTCCCCCACACCTCAGATACTTGTAAACCTAGATCAGATCCCCTCTCAGTCTTCTTTTCTCAAGGCTAAAGAGACCCAGTTCACTTAGCCTTTCCTCACAGGGGAGATTCTCCAGGCCCTTCACCATCTTTGTGGCCCTCTGCTGGACTCTTTCCAAGAGATTCCTGTCTTTTTTATACTGGGGAGCCCAGAACTGGACACAGTACTCCAGTTGAGGCTTCACCAGGGCAGAGTAGAGCGGGAGGATCATCTCCCTTGATCTGCTCTCCATGCTCTTTTTAATGCATCCCAGAATGCCATTGGCCCTCTTGGCCATGAGAGCACACTGCTGGCTCATGGTAAACCTATCGTCTACCAGGGCACCCAGGTCCCTCTCTGCAGAGCTACTCTCCAGCAGGTCATCCCCCAGCCTGCACTGGTGCACACAATTATTCCTCCCTAGGTGCAAGACTCTATACTTGCTTTTGTTAAATTTCATCTGGTTTCTGACTGAATGAATCAAGTGAAATTTTCTGTACTGAGACTATTTTGTCCATGTCAATCCAATAAAGTATTGAAGCTGATAATTGAGATCAAAAATCTCATTTTAACCATGAAAGTATCACATTTATATCCTCAGAATCTAAGCATAACTGTCATTCCACAGTTACCAAAAATTGGCTGGTATCTATATTTCTGATGAGTACATAAGATTCCTGAAAGACATATCCAGTGAGGACTGACTCAGTCAAGCCCATTTACTGGCCTGTTGTGCATGGATGGAGTCAATAAGCCAAAGTGCAGATGGAATTGAACTTGGCAAGAGATGTGAAAAACAAGAAGGGATTATTTAGATACACTGAGAAGAATAGACAAGTGAACAAGAGTGTATCCCTCTCTGATAAATGAAAAGGGAGAGCAGGCCTCCTCAGAGATGGGAAAGCCTGAAGTACTTAAAAAGTGCTTTGCCTTGGTCTTCATGACCAGTCAGCTTTCTCACATCTCTCACATTCCTGAACTTCTAAGTGGGATTTGGGGGAACAAAATTCCTCCCAGTGAAGGATTGGAGCTAGTCCAACCAACTCATGGGGCTAAAATTGTACAAGTCTATGGGGCCAGATGACATGCCTCAGTGTCCTGAAGGAACTGGCTGATGTGATTGCCAAGCCGCTCTCCATCATATTTGAAAAATCGTTTTTTTCAGGTGATCCCCCTGCTGCCTGGAAAAAGGGAAGTATCACTCTCATATTCAAGAAAGGGAGAAAAGAAGATCTGGGGAGCTACAGGCTGGTGAGCCTCAAGTCTGTGCCTGGGAATATCATGGAGCAGATCCTTCTGGAAGAGATCTGAGGCAGACAACACAACTTCACCAAGGGCAGATCGTGACTGACCAATCTGATGTCATTCTTTGATGAACTGACAACATAGGTGGACAAAGGAAGAGGAACTGTTGCAATCCAGAGGAACATGGACATGTTCAGTAAGTGTGCGCATGAGAGTCTAATGAGGTTTAATAAGGCCAAGTGAAAAGTGTTGCATTTTTCAAGGCAATCCCAGATATGAGAACAGACTGGGAGAACTAATTGAGAGCATCCCTGTAGAGAAGAACCTGGGAACCTGATAGGCAAAAAGCTGGATATGAGCCAGCATATATGTGTGCTTGCAGCCAGGAAGGCCAACAGTATCAGGCTGCATCAAAAGGGGGGTGGTCAGCAGAGAGAGGAAGAAGATTGTCCCCCTCTATTCTGCCCATATGTGTCCACATCCAGGCATAGGGTCTCCAGTACAGAAAGGATGAGGAGCTGTGGGAGTAGGCACAGAAGAGAGCCACAAAGATGTTCAGAGGGCTGGAGCAGCTCTCATGAAGAAAAGTTGAGGGAGTTGGGCTTGTTTAGCTCAGGGAAGAGGAGGCTTCAGGGAGGCCTCACTGCAGCCTTCCAGTACTTGAGCTTGCAAGCATGAAGGGGACTTACTTTTTCACAGTCTGATAGTAGCAGAACAAGGAGGAATGGCTTTAAATTGAATGCAGGTAGATTTAGGTTAGAGATAAGGAAGAAATTTTTTACTTAGAGGGTGATGAGGCACTGGAACAGGCTGCCCAGAGAAGTTGTGGTGACCCATCCCTGGAGGCACTTAAGGGCAGGTTGGATGGGGCTGTGTGCAGCCTGATCTGATGGATGGTAGTCCTTCCCATGGCAGGGGGGTTGGAATTAAATGAGCTTTCTGGTTCCCTCCAAATTAAGCCATTCTATGATCTCTGTGTGCAAGGCTCAGGGACTGCAGAGGTAACAAAGAATATAAGGTCATAATTCAGTTCTCTCCTTTGAGAGAAATTCAAAGAAAATCTGATCCAATTTCACTCGTTAGTTAAATATTGTAATAGTCCGGGAGATGTATTACAAGGCAGCTTGTTCTCAGTCGTTTCATTTTAAAGCCAGGCTTTGTGGCACAATCAAAAGCTCATTATTAATTACCACCTTATAAATAAGACACCTTTAATAGGAAATGAAGCTCTTTAAAATTACTTGTCTTAGTAGTAATTACATACTTTTGAGTGGTACTGGCTTCTAACACTTAAAAATATTTTTACACCAAGGATCTGGGAGAAATTTGAGATCCAAACCTGAAAGCTCTAAGATCTGTTTAGGTAGACAAGTTTTAAAAAGTACAATCAGATGAAGCAGCCGGACTTACAGGTTCACTTCTGATGTAGCCCACAGAGAGACCTGTGTGGGGAGGAGCCCTGGAATGTTGCCCTCAGTAGCTGCATTTCAGCAATAAAATAAAGCACATATAAGAGTGAGATTCATGTCATTCACTTTAAAGATCTGTTTCTGAGTGTCTTATGCTAGTTCAGCTTGTAGTCCATGAAGAGAAATATGTACTTTTAGATTTCAGGCCATCCAGCCTATTAAAGATTTTGCTTTATAATACCTCTTTTTTATTATTTGTTGATAATGACAGTGATCATGTGGGCTAGAGGCAAATTTCTACATCTCAAATTTCTGCTTCTGACATCCTAGGAATGATAACACTGTATCCAGCCTCATAAGATAATGCCAAAACAGAACTTTGTGATAACTATTAGTAGTAGTTGCTACAGCTTTAAAATATTTTTCACTACTGGAAGCACAATATAGTTTTAATATGTATATACTTATTAGAGCAGTTCTACTGACTCAAAATTTAAGATGTTTTGCAAAATTTGATGATACATTCTTATTTAGCACAAAAATAGCTGAGCTGTAACTAGTGCATTATAATTTATTGGAAGAGAGGATCTTAAATGCTAGCTCAGTGAACCAAATGGTTATATAACAATCTCTTTTTCAATTGTTGTTCTATGTTTCTAGGAATCAGTGGAGTTATTTAAGATCTTTTTTTTTCCCCTTTTTTCTTTTATTTTCTTTTCTTAATTCTAATGAAATTGATTGTCACCACATACCTAAATTATGTATCTGATTTCATAAAGTGGTTATTATCATTATAAAAGTCAGAAGATAATTGCAATCTTATCTCAAATAAGTTATAAGCTTTCTGCAGCTTGTAAAATTTGTATTATTTATACACACACATTTATGCATATATGTAGCTGTTACTTTTAAAGTTTAAGAAAACAGGAAATAGATGTGTCTTCTCTCTAATAGTGCCTTTTTTATACTGACTTGAACAACTTTGTGTAGCTAAAATAGAGAACTTCTAGGTTAAAAATGACATTTTGATTGCTACAGTGAAATACCTGCAGATACATCTGCAAAGCTTTTAACTGATTCTATCCCCCTCAAATTTGTCTTTAAAGACACAGATTAGCTGTATTTTTTTTCTAATGGCCTATTTATCAGACAATGGATTACCTGATAATATGAATAATATGAATAAAATTTAGAAATAATATAAATTTAAGTTTCGACTACTCAACAGTTCTTTGAGTGAGTTAAACCCCTTAACTGCCTGCAGTTCTGTATTTCTTTATTATTAAATCTTACAAAAAATGAACCAAGAAAAAAAAATAAGCATATATCAGTTAAAGAATCCAAAAAAGAATAACTTAAAAAGTTTTAAAAAACATCCTAAATTAAAACAGTCATAATTCCAAAATGGATTAAATAAAATACAATTGTATAACTGCCATTTTAATAGTATTTTTAAAATGTTAGTAACTAATGCAATGCTGTTAAGAGAAGTTATCAAAACTTTTGTGATGACCTTCAATGTAAGCTCCTGAAACCCTCTTGTATTTGCCATTCTGAGTGTGCCTCCAACCAAGTGCAATCTGTGTGCTAAAGATTTGACACTTGACTGTATACGCTGCTCTTGATCTAGAATACTAGAGCAGTCTACAGTAAGGTCCAGGATGACTTGTTTTTTGTCTACGAAATATATTTAGAGTAGTAAAGGTTCAGTTCAACATTGTCAGCCAATATTTTTTCTTTTCCTAGCTTATTACCAGGTGAAGTTAAAGCACTTGAAGTCTTATGTCAGTTGACTACTTCAGTAGTAAGTTTAGTATAGAGGTCATTTTGATCCTGGAGAAACAAAGCATGACTCTTCACAATTTTGCCTCTTTCATTTTTGGTGCCTCCCACACACAGAGTAGTTAATACATGAAGGGAATAGGTTATCCCCCTCACTTCCACAGCCTTTGTTCTCACTTCTAGGACAAAGTCAGGGAGCCAGTGTTGACCTTGCTAACAATTCTGCACCTTACTACTTCACTGGATGAGTTTCAATCAGCAAAGCAGTCAGTGTATTGTACAATGGTACAGCTATGTAAAATTTTTATTCATGGGTTTCTTTTATGTTTTACACAGATCTTCATCTATATAGCAAATTGGGAAAAGAATGCAAAAATGCATTTTGTCTGAATGAAAAGCTGAAAGACCAATGAGGCTAGGTCATCCTCCCTTCCTTATTACATTTAAGTTGAAATCCCCTATCTTGACAAAATGGCATTTGACATTTGGTTGCCTTACCAGATTTACTGGAACTTTATCACCTTCTGTTGATGACTGGTTGGTAATAAATTTTGACTAAAATTCATGCTTCTGTTGTGGCTACTGTTGATTACAGCAGTGCAAGTCATTTGGACATCAATCTGTATGACCACATTTTCCTTTTAGACAGAAAAATTGAGTTGAAATGCCCAGGTACTATGGTAAATTTGAAAGACTCCTTCAGTTTATTACATTGAAAAAAAAAAGGATTGAAAAAGATCAATGGAAAATATTTATATATAGAAGAATTTTTTTTAATGTAAAATATCTTTTGAAATTATTTCCAGTCTGCTCAAGTAGCTAAACTATCTTCATAAAAGCAATAATGAGTATCACTAGAAATTATGTACTATCTTATGTTACGTATTTGGTAGAATCATTAGTTGGCACTCTGTGTGATAATGCCACTGCAATAGATGTCTAGACTGATTCTCATGTTATTTTCTTCATGAATAATACATTTATAATCTTAAAGCACTTCTGAAAAGTCTTTTCTAAATATCTGAAAAATATGCTACTGGTTTATATGCATTAACTGTTGGAACTGTTTAACCTTCCAGCTAAATTCAAGAATAGAGCAATTCAGAGTTTTCAGTTAAAGTTTTTATTCCCCTACTAAAAATTAACATCTTGATAAAGAAAGCCTCATTGCTTATAAAATATTTTACAATCTATACTGATAAATTATTTTCAAATGAAAAGAAAGAAATATTTCTCAAATTACAGTCTAAGCATATTTTAAAGTGTTGTAGCAGAATAAAAAAAAATTAGTGACAGAAAGTTGTTGTGATTTTTGTTGTTATTTGTTTTGTTTTTTTGTGTGTGTGGTTTTTGTTTTGATTTTTTTTTTTTTTTTGTATTTGATAGATGGACATAGAATTCCATTGAAATCTCTATAGTTCAGCGTATGATAGAACGATGAAACATTCAGGTTGGATATAAAATGACAGACAAATGCAGTTGAAGTCACTTACTGAGGTCAAAAGTGGAAAAGTGAGTGATACTAAATCTTATATGATGCCATAAAAATGATATAGTAACATATATTGAAAGATGAATTGTTGTAATATGTGCAGAATAATTCTTTGCACACTGATTTTGACAAATCATGTTGGTTTCATTTGGTAATCAAAAAAAAAATTCATGATGCTGGAAAGCAGACTGGAACATGTCTAAAGGAATATCCGGAGTAGCTTTGCTAATGTGAAGGGTACACCAATAGGCACATTGCAGAAAATGCTACAGAAGACTTTTCAGAGTGAGCAAGGACAGATAGGAAAAATACATGTAACAAGCAAAGGATATAATTCCCTTAAAAACAAACAAACAAACAAACAAAAAACAGCACATAAATGCATAATTAAAAAAGAACCAGGTCATGCCATATAAAGGAAAGTCAGCCTTTTGTGCTAATTTATTTTATTCAGGGAATCTATAAAAGGAAGTCATTTGGAGTTTTGATCTTTCACAATGAATAGGAATTGAGAAGGTATTTTCTTAAGTTTCTCACTTAGAATCATAGAATCACAGAATCGTAGGGATTGGAAGGGACCTCAAGAGATCATGGAGTCCAACCCCCCTGCCAAAGCAGCTCCCTACACCAGGTCACACAGGTAGGCGTCCAGGCGGGTCTTGAATATCTCCAGAGAAGATTCCACACCCCCCTGTGCAGCTGTGCCACTGCTCCGTCACCCTCACCGTAAAGAAGTTCTTGCGCACATTGTGTGGATAATATCAGAGACTTTGTGCTGGAAATATGCCAAGGAAACTTGATCTTAATAAAAATGACTGTATTCAAGCAGTTAATTGAAGCAATCTTAAGGCTATTTTGGAGGCATACAGAATTTTTACCAAATATAGCCTTGCATTTATATTTTATTGTACTAATATGTATTTAGTTTCCTAATTAAAGACTAGCTGCATGAATAGGATCTGTGATAACTGTGGATAAATAACATTTTGGGCAACTAACTGAAGTCTATTTATTATTTATAATAGATAGACATGGGCTTTTTTATTTTTATTTTTTTCTTTTTAAAACTGCACTCTCTGAACATGAAAAAAGGCTGGAATAAGTTTTCTTTGAATACACACATGTGGATATTGTTAATTGATGTTCCAAGTACAGCTGCCTCCTACAGCCACACTGGCCTATGACCTGTGGAACCTGCACTTGCCTCACTCATGCCTGTCATCTCCATTATCTGATTTGGGTGTAATGAGAAGTAGCAAAACTGAAATGGAATACAAGCACGCATACAGCTGCCTTAATTGCCTAAATGAGTGATCAGCTGTAGTCATTCCTAACTAATGCTTTTTATCAAAACTTAAAGAACTAATTCTAGAAAGCCGTCTCCATGCAAATAATTCCAGTGTTTCTCTATTTTTTTCTAATGCTTTGACTGATTCTTCCTTGCAGCAAATGAATGCTGTTACTAGCCTACTAGTAACAGGTCTAGAAGGAAGGGATATGGACAAGAGAGAAACATTATTTCATAGTATAAGTGATGTTAGAGTGAGAAGGGTTGAAAATACACAGAAACAGAGCATTCAGAGCAGCTGTTTTGGGAAAAAAAAAAAAAAAGAGATGAAGTTTTGTAAGGAGAAAAGTACAGAAGCACAGTGAACTATCAGCAATAGCATCATGACACTGCTTAAAACTGTGCAGCAACTCTGTGCTGATATTGCCTAGAACCTGACAGAAAGTGAAGTTGACTTCGAGTCTGAAGTGGCTCAAAAGAACTAGACATTCTACTGTAGGTACTAAACATCTGACTATACCATCATTTGTAATGATAAGAATAGTTACATATTGAATACATTTCACCAAATCTCACTACACTGTTCACTGTAAAAGCAGTTCACTTCAAATTCATCAAGAAAAATTTGCCAAGAAAATATTATGTGTAGTAATAAGGAATTATGTTCATGAGATAAAAATCATATTTGTTTTCCACAGGATCGAGTAAGCTACTCACACTTTCTATGGGTCTATGCATTTTTACACAGAAGTATTAATAAATTTGCCTTATGTTTGCTGATTTTTGAAATGAAAAGTTGTTATGTAGGGAATGGAATCTCCAACACTTATGTTCTACTTGTCTTTAACAAAAAATGTTGCACTACAGCAAGATATGAGGTTAGACTATTTATATGGAGTCAGTGAGCTTACTGACGTCACTATCTAAACATAAATTCATGATTTCACAGCACATTAAATTTATCTTATAACTGTTACAGGCTTAATAATTTGACACAGAATTCTGATCATGTCATTAGTGAATGTGTATAGCTATTAGTTTTGTGTGTGTTGCATTTGGATAAAGTGGGGAATAGAGAACAATTGTCACTGTCCAACTTTTTATCTTCCAGACATTAAGTTCACTTGTTTACAGCTACTAAGTCTAAAAAGTCACATAGAAAATACTGACCTACAAAATGTTTCTCTTTGGAGATAACAGTTTCTTGAATATGATAACACAAAGGAGACGAAAGTGTATTTTTTAATAATATTATTTTTTAAATGGAAAACTGTGAGGTATATTTAGCTAATGAATTGTGAAATTAATGTTATATAGTAATACATTGGGAAATTTGACATATATATTTTTTTTTCCTATAGATATTTTAGCTGCCACTTGTCTTTAACCTAAATTTCTCAAAATCTCACTGGAAAATTGTGGATAAAAATTGTCTCTCTGTCACTAAAAGTGAATAGAATTTTTCCCTTGGTAGAGACTCTTAATTAATAGGCTAATAAAGGAAAATTCTACACATTAAAAATAACATGACAATATCTTCAATTTGAAAAGATATTGAATATCACTCTATTCTGTTCAGTCATCACTATACTTCAAGAATGTTTCCTTTTTATTATAGATACATAAAAAGTTGAAAACCTTTCAAAGTAGATAAGAGATGATGATATAATATGTTTCTGAAAGCATATTAAAAATAATTGTATGATTTTGGTTTGATTTACAATCAGTCAAGTAATGAATGAGTAAACAAACACATACTATAGAATGGAAACGACCAGAAACCAAAATTCTTGTACTTCATATTTTTCAATTTTTATAGTTCAACTGATGTGCAATTGTAGTTTATTTTATGACAAGACTTCTTATTACTATCACACTGAAAGTTGGTATCACAGAATACAGTATGATATTTATGCTCATTTGTTGTAGTAGGCGTGGCCAGGGCATCAGGCAAAAAGAAAAGTTAGATCAAAAGGGAAGGAACACTGTACAGTTAATACGACACCTTTCTGCTGTCTGAAGAATTGCAGCAAAGATTAATTTCAGAAGTTTGTGCTTTCACACTTAAATAGTGTGTGGTTTTTTCACAGAAGATACTTCAAATGTGAAACATCTATTGTATGGAAATTGCCAGAATAACAATAGCTTTTTAGCAGCATAGAGGAAACAATTGATTTCTCGTTGTGTGAAGAGATGAAAATAGTGTTTAAACATTCCAGTGAAAAAAAACCATGATATTGAGAACTGCAAATTTCTGTGTTTTATGTGCTTACCTTGCCTTTATTGATGCGGTATTAATTGCCACTTTTTATGAAAATAAATTAAATTTTAAGGTTAATCTCGTGAATAAAAGAGAATATATTTTCTTTGAAAAATTTGATCTTAGAAAATTGTCTGCATTCCTTTCATTGTACCTAAATTAAACACAAAAAATATTCCCTCTAGAAATAGAAACACTACAATGGGCTGGATCTCTAAACTTGATTTACCTTTGAATAAAATTTTCCAATGGTTCAAACTACTCCCTAGCTTTGGAACAGCACAAGTAATTTCTCGCAAACAACTAGCATATGATTAATATTATTAAATCCACCATTAGCTAACATACTCAGGGAAGGCTCAATGTAAAGCTGATTTTCTGCTGTCTTGAGCATGACTTTTTCACTGAAGCATAAATGGGGAAAATATCTACATAAACATAAATGCATAACAATATATACTGTTATATATATATATATATATAATATACTATAATATAAAGTTATAAATATATATTTGCTACAATATTTATTGTAGCAAACCTATCTGTATTTTATCTTTTATATTTATTATGTATTTTTGTGATCATCATATTTAGAGTCTCTGAAGTTAACTGTAAAGTAGACTAAAGGTTTCTGGAAGTGATTCAATAATTATGTTTTTTAAGCAGGCTAGTATGAAATAAAACATTGCTTCTTTCTTACTAAATATAACCTTATCTATTTTAAAAGCTTTTTAGGAAAAAATATTTAATCTCTTCAATATTGTTTTTCTTTTTCTTTTATTAAAATTAAATAATTCTTTATATACAAAAGATACAAATGGAAATTCACTGATACATTATACTGTACACCTCATCTTCTGAATAGTCCACAATCCATTGTATCACCTATGCATATTGGCAAGATGGCAGGCACTGAAAGAACTATACTGTTGAAATCTGTTTGATGCTCCTTCTTTATACTGGGATTCAAGTAGTCCCACACTATCTAGAAAAGCTTTTATATATTTTTTCTATTTTTTTTTTATTTATTTGTATTTATACTCTTACATATCTGGAAAAAAAATCTTTATATTAATTTCTAGGATATTCAGGTAAGTTATTGCTGTATGAGAACACAATCGATATACAAGATGTTGATCTGAAAACCTTCATTACAGAGAAAGACCAATAGAGTAGAATCACATGCTATTCTTTATAGAGTTAATATAATTGAGAGAGAATAGAAATAAAGGCCTAATCTTAGTAAAGCTTTGGGAAA
The DNA here is from genome assembly GCF_038088225.1 of Cyrtonyx montezumae. Lineage (NCBI taxonomy): Eukaryota > Metazoa > Chordata > Aves > Galliformes > Odontophoridae > Cyrtonyx > Cyrtonyx montezumae. Next base: position 64,632,872 of record NW_027072034.1, on the reverse strand, counting down.
AAAATACATTTTACACAATCTTTTTCAAATTTTGTAGAGCATATTTGTGTGATATCCTGAACTCTGTCTCATTGTGACATTTTCTCAGGCTGTTAGTCATATTGCATCGTCTTCTGTAATACTGCTTGGCAGAGCACAAGGAATACAACCTGATTTGAGTTGTCACACTACAAGGTGTCCTCAAGACAACTTTGAAAACAAAAGAACAAAAGTACCATTAAACATACCGTGGCTTTCCAGTGGGAAATAAGAGTTTTATTTCTGAGAATAAGCACTGGAAAACACCAACTGTTGTAAGTTTTCACTGTCTTCCTGACTTGTCTAATTTTCTTAAATAAAGCAGTGGCAGATCCCTTCAACTTCAATGGAACAGAAGCTGTGAAGCCTAAAAGAGTGTATACAAATCATAAAATATGCAAAGAATATCTTTTAAAATGGAGAGAAAAGGCAACTCAGCACATAAATCTATTGCCATTGTTCATTAGCTACAGAACTGTAAGTATGCAGGGGTTTTGAAAGAGCTTCAATGATACTGGCAGTCAATGGCAGTTGGGTGCTGCAAACCCTATGTGTCTTTTAAAATTTTAATTAATAATGATTGTGAAAACCATGAGACTGAGTAAACGTAAGGGTGAATTCTGATTAGTTAGTAGGTGTCCTTCGGGATCATGTTACGCCATATTGTCTTCCATGTTTCACAGCTCTGGCATATGAATCCTTCTCCACAGGTGAGAGATTGTTGTCCAATTTTGCTCGATCTTTCAGTGTTTGTAATGAGACCTATTTCTTTTTGATGACATAACAAGGATTTCTCTGTTCATCTTCAATGAAATGTGCCCGATAAAGTTTTGTGCATAACATGTAATGCTCATCTCAATGTATTATGAATTTGTGAGAATTCATTATTCTTATATTGGCCTGCTCAAGACAGTATGCAGACCTGAGAGAACTGAGTTACTGACAATGCATTGTATTTTTTTCCATTGTATTATTCTGTGCTTCCTTAATTACTCTCTGTAATGTTCTGCTTAGTGTGAATTGGTTTCTTCTCACAGAGCACTGTATATTTTATTAAATGTTTTTAAGGAAAGAGTCCTAATTACCATTACTTCCTTGACATATTCTGCAACACCTTTTTCAACTTGATAATACTATACATGTTTATTTTTCAACCTTAAGCAAATCAAAACCACAACCAAAACATAACTTTTCATCTATAGACTTCTATCAGGATTCTGATCATATGTTATTCTTTATAACCTTGACAATTAAAATGTGTTAATTTTACAGGAGAACTTCAAGGATGCAAGGATTTGAGAATCTCAAGTAACTATTAAAGAAAATGTGTTGCCTGAAATAAAGTACTAGATTATTCTTCTATACCATAGATTATAATAATAATCTAGATTATTATTATATACCATAAAATGCCCAGGTAGCCTTTTTATGTTGACTACTCTTCGACACACATATAATGCCAGTATATTTATTCCTGGAAGACACTGTAATTTTGGAACAGTCTTGGGATCTGTTCCAACCTTCTTCAACGAAGAAAGGAAAACAATCATGTTCAAATATATATATATATATAAAAGGGTATTTTGCATGATCACATGTGTTTCATTCTTGATAAACTCCAATGCATAGTCTTCCTAGGAAAATAATTTCTGTGATGGTGTAAATAAAGCATCTCTCTTATTTCTCATTTATATTTCCTTTCTGAAAATTGACAACTAAACATAATTGAAAAAGATAATCTGGAAGGGGAATAGATTCTATTCAGCAAATTGAATTTTAAGAAAATACTTGCTATATTATATGGATGGATATGCTGATCAGAAAGAAATATCTTTTTTTTTTATATAAATTTGAAGAATTTAATATCTTTCCTTCCAACACAAATTTTTAGGTACTTATCTTTCCATACTCAGTGCTCAGGGGAAAAAAAAAGACTTGTGTTTATCTAGCAGTACTTGTTTTTTTCAGAAATAATGAATTAGCTTTATTCAACCTATACATCAAATTGCAAAGCAATTTTAATCAGAAGTTCTCTATGTTTCACTGCTATCTCCATCTTTGCTTTTGTTTGTTTGTTTGTTTTTTTCCAGATACTCTTTTTCTGCACTTTTGGCAAAACAAACCTGGGAGTATGACTTCATTGTCTGCTTACTGATCATTTAATTTTCTCATGGGCATAAATAATTATTAGGCATAATCTTTACTGCTATTTCAACTTTTCAAATGCCTTAACTGCTCCATCTCACATCCCATGTTCTTCCTCAGCTGTATTTGAGAAGCATTCAGAAAAGCTCAGGAGGGAATCATCTCATTTTTGTATTCCATGGTTAGGGGTAGGAATTGCTTTCTTGCATTAATCAAAAGATAATTTTAAATATCTTCTAACCACTAATAAGCTTTGTACTGAGATGATTCTAAAAGCCTGTGTGAATTGCTGTGAGGCCACTTTTTGCCTGATATTGTAAAATTCCCAACAGTCATGGAACAAAAACTATCAGTCTACTGCAGCTTATGTGAGCAAAATGTTTCACAGTAGTGGAATATTCTATTTTGTAAGTCTAGACTTGGAACAATAACAATACCAACAATCATGAGATTCATTTTGGCACAGTCTATTTTTACAGAAGGAAGATGTCAGTTTCACATAGGAAAGCCTTGTGATTTTTTCTTTTCCTATAAGCAAATTGCTTTGAAGTCAAACATTGAAGGGTATAAATCCTAGAATTATCTATGGTAACAAAAATCATATAGCTGAGGAAACAGTAAATATCTCTAAAACTAAAGCTAACCATTTGAGTTGGTAGAATGGACCTGCCACTAAAAGGTTTCTTAAACAGAAAAGTAAGATTTGATTTCAAGTAGAAAAATTAATTTTTTAAGTCACCATCTTGAAGTCTCTCCAACACTGCTTAAAGCAAATAACTCCTCTTTTTAATTGTTTCAGATAGAAGGGCTCTGTTTACTCTTACCATGGAAGTACAGGCCTAGTTATTTCACATTTTGATTGAGTGTTTCCCAATTGCATTTGAGAGGAGATAGAAAGAATCATGCACAGGAGGTAATAAAATATGGTATGTGAAAAAAAACAAACACTTCCATAAAGTGGAAGAAAAGCCTTCTCCATCTGTCCAACTTGAAATCAAATAACAAGAGCAACAAACAAAGAAACAATCAAAAATCAGACCTTCCATAGCTCCTCATATTTAGTGTATGAGATTTTTTCATCTTATGTCAACATTTTCTGATCAGTGCTGTCAGGTGAAGTAAAAGTGAGGAGCTCTTGTTTCTCCAGTTGAATTTCTTTGAGTTTGCCCAAAGAATGGTGTATAACTATACTTTATTCCTGATGAAACAAAAATAAATAACTGCTCATATGTATATCTGAATGTATGTATACATATGTAAGAAAATTTGTGAGAGTATCAGATCAAAGAAATTTCACAGGATTGGTATTTTTATTCATAGGAGAAACTAGTACTTAAATTTCCATGATGAAATTGAGGCAGTCTCTTTGTTTATCTGTATAAATCCACTATAACACAACAAAGACCTCATCTCATATGAAGTCATGAAGGATCAACATAATTGGTTAGAGACAAATATACAAGCAAAGATTCCTCTTTCATCAGTGATTATTTATTGAAAAAACTCCTTCAATCATTCCTACATTTTTTGTTAAAATATTTTTAACTAAAAGCAAACACTTCAGAGAAATAAAAAAACAAGGATTTGCATGTTTTCAATGAATTTATTAAATAACCTCTTCCAAGAGAAAATATTACCTTGATTTTCAGTTTAAGTCCTTTCAGAAGACTAATCAGTGACAAGTGGTGTCCCTCAAAGGTTAGTTCCATGAGCAGCGCCCTTGGGCACTGTTGCCCCATCCCAGGCACCACAGAACCGGGCCAAATCAGCCTGTGAACAGTTGACAAATTAATTGAAAACTTCTTCCAGACATGTCCTATCATTTTCCTGCTCTACTGAAAAGAAAAGGGACGAGTACAAACAAGACATACTTTAATACAGTAATATTTATTGGAAATATTCCGACAAATGAGTTAATGAGTGAAGTTAACTTTCCTTTAGCTGTTTTCACTCAACTCTTGGATTAAATTTTAGAATTCTTTATATCTTTTTTCAGTCTAAATTTTGCGTGTGTGTGTGCGTGTTGTTTTTTTTTTTTTTTTTTCCAGCAAGGAAAGAAGCTGATATTAAAAAAACTTGATAGAAAGAGTACTGATATCAGGCAGAGTTTTTCAGAGACCAAAAGCCTGTCTCACAAGACTGTTGTTAAAGCTTACACAATTTTTTCTTAAAGCATTGCTACTCATGTGCCCATACAAAAATTTTAAAATTTAGTGGCCCAGTGATCTAAAATAATTATGTCTATAATATTGTTGTTTCATAGACATGGATTGAAGTATTCAATAAACCTTATTCATTAAAAAATAAGACTCATAGAAGAATTTGACTTACAAATGAATTATACCTCGTAATATAATGTCTTTGTTTCAGAACTTGGTGTATCAGAAAAAACAGTGATGTTTAGCAAGAAAAATCCTTTTTATCTTGGTGTTCTGAAATTCATTATTTTAATGAGACTCGATTATTGAATCTATACATGGAAAATCAAGTGAAAACATTTTTTTTAATGTTTCCTTTCAGAGTAAAAATTGTGAAATGAGATCCTCCCATTTATCATGGCTTATTGAAATGAGAAATGTTAATTACCAGACTGACAACAGTTCTGTGTTTTTTATATTATTTTTAAACAATTTTAACCATAACCTCATTACTTCTAATTCTAAACACACAGAATATGTTTGGACACAAAGTAAAATAATTATTAAATGCATGAAAACATTAGTTTTAGTAACATTAGTTACCGTTACAGTATAACTGTAGCTTTCGTCATTTTTTATGTCAACAAGTTTTGATAACTAAACGTTTTTCGATCTGTGAAACTCAAAAATGGAAATCCATGTAGAGCTCAGCACTTGACTCAAGACTAAATTCAGAAAGATGTATCAACAATACAATTCACCTCAACATGGCTTTAGTTGTTTTCAGTTCTGCAAGAGGACTATTTTTGAATTAAAGTGAAGATCTAATGAAGGGATGAAACTGACAAATTGAATTCCTTGGTTCTTTTATTACAGAACTGAAATAATAGCATAAAATTTCATACTTATATTCTGTGGAAAGTGGTGGGGAAAGAGAGGACAATAGAAGGAACTGTTATGAGAAGAGTACATTTACACGAATGTATTTTACATGGCTGATCTGGCATGAAACTTTTTTCAGTGTAGTTGCCTCTATCAGTTCCCATTCTGTGAATGAAAGCTGAATAGTCCTTTCACATAATTTATTATATTTATGTAACATTTTCTGAATAATTATATTGATTTAATTTTGTTTCCTCTCAAAATCTGTGGAAATCTTTCTTCCCATTTTCCCACTGAATTCAATAGGAGCAGAGTTAGTTAAGCAGCAAATATATTTGAGAATTACGTTCCTGAAATGAGATTTCAAGAACATTTTAGAGTAATGCATTTAATTATTCTGAATAGCCTTCTTTTTTTAAAAAATAATCTATATATTTAAGACTCTGAATACTACAATCGTTGCTCCAGGCAATTAATTCAATGATGTCTTTCTTCCATGACTGCTTTCTTTCCCATATCATAAATGATATATACAAGGAAGTGTCTTTTGCTTTCTATTTCAAAGAGAAACAATTTAATTTGACCAGTTCCTATGGTTTCTAAGAAATTTCACGAACAGCATCATTTTTCAGTCAAACTCTTTCAATAGCACTGGGATTTTTTTTTCATAAACATAAAATAATCTGAATTCCATGAAAAAAAGCAGTCATAAAATGGAATGCAATCTTACTGGAACTTATATTGTATTAGAAAAATCAGAAACGGTGATTTTGTACTGCAAAATGCCAGAAAGTGAGATTTGGGACCATCTTTTTAGTAGTAATGTACCTGAAAGGCTTTGTTTTTGTAGAAGTTTAAAAGTCAAGAAGAAAAACAAACAAACAAATAAATAAATAAATAGATAAATAAATGGGTTTCATTTGCTATAAATTGAAAATAACCTTACTCTAGAATAGTGAGAAAGTGGCAAACAATTTGTAATTGCACTGCCATTTTGTTAATTAACAGTAACTCCATCTCAATTAGTGTGAGCAGAAAATTGAGATCTTACAGTCTCTGACCTTTGCTTTTACCTACAAGGCTTGAGAATCACTGGCAAAGTGACTTAAACTGTTCACTTTCTTAAGCTGGATTGTCTGGAGGACAGCTGAAGTGCACTAGGATGACATACTAATGCATTCAAACTTTTCTTCTTTCTCTTGACATTTGAAAAATCAAGAGCACTACATAATCATTTCCGTCTCCTTTTCCTAGGGGTTCTTGACATATATCTGAAGTAACATTTGAAAAATCAAGAGCACTACATAATCATTTCCGTCTCCTTTTCCTAGGGGTTCTTGACATATATCTGAAGTACAAAAGGTGATAGTGCATGAAGTTGAGATGAAAACCAAAACATTCCTACTGAACTCCATGCTAGCTCAGTAAAATGTGGTTGCAGTTTGATCTGTAGTTGTTTGTAAAACCATAAATTAGGTTCTCTGAAGACTGTAAGATTTCTTAGTTGAACAAGAGATTTGAAAAGTTATTTTGTTTGAATTGTAAAAGAGAAGAATACAGGACAATTTCTGTCTCTTGTCATGATCCTAACTGTTACTGCAAAAAAAATTTAAGTGGAGAGACAGAATCTTGGCTTCCTTAAACTCCTTAAAATTAAACTTAAATATTCTTAAACATGGTAGTGTTCTCAAATGCTACCTTGAAAAAATTCAAAAGCACACCCTTTTTCAGATTCTGTTTTAGGTGAAAATCTATGGACTAGAGCAATGCTAGCTTCCTGCTTTTCAGTTCCAACTACTCTTTCTGTCTAAGCTGGTGATTAACAGTTCATAATCTAGCTTTTTCAGTATCAGCGTGCAAGGTGATATGTGCCAGATGGTAACATTAGCTTCATTTAGGATAAAATCTTACTGTTTCAAGAGAAGGTGGGAAGAGTTCTCTGAGTTAATTATATTTAAAAACATTTTCCATGGGAGTGCATAAATACTACTTCTATTCAGAAATATAGACAGGGAACAAACTAGATTGAGGATCCCAGGAACTGTATTTTGGAAATGAAGTGGGTTTGTCTCAAGGGAACTGAGCAATTTGTTTTATAATGTTAAAGCACTGAATATGAAACAATACTGCTCATGACAAGATTTATTTTGAATCATTTTCTCTGCTTTCTCTATTTAAGCTAAGAATGTGGAATTTTCAGCTGAAATGTTTTGAGATGGTTGTCTTGACTTTTAAGCTGTCTTCTGTACCATTTATCACAAGAGTCATAACCAAAATTAAAAAAATAAATCCTTCCTGTGAAAAATTTAGAAAAGTCACTCTTACACTGCTTTTAATGAACACTGTTTGATATATGGCAAAAAAAGGTATTTTCCTTCTCTTATTGTGGTCTAGATATCCATAAATTTTGAGACTTAACAAGCAAACAAACAAAAACCAGCAACACGAAAAATCCTAGCAGTGGTATATGTAGTTTTTTCGTAGTCGAATAATTAAAATCCTGATGCTCAAGTACACAGTTCCATGTTGTGTACACTAGAAGAGAAGACATCTGGAAAGCAAGCTTGTTAGCATCATCTGAAATATCACAGGAAGTAAGTCACATTACAAGTCACTAGTCATTTTAGATGGCACTTTGAATGTCATAGGCTTAGACAACACATATGGTCTCATGTATTATCTAAGCAAAGAGGTCACTTTAAAACCACATCATATGCAAAAATGAGAGCATCTCATTTCCTTTCATATTCTTTCTGTTCTTTTTTTGTTGGTTTTTTAGCCATTGTCTTGCAGCTTAATCACTTCATGTTTTATGAATTTATTCATAAATTCACTTTATGAATTTTTTAAATACATAAATAAAAACTCTACAGTTAAATTCAGAAAATCTTTCCTTGCATTTTGAATAGATCATTTTTTGTGTACGTTTCAATGGAGAAATACCAAAGATAAATTCACTCCAGAATGACTAAGAACCAGATCAGTAAATTGTAGAAACATAGAATAGCCTGAGTTGAAAAGGACCCCAAAGATCATCTAGTTTCAACTCCCCTGCCATAGGCAGAGTCACTGATCACTGCAGCAGGCTGCCCAGAGCCACATCCAGACTTGCCTTGAATGTCTCCAGGGAAGGAGCAGCCACTTCTCTGGGCAGCCTGTTCCAGTGCGAGGGGAGGGGAGGGGAGAGGAGGGGAGGGGAGGGGAAGGGAGGGGAGGGGAGGGGAGGGGAAAGGGGAAAGGGGAAAGGGAAGGGGAAAGGGGAAAGGGGAAAGGGGAAAGGGAAAGGGAAAGGGAAAGGGAAAGGGAAAGGGAAAGGGAAAGGGAAAGGGAAAGGGAAAGAGGGAAAGGGAAAGGGAAAGGGAAAGGGAAAGGGAAAGGGAAAGGGAAAGGGAAAGGGAAAGGGAAAGGGAAAGGGAAAGAGGGAAAGGGAAAAGGGAAAGGGAAAGGGAAAGGGAAAGGGAAAGGGAAAGGGAAAGGGAAAGGGAAAGGGAAAGGGAAAGGGAAAGGGAAAGGGAAAGGGAAAGGGAAAGGGAAAGGGAAAGGGAAAGGGAAAGGGAAAGGGAAAGGGAAAGGGAAAGGGAAAGGGAAAGGGAAAGGGAAAGGGAAAGGGAAAGGGAAAGGGAAAGGGAAAGGGAAAGGGAAAGGGAAAGGGAAAGGGAAAGGGAAAGGGAAAGGGAAGGGAAAGGAAAGGAAAGGAAAGGAAAGGAAAGGAAAGGAAAGGAAAGGAAAGGAAAGGAAAGGAAAGGAAAGGAAAGGAAAGGAAAGGAAAGGAAAGGAAAGGAAAGGAAAGGAAAGGAAAGGAAAGGAAAGGAAAGGAAAGGAAAGGAAAGGAAAGGAAAGGAAAGGAAAGGAAAGGAAAGGAAAGGAAAGGAAAGGAAAGGAAAGGAAAGGAAAGGAAAGGAAAGGAAAGGAAAGGAAAGGAAAGGAAAGGAAAGGAAAGGAAAGGAAAGGAAAGGAAAGGAAAGGAAAGGAAAGGAAAGGAAAGAAAAGAAAAGAAAAGAAAAGAAAAGAAAAGAAAAGAAAAGAAAAGAAAAGAAAAGAAAAGAAAAGAAAAGAAAAGAAAAGAAAAGAAAAGAAAAGAAAAGAAGAAAGTTAATTTAGATGAAAAATTTTCCCATCTAAAAATACACAACCCCAAATCCAGTAAATGAATACTATTTATTTGTACCTAATCTGTGTCCTCTACAGCAACTGCAAAGTCAGAACTTGCCACTCTAAAACAAGTTCTTTATATGACATACTCTTCTGTCCTTAAGAGTCAGAGATTATCTATCATAATGCAAAATAATATCCAGCATGTATAATTCTGCACTGTACAATATTGCAACAAAGGTTGCCAGCTGTCAAGAATAGATCAATGAAATTAAGCTGACAAAGTATAATTCGTGTGTATAGAAATGGTTGAGGCAAAGACAACCAAAAATTTCCCTTCTGATAATAGACAATAATGAAGATGAGTTCATACCTGATAATAGTACATTTTCTTAAATACAAAACTGAAAGGCAAACATTGATTTTCTAGTATGTTATGCACATTTGTACAATATTCTGAAATTCAAATGGGTGTTACTGAGTGCTACTGCAACTTCTTAAGATCAAGGATACATATTTTTACACAAAGGTGATAAGAAGGTTATGAAAACAACTTTCAATTACAGTAGCATATTTCAAACATGCTGATGATTAGAAACTTTGAAAGGCATAATGAGAAATGCAAGCTCACCTTCATTACTGCTGCTAAAATTTGCAGAAGCCTTTTGTCAGCTGTAAGAAAACATTGAAAAGAACGGACAATTAAATAGAAAAAAATTGAAAAATACGATGTGGCATGTATAAGTGGGAGATACATTTTACATTGGCACCAATCAACACATTTACTTACCTTATCCATACTTATCCCTTATCTTTTCACATGATGAGAAAAGCCATGAGCATGGAAAATTATTTTCGTTATAACATACTGATAACGCCTGCAATATTTAGTCTACTTTTATCATTCTTATTGTCTGATTGGGTTGAGTTTGCTTGCTTTGTTTGGGTCTTTTTGGGCAGGAGATCATTTGAATTAAGGAAAATAAAGGCATGTTTAACATGCACCCCCAAATCCAGAAAGATTAATATTCAGATATAAATCTGCCCAAACTAATCCATTTTTCTTACATCTCCTGCAGATCAGCTTAGTGTGAAATATGAGTAGTTGATTAAAATATTATTATTCCATTGTCATAGACTATCAATCCTCCTGTTCAAGGCAGCAGTGTGTAATTTCATGAAGCCTTGCCTCTCTGGAGGTAGCATTTTAACTTTAAATTTAAGTGCAGTGAATACATCACAATAATTTGTAACAATTGACTATACGTTGCAAAGAGGGACTTAATAAATTTATCACTTTAAAAAAACAAAATATATTGAGGTATTCATGAACCATGGAAGACAAGACAGACAAGAATAAAGGGGATACTTCCTTTTCTTTGAAGTTCTGGGATTGACTTAAAAAAAAATAACACTTTCAAGCAAGTGTTGTTTGCTTGGTTTTGCTGTACAATGTCAGAGTTAAGTTTTTGGGTAACGATAAAAAAAAAAAAAGATAATATAACTATTATTTTTACAATTCAATTCATTTTATGATTCTTCTTATTCCTGGGATTATTTCTGTGGAAAATATGTTGGACAGTTATGTTTTATTCTCTTCCTGCTTTAACAATGAAGCTAACATCAGAAAAATCTGCTATGAATTCCGTATGAACACTTGTATAACCTAAAAATAATGCAATAAAAAGATGAATTTAATCCTTATTTCTCAATTTTAGATTAATATTGTTTGCTGCTTAAATTATATATTAGAATAAGATTTTTTGTTTTTATCTTTTTAGTTACTCAGTATTCATGGTATCTAATACAGTTTCCCCAGTGGATGAGACATCAGGTCATATTTCTTTTACTGGACCAAAACAGATTATCCTCCTGAAGAGGATGTGATTTCTGCTTTAGTTCTCACATAGAAAGATTTGTATCTTTTTTTCTGAGTAACTGCAAATATTTGTTATAATTTCTATATTATATATTCATGTCTCAATGCTGATGCTGCATTTCCACCAATACAGAACTTGTGGGAAGTTATGCTCTGTGAAACAGTGACAAGGCTGCGCTGAGATTTGCTGCATACAGTTGGACACATCTTGTTCAAAAGATTCCTGCTGTAAACTACTAGATGGTAGCTAGAACACACTGGCTCTGAGGAGAGGTGAAGGGAGCTGGTCTTTTTTGTATTACAGCATTACAGTCTTTTAGAGGATAACCACAAAGACAATGGAGCCAAACTCTTTGCAGTAGCAATGAACTCTTATGCAAGAATGGGGATAGGGGTGACAGCATGTGGAGTGGAAAATTCAAGAAAAGCCTGAAATAAAAAGCTTATCAGTCAAGGTGCAAAAGCAGTTCTGAACAGGCTGCCCACTGAGGTCATGGGTCCTCCACCATGGGAATTTTCCAGGACACAAATAAAGAAAGGCAAAAGTGACACTGCCCCACTTTTTGATTGAAGCTGAGCTAGGTAACCAGGGGTTCTTCCCAAGGAATGTTTGATGATTTAATGATTAATTAATAAGTATTATTGACTAGAGGAAAATTTTGAATCTTTTTTTAAATGTAATGTAATGATTAAAATGAATTTTAAACAGGTGTCAAAGGAATTTAAATTCCCATATTTTCATAATAGACATGCAAAATTTATTGAGGTAAGTGTGGTGGTGCAACTTGCCCTCCCTCTTCCTTTTTCCCTTTCTATTAGGATTCTCGGTGCTTTGTGTGATTTTTCTCCTTGGATGAAAAGCAAAGGATCAATACATGAAGGCACTCATTCTTGTACTTAGCCCCTTCTTGCCTGTAAATTGTGAAAAAGCTGCAGAGCAGAGCATTAAAGCACCTGCTTATTGTATCTGACTCCAGCTTCTTCTCCTATTGCCTGAAAACAATTGTGAAATCAATCATCTCCTGACAGCTTGGTACATCTGTACCTTGATCGTGACCCGAGAAGGGTAGTACAGAATTTGAGAATGCCACAAGTTCTAGTGTTTGTGCAACCTGTGGAAAGTATCAGAGTATTTCACTGTCCAAGGGGTCTGGTATAGATCAGTACTCGACAAAAGTTAGTTATCTTGGACTTTTAAACAGAAATTCTATGTATGACCCTTTAAACATTTCTGGATCGCAATGGTCTGTGACCAGCATCTCCTCTGGACTGGGATGCCACCAGGTACTGTGAAATCCTTGAAACCATATACTGAGGCCAGGGTGAAGTCATCCCTCTGGAATCAGCTTAAATTATAACCTGATGGGGAATGCTAATATATTGTATTCACTCTAAATTCAAGTAGAGGAAGATTTTAAGGCTAGCTTTTTCTTTTTCCATCCATCTTCCTGTTCATATATGTATTTTAATGAAGAAGATTTGTTCAAAAACTCTGGTTGTTGAGCTTTTTTACTGGATCAACATATTTCTGTTCAATCATGTGTGTATGTGTGTGTGTATGAATTTATATATGTTACATTTCACATCAGTGATTTAGAATAACTAATTAGTTAGTGTAAATCTTGTCATCGATGAATCTGTAATCAAGTCACTGTTTCATCATCACATATTTCACTATACCACCTTGTTAATCTCCAAATTAGTTAGTGGTTAAGTGCTATTAAAATTCAGTGCTTTGATTATAGTATCAATAAATATAAAACTGCTGCAAAACATAACTGAGTGAAATATAGTTGTAATTTCCTGTGACAATAAGATGGCAGAATTTCTCTGTGGTTTCTTTATGTTTTAGGAGAACTTGAGGTGCAATTTTGAAAATAAAAATAAGAAGTTATTTAATATTTAATAGAAAGTAATTTTCATTCATGGTTCTAAGAGTTTTATTTATTAAAAAATACTCTGACTGGTATAAGTACAAATTTTAGTAACAATTGTTCCACTTAAAGTTTAAAAAAATCATGTGTAAGTGGAATGATACTAAAAATAAATAAAACATTAAAAATGTAGCTTTTTTATTCCATTTGAGGAGTCCAATTGTAGATTAAATTAAAATTTTCCACTCTTACTAACATAGGAAGGTTCTATACGTATTGCATTCTAAAGGTAAATTCATACAAATATTTATAGAGATATATGACCATAAGAAGTAAGGAAACAAGTACTTTTACTTGACATGGGCCAATAAAGCCAAGAGAAGTTTATAGAGAAAGTACAAAAAATACAGGCTACAAAATACAACAATAGCTTTTTTCTTCTGTTTTTTAGTGTTTGGCTGGAACATACTCATTTCAAACCAGGAATTGTTTGAAAGTCAGATAACACCTTTATCTGTTTTCACTGATTCAAGCAATTGAGTTATTATGCTCCTGTTCCTTGATAACTCTCTCAGCAAAAAATTCATTTTCTCTTAGATAATTACCTAATTATAATTTGTAACAAGGTACTGATAGAGTAAAAAAAATAGAAGTGTATTACTAAAAAATCACAATCTGAAAATCATAGGAAAAAATTATAAGGAAAAGGAAAAAGAGATGAGCATCTTGATTTGTAAAGAGAGTTTTAAGAAAATGAGAAGAAAAATAGAAAAAAGTTATAAATGTAATCTGGAAAGTGAGAAAAAGACATAATAAGCTAAAATAAATAGCTATTGGTCTCTAATTAATTAGACTTTAATCACTGTTCACTTTCTGTTTTTATTTGCCATAACTGGGAATCAGAGATGATGGTTATTGAAGTTATTTTATCTTTATTAATATAAGCTCTAAGGGCTTGTTCATTCAGATTATCATATGGTTTGAAATAAAAGTGCAATTAGAACTGCAATACCTTATTAACTCCAATTATGGTCACTTTCTTTCTTAAATGAAGCATTCTGTACTTTATCTGGTATGTTGTGAATTCAGACCATGCAACATCTCTGGATGTAGTTTGCATAAATGTGTCTTTGCTTCATATTTAAATTGAAATAAAACAACCAAAAATAAATGACCCATATTTTGGAAAGGCACCTTTTGCATGAAGAATTCATCCAGTTGAGTTGAAAGTTGAATCTATCACTAAGTCAACTATTGCACAAAGAGTTGAATTTCTGCTTGACTTAAATCAGACAAAAGTTGGCTGAAATCCAAATTAAAAAAAAAAAAAACACCTTACATTTCTCTATTTTTCTACAAGGTTCATTATACTTATGTTTGCGTTTTTTGTTTATTTTTCTGGGGCAGGGATACCTTGCTTTTTGAATTTCTGTTCTTATCAATATCTTATTATATTATATATTATATCTTATATCAAAATCTTATCCTTATCAATTATTAGCCATTGATGACTGAAAATTAACATAAGTACTCAAGACTGTCTGTAACATATTATGTGAAGGTTATTATACATGCAAGTTACAAGGTGTACATGTATTTATTAAAAAAATATTATGATCTCTTATAGTTATTTAAAAAGAGCTTTCCTGTATCAAGATACAGAAAACTCCAGATAGTTGCTTTCTTACACTTGAAAGCAAATAGTGAGCAAAAGAAGTTAAGTAAATGATTAGTGTTTTTCATAGAAGGTTCTCAACAAAAATGTGACATCAGCAAACTTGGATCTTTCAAAACAAAGATGTATGAATGGTCAAGAACCTGTTTTCTAAGCCGAAAATGAACAAGTTTAGAAAAAACTCTCAGAGAAGGCACATATGTACAAACTTCTGTATAACTGGAGATCTGCACAATAACACTGTGAAGGTTCCATGAAACTAAACTTCCTAAGATTATTTAAAATATTGTTTACATTTTTGCTTTTGTTTTAATTGCTATTTTCTGACTAAATTAAGTAACTTTCTGCTGTGATCATTTTTGAAAAAATTATGGTAAATTCAAATAATGACAAAGCTTACACCACTGCAATTACTTTAGTATACACTTATCCTACGTAGTGCTTCCCTGTACTACTTATTTTATTTCTTGACTAAGTGTCATGGTTTTATGATTTTTGTTATTGGTATTCTACATCATAACATCATGTTGTACATTGAGAGTTAAAGAGTTAATGCTCCAGCTCCATGGATCATCAATAGTTCTGAGTAGATCTGTCTTAGAAGAGAAAAAAATACTACATACCCCAGAGGACTTTGCATTGCTTTGCATTTTTCGTTTTTCCACTCAAAGGTAAAGATAAAAACTGGTTGCATGTCACGAGACACTCTTTCCTTTCGTATCGACCCAGCAGCAAGTTCTCACTAGTCTTCAGTGTTTAGCATAAGGTCTTTGGTTCAAAAAACACTGTCTCTCATTTTAGCTGATTTATTAGCTTCAATTCTAATTATATTATATTATATTGAGTTATTTTGCATTCTGATATTTACTAAATTAGCTTTCTTTCTCAGATTGCTGCTGCTGTTTTGTTTTATGCCCATGTCCCTTTTCCTTTTCCCCTTTGCCCCTTCCCCTTTCCAGGAGTGTGGGTCTGTGGGTCCCCCACACCAATCATCAAGGAACCAGGCCGAACCAGACTGTAAACCGTTGACACTAAGGCTGCTTGAAACTGAAATGCCATTGCTTTGAACATACTCCTCAAAACCTGTGTAAATATATAAATTAAGAAAGGATGTTCCTCTTTATTATAAGGGGAGGGGGGTAAAAGGATTTTTTCCTCCATTGCTTTTCTGATGCCTTTGTTCTTTAAAGACAGATTTCACTACTGTGGCATATTTCATTGTATTCACTTGAAATAAAATGAATTAGAAACAGTGTTTTTATTTTTATTTGGACAGATTTCACAGATTTCTCAGAAGTTATTTCTTTATTATTTATTTTGAGGAAATACAAGTGAGGAAGTGATTTCCTATGTAAGACTTGAGACTTGCACAAAATACAACCTGAATTTGATAACAAAGAGCTTTAATTTAGGCAAGTATTATTTTTACAGAAAGAGAATTTTGAGTCACAAGGTTGAAATCTTATTCTCAATTGAATTTTAAACTAAGACAGTCAGGTTTGACAATATCCAGAAGCTGTGAAGACAGTAACTGTAGTTTATTTTCAGAATGAAAAAAAAATCAATAGAAATTCAGAAGAATACTCTGCATGATACTTCTAATCATTAGTTGATTTGTAAGGTTCAAGATTTGAAGACTGCCCTCACATCAGAAAATGGAATCTGGATACCCAATTAAAAGAGAAAACAAGAATTATGTTGTAACAGAGAATATCTCCTTGATATCTACACTCATGAGTTTAGTTAAAATAAAATCATTTATTTCTTAGGCCATAGACAGAAGGTGAGATGGGAATATATATTTGGGTGGGAAGAGAAAATTAAGTATCTTATTAATGAATTAGAATAACCTGGCACATAAATATCAGGTACCATATTTGTGCTGTACTGTCTCCTGTCCTGTCACAATTATAAATAGGAAAGGAGGCACAGCTGCTTGCAACAATGCATTTATATCAGCAATCAATTGATTTTTAATTTCTTAGCTCTATTATTGAGCAAAATATTACCCTCATAGTACTGAGTAGTCACTTCTCATTTCCTGATACTGCAACAAGATATATATGTTTTCAGAAACATATTCCTGAATTCTGAACATAATTCTAGCAACTTCTACAAAACACAAGTAACATTTCTGCCATAATCCTTCCAATTATTCTCTCAAAAATTGCTGTCCCAGTATTATAGATTGTACTTCTGCACTCATACTGAGTTCTTGTATTGGTAATTAGATCTACCTGATTCAGGCTAAAACTGAGAGGAACTGATGAATCAGTACAGCTTTTGATCTTCCCTTCAAAGAGATGCTCACCTGTAATCAAGATTCAAGAAAATATATTTCTTAATACTTTAGTCTGGTAGTGAAAGCCGCCGAAGTGAGGATCTACAATTCTGATACTGATTTTGTGAGATATTCTAAGGAGACAAAAAAACCTGCACCTATGTCTCAGTGCAGAGTGCATTTCCATCCATCTTCTAGCTAAGGAATTAGATAGGAATACATTGCCAACTCAAGATCACTGCTTAAAGTTAATGGCCTACAGAAAGAGGAGCAGAGATTTGCTAGGCGATGTGTCCCATTGCAGGACCATAAGGAGGACTGAGTGAGGAGGGGTGATACTAAACTGTCAATAAGCCATGATAGGGAAAGGCAGGAGCACTGACTATTAGTTAATACTTCTGATGAAATACTGAAAAGTGACTTCAGCTACTCATGAAAAGTAGAAGCAGCTCAGTAATGCATTTTCTGAAGACACATGTTACTATTTATGGATGGCACATTAGATTCCATGCAAAAAATTCCACTTTCCCAGACAACTTATCCTGGGCAACAAAATAAGAGGGATAGCCAGCAGGGAGAGGGAGGTGGTTGCCACCCACTGCTCAGCTCTTGTGAGGTCCTGTCTGGAGTCCAGAGGGTGGCCACTAAGAAGATCAGAGGGCAGGAGCATCTTTCCCTTGAAGAAAGGTTGAGGGAACTGGACTTCTTTAGCTTGGAGAAGAGAAGGCTCTAGGGAAACTTCATTGTGGACTTCCAATACTTGAAATATATTATATATTTAATAAAAATGTATATATAAGCAAAATAACAACAACAAATAAAACATAATTTAACTTCAGAAAGGATATTTGACTTGTCAGTGCCATGAAATGAGCTCTCTAATACTAGCATCTGAGTCCGTTTAGTAGTCCGTACACGATGAGTCAATTTTCTCAGTTAACTTGAAAATGTTCCACATTTCTAAAAATAAGTTCAGTATAGTGACTGGGCAAATAGTAGATACACAAATGAAACAACTTCTTAACTTCAAGCATATTGAAAATAAACCCTCTGAATATGAAAACAAACTACTACTTCACCATGTATTCTAAATAATTGACTTCTAAAGTGAACACCAGATAAAATATTCAGCCAATATCTCACTTAATTCAGATTTTAATTCCTTGCTCTCAAACAACAGAATTAGTAAAATGCTATTATATACATATTAAATATACATAAATAACTGTAAAATGAAACAAAAGTAACCAGAATCCCTTCTCTTGCATTCCTTGTAATCTCTTCCAATTTTGTTAATTTTGAAATGTTTGACTATTATAGTTTCTACTATGTCTGATACTTAACAAATTACAGTTAAATATGGTGTTTAATAAATGCTATTACCATACATATATGATTAAGGATCTATAAACACATTAGAAAAGAGTGAATATCAGCTTACCTGAGAAGCTTTTTCTAACTATAGCATTCTTAAAGAAGTGTTAGCAATGCACTCACAAATAAGATAAATTTTTGTAAACTACTGTGAATTGCTAAATCACTTTCTTTAGTCGATACATTCCTTTCAATTGAAGGTACTTGTACCTTGAAATATTACAAGCTAGAAAGGCCCTTATATAGTTATACCTTTATATTGTTTCTTTATTATTTGCATATACTTTGTACTTTTTTTCTCATTTTTCTACCCATATTTATCTGTTAAATTTCTCAGAAGTACTTACTCTTAAATTGCTCAGAAACAGGCTGTGATTCGTATGCCTGCTTGTTTCAGCTCCTAACCTTAGAGGTTATGCCTCTGCACATCAGAGAATCATGGCATGGTTGAGGTAACCTCTGAAGATTGTCTGATCGAACTCCCCTACTTCAGTCAGGACACCTAGGTAACAATGCCCTGGACCATGTCCAGAAATCAAGCATATATACATATCTCTGAAAAAATTAGGAGGAGGAGGTGAGAGCCCACTTACCTCTCTGCAGGAGGTACTAAACAAACACTGTTCTTTAATAGGCTGATCTGTAAATACCCATGTTAGCCTAATTAATATCATGTACAGTAACTGATGTACCTTCTCCTATTGCACTTCAATAAAACAAAATTAATAAACAAATATTTCTTCATTTTAAAGCTTTGATTTCTCTAAAATATAGACAATTAGAGTTTTAAGCAGTAAAACCTTGTTTATAGCTGTTTGAAGGGGAAATGGGTTGTGTTGGAAGAACAGTGGAATATATGGCTTCCATCTCAGTGAGAGTCTGATTTTGAAAAACAACTGGAAAAATGTTTATAAATTAATGTTAGAATTTGCAGAAAACAGTAATATATAGATAGATAGATAGATATATTACTGCTTTTGTTTTCAAACAACCAGATAATACTATGCAAAACACCAGCCTGTGCTGTTTAGACCACACTGACAAGAACTCATTATCTACAATCATGACGACACTTACAAGATTAAAATAAGATTTAAATTAAAAAGTATGGTCTATGTATTTACGCAAGTAATTTTTCACATAAAGTGCAGGATGGACATGCTTTCAGTAGTTTTTATGTATACAGATCCCTTTAAATAAGTTTTCTCCTTGAGTTTTTCTATAAATCTTGCTAAATTCACCAATGCTAAAATTACAGTCCTTCTCCTGACAGTTTTGCTCAATTTATTCAAGAAAGAATTCATAATTGTTTTTACATGCCTCCTTAATAGGTATGACTTCAAGTTGTGCATCATTAAATGCAAAAACATTTTTTTATTTGTTGTATTCTGAAGGACAGATGTTTTAGAATTCTTAGAAATCTTAAGCAAAGTGTAACAAAAAAAAACAACCCAGATTATAGTGTCTGAGGCAAGAATAATGGTTAAATAAACTGTTTATTTTAACTAGTAAAACTAGTTTGTCTTTTAAAATGTTACTGTCCTTACCACACAAATATCTTGTAGACCTTCTGTTAAAGACTGTTTCTGTACTTGATATTACTCACTGAAGTTTTATGAAGGTCTTTGAAATTGGAAATGGAACCAAGGTCTCCTTTTTAAGTGATTGGTATGTTCCCTTTCTAGTCTGTTTGTCCTTTCTGGTTCACTGAACCATTAATTCCTTTATGCAAAAATGAATTAGGACAGGAGTAATGACACCTTGTTATAAGAATTTATAATCTGTTGGTTGGGGCATCCATACTAAATAGGAAGTTTTCAGTAGTCCCCTCTGGTAGGAGTGGAGAAGAGGGAGGAATAAAAATCCTTCGTGTGTATTCAGCAATTGATTTTTCAGATAAGAAGGAATTGAGGAGGTGATAAAGAGGAGAATGGAAAGTGCTAGAAATACTTTTCCTAGTTCTGTACTTTAAGGAAAATTATAACTCCCTGCTTTTTTTCTTCTTTTCTTTTCTTTTCTTTTCTTTCTTTTCTTTTTTCTTTTCTTTTCTTTTTTCTTTTCTTTTCTTTTCTTTTCTTTTCTTTTCTTTTCTTTTCTTTTCTTTTCTTTTCTTTTCTTTTCTTTTCTTTTCTTTTCTTTTCTTTTCTCTTCTCTTCTCTTCTCTTCTCTTCTCTTCTCTTCTCTTCTCTTCTCTTCTCTTCTCTTCTCTTCTCTTCTCTTCTCTTCTCTTCTCTTCTCTTCTCTTCTCTTCTCTTCTCTTCTCTTCTCTTCTCTTCTCTTCTCTTCTCTTCTCTTCTTTTCTCTTTCCTTTCCTTTCCTTTCCCTCTCCTTTCCCTCTCCTTTCCTTTCCCTCTCCTTTCCTTTCCCTCTCCTTTCCTTTCCTTTCCCTCTCCTTTCCTTTCCTTCTCCTTTCCCTCTCCTTTCCCTTTCCTTTCCCCTTTTTCTTTTTCTTTTTCTTTTTCTTTTTCTTTTTCTTTTTCTTTTTCTTTTTCTTTTTCTTTTTCTTTTTCTTTTTCTTTTTCTTTTTCTTTTTCTTTTTCTTTTTCTTTTTCTTTTCTTTTTCTTTTTCTTTTTCTTTTTCTTTTTCTTTTTCTTTTTCTTTTTCTTTTTCTTTTTCTTTTTCTTTTTCTTTTTCTTTCTTCATTTTTTCTTTTTCTTTTCTTCTTTTTCTTTTTCTTTTTCTTTTTCTTCTTCTTTTTCTTTTTCTTTTTCTTTTTCTTTTTCCTTTTCTTTTTCCTTTTCTTTTTCCTTTTCTTTTTCTTTTTCATCTGAGCAAGAGAACAGTCAAGTAAAATAATAATTGCATCATTGCTTTTGAACAATAACTTCTGATTTATAGATCTGGGAAACTAGAGTCTTAGACCTACCTAAGCTTGGAAGTAGAGCAATCAGTGATGACAAAATCAAACATGGAAAGAAGAGAGGTGGATGAGAATGTGTTTTAGTTTTAGTCTATTTCTTAACATTCTGCTATATGTTTTAATTGGAATAAAA
Organism: Cyrtonyx montezumae; assembly: GCF_038088225.1. Lineage (NCBI taxonomy): Eukaryota > Metazoa > Chordata > Aves > Galliformes > Odontophoridae > Cyrtonyx > Cyrtonyx montezumae. The sequence goes on along the minus strand of NW_027072034.1, from coordinate 64,611,520 downwards.
TACATTATTTTTTTCACAAGTTGAATCTACTTTGCCTGTGACAGCATTTTGCACATGATATCCTTTTTCCTGACTAAGGAACTTTATCAACTTATACACCCTACCCCATCCTGTTGAGTAGCTGATATACTGAATGTATACAGTCAGATTCTGATGACTTTGCAGATGTATACAGAAATACACTATGGCCCTATTTATTCTGATTTTTGTTTTCCCTGTGGATCTAGTGGAATTAACATTCTGCCTTGTGTTGTTTGGTTTTGCACTTCACAAAGGACAATGTTAACAGCAAACCACATGGACAATTTTGGTTGCTGAAGAATTTGTATTATCTCAGGCCTTGGCATTAATGGTTCAGCCCTGATCAAAATGAGGAAAACTTGAGCCTCAGAAAAAATGGTATATATACTATTGCAATCGTATAAATTGCACAGTTTTGATTTATGATTGAATACTAGGCTACTAGTGCTGATACTTTTTTTTTCATTAGCAAAAATATTGCCAAATAGGCTTGTCCAACAGGTGTTACATCCAAAAGTCTAATGTATTAAATAGAGTTTAATCAGCAATGTCCTGGAAAATAGAAACTTCAGGCAGCTCAGATTCTACACCTCAACAGCTGAAACTTAATACAATATTTAAAAAAACTTCATGCATTTTTGAAATAAATGACAGATGATCAGTCTAGTAAAAAAAATTTTTCTCTTTGCATTTAGTTAATTGCTTAAGTGTAAAAACAATATCAGAATAGGTTAGATGCATCAGAAAAAGCTGTAATATTTTTTAAATGCCAATGGTGTCTTCAATTTAATGGTTATTTCGTACTTCAGTAAAGATTTTCACATATTAGCATGGTCTTCAACTTTGAAATGAATACTGTACATAATTAATTTTTATGCACAGCTAATATGTATAACACAGTCTCTGTGTTACATTGCCAATAAGTCACTGACATTTATAACATTAATGAAATTATCAACAGAATTAAAATAAAAGGATTAAATGACAGAATTACATGCCAGCAGTTTCTCAAAGTAAATTGCCAGGATATAATGGCATAGCTCTGTATTCTAATGCTCAGCTGCTACTGAATTATGCATGCATTAGCAGAATTGTGCATGTCACAGACAAATTTTCAGGAAAAGAAAGATTAGAGACACCATAAAGAAGATGAAGAAGGAGGGACAGCAAATCTAGAAATTAACCTGAACTGAAATTCATTCCTCCGACACATCCCTGCATGAATGCAGATATGCTAAAACAAAACAAACAAACAAACAAAAAGGAAACAAAAAAAAAAATCAAAAAAGAAAAATACAAACCCCAAAACAAACAGTATATAATGGTCAAAACTGCCTGTTCTAAAGTATGAATTAGCTTAAAAAGAAAAATACAAACCCCAAAACAAACAGTATATAATGGTCAAAACTGCCTGTTCTAAAGTATGAATTAGCTTAGTCTGCCCCAGATATACTCTATGTTCTAATATGTTCACACAATAAAAGATGAGAGTAGTGTATTTGTAGCTCACAAAGTCTTTTTCTTTTTTTGTTTCCTCTTGATCTGCTGGGACCTGGACTTCCCACTTAATTCATTTCAGAAAGGCCTCAGCTCATTCTGACGTGAAAATTAGTTTGTCCTATATAAGTGGCATAATTTTTGTAATAATTTCTCTGTGAAGTTTAATGTTAATTTAAGGGATTTGTGCTTCAGTGTAAAATTCAATCTTAACAGAAAAAAATTGCATCCTTCTGAAGTCTGTTATTATTGGGGATCATTTTGCTAGTTAACAATTCTGTTTGAATTCACTGTCTTTTTCCTTTCTCTAGCTCTTATTGGAAAGGAAATTTGCAGGGAGTCTTGAAGAATTTATGCTTATTCTGAATACTCATTTTGTTTCAGATAGAGTTTTGGTGAGACTTTAATGGGTTAGGTCACAAAGCTGCTAAAAAAAGCAACATCACATTCAATTTGAATATTTGAAGTATGTGGATTTGGAGATGAAAAGGCAGGGGTCAAAGTATACAATACATATACTATATTAAAAAAATGATATTACGTTATATTATAATATAAAGACACGAGATATTCAACCTGCATAAGGTATGAGCAAGTGGATGATGTGCTGAGTATAGTGGCAGGGCTCAAGGAGGAGGTGGAGATATTAAGGAGCTTTAGAGAGTGAGAGCAGGAAAAAGACTGATGGAGTAACTATCCACGAAACTAACAAGAAAGACACTGGGGTAATATCCCCAAACAGTGGTAAACCCCATGCCCTGTCACTGTCAAGCAGAGGGAGAGGATTTAAGAGAAGGACACCAGCTCAGCATCACAGCCAACCCCAATCCAAACCTTTATCAGTTCCCCAGGTGCCCCTACGTAACAGGTTTGAGGCTCAGGAACTTGAGGAAGAGGTGAGTGAGAATGTGCTGGGAGGTCCATTCGTCAGGTTGCAAGACTGCCTCTACCAAGAAAGAAGGAAAAGTGACATAGTAGAAAACACATGTGGAAGTGAAGTACTAAGGGCAATAAGGACAAAATTAGTTGATAAGAGAAAGAATATTCAATTAATGTTTTTGTGTTCTTATCTCTACTTAGTTATCCTTAAGAAGAACAAGCAACCAATCAAATACCTGGTACATAAATGGAAAATAGTTTTGTAAGCTTGTTTTTAAAAGGAATGAAATAATGTAAAAAACTGACTAGTAGACATTAATTTATTATATATTAAAATGCTAATTATATTCAGTTTGTGTTAATGATGATGCCAGAAGGGCACAAGTCTGAATTAAACTAATTAAATATAACCTAAAGAAAAGAAGAAATCAAACTTCTCTAAAGCTGAATATATATAATTAAAATGAGAAATAATGATCGAATTTAAATACAGTATTATTCAGATCCATAATGGGGAGATTGAACTGTAAGACATTTAACTATTAGATTTCTATTTTACAGGATATAATAATCCATTTAATAATGCCTGAAGCATCCATTTATATGATTTTGCACATAAGTACAAAAACTTCAGTGACAATTGAGAATATAGAAAGTAAATATAGTTGTAATACATATGTTTTATTCACCCTGTTGTGACACTTCCAGTAAAACCAAAACTAATCTCAGCTTAAATAAATCTCCATTTGCAACCATATACACACCAAGAGGTGTGCCCAAAGGTTACCAACCTGTGTTGTAGTGTGAGCAATTCAAGCTCAAGGATAAGAAAAAAGGGCTGGGGGAGATGCATCCTTTTTTGTAATATGGCAGGTTCAGGTGTCATATCAACTGTGTGCAACCAAGTCAGATCTTCTTGTTTTATCTACTCTTTACTGGTTTGTTACATCACTACATACTGTTCTGTGACTGAATTTGTGTGCTTTGTTCAGCATCTTGAATTTTGTTTTGTATGTTTCCTTTGGAAGAAAATCTGGATGTTAGATATTTTATATATATTGGGGGTGGGGGTAGGTTTTTTTGTTTGTTTGTTTATTTATTTTGAACTGAAAAAGGAAATGAAGAGAAGAAAATATAATCTTACTATTGGAGTGTGCAAAATTTTAGTTAACAGATTCAAAAATTGTTGTTGAATTAAAAGAAGGAAGAAGAAACCCACTCCTATTGTATACAGCTTCCAGCAACCCAGAATCTCTCAGATTTGAACACAGGAAGTTATTTGAAACTGAGAAATAATGCAGTACTTGTGACAGAAGTTAACGTCAAACGAATAGATATGAGCTATTCTGTTAGGATCATCTGTTATTTTCATTTCAAACAAATCTACAGTTTGATCTCTGAATCCCTGATACATTTATAAATCTGAAAATTCACCAGAAAGAAATACACTGTTGTAATATTCTATTGTAACCATGTTTTGCATTTGGGGGAATATATAACAAATGGTCTCAGTTCTAATACATAAGGGAAAAAGTAGGGAATGTTGGACAGGCAGAATGACTCCTTGTAAAACTTCAAGGATATTTTGCATAGTACTGTACTTGTTAGAAGTGTCCATACTAAGTTTTAAAATCTTGGGATCACAATAGTCTATCAGGATTCATAGTCTTTACTGTATGTATTTTATTGTCCTTGCATGGTCTGTGACAGCAATGATGATACATTAACTAGAAATGGGAACATTTGTCTTATTACTGAAGATGTAAGTGTTCTCGTGTGCTTAATATCTGTGAAAAAGCAGGATTAGGCCATAAAAAGTGTTCCAAGAATCTAGAATATTTAAGAATATCAAGAATTAATATTGCGTCTTTAATATTTAACAAAAACTTCCACTTCTGTACTCTATTTATAGTGCTCAGAAGAAATAATTTGGAAAAAAAAAAAAAAAAAAAGTAAACTATGTTTCTAGTGAAACACTCCAACAAGAATCAAACATTCCATTAAATATTTATACGAGTTACATAATTACTGTTTCCACATATATTCTGTCCATTCTAAGAAAAATAAAAGCAGTGTCCCAAAGATAAGTGGGATATAGCCTATTTAAACTTCTTTAGTATAAAGAGCTACATTTGGATATCAGGAACACAGAACAGGGGTGAGGTAGAGAACTGGTAAGCGCTGAAGTAGCTGAAATAAGAAGTAAGAGAAACTGCCTGGAGGAAATACTTAGTGATATAATAAAAATTCCTCATAGGGCTATGAATTTTCTTAAATAGTCTTACAGGAAGGGATATTTTAAGGCTAGAATGAAGAAGTGATTCCTGAAGTTGGATTACAGGAAGCTCAATTTTGTTATATAATGTTATTTTACTGTTCATCTCCTGCTGGAGAGTCTAAACTTGGAACAGCACAGAAACATCAGCATTTGGCAATAGATAGTTGGGAGCTAGGAGGAAGTGATCCAAAGTAGCATTTGAATATGTTTTTGTAAGTGGAGAAATGAGAAGCAGTGGGAGGACTCAAGAGTCTGTTCAGCAGGGAAAGGACTAGTGCCTAACAGATGCCTGTGAAGTCACTGTTAGCTAAATCCTTTTTCACTTTCTCCTTTCACAATTATTATTTTTTTTAATTCTAAAAAAATACTACATGAGCGGCTGAGATTGTTCCAACGAATGTTGTGTGTATGGTGCTTTTTCTGAGTGTCATAAAGAGTGACATGCGTGCTGGTGTATGTTACTGCAGAGAAGAGGACATGAGAAATAATTTGGTGTTCTCGGTCAACATAGTACATAGATCCTACCTTAAAGGAATAAAACTTTCTAGGGATATTAATATACGCTCCTAGAAAAATTGAGCCTTGGATGAACTTGACTAATGTGACTGTTGATACTGTCAGTGGATGTGAGTGTTTGAACATCTTACACTGAGTTTGTACTTTAGAATGTTATAGACCTGGACAGAAGGACTTGTTAAGCCTTGCCCTCACCTTATTAAGCCACTCCCACCAACCAGAAATGGTCAGCTTAGGCAGTAACATCAATTTCACAGATTCCAAGTCTACAGAAAGGGTGTGGGACTGTTGCAATCAATGTCTCGCTGTGAGCAAGAGGACACTCACAGCTGTGTGGAGCTAGGAAGTCTGTTTTTAACTAAGTTAATGTTTTAATAGTCTAGGAGACCAAATTATTAGTCTAATTTTAATATTACTCGCATTCACAGCCTAAATTAACACAAGAAAGCCTCATTATTAATGCTTTTGAAAGTGTTATGCAAAATAATTAACAAGTTCCTGTTCCCTTTTCTCTAATGTTATGGACATACTTCCAAAGTTCCTTCAAATTCCAAATTGGCAGACTCAGGCTTTCTCAGGGAGAGAGAAGCAAGATGTGATGAGCTCGCAGCATCCTGAGGAATTTCCAGCACAAGGCAGAGGTTCATGTTGGGAATTTCTTTATGTTCTTTGTCACAGGGAACATAACATTGGTGTCTTAGATGGTTTCAGTACATTTCTTTTGATGCAGCCCTTGGCTTTATATACTCTCCTTTCCTGGCTTGCTGCCTTCCTCTCTTCCCAGGGCAGTGAGAATGCTCCCCCACAGTTCTCTACGCCTGGAGCTGTGTATCCCTAGTCTGAGACTATCAAGCCCTCCTCCCATAGCACTCCCAGAGCTGAAGCTCATCCAGGCTGGGCAGTGGGCACTTGGCCACAGGGTGTCTGCAAAAGCCAGCTCCTTCCAGCTGCCTCTAGGGCCCAGCACAGCCTCCACCTTCTGCTCCAATGGCAAATATAGCCACAGGGTCTAGGTTACAAGACAAACTATGTTCAGTGCTGCATGAGGAGGTTGTGTGCTCCTCCCGTTTTTCCAGGTCACAGTGTAAAGTGACTAGGACATTTTTCAAAATTGTCATGGCACAGGTAAAGTCATTTATAACATAGAGTTAATGTTGTACATGACATTGAACAGTTTGCTCAGACTAAAAGTAAGGCATAGGGGATGACAAATTCCTGTCTTGCCTAAGTGCATCTTCAGTGGGGTACTCCAGACTTATTGCCTTAGGGCCTGCATTGTGGATACTGCTGAGTTTGTCAAGGTTAGAATAATAATACATGGTCTCTGTAACATGGGCATACGTGCTCAGCAGTTATAAACGCAACTATTTATCCTTGCCTTCATGAATTTTCAGAATAAAGATGTTGGAAAAAGTGAGACCCCAAGGGCATCCATGGGGGACAGTGCTGGACATTATTTCCTTATCTAGATGGAATTACTATTTATATAATTAGCCTCTCCTGAGTTAGACAGACAGCTTTTGATCCATTTAATTGTATTTCTCTCCAAACCAATTTGATTTAATTTCCCCACAGGATATGGTGTGACATAGCATCAAATAAATTTTGTGAAATCCAAACAGACCTCCTGCATGCCTTTCTCATAGTTCTGCAATTGTATTAGCACTAGAAAAATGATCAAGATGGCTTGGGACATTTGGTCTCTATTAATTCATTTATGATTATATTTAACAACTGATTCCAGACTTCCAATTATCATTTCCAACTGATGTAGTATGCAAGATATTAGATGCTAACAGAACTTTCTCATTTTTCTATGCTACGATTACAACTTTTTTATGCTAACTGCTCAGAAAGTTATTCTATACTCTGCAGCTAACTCATTGATTTCTGTGCTTCCAGTCAGGTTTACATTAATCAGGTACAACAAACAAGTCTTGATCTAAGCCAACCTCTGCAGAAGAGTTTTTGTGTTTTGATTTTTGTGCCTTGTTTGCTTCTGGTAAAGTTTCAAATCTGTGGCAGATGTGAACTGCAGTTGCACAGCAGTTTCCCTTCTATAACTCTGCTGTCCCAGAACACCTGGCATCACTGGCAGCTCATCTCCAGCAGCAGCAGTTCCCTGTTGGAAATCCTGGAGCGGTTCTTCTCTGACATGGGGCAGCCCTGGGTTCTGCTCACAGAAGCCCCCCATGCAGCCCCTACTACCAAAACCTTGCCATGTAAGCCCAGTACAGCAGCTAATAACTTAGCCCTGGATTTGTAGGTGCTCCAGTGACTTTCATTGTAGTCTGATCTTTCCACTTAAGATTTTCCTTAACTGGAGGATGTAATGACCAATAATTTTGCCCTTTTATGCCTTTGTGTACTGTTCTTTTTAATGTTTACTCAATTGTGTCACATAGCCCAGTTGCAGATTGGGTTTTTTTTTTTTTTATGTTGTTTGTTTGTTTGTTTATTTGTTTGTTTCAGGAAAGAGCCACTGATCTCATCTTTTTGAACTTCAATAGGCCTTTGACATGGTCCCCCACAACATGCATCTCTCAAAATTGGAAAGATATGGATTTGGTGCGTGGACTGTTCAATGGAAAAGGAACAGGTTGCAAGATCATACTCAGCAAGGAGTGTTCAGTAGCTCAATGTCCAGATGGAGATCACTGATGAGTGTTGTCCATCAGGGATCAATACTGACACTGATGGTCTTTAACATCTTCATCAGTTACATCAACAATAGGATCAAATGCATCTTCAGCAAGTTTGCAGATGACACCAAGCTGTGTGGTACAGTCAACACAGCTGAGGGACAAGATGCCATCAGAGACACCTAGGCAAGACCAAGCAGTAGACTCAGGAGAATCTCATGAGTTTCAACAAAGCCAAGTACAAGGTCTTACACTTAGGTTATGGCAACCCCCTCTATCAGTACAGTCTGGGGGATGTAACAACAGAGCACAGACCTGTCAAAAGACCAGAAAGCCAGCCATATCCTGGTCTGCATCAAAAGAGTGGCCAGCCGGTTGAGAGAAGAGATCCCACCCTTCTACTCTGCATTGGTGAGACCTCACCTGGAGTTCTAAATCGAGATATGAAGTTCTCAGTACAGGAGAAACATGGACCTCTTGGAGTGTGTCCAGAGGAGGGCCATAAAGATGATCTAAGGGACGGAACACCTCCCATAAAAGGACAGGCTGAGAGAGTTGTGGCCACTCTTCCTGGAGAGGAGAAGGCTCCAGGGTGACCGGATAAAGGCCTTTCAGTATCCAAAGGGAGACTGTAAGAAATAAGGGAACAGAATCTTTAACAGGGACTGCTGTGAAAGGACAAGGGGAAATGGTTTCCAACTAAAAGAGTAGAGATTTAGATTGGATATAAGGAAGAAGTTTTTTACAGTAAGGGTAATGAAGCACTGGAGCAGATTGTCCAGAGAGGTGGTGGTCTCTTTCCTTGGAGACACTCAAGGTGTGGCTGGATGGGGCTCTGAGCAACCTGATGGAGCTGTATGTCTTTCTGTTCATTGCAAGGGAATTGGACTAGGTGACCTTTAGATAACCCATCTACCTCAAACAATTCTATGAGCCTGTGATTTGTTTTCTTCTGTCTTTAGAGAAATTCATTGTCTATCAGCAAGCATAGGAACATAAAAAATAGTTAAATGAGACAAGATTAATCTTATTTGGCCTACACTCTCTTATGGAGGCCAATATCTGAAACTTCAAAGAAAAACACAGAATGATAAACAAATTCTGCTTTCAGAAATGCAGACTTTGAAGGTTTAAAAAATACCCTAGTAAAATAAGTAGAAAATAATAGTAACTCTTTATAAACTAATTAATATACTTGTCTCTCTTAAAGAAAAAGGATTAAATTATAGTTTAGAATAGTTCTTTTGAATTATGTCAGGCAAACACAGCCTTGGAATTTTAAAAATACTTTGTAAAACATTCAACTTTGAATTTCTGAAAACTCGAATATATATTATCTCCTGAAACAATTAAGCACATAGATATATTTCTTGTGTGACAGAAATTTCTAGTCTAGGCTTAAAAACTTTTAAAATAATTATTTAATATATTCATAAATCTGTGTTGTGTAAGGTTGCCATTAGTTTGTCCAATTTTGAAATTGTTAAAAAACGTTTTCTATTTTTCCTATTTAAACTGATTTTTAATACAAAGGAGTTTAATTATTAATATCTACTTTTTAAAAAATGGTGGAAATTAAAAGTATTTTAAATTTTTGTTTTTTAGAAAAATCTTGGACAATCATAAATAAGTATATACGAGGGTGAAATTTTAATTTCTTGCAACAGACAAACAGACATGATCAACTGTTTACTATCCATTACAATGATGAAAACATACATTACTTTATGTTGTTTATTTCTTATTATGGAGATAAAAAATATTTTCTCAAAATTCAAACTATTTTAAGATTTGGATTTGCTTATTCGCGAAGGAAATAAAATTAAGCCTTTTCTATTTTCTCAGCTACAAACTGTGAAAGAAATTTTAGTACAACAAATGGAATATTTTTCAGCTTCTTATCTATAACTTAGAAACAAAATCATTTCATTTTATGAAATGCTGTTTATAGCAACCTTAAAAACCATAATGACCAAAGTGCTGGCAGCAGCATATACCTTCCTGTGTGGAAAATACAGTACCTTGCATTGCAGACTTGAAGAAATAGCTAGTAGAACATTAGTTTTGTTATAATTTTTCTTTCCTATAACATAAACATATAAGGCAGTATTGATCAAGGTTCTATGCTATGGTTAAGTCTTTTCATCAGTGCACATAATTGCTTAAGATTGTCCTTGCTAATTACTGAAGTGGGGAACAGGGGAAATTAATTCTTAATGAATGAAAATACCCAAATTTCTTCTGTGATAAATAAAATATTTCACTTGATGCACTCTTTACTTTCAGGCATTTGTATCAGAATTAACCTTGAATTTAAAAAATCCACATCAAATTGTTTTGCCGTGGTTAGTAGGTTGGTAGCAAGTTGAATGCCAGATGAAATTTGAAAAGCAAATTTTGTTTTCCCCTCAATCTATAATCAGGTCTTCATATTTAAGAATGGATATATAAAAACAATACAGTCTTCAAGGATTTCATTAGTAGCAACACTGGGAAAAGGACTTGGTGAGATAAACGTTTAGGTGACTTAATTAAGACCATTCTAACCCATTTCTCTAGTAATTTAAAGGTTGTGCATGTGTATATAAAGTGATCATTTAGTAATTTCACTTTTTAAAATTAGATCCTAATGAGTTTAATATGATGCAATAATTTACATTTCCCATAAATATACTCATATTTTGTATGTTTTCATTCAAGTAACATTTTATAAATGGTTTCTAAAAAGCATATGAAATGCGGACTATAAATTGAATAAATCTAATCTAAGTTAATTTTTGTAGATTTCAGGGCAGTTAACAATTGTAATGATTTCTGTTCAAAAGAGGAGGATGAATTCACAACTACATTTCTTTATTCTGCAAATATGTCTGTAATTTCATTGTGCAAGACACTGCAATAAGACCTACACATACAGAAAAAGTATTTTTTCAGGAGCATATTTAATTAAATTTCAGCTATACCTTTCCCATTTCAATAGAAAAAAGTGCCTTAGAGACAATAAAATCAAAGGTATGTTTGAATAACAAAGCTTTTTTTTTCCATAATACTTTTGTGAACAGCAGAGGACATAAAGTAAGACCTAAACCAACAAAACAGACAAAAAATATGTGAAAGTGTCAGTATGAGAATGTTGTGCGAATTGGAAAAGAAATGTCAAACCATTTTCATACTCCTAATTTAAAGAATGGAAATGTACTTTTAGGGATGCTTGTTATAAAAGTAATGAAGATAAGAATTAAGTGAAAATTAGATGAGATATTACATCTAACTATAAAAGTCCTTGGACTCAAAACTAAGAAAAAACACTAATGGTATATATAGATTAGTTTCAAAAATAACATAAAGTTTGGACATAAACTGAGTAACATTTGACACACATATGGACAGTAGACAATACTTGCTGCCAATCATAATTACCTAAAACTATGTTCTTTTCATAATTTAAGGGTTTAATTTTACTGTTTTTTGTTTGTTTGTTTGTTTGTTTGTGGTGTTTTTTTTTTTTTTTTGCTTGTGTGTGTTCCTGTACATTTCTGTTGGTTATGGCTACATTTGCTGCTTTTGCATTTTTCTTTGCTACATCTTCCCGTTGCTTTAGGCTGTTATCTGAATTTTGTCTATAAATAACAGAACAGAAAACTTTTACCTTACAGATTTCTGGTGTCAAGATAGAACCTAGTGTAAACTGAAACAAAACAAAATTGAGAAACAAATTCTTCTTGACATTGGATAGAAATTGTTGCAGAGAGGCCTGACTTTCTAAAGGATCTGTTGAGTACAAAAAAAAACCCTTAAAAATATCGGTGAAGCAGAGGAAACAAGAATCAAAGACATGAGGAAGTTTCTGTAAACTGGTTCTGTAATCCTCTTAAATAGTACAGTCTATTTCTCTGTGAGGGTGAAGTACAAGCGCTATTGTAAAGACACTGCAAAGAGGTTTGACTTTGGGACTGCCAATGTGATTTTATGTTAATAGATTTGGAAGACTAAGTTAATAGCTAGGAATTGCAATTATTTTTCTGAAACAATCTGAGCTGGTTAAATATAGTCAGTGACAGCAGGGAGATAATGTTTAAGTCCCAAGACTGGAATACAATAATTCTTGTGTACCTAAAGCATTACTTGGTGAAGAATAAGAATGATAAATATTTACCATTTGTTTAATATAATAAGAACATAAACAAATAACTATTTAGAATGACCTATGTATAACTTGTTACTTAGGAAAATGAACAGGGGAAATTAATGAGCAAAATATTAAAAGAATAAATACATATATACAAAGCTCTTTTTCAAAACAAGAACATTAATAAATGTAATCTCCCATTTGGGTAGGTGTCTGACACTTGTTAAATACCCCCACAGTGTTGCAACCTTCCTAAATTTGACGATGAGACTGTGAAATTACTTGGAGCTCTAGCTGACAAACAAGTCTTATTGTTGTAAATGACTTTGTGACTTTTTTAGATGGCTTTGAGAATAGTTGCAGCAGACAGTATTTGGATATATTATTGCTTCTCACAGCCACTTTCAAGTGGGAATTTTTGCAGCTGTGACTGATTTCAGCAGCTTCAATTCATTCATGGATTTCAGCTGAGTATTTGACTTCTTAGTTATGTTCTGGAATAGTATGGCTAGTAAACATACTGGCTTTTCTCAGGGAAAGATTATTAACATGCTGCAGTTCTGCTGATATCTTCCTATATTCTAAGCTTAGCTTTGCTTCGTAAATGAAATATACATGTTTTTTGTGTGCACGTCTGTTTTAAAACAAGAGATGTGTCATTTACATTTGTTTATTTTTCCGTTATGTTGAAACTCCTTCTCCTTGGTATTTTTTTTTCTTAAAACTTATTTGAAAAGAGAGAAAAAAAGACACTTGTTCAGGATTAGATATCTCTGAGGACAAAACTATTTCTGACAATATCTGTTTCTTAATCAATGTTAGTCTTCTACTTAGACTTCTAAACTGCTGTTTTTTCCAAGCTCAAATTCCATAACTGTGAATGTCCAAGCTGAGGACAAAATAAATCCAAAGGGTTAGATAAATTGCTGAAGATTTTTTTTTTCAGTGGCCGTACTTCAACACAATTTCATAAAATTGCTCTATAACCTCTTCTACATTAAATGTGGAATGCTTGAATCTCTTTTTCTTGCAAAATCTCTTCATAATGGATTTTGACATTGTCAGAAAAATAGTTTTGGAGATTACGGATGGAAAGTATTTTGCTGTTTTAGGCTTTCAGCTAAATATATGCCTAATTTGTTGTGGTTTTAAACTTGACTTATTCTAGCATTTTTAAACAAATGAATATTAAAGTTCTTTTGTAAATTTAGCTGCGTTGAATAACCCAGATAATCACTTCTGCATCACACCTCCTACAAAATCAATAACATTTATGGATACCCTGAGAATCATTCATCAAAACAATTTCATTTTTACACAGTACATGAAATATATGCATAGAATTGCTCCCATTAAATTATGATGGACTACTCTATAAATGTATAATGAATTAAAGGTTTCTATTTTATTTAGTTATGACACTAATATATTTGACCTTACTCAAATCCATCACTATTAGAAATATTTTTGGGAACATAATAGACTATATTCTAGTATTTTAGATAACTTAGGTTTTTCATTTTCTTTATTAGCTGTATAAAAACATATTTACTGTGTAGGATGTTTATTTAGCAAGTTGTGTTATTAACAAATATGACACTTCTACTAGATTGATATGGGTGGATTTTTCCTTGTACCAGTAATAAACTCAGAAAACTATTTCCAAGTTCTGAAAAACTGAACAGAGCAACTTTATTTCAAAATAAAACTTTCACAAATGAAGGATCATTAATGGAGCCTATTGTAATTCGAAACAGAATAGTTATGTGTAAAATTTTTGTTTCCAAAAGCAAGAATATTTCAGTGAATTTGTATTATTAACCTTATGCTTCAGACAATCTGCTGTCTGTTTTCAGGAACTAGAAGAAAAGAGGAAAAATAGGTTGACTGATAACCTTTCATATGCTTCTGAATATAAATTAAATACAGCTCAACAAGAGAGGTAAAGCAGACTGTACTCCTGTTTTTATTGTTGTTTGTGGATAGAGTAGGTGAACAGAGCAGATGTTCTAGAAAGCTCTCCAGACTGGACATCTGTTATCTGAATGCTAAGGGTATACATTTGATTGCTCAGGGTTACATAGTCTGGATCTGGGCTTTTTCAGCCAGAAGGCTTGGTGGGACCTAGTTTGCTGCCTTCCACCATCTAACAAACAGATAAAGGAGATGAAATCTGACTGTTCTCAGAGGTGAATGGTGAAAGGATGGTCACATGTGGCTGCAAGGAAAACACAAACTTAACAAAAACTATGACAGGGGTCATTAAGCACTAGAACACTAGAACAAACTGTTTGGAGATGCAGGGAAATATCTATGCTCAAAGATATTCAAAACATAAATGGACATAATTGTGAGCAAAATAAATGAATTGTAAGTTGATAATACTTTAATCAGGAAAATGGATGACATGACTTCCATTAATTCCTTTTAAATGAAATTATTGGAATCTATATTGAGAAATGACTTACGATTTATACAGACTCTTCAGAGGTTTGTTTATTTGTTTTCTTTTTACAAATAATGTACTACTGTGAAGTGTATTGCCTGTATGTAGTGATCAAATTGATCTTTTTCTTGTTATGGTCATTCAGGACTCACATTGGACTCACTCAGAAATGTCTGGCTTGGTTAGTTACCCCTATATTAGGACTCTATAGTCACAGTGTGGTAGTAAGCACTAAAAAATTCTTATGTGGATTAATCTGCATTTAGATAACAAAATTTACTTTTTTTTCCATTCATGTTGAAAGTGTAATTTGCTTTATTAACCTCAATTCCAATTATATTATATTATACTCTGTTATGTTGTACTCTGATATCTTAGTAAATTAGTTTTTCTCCTTAGATCATTGCTGCTGTTTTCCTTTTAGGCCCATCTCCCTACCCTCTCCTTTTCTACCCTTCCTCTTTCCCAGGGTGTGGGTCTGTAGGTCCCTCAGCCCCATTAGTCATGGAACTGCAGTGAACTGGCCCATAAACCATTGACACACATGCAAATGTAATTTCAAAAGCTGCTGTTTTTATGACCTTTGTGATGGACTGGGGACTAACTAATTCCTGAGAATTAGGTCTCTGATCATATATGAAAGAAAACTGTCTTCAGTTTGACTGACTTCAGATTGACTTGTGATTTCATGAAGCATAGCATCTGGTTGTAAATAGTCATGTCGTGTTAAGTACCATCCTGAAAAGAGTGATGTAATTATTAATGGTGTGTCATATCTTGATGTGTCCACCAAGGAGGTAGAGCATATACAGATGGATCCTTTCTGTAAATGGTCTGAATGTATGGCATTTAATATAAGTGAAAGAATATTTCATGACAAGTAGAGAGCGTAAGAATATCTGCTTTTATACTGACCTATAGTAGTTGAAATTTTCTTAGTTACTTCAAAACTGTGAGTACTGGCAAATTCAGGGGAAAGATAAAAAAAAAAAAAAAAAGTAGTGAGATACATTACACAAAGAATCCCTTCTGTAAAATCTGTTAGGGAGCCATTTTCAGCAAAGAACAACAGGAGTCTTCTTCATAGTAACATTTGAAGCACTAATGGAATCTAAATGTTTAAATTCATAGAATAAATACAGTCAGTGGTAGAACAGATGAAACTTTGAAAATCGCACTTCAATATATTTCTTCTTTTGTATTATTCCTAGTGTCAGTGTCAAAAATTATTCACAGATATATACTGAACATGACAGCAAAACATGAAAGTTTTCTTTGAGAACTTCGTCTGTAAGAGTCACAGAATCACAGAATTGTAGGGGATTGGAAGGTAAATCTAGAGATCATTTAGTCCATCCTAATCTGCCAAAGCAGGCTCTCTAGACAAGGATGCACATCTCATAGGTTCATAGGTTCATAAGGTTGGAAAGGACCTACAAGATCATCTAGTCCAACCATCCTCTTATCACTATCCCTACCCAACTACTAAATCAAATCCCTTAGCACCTCATCTAAACGCTTCTTGAACAGCACTAGGGACGGTGCCTCAACCACCTCCCTAGGCAGGCCATTCCAGTGCCTGACCACTCTTTCAGAGAAAAAAATGTTTCCTCAGGTCTAATCTAAATCTTCCCCGGCACAACTTGTGGACATTCCCTCTCATCCTGTCATTACTTATCAGGGAGAAGAGGCCCACCCCCTCCTCACCACAACCCCCCTTCAGGAAGTGGTAGAGTGCAATAAGGTCTCCTCTGAGCCTCCTCTTCTCCACACTAAACAATCCCAGCTCCCTCAGCCACTCCTCATAAGACTTGTGCTCCAGACCCCTCACCAGTTTTGTTGCCCTTCTCTGAACACGCTCCAGGGCCTCAATGTCCTTCTTGTAGTGAGGGGCCCAAAACTGAACACAGTACTCGAGGTGCGGCCGTACCAGAGCTGAGTACAGGGGGATGATCACCTCCCTGCTCCTGCTGGCTACACTATTTCTAATACAGGCCAGGATGCTGTTGGCCTTCTTGGCCACCTGGGCACACTGCCGGCTCATGTTAAGCCGAGCATCAACCAACACCCCCAGGTCCTTTTCCTCTCTACAGTCTTCAAGCCATTCTGCCCCAAGCCTATAGCATTGCATGGGGTTATTGTGGCCAAAGTGCAGGACCCGGCACTTGGTCTTATTGAACCTCATCCCATTGAGCTCAGCCCAGCTGTTCAGCCTATCCAGATCCCTCTGAAGGGCCTCCCTACCCTCAGGCAGTTTGACACATCCTCCCAACTTGGTGTCATCTGCAAACTTACTGAGGGTACACTCAATTCCCTCGTCTAGGTCATCAATAAAGATATTAAACAAGATGGGCCCCAAAACTGACCCTTGGGGGACACCACTCGTAACAGGACGCCAGCTGGACTTAACTCCATTAACCACTACCCTCTGGGCATGGCCCTCCAGCCAGTTCTCCACCCATCTCAAGAAAAGGAGACGCCACAGTCTCTCTGGGCAGCTTATTCCAGTGCTCTGTCACCCTTACTATGAAAAAGTTCCCATACACATTTGTGCAGAACTTCCTGTGCTTCAGTTTCTGTTTGTTTCCCATCATCCTATCACTATGAACTGCTGAGCAGAGTCCAGCTTCGACTCTTTGCCTCTCGCTCCTTAGATATTTGTAGATGTGGATCAGATCCCCTCTGAGTCTTCTTTTCTTAAAGCTGAACAGACCCAGATCACTCAGTCTTTCCTCATAAGAGAAATGCTCCAGGCACTTTTATCACCTTTGTGTCCCTCTACTAGACTCTTTTGAGGAGATCTCTGTCTTTTTTGTACTGGGGAAACCAGAACTGGACACAGTGCTTCAGGTGAGGCCTCACTAAGGCAGAGTAGAGGGGGAAGATCACTTCTCTCAACCTGCTGGACACTCTCTTTAATGTACCCCAGAATGCCATTGGCGCTGGCTCATGGCTTACCTGTCATCCACCAGGACACCCAGGTCCTGGTGCCAGCAAGAAAAGCAGACATCATACTTACCTGGACACAGATTGATCAATGATGACCTATTTCTTATACAGAATAGTATTTCTATAACCAGATCACAAACTTATATGGCTAAGGACTCTTTTCTTCAGTGTGCCTAACTTTGTGAGGAGCAAACATGAGACTTTGTAGTTAGGATAATTGGGGTTTGACAGATTTTCTTTTACTCCTTCCTCGTAAGATTTTATCATAATCTTTCAATCATTAAGGTTGCTTAAAGAGTTTGACAGTGTCCATAACCTCCACCTCTGTTAGGAGTTTTCAGTCCAGGAGAAGCAGTAACTAATTGCAAAACACAGCTATCTAAAACTGTATTTAAAACAAGAATGGCCGTAAAACAGTAAATGTAGAATTGATTATTTACTTCAGTGCCATGTCCTGGATATTTGAAGGACACTGCTAAGAATGAACTGTTATTTCTTTCTTATGGTACCATTTTTTCCAATTATGCTTCAGGTTTTTTGTAAGATATTCTGAAGGGAATAATGGTTGAAAGTGAAGAAGATGATGGATCTCACAGGTAATGTGTCATTATTCTAATTAATTTAACTAAATCACAGTAATTTACAATGAACTTGTTATAAATATATTAAAGACATAATTCCTGGGATTAAATAGAGAAAAGTCTTAGCAGGATTCTAATCTTTTTTAAGAAAACAAACTGTCCGTGATGATTAGAGAAAAAATTGTGCATAATGGGCAGTAATTTTTATGCACCTCTGTAGGAGCAATGTTGTAGTGCTGCATTTTAGTATCTTCTGTTTTTTCTATTTTTCTGCTCTGGGTTTTATGGATATGTCATAATTAGAAGATTACACTTAATTCTGTGTTCTATTTTTAAATGAAATGGTAAGCAATTTATTTTACTGAAGGAGATGTTTGAAGTAATATTTCTGGAACAGATTAGCCACATTGATTGTTGTATTTTTAAATACCTCAAAATCTTTAATTTATTAAAGATAAGTCATTGAGATTGACTTCATGAAGAAAAAGCATGTGTTTTTCCTGTCCTCTTATGCCTGCAACTTTTAATTTTTGTCTATTATATTTGGTAAATAATAAGCAGATAAAGATGTTTGATTTAAAAATCATGAATTTGTTGTTTTAGTTAATTTAATAAATATGCTTTTATGGCCATTTACAGAGGTAGATGTACACTTTCACTCTTTTAAGATGTCCTTCTCCCCCATGAGGTTGTTCAAAATGTCCTGATGTCAAGATGGCTGCAACAAAGTGTTCATTAGACAGCATTAAGACCCAAAGCTCGGTAAATATTAAAATAAGTTAATGTTAAACTCTCTATTTCAGAATATACAGGTTTAGAAATGCTAATTTTTAGGCTAAAATCTATTGGAGGTCTTCTTACAAAGTATAAATCTGACTAATTCAGTAAAAATGAATTTACAGTTTGGGTCACCTGAGAATCTTGAAAACCTGAGAATCAACTTGAAAGAACATGAACAGAAGAAAAATTCTGATTTTAAGAAGAAATTACACAAAATATTCTGTTAATGCTTGCTACACAACAGTAGTCTTTTGATATTGTGGATGATAATTGTGATATAGGATCCAATGTTATCTCTAGTCTTGATCGATGGGTGCTGGGTCAGTGAAGGTACATGTACATGATCACCATTATAGTCTTTAAAGCTCCATTCTTTCATTCCCAGACACTGTTAGGGCTAGTTTGAGTCAACAAGTTCCTTTCAAGTTCAGACAGTCTCCTAGGAACTTACATTATCATCTAAGTGTTCAGAGTTGATTTGAAAAATCCAGGAAGCTAGGATGAGAAAGATCTTTTAGAGGAGAATCCTGTGAAAGTAAGATTCTGTAAGAAAGATTGTCAGCATGGCTGATGGAGAACTGAAATACCTCACCATAGTCCAAGAACAACAGATCAGCTAAAGTTCAAATCTCGTGTGAAATCTAAAGAAGCTGACAGTGGGATGCTTAAGTATCCCACTGTATTGTCATAAGCAAGTGTAGCAATCCAGAAGAAAGGAAAAGTTTTACCTTTCTTCTATTAAACAGAACTTTTTTCAGAGTGATCACATAATGTACACTTGTAAATGGGGAATAAAGAATATGTAAAGGTAAAGAGTCTATTAGGTTGGTCGGAAAGACCTATGAAGATTTTGCTTCCAATCAAATCATCTAAACTAATCACAGTATTATCAAACCAGTTGTATGGTTATGACTGCAAATGTGACATACATGGAAAACAAGGAATTTTTAATGTCCACGGTGTGAGATAACCATTAGTAACTCATTAATGCAAAGTAGTCAAGTTTAATGTTTAATATGGGAGGTGCTTCCTTGTAGTTTACTTTGTTACAAAGGAAATATTTCGGACAGAAGTGTGACAAGTACAGCTTTTATGTATCTTCTTCTTTCAGTAAGTACTTCAATTTAAGAACAGAACTTGACCCTGCAATTGGCACTAAAATATATTCTCTACAGTTTGTTCTCTAATCTCAGAAAATACCTAATGTTCACTGAGTTGTAATCCTTTCATTAAAGCTGATAGACTAATTTATCCTATTCAAATACAAATATATCAGAATATTGAGCTTCCTCATCTCTCTGTCTAAAACAGTTGTATTACCTGGTTTTTGTAATTTTACTTGAAGATGCTATAAGTGCTTTTATAACATAAATGCAATTTAATATCTGCTGTTTACAAGTTAAAATATTTTCTATTCTTACGTGGAATATTGGACTTTCTCTTCAATTTAGAACATGCTTTAACTTTGAATGTCAAAGAATTTCAAAGTCTAATTTAGAAGTTTGCATAGTATATGAAATGGAAAAAAATTACAACTTCTTTAAAAGTTTCTATGTTTTATTAAAATAAATAAATATTTTTTAATTTTGTTTTTTTAACATTTGTTGTCCCAGGGAATCAAGTAGTCGCAATAATGTTTCTTTTTTAAAAATAGAAAGGTTTAATAAGTTGTATTTAGTATCTGCTTCAGAAAAATCAAAGTGATTTTGCGAATTAGCTGTATTGAAATTAAATAATTTGAAATATTTTAAAAAATTTTTTTCCATCTTTTTTAAAACTTAGGCATATAAATCCAAATCCACCTTCACTTTTATGTAATATCAAATTAGGCAGTTAGCTAACTCTGAATTCTTGCAACTTCATTGTTGTCACTGGTGACAATGTTTTTATTGTGGGGAACATATTCAGAAGTGGAATAAAGGAGTAAAAAATGCCACAAAGATACCTAAGAATTGCATACAGGCTTCCAATATAGTTTTAGACATTATTTTGAGATTTATAATGCAATTACATAAAAAAAAAATAGCCAGCTTGTTTCCTGTGCTGCATTGAAATGAGCCTGAAATCTTTCTGATAAAATCTTGAAGCCAGATGGCCTTGTTAGTATTTAAATAAGAGTCTTACCAAGAAAACACAGATGCTACTAAGTAAGGTTGTTTCAGCTTCCTCCCCTTCTTTATTTTTTTCTCAGATTAATCTTTCTTTTGATCAAAGGTCCTGGCAGTAGTCCCTTCAATAATATTCCTATAGAGCTTCAAATAATTTAACTTTTAGACTCCCAGTAGATTAGTTTTTAATCCTTAATGTTATTCCTTTCTCGTCCTGAAATCTGACTGACATTAATAGACTGTTGTTTTCTCAATTAAGTGATGTTTTTGTTGTTCCCTAGACACCTTTAATCTGTACTGATGACTGCTATGTATGGGTTCTGGAGCACAGGCTCTATGAGCAACAGCTAAGGGAGCTAGGATTGTTCAGTCTGGAGAAGAGGAAGCCCAGGGGAGACCTTACTGATCTCTGTAATTACCCAAAGGAAGGTTGTAGTGAGCTGGGTGTCAGCCTCTTCTCTCATGTAACTAGGGATAGGATGAGAGGGAATGACTCCAAGGTGTGCCTTGTAGATTCAGACTGGATGAGTAATCAGGCATTGGAATGTGCTGCCCAGGGAGGTGGTGGAATCACTGACCCTGTAGGTATTCAAGAAACATTCAGACATTGTGTTGAGGAACATGGTTTAGTTAGAACTATTGGTGATAGATGGACAGTTGGACTGGACGATCTTGTAGGTCTTTTGCAACTTGGTGGCGATTCTGTGATTCTGTGTTGATGAGGGATTTTACTCCTCTGAGGTAGTGTTCTTTAGCAAAATATTTGTCTAAGCATGGAGCAGAGGAGGAAATAGATGAAGAAATTTGAATGAACTGAGTAGAAAATATTAAAATAATGATACATGATTTAATAAAATGTATTTATATTTTACAGGCTATATTTCATAAAGTATTAATAATTTTCTATTCATATTTAAAAGATAGAATCTGTTCTAAACAAAACTCCAGATCCCTACAATTCTATACTTATTAGAATTGATCTTAATTTTTAGCACACCATAGTTTGATGAACAAACTGTATAAAAGCAGACTACAAAGTATTATGGAGAGAGAATGAAAAGGGAGGCTGTTTTGTATATGAAATCTACATCCAGTAATGTCTTATTCTGTTCATATTTACTGATAAGATACTGGTTTGATAATCTTTGGGCTTCAGGTGTGACTTGATGCATCACTGATGATACCCCCAAAAGAAACTAAACACCTGTTCAGAGTAAAGCTGCCAAGTCCCTTCATTTCTGAAGTTTTAAGACTCCATTGATATGTAGCCAAACATCCTGCTTTTTTAATATCTACACAAGGAATCAAAAACTTTTTTTGTTTTGTTTTGTTTTGTTTTGTTTTGTTTTGTTTTGTTGCAAAGTCTTTCATATAATCTAGCTATTACTGGAAAATGACATGAATATTCAAAGAAATACTAGAAATACGAGGCTTACATAAGAGTTTGATCTTTTGCATTTTAGATAGAAGGTTAATAATTCAATCAAATATTAATCATTTCAATAAATTGAAAAAAAAATGAAAAACTGAAAAAAAAGTGTTTTGAGCCTCCAGTTTAAAGATTTCAGATGCTGATGATATTAATCCTGTCTGAAATGGAAATATATTTTTCTATCACATTGTAATTAGTTTAACTGAGACTGCTTTGTTTTCTCTTCCAATTTTTGATGCTAGAATAGATATTAAAAGCATTCTCTAAAATTTATATTGAATATTTGCACACTCTGCAAAGAAATGGAAAATCACTGGACTTCCAAGGGAGCCATTTAAATTAGTAGGTGATTCAACTTCTGAGCAAAGTGAGTCTTTTTCTTTCTAAGAGTCAAATCTTTAAATACTCCATCTCACCTTTATTGCCTATACGGGGTTAGATTTTTCTACAGTCAGTTCACTGAATAGAAGTCAACTAAACTATTAAATGTATTCTATCCTAGTATTTAATATGTTTTTATTATTATTACAAATATTATTTTCTATGTATTTACTATTAGCCATAATTATTTAACTAAGTTACTGAAGATACTTTTAAAAAAATTTTAAAGGGAAGAAGGTAGTGTCATTATGAGTCTTCAGAAGGGTTAAAAGACATGAAGAAAGATGGGAGCTGGAGATAGTGCCAGTGTGGGGAGCAACGGCTAGAGATGACAGAAGTAGACCTGTTTGCTGACTACTAAGTGCAATGGTTTGACCCTGTCTGGCTACCAGATGCCTATCCCACATCTCTTGAGTGGGTTGGGTCATGAAATAAGATGGAAAATATTATGGGTTGAATTAGAGAGGTCAATCACAATTACAGGCAAAAAAAATCTGGACATGATGTAAATTAATTTAATTTACTTCCAATTACAATAGATTTGAATGGTTAGAAATGAAGAGGAAAGCTAAAACACCTTTCCCTCACCCCTTGCTTTTTCCCAAGCACAGCTTCACTCCTCCATCCCCAGCTCCTCTACCTCCTTCCTCTCAACTGTGATCAGTGCAAAGGAATGGGAAGGTGGGAGCTGTGGTCAGTCCATAACAGCGCCTTTCTACCTCTCTGTCCTCCTCAACACAGTTCTTGCTACATATTTTATCCTTCCAGAGACCTTACCATAGGTAGCTTTTTACAATGAGAAAATAGTTTTATTTCTTTATTTCACATTTTAGATGGTAAGAAAAGATAAATCTCTTGATATATCTATTTCTTCTGCTGCTGAGATCCAGAAAATTTTGGCACTGATTTTGTATATCTGAATAGATTTCTAGAAATTACTTTGATGACAGAACTTTTGACAGGTAAAATAGTGAAGCTCTTTCTATCAAATATGACATTTCATATGATTAGACTATAATACCATCTCTCCATAAAAAGAAATTTCCGTTTTCTATTTATACCATATTTGCATTGTTTTGAAAGGCATTCTCTCATCTTTTTGGCATGGTTTTATTAATCCTGTTATCAGTATTCCACATCATAACATCATGTAGTGTACTGGGGGTCAGAGAGTTTAAGGTCCAGTTTCATGGACTTTGGATAGTTCTGTGTATACCTTTCTCTGAAGAGAATAACTCCATATCCCAGAAGACATCACTGTTCCTTTTCCATTTTCCATTTAGAGGGAAAGATAAATTGCTTGGGAGTCATTAGACTGTCCCTTTTTTTCCTGCTGATCTCTGCATTGTGTTCTCCCTAACCATCTCACCTTTGTCATTAGAGGAAGACCTTCAGTTTTTTGGTCAGTCTCTCTCATTTTATTTATTAATTTCAGTTCCAATTATACTGTATTGTACTGTGTTATCTCGCATTCCACTATCATATTTAGTAAGTTTTCTCCTAGTTTTAGCTCATTGTCACTGTTTTGTTTTTAGGCTCATATAAGGGCTTGGATCTGTGGATCCCCCCTACCTCATTTAGTCATGGAACAAGGCCAAACCGGGTCAGAACTGTGACAATTGTCTAATTTTTGCTGAGTTGATTGACAGGGAGGCTGGGGTACACCTCCAGTGATCACTGACATTCATGTGACTTATGCAGATTAGCAAATCACTGTGCTTCCAGAAGACAATTGGTTTGGCAGAAATATGAACAGAAAGTGGATAAGTTATGAAGAAGGCTTTCATCTTTATAGCTTTATTTCCTTCTCCATGGAAGACAAGCACCATCTTGGCATTAGTATTTGTGTTTATAAGTCTCTTCTGCCCCTCTGCCCCAATCCAGCCCCTTGCAGGGAAGCATTACTGGATACTATCTCTCCAGCTGGCTCATGGAGTCTGAAAAATGCACTGCAAATTACTACAGTTTTCTGGTGTACCTGCTCTTTCTGCTTTTTCTCAAAATTGCCATATAAATTAGAAGCCTAATCCAGTGTTAATTCTTTCAGTTGTAAAAATGAGGTTCCGTTTCTATTATATTAACATTTTTCCACTTCTGAGGAATTTCTGCCATGTCTGTCTGAACAACAGGATTTGTCGGATGCTGCTTTCCTTTACCATATCACTATTATTTATAAGAACAAAATAAAACAAAAACCTTGAAGGTAAGAGTCGATGAATAGCTATATCCCATTTACTGATGCTTAACCACGTAACTCCTGTGATATCAGTAGCCCCTTAAAAACACCTTATGTATATATAGAAGAGGTATAATGCATAGTATACCTATTTCTAATACATATCTTTCTAGTATCATAAATTTCATATCTCATTTCATTTCTTTCTACTCCAAATAAATTTTAAATTAATAATTTGTTTTCAATTTGTTGTTTTTAGTATTTGAATCTTGAAATATTCCAATTTTATTCATTTTAAATATTAAATTGGTTAAAAATTAACAATAATACTAAATAGCAAAATATGCTATAGAAATACAGGAAAAAAAGAAATTATAAGGATGGTAATATCTGATTTTCTTCCTGAAAAAAAACAAACAAGAAAAAAACAGGGTAACTTCTTACCAAGAAAAATAGAAAAAAACGAACACAAAAAAGTGAGACAGTGTTGAGCTTGCATTTGAGCTATTTAGTAACTACAGGTCCTTTTCTCTTATTGTTTTCATAATGTCAGTCCCTGTGTTCATATCTATGGATGATATTCCACAATTCATCCCACTTTTTCAGCTATGTGTCCCAGTGACAACAGTACTCTTTAGAAAACTGTATCACATCTTCTAGTCCAAAGCTGTTTGGCTGCCTTTATAGATTTCCCATTTGCAGTATCTGACCTGTTAAAATTGTGGTGACTTGGGAGATCCTCTTCAAAACAAAATACTTATCTGTCATAACATAAATACAAAGGAAAACAGATAAAACAGCATGACATCAATCAAAAAAGAAAAAAAGTGTGCATTTTCTTCACTTTACCTCACCTTATCTTCCATAACAGTGATTTTTTTTTCCTAAACTTACTTCATTTCTCTTTCTAACTAATCAATATATTCTAAGTCCTGTCACACTCCTGTGGTTTGTCCTACAGGACAAATGGCCCTCTCTTGAGTTGCCCAGACCTGTACCCAATCATTTACTTAGTTCTGACACTTTTTTCAGAGTTAAGATCCTCTGCCTCTTCCCCTGGGGCACATAGAAGAGGCTCCAATGAGTACAGTGGCAGCTAGTAAACTAAAGACTTAAGCATGAGTCTTGTTATTTTAAATATAATGTTCTCTAGCTGTGAAAGGACAAAGAAAAACAAAATAAGGCAAAAAACTGGTGGAAGAATATGATGGAAATATGCAGCAAACCAGATTTTCATTTTTATTTGAAATGTCCTTTTCTGTCAAGTGAGCAAACCACTGAATTTCTACAAAGCTGTCAGGATCAACAGTCTCAGAGCTGCCCATTGTACTGCAGTCACTGTCATTTTGAGCAGAGGTTTTTTGTCTGGATATTTTGCATTTCAATATAGGACCCAACCTAGACTTCACAAAAGATGACTATGATATCTGGGTTATAAGATCTACAAATTATCCTGCAGTCCCTCTGCCATGTTTTTGATTCACTTAACATGAAAGTAGGAGAAAATTCTCCAGAATGTATTTTCCATTGGAAACTGGAGTATATCAGATATTTGGCTACCAGTGCCTAAGATAATAAGCTATGAAATTCAGATCACTGAATTGATTAAATGATAGTTTTAAAAATGGATGAAGTTACTTGTCAACGGTTTACGGGCAGCTTCGGCCCGGTTCCGTGACGATTGGTGCGGGGGACCCACGCCCCAGGAAAGGGGAAGGGGGAAAGGGAAAAGGGAAAAGGGAGATGGGCCTAGAAACAAAACAGCGGCAACGATCTGAGGAGGAAAGCTAATTTACTAAATAAGATATCGGAAAGCAAAATAACACAACATAATACAATATAATTGGAATTAAAGCTAATAAATCAAATAAAATGAGCAAGAGAGTGTCCGATAAACCGAAGGCCTTACGCTAACGCTGAAGGCAGACGGCAGCGAGCACCCACTGCTGAGTCGATCCCAAAGGGAAGAGCGTGTCCTGTGACCGCAGACAGTTTTTATCTTTCCCTCTGAGCGTAAACACGTAAGAACGCAAAGCATCGCAAAGTCCTCTGGGAAATGGAGTTCTTCTTCTCTTCTGAGACAGGTATACCTGGAACTATCGATGATCCACGGAGCTGGAGCATTAACTCTTTAACTCTAAATGCACTACATGATGTTATGATGTGGAATACCAGTACCAAAAATCATAAAACCATGACATTACTATAATCAGTCTTTTACCAGAACACTTACACTCTCATAGATTCATAGATACATTAGGTTGAAAAGGACCTACAAGATCATCTAGTCCAACCATCCTACTAGCACCATCCCTACCCACTAAACTACTAAATCAAATCCCTTAGCACATCATCTAAACTCTTCTTGAACAGTGCTAGGGATGGTGCCTCAACCACCTCCCTAGGCAGGCCATTCCAGTGCCTGACCACTCTTTCAGAGAAAAAATTTTTTCATCAAATCCAATCTAAATCTTCCCCGGCGCAACTTGTGGCCATTCCCTCTCATCCTGTCATTAGTTATCAGGGAGAAGAGGCCCACCCCCTCCTCACCACAACCCCCCTTCAGGAAGTGGTAGAGTGCAATAAGGTCTCCTCTGAGCCTCCTCTTCTCCACACTAAACAATCCCAGCTCCCTCAGCCACTCCTCATAAGATTTGTGCTCCAGACCCCTCACCAGTTTTGTTGCCCTTCTCTGAACACGCTCCAGGGCCTCAATGTCCTTCTTGTAGTGAGGGGCCCAAAACTGAACACAGTACTCGAGGTGCGGCCGCACCAGAGCTGAGTACAGGGGGATGATCACCTCCCTGCTCCTGCTGGCTACACTATTTCTAATACAGGTCAGGATGCTGTTGGCCTTCTTGGCCACCTGGGCACACTGCCGGCTCATGTTAAGCCGAGCATCAACCAACAACCCCAGGTCCTTTTCCTCTCTACATTCTTCAAGCCATTCTGCCCCAAGCCTATAGCATTGCATGGGGTTATTGTGGCCAAAGTGCAGGACCCGGCACTTGGTCTTATTGAACCTCATCCCATTGAGCTCAGCCCAGCTGTTCAGCCTATCCAGATCCCTCTGAAGAGCCTCCCTACCCTCAGGCAGATTGACACATCCTCCCAACTTGGTGTCATCTGCAAACTTTCTGAGAGTACACTCAATCCCTCGTCTAGGTCATCTATAAAGATATTAAACAAGATGGGCCCCAAAACTGACCCTTGGGGGACACCACTTGTAACAGAACACCAGCTGGACTTAACTCCATTAACCACTACCTCCTGTGCACGGCCCTCTAGCCAGTTCTCCACCCAGAGAAGGGTAAACCTGTCAATGAGCAGTGAACAGTAGAGCAGTGAATCTGTCCTATGGCATTTGTGTATATTACATGGAAAAATAACAGTGCAAAGTATCTTCTTTCTCCTTAACCAAATGCATTCACTGTATGTATGTATGTATGTATGTATGTATGTATGTATGTATCTATCTATCTATCTATCTATCTATCTATCTATCTATCTATCATCTATCTATCTATCTATCTGCATTACATATATGTTTTACTTTTCAATCCTGAATGTAATCACTTTGTATATTTTTATACTGAAGAGTGATTTTGTTAAAGTTTATTATAGTAACACTAAAAAGCAAGGGACAATTTCTATTTGCAGTATAAAATGGGACGAAGATCTCATTCTAAACAGAAACAAGTTATTAATTTTCTTTTTTTTTTTTTTTTTGTGAAAGAAAAAAGCTCTATACTTCAATATTTCGAATAAATGTGCACAGCTTCCAGTTCTGTTGTGCTGTGTTGCAAATTCCTTTAGAATATTACCTTCCAACATTCTACAGCCTGATTCATTGCCTTAATTTTAGTTTTAAACTCTGTGCTGAAAAAGTTCAGATCCTTTTCTCATAGGAGTTTTCAAAAGAATTAATTAAAATATAATGAAATAAAGTTAGCGGTTGAATGGATTTCTGAAATAGTTTCATTTTTACTAGGGAGAAAAATCTGGCAGGGTACAAATAGTAAGTTTGAAGGGACTGGCAGCAATGTAGGAGAGTTCTGTGGACTATGCTAATTCATTTAGCTACAGGAGGCAGTACATCAGAGGTTATATAGCTGAACCAATTTTCCAAAGAGCCAATTTTTTCTTCTGAGACAAGAGAAAAAAAAATGGCTTTATAAACATCTCATGAGAAATTCAGCATTATGGACTTTAATAGCAGTAGTTCATTCTGGACTGCAGTGTGTTTTCCCTCATGGAGGGGAGGTGGACTGCCGATACCTGGTGCTTGTCCCACTCCGAAGCTCTTGCTCTCTGCTTCAAGTCTGAGATCCCAAAGGGGAATGGAAAGTTCAAGCTGTTCAAATGCTACACAATGCACAATGTGTTACTGGATAAATGATTTTTCTAACTGTAAGTGAATAACCTGAAAAATTAAGCTTAAGTAATTTGGAAAATGTTTTTCCAAGATATGACTGGTTTTAAACTGTTCATTTACCATTGCAGCAGACCTTGGCATCATGTGGAAACAGTGGGAATTATAGAAATTTAATTATAGAACTGCTAGGACATTATCAGACATTCATCACTGCCATGAGCAACCCCATGTGGGATGCTTCCTATCCCCAGTTGCCTAGTCCAGGAGCTCTGGATACTGGATCTGGATTCACAGACATCCCATGGCTCTAGCTGGTCCTGATGCACTTACTGGCTTTTCCAAGTGAACCTAGACCCATCTTGCTGCTCACCAAGTCTAGATCTTGGTACCTATCAATGTCACTACCATAAAGGGCTAGGCCCTGCCTGAAGCAAGATTGCCAAAGTTTATGCCCTTCAGGGAGCAGCCTCACTTGCTGCTGCATGGAAGCTTAGATTTCAAAGAAGTAATATTTTTCTTGTCTTGCATCATAATTTTAGAATATACAAAGCCAGTAGCAGTTTTATTATACAAAGCAAAAATATTTCCTATGATACAAAGACACTTTTACACCATGTAAGTCTGGCATGCTATGCAGAATACACACCCAGTGATTCAGGTGGAGACAGTTAGAGAGCTTCTCCTCCATCTGGACTGTCACAAGTCCATGGGACCAGATGGGCTTCATCCTTGGGTACTGAGGGAGCTGGCGGTGGTGATTGCTGAGCCACTCTCAGCCATCTACTAGTGTTCTTGGTTAACTGAAGAGGTTCTGAAGGACAGGATGCTTACCAATGTGACTTCCATCTAGAATAAGGGCTATAAGGAGGATCTGGGAAACTATAGGCCTGTCAGCCTGACTTCGGTACCAGGGAAAGATATTGAGCAAATCATCTTGGGTGAGATCACATGGCACATGCATGGCATCTCTGCTTTCTTATAACTTTGGGTAAAAACATCATAGTGTGTTAAAGAAGTAAAGACTGTCAGGAATAAATTAGATCAGGCCTTTCTGTTTATTGGAGAAAAATCAGGGAAGCCAAATATTGTGACCTCAGTTTTTGTTTGGAAAGAAGAAGTCTAGTAACAGGAATGGAAATAACTGATGGATAGATGAGAGTGCAACTGATAGATGAGGTGATAAACAGAATATAAAAAAATCATTAGAGTTAGTTATTCAATAGACAACAAATTCTTAACAGATCTGTTTATACAAAAATAATAAAAAAATCTAGCTTGCTTTTCAGTTGATATTAATCTTCTCGTCAGTATATTAATAAAAATTCTTGATATGAATGTAAATAAGAGAATAAACTTATAAAGAATCATTCTACCAGAAGCTCTCTATATTATCACAATTTCATGTTATCACAATTATTCATTTTATTTCTTCCCTTTACGTTCACAAAAAGCATTCATTTTGATATTTTCACTTATTTTTCTTGATATTTGTAAAATTAGCAGAAGCAGGTGTAGTTGCTCTGACACATTCCTAGAATACTCTGAAGTGGCAACTAGGAATGCCATTTCTGAGAATAGAACTGACATGAGGGCAAATTCCTGTTGTTAGTTTTATACTAATTAGGTAAACGTACACTAGAGGTTACATTTACATGCATCCGTTTACATAATTATCTCAGATTTAATAGTATACTCACTGCGTCCCATAGCTACTTGGGAAGCAATTATTTTGACAATTATTATTAGCAGATATTATAAATAATTCAGGATATATTAATGCAAAATAAATCCATTAAGACCAAAGCCCTAGGGCAGAAAGTCTGGCTTTCATAGAGTCATGAACAGAACACTTCTCCTGGATGCCAAGTTTCCTACCATATGACAATATACAAGCTGCATGGCCAAAAGATGTAATAGCATTATAATGCTACCATAACATGTCCTATGTTTTATATTTCTCTAAACCAAAAAGGAAAACTTTGTTTCCTTTGTTCCTTAGTAAGCAGAAATGTTTTCTTGGAAAATGTCTGGTAAAGTTCCTGACAGGTAAACGACAGATAAGAATGTGATTAAGAAAAAGCAGCTGGATTTATCAAAGGCAAATACTGTCTGCTCAACTCAGTTGACTTTTTGATGAAATGACTAGGTTTGTGGACATGGAGAGAGCAGACAATCTTATATTTCTTGACCTTAGCCAAATTGGAAATAACTGGATAAATTGAGAGTGATTGGAATATCAGGTTTAAAATTTTGTCTGTCAGTTTGTGAGATGTGGTGTCCCTCAGATATTAATACAGGAAGCAATACTGTTTAATGGCTTTGTTAATTAAGTGTTTGGATAGAATGCACACTCAGGAAGTCTGGATAATGCCACACTGACAGAGAGGCTTCTGCTCAGACAAACTTGCAGTTGCTGAAAAATGGGCTGAAAAGAACACCATGAGCTCAAAAACACAAAGGTGGAGTTGTGGGCTTGAGATGGACTGAGCTTGTGCAACAGTACCAGCAGTTTGGCAACTGGATGGAAAAAGTAATTATTCATGCTTGAGAGACCATGTCTTGAATATAGGGAAGATTTGACATAAGAATTCTTTAATGCCTAACTGCTGACCTCAAAAAGCATTTCTACTTGATAAGGAATTAAAAAGGATAAAACCCGTTTGCTCTGTTGTAGGATTTGCCACAATGCAAGAAACCGGACTTAACTTTGAAAATGCTGAACTATCAATCACTTTGTAACAATTAAAGTTTATTTATCAAAATTCTTCTCAAAGTGATTGTAGAAGTCATTCAGATTTGTTATTCACTCATGCCATGTATTACATGAAATCTTTATTCTTCAATCTTTAACTGTGTTCAATCAGAAATTTTCTTTGTCACTGTTGAGAGCTCAAATTTGAGATCCCACACTGATAAGCACTTAACCTTAAAAAAAAATACATTTACTTTTACGTGCTGTTATTTTGTGGCTACTGATTATTTAAAATCAGAACTCGAGGTGTTATAAAGCTTTAAATTTGACAATGTGTACATATGTGCTTGTAGGTAACTAATAATATTGCACCTAGTAGACCATAATTTAAATAGAGATTCATTCTAATTTTCTAATTTTGAAGAAAAAATACTACAAAATAAATCAAGTAATTTTACTTATTTTTAAAATGTCAGTCTTCTAACAACTGTCTGGCTAACTGGTCAGTATAAATTTACAGGGTTCATTTAATGACCTTTGCATTTAAAATGGAATTAATCCAAATTAAATTTGTTTTTGAGGCAATTATGAAAAGAAAAAAAAAAGTGTCATAATGCTGTTTTCTGTAACCTTTGAAATGAGTTTATTAAATAGATTTGATTAATCTTTATATAGGTTTCATTTGGCTTCTAATCATAAGTGTCTAATTACAAGTTATTAAAAAATAAAAAAAATACAAGCAAAGTCAGTTTCTAAAGCTGAGAATGTGGGAATAAAAACAAGTAGTTTTAAGCTAACTAGAATAGTTACTTTCAATTAGAAAGAAAAAAAAATATGATAATTAGGTTTTATCCAAATAATGAAATAATGGGCTTCCTGGGGAGGTGGTGGAGTCACCAATCCTGGATGTGTTCAAGGATCATTTAGACACTTTTGAGGGACATAGTTTAGTGAGAACTGTTGGTGATAGATGGACAGTTGGACTGGATGATCTTGTAGGTCTTTTCCAGTCTTGATTCTGTGGTCTTTGGCTTCTGTACTGCCTCCATGATTTAGACAACGAGTTTATTACTTGCACTTGACATATACAAGCTGAAGATAATCTCCTACTTCATATTCAAATGAGAGGAAATTGTTAGGTAAACTAATGACAAACTCACCAAATACTGAACGATTTTCCTAATGCCACAGCTGATTTTGAAATTATGCTGGAGCATAAAGGCATGTTGTATAAAAGGAGTGAATTTTCTAAACATGGAAAAAAATTGAAGCAAAAATTTAACAGAACAGCAACTCTGAAACAGTAGAGGAAAGAAGTATATGGTTATATAATACATGCTTGAATCAGCCTGAAAGTTTCTCCCTTTTTCATTACTTAGAAGGTATGAGTCACACCAGTGTTATGAACATAGAATAAGTACAAGGACCACATCTTTTCTTTTCTGAATTCAAATATTCAGTTTTATTTTACTGGCTGAAGAAAAGAGTCAGGCAACTGTCCTACTGATCTGAGAGAGTGTGCACAGAAACACTGAATTAATGACCTGTGTTCATACAAGTTTATATGTTCTCAAGAACTTGTTCCTTAGGTTCATAAGACTTTTCTGTAGTAATGTTTTCACAGTCAATTAGCAATAACAAATGAGAAATATCTTTCTATCTGAAAGGGAAAGCATTTCCTAGGCAAAGAATGAAGAGACTACAAAGAACAAAAATTTTTAAACAAAGCAGAGCTATTTATTAATACAGGTTCTTATTACTTCTTTAGCACTGAAAAATCATTTCATTTTCTTACTTTATCTATATCAATGTTTTCCTTATTAATTTATTTGGGGATTACTTATCTCGATACTTGGGCCTTTCAGTCAAGTTCAAGCTGAAAAATGACCACAGTTACAGTTTTAAATTTCTTCATCAGGAGTGTAATTGAAAACCTTGAATTAAATTTAAGTAATGTTTGAAGTGTTTAGACATGTGCAACCAGATATAGGCATGCACACTTTTATAGTTTCATGTTATTCTAATGGTGAGATGGGTTTCTGCATGTGAGATAGGATAGAAACAGTGCATGATCTTGATTTCCCTTCCATGCACATGATGTTGCATTTTCTGTTCTCCTGTGGAAACAGTGGCCCACAATGGGGAATTTGAACTATACAATTCCTCCTTTTGACTAATCAGATATTAATCAAGTCCAGAGAGACATTAACTTAAATAGTAGCTAAACTTCAAGCCCTAGAAAAAGCCTTACATTTGAAATAGAATTATGTCACTATAAGTCAGGAAAAAAATGAAAATGAATGTATATGCATTCAAATAGTATTTTCAAATAAATCTTGAAGCATTATACTACTTATTGCAGTTGATAAAGTATTTCAGCAAGAAAATGGCTTTTACTTTCATGTTTCTTAGGGGAATGAACAAGTTCCAAAATCACACATTAAAATTCAAGTCAACATGTGTTTATGCATTGCAAAAGATTAGGAGGAAAGGATATTCAAATTTGGCTAGACTGGGTCAAGTACTAAACTTAATGTAATGCCATTTGCTTTGCACAGAGATAAAAAGGTATAGGAATTTGAAACAGCCCTTTAGTCAGTTATGGCTACAAAATCTTATTTGGACTCCTGATCAAAAATTGTCTATATTTGACAGTCTAAAGTGGGAAAAAATAAATAATATTATGACTGAAAGAGCCTTACAATCACCTTACTTGGATTTTTATGAATATCTAATAAGAGAACTAACTTACTTAATTTAATGACCAAAAGTAGGTGACTTCTGTAAGAGCAATGTAAATGTTTCAGGATCATTTTCTGATGCTGAGAGCTACTGACCTCTGTCAAGTCTGTGCTGCTATCATTTCTGTTTCCTGGAATACACTGTGTCTCAATTGCAAATATGGTAAACATTCAGAAAGACTTTTCATACTACTAGCTATTGGTTTTGCAGAGACGCACCATGTTGTACAGAGTATGTCACTGTGACTGCAGTTGCATTAAAAGACGTTCAGCTCCATGCAGTTTCAGACTGCGGCACTGGTGGAATCATGCCTCTCACATTTCCTCTCACTCATTCCATTTCAGGGTCCTCAGGCTTCTGTCGTTCCTGCCGTTTCTGCTCATATACTTGCTGTGACATTTCCCATGGGATCCAGCTCTGAACTACAGGTGCAAGAAAACCTCTACTAACTTGTCTAAATCTGTGGGAGAAACATCCAAACATATTACGTTTAAGAGGACTCAAACATAGAAAAGAGTTTATTAAACATCCCTTACATTCTTGGTCGGAGTAATGGAATAAGGATGAAAAAAAACAGATGGGGTGAAATTCCCAATTTATAACTACAATGGAAAAGTACTTATATTTTTTCATATCTTTATGTTACTGAAGTATAATTTTAAAAGAAGTACGTATTGTGAAGTTAAAAAAAAAAAAAATTTTCCTATTTTTTGGTTATTACCGATGAGATCTTCAGATTAAAATATTACTAACATACTCACTCTGAAATGTAATTTTTAGTTACTTATTTCTCTCTTAAAGAAAAACATAGTCTTACTGGAAGTCTTTTATGAATACAATATTCTATGTTTCCTTTTAAAACTGTGCTCTGAAATGCAATCTGTTAGAAAATTAAATAATAGACTGTTATTGGTATTCAGTATAAGAACCTAGCTATTTCTGTAGATTTTTTTTTTTCTCCTGGCTGATAAAATTAATTCACTTCTAAATTTGATGGAATTAATTCAATTGTGAGAAACCTTTTCTTTATAATAAACGGTAGTATTTTTTTCTCATCATATGAAGCATTTTCAGTGATTTCTAAAGTTAAATGCTACAAGTGTGGGCTTTAGGTCCCAGTCAAATTATATTAAATATTCAGTACACCTTGAGGTATTTGGCACCTTAAATGACCGGTGATGTTCTAACTAGGCTATGAGAATGGAAAGCTGGAGGTGTAACTCATTCCAACTTTGTCATGACTGCATATTATGAAAGTCTTTTAGGGGATGATCACCATGAGTCACTGTACTTTAAGAAGGTTATAATTCTTTACATACTAATAACGTGTAAATTTTTTAAAAACCTTCAGTACCAATGGCAATGAAAAATGAAAAGTGAAAAATTCATTTTTAAAATAATGAAAAGCTTAAGGGACTAATAATCATTATTTCCAGAAAATATGCTCTTAATATTACTGAAAATAAAATCTTCAGAATAATATATATATATATATATTGTTGTTGTTGTTGTTTGCTGTTTGCTTTTTTATCGTTGTTTGTTTATTTTGTTTTTGCTTTTTTTTTTCCCAGAAAATATGCATTGTGAATTACGTAGGGTTCCAAGGAAATTTTAACTCAATTGCCTTTCAGTACTTTTCTCTTCTTGGACTAGCTTCTCAAATGACTGTGTTTTCATTGCCTTTCAGTACTTTTCTCTTCTTGGACTAGCTTCTCAAATGACTGTGTTTTCTACAACGTAGTATACTGATGATTCCAAAAGAAAATATGAGTGCACCCTTTGGGAAACAGAATGAAGTCAGAGAATGCGGCCTGAAGAGATGTGTGAAAGCAAAGCTAATCAAACTGCAATCCTTATGAGACATAGCAGGATGTTTTTTAATTGCAATACTTCCGTTCATAATACTCAGCCATATATATATATATGAAACAGGGCTTTCTGAAGAAAAACTAGACAAACAATTTATTTTTGATAATAAATAGTCTGCTGACACAGAGTCTCTTTCAAGAGAGGAACTAGTCAGTTAGTACAGAGAATCTTAAAGCAGTCGCATTGCAAAGCTCAGAGAAAGATCTAAAATGTTTCTTTTTATTCCACATTTGTGAAGAAAACAGAAATAGTGAGCATTCTGCAGATTTACCTAAGCATTCCTTAGTGTTCAGTGCTAGAAAAAAATATGTCAATTACAAACATTCCCTCAGTGTCTGAGAATTCAGGCAGTAAAAATCTTGCTAGACTAGATCACAAGAGTTTCTTGATGCCTTCCAGGTTTTCCAATACACTGTGGTGGCAATCCCAGAAATGCGTACAGACGGATGAACGAAAAGCTTAATGTGAGTCAACAGTATACATTTGCGGTGCAAAAGGCCAACTGTATCCTAGGCTGCTTCAAAAGAGTGGTAACAAGCAAGGCAAGGGTGGTGACTGTCCCCCTCTACTTTGCTCCCATGAAGCTCCGTCTAGAGTACTGTGTCTAGGCCTGAGGGTCCCAGTAAAGGAGAGATGCAGAGCTGTTGGAGTGAGTTAAGAGAAGGGCCACAAAACTGATCAAAGGACTGGAACAGCTCTCCTATGAAGAAAGATTGAGGAAGTTGAGCTTGTTCATCCTGGAGAAGATAAGGCTCTGAGAAGACCTTATGGTAGCTTTCTAACACCTAAAGGGAAAGATGGGAAGGAACATGTATTGTTAGGATGACAGGTAATAGTTTCAAACTGAAAGAGAATAGATTTATATTATATATAAGAAAGAAATTATTGATGATAGTGGTAAGGCACTAAAACCTGTTGCCCAGAGAAGCTGTGTATCTCCCAGCCTTCCATGCCCTTTATCGTCTTTGTAGCCCACCACTGGACTCTTTCCAGGTGATCTCAGGTGTTGTTTTTTTTTTGTACCAGGGAGTAAAGAACTGGACACAGTACTAAAGGTGAGGCCTCATCAGGGTAGAGTAGAGGGGGAGGATCACCTCCCTTGACCTGCTGGCCACACTTCTTTTAATACATCCCAGAATGCCATTGAGCTTCTTGGCCACCAGGGCATACTGCTGGCTCATGGGCAACCTGTCATCCACCAAGATACCTCAGTTCGTCTCTTCAGATCTCCTTTCTAGCCCATCATTCCCCAGCCTGTACCAGTGCATGCGGTTATTCCTCCCGAGGTGCAAGAGTCTACACTTGCTCTTGTTAAACCTTATCTGGTTCATTTCTGTCCGACTCTCCAACCTGTCCAGGTCTCACTGAATAGAAGTACATTCTTCTGGCATGTCAGCCATTCCTCCCAGCCTTGTATCATTAGCAAACTTGCTGAGGGTGGACTTTGTCCCCTCATCAGACAAGGATGAAGACGTTGAACAGGACCAGACCCAGCAACAACCCCTGAGGAACCTAATAGTCACCTTGAATCCAAGAGAGTAACTTATAAGAATGTGTTCTGTTGTCTAAAAGGCATGAATTTTTTTTTTTTTTTTTTTTTGAGGAAATCAGGAAACTTGCTGTGATCCTATCTTTTCAAGAAAACAGTATTGGCATATTCCACAGAGACATTATGTGCAAAAGATGTACTAAGAGAATCACAAGAAAATAATTCTTCTGCACATACGAAATAAATGTTATATATAGTCAGTCAGTGAGCTCCTATTCTTTATTAAAACTTGTATTGTAGTGAATTCGGAGTCCATTGACTAAATTCACTGTAATAATGCAAAATTCAGACTAAGTAATATGTTACAGATTATATGTTTTGTCAATGAAATGATTATTCATTGTGTGATTTCTACAAAACAGGACTCGGTAATAAGTCTTTCAGATTTTTCTAATTAAAAAAGTGAAGTGTTTCTTTG
The DNA here is from genome assembly GCF_038088225.1 of Cyrtonyx montezumae. Lineage (NCBI taxonomy): Eukaryota > Metazoa > Chordata > Aves > Galliformes > Odontophoridae > Cyrtonyx > Cyrtonyx montezumae. The sequence continues at coordinate 64,573,060 of NW_027072034.1, read as the reverse complement.
TTTGTCTTTCCTATTGCTTTTGCTTTTTGTGTCATTTTAATTTTGCTATTTATACAATTGCATCACTGCATCCAGGCATTTACGCTCTGTGGAATTATAACAGCCAAACCACCAATTTATTTATTCTCCCTTCATGTAATTTACTTGAGCTGTTGTGTTTGCAGTAAAAAGAGAAGACTTCTTTGAATATTAGCATTATTGCAAAGCATTTTATTATTTGTAACAGAAGATGGAATTTTAATATTTTAATATTCAGTAATAATAATAGTGTATGTTTGTTGATAAATGGGGGTTCTTACAAGTAAAGCACGTCATGAGGTTATAATAATATAATAATTTGAGATCAAATGTTCCCTGAGGGGAAAAAAAGTTTTTTCTTTTAATTTTTTTCCTCTGTAAGATCATTAGGATACTAATAGTCAATCTCTTATTTCTTTTATTTTTTATTTATCAAAACTGACTAAAATATTTATCTAAAGCAGTCTGATCAAAAATAGGAAGTTGGAATTGGCTTAGAAATAACTATGTTTGTTTTTTATCATAGCTGGAAATATTTAGTTAACTGTGTGATTATGTGTGTGGGTTTTTTTTTTTTTTTTTTGTTTTGTTTTTTCTTGCTTGTTTTGTAGTGGTGGTATTTTTTCCTAGAAAAGTAATTCAGGTCTTATGACACTTCAATGGCAGAACTCAAAAATTACTTCATATTGAAAAGTCCAGCATTGCACTTTTCAATGTGTGAATAATTTTTCCATTTTGAAGAGTTTGACTTAGATAGCTGATATTCCAATATAGAAGGTATTTCATATTTCTGAAATGTCACATGGTAACTTCCAATTTAAAAATGTTGAAGCTTTCATAGATAACTGTTGTTTGTTGTTGTTTTTTTTTTTTTTAAGACAATTTTTGTGTTCAAGAACTCTGCTTCCCTTCATTTTTCTTTAAAAAAGCCCTGAATTTACTGAAAAATATTTTTTAGCTTTCACATAGAAATGACAGGTTGCTGTGAATAGCTAAATTTCCTTTTAATATCTAATCAGTTTTTTATGAATCTGTTCAGAAATCATTATGGATTTTAAAAATAACAATAATACTGAACTGTAAAGAAAGAGCAAAATGTGAAAAAGTTATCAATAAAAAAATCCTTTGAAAGTCTTACGTTTGATTCAGTGTTGATACTTTCATCCTTCATATGCATTTTCAAATTGAAGTGCCTATACAAAGGGAAAATTAGAATGTGTCATGGTTTTTTGATTTTTGATATTGGGATTCCACATCATAACGACATGTGAGGAAATGGGAGTTAAAGAATTAATGCTCTAAGTCTGTGGACTACCAAGTTTCTGGGTACCTGATTCTCAGAACTACATACTTCAGCGGATTTTGTATTTCCATTTTCCAACCAGAGGGAAAGATAAAACCAAGAGATTTCCTCTTTTTGCTGTTCATCTCAGCAGTGGGAGCTCCCTAGCTGTCTCACCTTCAGATTTAGACTAAGGCCTTCAGTTTCGGACATTCTCTCTCTCCTTTTCTTCAACTTATTAGCTTCATTTCCAATTATATTATGTTACTTTGCATTCTAATTTCTTATTTAGTAAATTAGATTTCCTTCTCAGATCATTGCTGCTGTTTTCTTTTTAGGCCCATCTTTCTACCATTTTCCCTTTTCCCCCTCCCCCTTTCCTGCAGTGTGGGTCCGTGGGTCCCCCACCCCATTAGTCACAGAATACTTCCTAGACTTTTTCTAAATGAAAATATTTTGGAACTGATATTTCCGAATTTCATAAATTTCAGACAGAACCATATTTCTCCATGGCATTCTTTCTTAACAATTTTTCAACTGGTTCTTACCAGTTACAAAGTTGCCCTGTAAGTATTTCCTGGCCTACTTCACGTTTAAATTCTTAGGCACTGCTATGGAGTGAAAAATAATAACTTGTGTTACTCTTCTATTCCCTTAGTTGCTCCTCTGACATTTCAGTTCCATGCTTAAAGCCATTTCTATGTGGATTATCTAATCTTTAATTTTCCTGAGTGAGCAGAGAATGTTTACTGCTAAGTTAGATCAACAGGGCATACATTAATAACAAACAATATAAATAAAGGTAAAATTTCTGAGTAACCTTGCCTCTGCTCGAGAGCCAAACGTCTGTTGGAAGAAACATTATTTCAGCAATTTATATGTCCCTGTTACTGTTACGCACAGAAGGCAAGAAGACAAGGGAAATGAAAAATGTATGGTGTAACTTATAGATGACTCTTATCTGACCTTCTGAACTGATCTAATGCCTGATATTCTTATCTGAATTCAAACATAAAATAAAATATAATGAAATGAAATGAAATGAAATAATATTTAGTCTTCTTTTGTTTGTTTGTTTGCTTGCTTGTTTTAAGAGAGGAAGGATGTGCCAATAATTGGAGCAGTAATCATGATTTCATGAAAATAGGATTAAATTAGATTTGTTGCCATTTCTATATGACCTTATATAAATTATGTAAGATAAATTTTCAACAGTATTTTGGTAATCAATGTGGAATTCATCTCAATGAACTTTTAACCATCAGAGATGAAAGCATTTAACCTAAGTAGATGTATAGGATCTCTCTGTAGTCAGTGAAGTATGCAGATATGTCCCTCTGGAGAAAATGTCATCCCACTTATCTCTTACTGCCTTGGAGAGAACATATATAATTAGTTTAACATATATATATATATATATATATATATATGCTTGGCTCCTGTAACTTTATCCCAAATGAGATGATTTCTGTGACCAAATTTTCCAGTGAATGTCACTTTTCCTACTCCAGTATTTTTCCTGCATTTACAGCATTCTGAAACTTGGTTAAGTAACTTAATATGCCTGAAGTCTCCATATGTGCATCCACACGTAAACATACATATACACATGCATATACACATGTATACCCGAATGTAAACTAATATGACAAATACATATACAGTGATCTTTCTCTTGAACGCTCACTGTTTGGTTTCATCTTTGGCACTGAAATGGAAGGACATTACAGTATGGTTTTTCTTAAGGACACAGCAAGAGACTGAATTTTTGAGTATGAATATGTGCTACTGCATAAACATTTTTGGATTTCAGTATGGTCATAACAAGGCATATAGCTCTGTTTTTATTCAGGAGAATTAAAAAAAAACATGGCTGATAAAGTCTTTTAAGATTTCTGCTCTGAAAGTAATGCCTTCTATCTTATAACGTTGGCCCACAACATCAGAGGCAGATGTTAGTGGTATGCCAATAGAGGCTGAACCTTCCCACCAAAATTCTGTTTCATTCTGTCACCTTGCAATAGATGACAGCAGAGGGGCAATCTGACAAAATGCTGTCTGATGTAGAACTGCCGATTAAGCAAAGGTGTGGAATTGAATTATTCCATGGGGAAAACGTGGCACTCATTGACATTCACTGACTCTTGCTGAGCATTTATGGAGACAAAACAGTGGATGTTAGCAGAGTGATGTAGTGGGTGGTGCATTTTAGCAGTGGTGACAGTGACATGAAAGACATAGCACGTTCCAGATAACTATGCAGGTGGTTGTAAGTGTGGCGTGCAGGCTCTTGTTCATCACTGGTGAAAATGCATAGCTAATTGTTATGACTATGTTGAAAAAGAGTGTTTTGTAGCTGAGAACTCATGCTATCAAATAGTGTTACGCTATTTGTGTAAAGTCAGGATGTGTTAGTATATATTATAATTTAAAGCATACTTATACTGTTCTTTAGAATATTTCTCACCATGTAAATTAAAATTCTAGGCAAATAGGATCTGGGATTTCCAAGTTGAGTGTAGGCAATACTTCACTTTCCTGCTACTTCCTGCTTAAACTCTGTAGTGTAAAAAATGATGGAATTATCATTTAGATGAGTACTAGAGAGGCAATACTGGCCATTTTCATCTTCTTATGTACTAATCAGTTTCAATAGGTTTTCATTAAGCAATTTCTCCTTTGTTCTGTGTTTTCTTATCCAAGAGCATATAAGGTGTTTTACACCAGATTACTAGAAGTTTTCTATTTATAGGGTTTTTTTTTAATCAGTGCTTTTATTACCTCAAGAATGTATTGATAACACTATTAATTACAGCTTCACAAAAACTTCCATTTGATTATCTGTTAGAGCTGACTTATGCATTGAAGTGAATGACTAAAGTACATTTCACCTATAATGTAAGTATTATTAAATAATAGTTCTTCTTAAAAAACATGAATTCCAGAATAATTCTATGATATTTTGCAATTTGTGCACAAATTGACAGATAAAATTTGGCAATGTTCATATGAAAACAAATTCTCTTGTAGTTTAAGTGATGCATTCAGCAGAAATTATTATAATTATACTTAACTAATTTAAATATTTTGTTGTAAGATGAGATATTTTACTCAGAACATTCTTTTTTTAATTTTTTTTTTTAATTTGGTAGGCTTCCCCCCATCCTTTTCTAGAAGGGGAAAAAAATCATACTCCTGGTCAGGCATATTTTATGTATGCAATATCAAGCATTTTGACAGATAAACATAATGTATTGCAAGAAGTAGCCCAAAGAACTATGCATTTTATTCTGTCTTATATTTCTTTCTTTCTCACAATTTTAATAAATTGTTACTGATGTCTTTGAAAGGAAATATTAAACAGGGCTAATTCAGGAAGAGGAAAAAGTCACCAAAACTGTTTGCAAAAATAAAACCAAATATTCATTTATTTCATTGGACTTTAACTCTACCAGGTCTTATGTAACCAGAAACCTTACTGAATAGAAAAATCTTCTAGTTGCCTTGTCAGATGACTGGTATGATATTATAATATTCGTCTGTATTTCTGCCCCATGTCACAGAACTTTTTTTAATATCAAAGCTAGAATGGTTGGATTTTTTTTTTTTTGCATATTTTTAGTTTCTTTGATTGTGTGGTAATCATTTATAATGCCAATCTGTTAGCAGTTTTAAATGCTCCTGTTTTTAACATCTTTTGAAAGTTTCAGAGAGCAGCAGACTCTGCGCTCCTTCCCCATCTACATTTGTTTTCTGTCTCTCAGTGTGGATTGAAATCATCTGTCATCCTCAGCAATAGCTGAAGTTATTTTAGGTTCTATCTGTCATCTGGGGACTCTCAAAGCAAGCAGTCTAGTCTGGGTTTTCTTTTTTCTTAGTGATTTCTAATTTCAATATGGTCTTTATTCTTCCTGACTGATTTTTGTAAATACTTGCATCTGAGTAAATGCCCAAATGTTAATATCTATGTCCCATGAATACATATTTTAGGCAATGTTTTTATATAATAATTACTTTAGCTAATAGAAATTATCTGTGAATGTCTTTGTCACTATAACCAACAAACTAATATTAAAAGTAGATGAGTCATAATTAAATGTAAAATGCTTTCAATAGATAAATTTGTACATTGTTATTTAATTGTGTAACTGAGATGTTAGCATTATTCTATTTATCTCAGATCCATGTGTGTTTTATAATGCTTATAAGAATGAATATATTTCAAGTTTAGTAGTTTTACGAATGTGCTTGTATAGGTTGCAATAATATCTACAAAATTTTTAGAGTTAAATTACTTGAAAAAGAAATGAAAGTGGAAGCACACAAAAAAATAGAAATAAATATGCTTATATGAAATTATGACTGGTTCATTGGCAAAAAAAATAGTAATGGCTGTGTTAGAATTATATGTCTAACGGAGTTTTAATGTTCCCTTATCATTCAAAATAGCTATACTTAGAGTCTAGAGCAGACTTTTACAGATAGGTCTGATCTTGAGCTTAGCTTTTGTCTGAAGTCAATGCTTGTTTGGATCTCCAACGTGTTTTGATCAATGTCTTTATCAAATAGACATGCTTGCACCTACCAGGCAGTTGAACATCCATTTTGTATCTATTTTGTCATGAAGTTTAAGGAAAAATGAGCTCCAGAGGTCCCTTCCAACCCCTCCAATTCTGTGTGATTCTTCTGGAGATGTTCAAGACATGCCTGGACACCTACATGTGCAACTTGGTCTAGGGAGACTGCTTTGGCAGTGGGGTTGGACTAGATGGTTTCTAGAGGTCCCTTCCAACCTCTACAGTTCTGTATGATAATGTGTGTGAAAGTAAGTTCCTCCAAATATAAACAAATAAATTTGTGGTAAGAGGTCATCAGAAAATTGTGCAAGGACTTGATGGGAACTATATCACCATTCACCTGTTGCTGTCAGGTCCTTCAAATACTTTTCTTCTGACTTCTCAAATAAAACAAGTGTGCCTAAAAGACTCATCCACAGATTAACCTCCTTGAAGTCTGGTCAGGATTATCTTCTATAGTTTTCTAATGATGAGATTAATTCACATCTTACTTGCAATACCTTGTATAGTAGTGAATATTATGTCTTCAGCAAACCATTTCACTTGAGATTAACTATGGAAGTCATACAGAAATACCAGTAGTTTAATATACAGAACCCCTTCCAGAAAACACACACAAAATACTATATATCATTCTCTGAAAGAATCCAATTCCTACTCAACATGGATTGAGAACTCTGATTCGAGACCTTTATTTCTGATTTCTGTGCTTACAGAGTCACAGAGGATGCAGGTCAGCTATCTTGGGAAATGATCACTTTTCACTATTCATTAGGAAGAGATCTTTGGACAACAAATTTTATCTGGAAAAGATTTTAGTCCACATAAATGCTTGTAGTACTCATATACACATCTTACTATTGTTATGAATCAGAGTCTTAAAAACTATGAAATAATGTACTAGAGATATCCCCAATATTTTCTTAACTAATGAAGTCATAGTCTTCAGCAAAAGAAAATAAAATAAGATTTTGACTCACAAATCCTTTGCTCAGGGGAAGAAAAGAGTTAAAAAACAGTGTTCCTCTGGTGAAGTGGTACAGTGTATATGTACTCAATACTCACTGAGTATTGACATCTTTGTAAATATTTTATAGACTAGGTATAATACAAGCAGTTGGCAGAAGCTGTGTGGTTACCAGCCTTTGTTCTCATGGGGGAATTCAACTCCCTTGATATATACTGGAAACATAATACAGCACAGGAAATGCCTAGGAAGTTTCTAGAGTGTGTGGAAGATAACTTCCTGACACAACTGGAAAGGGAGTCCAGGGAGGTACCATACCAGACCTGTACACAAACAGAGATTTGTTGGGAGATGTGGAGGTTGGAAGCTGTCTTGGGCAGAGAGACTACAAAATGGTAAAGTTCTTGATTCTTGGTAAAGTCAGGAGGGAGTTCATCAAAATTGATTAGCAATATGGACCCCAGCGGTCGTTATTGAGGCCTGTCTTGTTCACTATCTTTACTGATGTCTTGAACAAGAGGCTTGAGTTCACCCTCAGAGTTTTTGTAGATGACACCAAGTTTGAAAGAATTGTTGATCTGCCTGAGGGTATGAAAGCCCTTCAAGGGGGTCTGGAAAGGCAGAACTGATGGACTGAGGCCAGTGGGATGAAGTTCAACAAGACAAAACGCTGGGTCCTGCACTTTGGTCACAAAAATGCCAGGCAGTGTTAGAGATTTGAGGCAGAGTGGCTGTAAGACTGTGGATAGGAAAAGAACCTGGTGGTGTTGGTCAGTGCTTGGCTGAACATGATCCAGCAGTGTGTTCAGTGAAGACCAGAGACATTCTGCCTTGTATCAGAAATAGCATAGCCAACAGGAGGAGGGAGGTGAGCATCCTCCTGTACTCTTCTCTAGTGAGACCTCATCTTGAATACTGTGCTCAGTTTTGGGCCTGTCACTACAAGAAAGACCCTGAGGCCCTGCAGCATGTTCAGAGAAGGGCAACATAGCCGGAACACAAATCTTAAGAGAAGCAACTGAGGGAGTTGGGATTATTTAGTCTAAAGGAGAGGAGGCTCAAGAGTGACCTTATTGCTCTCTACAACTACCTGAAGGGAGGTTATGGCAAGTTGGGGTCATCCTCTTCTCCCCATTAATTATAAATAAGACTAGAGGGAATGGCCTTGATTTGTGCCAGGGGAGGTTCAGGCTGGATATTAGGAAAATTTCTTCTCTGAAAGAATGGCCAGACACTGGAACAGGCTTAGTTACCATCCCTGGAGTTATCCAAGGGACACACAGATGTGGTACTAAGGAAGATAGGTTGATGGTTGTACTAGAAGATCTAGAAGATCATAGAGGACTTTTCTAACCTTACTAATTCTATGGTTCTAAACAAGTTTTTTATTATTTATATTTATTTATTTTTAATAAAGTAGAAAGCATTTTACTACCAGTTCTTCCATATGGGAGAAAAAAATGTAGAAGATGAGAATAAAGTAATACGATGATTCTTCTCTGAACAGTATCTTCTGCAGATTAAGTTGACAAATGCTACTGCCACTGCCAATAGTGATAACATTCAATACACTACACCACTAAATTAAAATAAATGCTACATTTTTCTGTAGGTGTAGTGAGGTAGTGAGACTGATTTGTGAAGTTATGACTTGCTCTATGCCTTTTACTAACGCAGTTTACTTTGTCTCTATCCTTCAGAAATAACAAAAACTATTGCTTGAATAGAATATTTGTTCAGTTTGATTCTGTACAGATAAAAATTCCAGTGGTTTGAAATGCAGAAAATCATTGCTAAATTATCATGTTAAGTAGTATTTCTCTAATGACTAGGTTTAGGAGAAGAGTCAGATAAACATCTTGGTTTCCCTGACTATTATTATAACCTATGTTCCAAGAGCGTTAAAATATCATTATCAATTTAAAATTATTTAAAATTAAATTAGAATCAACATGAATAATTATATTGTGCTTACTGTTCTAATTACTAATGTTCTGATGGGGCTATATTAATCTACTCTTCATTTCAACATTATTCAAAATTACATTTTTTTGTAAATTAGTACTATAAGGGGATTATGTCTATAATAATTGGTGTCAATGACATTGTCAGGAATATGGCTGATTTGAGAGTTAGATGGAGGGTTGTGAACTTCTTGGTTAATTTCCTTCCTACTGTTCATTTTATAAAAGATTAGGAGGTAAGAAGAGTGGAAAATATCCTCTTCGATCTAATGTCCACTGCTGTCAGAATCTTGAGTCCATGAAGAGGAGGCAATATATAAGCTACTAGGCGTCTAGTCAAGGTACAAGAATAACATTTTTCATAATGAACGCTTTATTAGCATTAAAGTTGCTATTGTATGAACATAGAGATAACACATAAGAAGTAGATGGACAAGGAAGAAGACAATAAAATATTGTTATCTTTCTTCTTTCTTTGATACACTATCACATTTATTGTAACCTGACTGTATAGACCAACTGTATAGCCCTTCTACTGTCCATCAGAAGATCTGAGTTGTCACCAGCTGGGTAAATCTTTCTCCTCTGAAAGAATGGTCAGAAGCTGGAATGTTCTGCCAGAGAGATGGTGGAGTCAGTGACCCTGGAGGTGTTCAAGGAACGTTTAGACATTGTGCTAAGGGACATGGTTTAGTGAGAACTATTGGTGGTAGGAGAATGGTTGGACTGGATGATCTTGTACGGTCTTTTGGTCTTTTCCAATCTTGATAATTATATGAAAAAAAAAAAAGCATACAAAGCTTCATAGATTTTATATGAGTATGACCCACAGCCTTCATTGTTTAATAACAGAATTGACAAACATTTTAAACAGTCAAATTGAAATCCATTATTTCTCCTCCTTTTCTTCCTTATTTGTTCATATTTTCATTCTACTGAACTTTTGTCTTGACAAAATGCCTATATTGAAGCTATTACTTGGATCCACATGGGGTCAGACTTCTATATCTGTCACAGTTATTAATGTACAATTTGAATAGGAGCTATCTCCTCTTTTAAGCTGTCACGCATTTCAGGTTATTCTAAGTGGGTTAAGTTAAACTGATAAAAAAAGTAAAAATAAAAGAAACAGAAAATTAATAATTCTATTACAGTAACAATTAATGAAACAAACTTGATGATATAATTCTCAAGTCAAAAAATTCAAAACTCAATCTCAAATTTGTTCAACTGTACTTGAAAGCAGAATAAGGAAAATAAATAGAGATGGAGATGTCTATATACAGTTCAACCCTCACATTTCATCATTATAAAATGAAGTCCTGTATACTCTCTCCGATGGTAACTTGGATGGTTAGATGAATAATAAAATAATGAACTTTTAGAGCATGATTCCTTCCCTGACAGTCTCCCAGTTGATAATTTTCAGCATTTCATTACCTGAGTTTCTAGCTTTATTCTCAGCTCCCCTCTCCTCTCCTCTCTTCTTCTCTTCCCTCCCCTCCTCCTCCCTTCCCATTCCCTCCACTTTCTTAGCACTAAAGTACTTCATAAAACCTAATTTCACTGCAACTTCAGCTGACTCCTTTTCCTGTTACCTTATGTGATTTTTTTATCACTAGCCTAAGAAATGTTTACGTCAAATATAAGTGTAACACTAATTATATTAATAGATAAATTCGATCAGGCTAGAAGGAATGAATTATGATTCAGGCTTTTTCAATTTTTTCAAGTGTACTACAATCCCTTAAAATGTAACTTTTCTTATCAGTAATCTAGTATAACTTTGCTAATCAGTTTTTCAGAATCAATCCCATCATAGAATAGAAATATCCCATAATGGCTACTTATTGTCATCATCATAATTTACCCTGCTGTACCAAGACTTTATTACATAGGACTGTGTAGAGAAAATCAGAACAGTGCACCTGAAACCGCTGAAGAAATAAGCATTATTTTACTCTCTGTATTGTTCTTAATTTGCTTTAGGTTCTCCAATCAAAGGGCTGCAGAAATTTCTGTGCATTTATAAACTCACAATAATGCCATGGAAGTGGAAACTAGTGCTTTGATATAGGCAGTGACTGTTGGCTTAAGTAGCTCTTAATATCTAATAGAATTTAACATATTATTTATCTGGCAAAATGAAGATACTGCAGATATCAGCTACGGAGTTACTTCTGATTTCCTTGAAGGCCATAACGAACTGGGGAGAAATACGTATATTCATATTATTCTTACTCTTAAGCAGATTTCTTAAATAGATGAATTGTGCCATAGAAATGGCCAAATCCCTCTCCTAATCTGCATTTCATTGTTTTGGGGAAGGGAAAAGTGAAGTGCCTTCTTTCATAATTCAACATCAGTTGACTACTTCAGTCTTCTCATAAGAATGTGTCCATAGGCAATATGAGCAAGTTAGTGGAAAGTGATGCATATTTCAGAAAGATTGTACAAGTACATACCATTTATTCCTCAATTTTTTTTTTTTTTTTGCTTTTTTCTTTATATCATTAGACAGGCATAATAGTTTTAGTCTGATGATTTATCACTAAGGATTGAATAAACTGGGAATGGTGAGTGAAAAGGGCTAAAGATAAGCATGTCATCTGTCTTCAAATACAAGAAAAATTACTGGAGGGATTGCTGGAGTGCACACCCTTGTGGAACCAGACATTTTCTTAGATATTTGTTGATGGCTTTTTTCTGTTTACAGTAATCTCGGTATGTTTTAGGATGTTTCTCCAATAATAAAATATGCTATTATAGTAGAAGAAACTTCAATTGAGAAAGAGGCAAATTCATACTCCCAGTATGAAATTCAATTGAAAGGTGAAAGTACTATATTTGATGAACCCTGCTTTGCAGTGTTTCATTAGAATCCAAATCATGAAGATCATGCAAGGCCACTCCTATATTCATTCACAAATATAGTGTTATAAATGAGGGTAGTTGTTCATGTCAATCAGTAGACATATTTTTAGTATGAAGCAACATTATCCAAATGTCTCACAAAATGTTTGATTAATTGTCTTTGTAAGTATAAATCAGACAATGCTTGCTCAGAGATTTCAGGGAAAAATAAACAATACTTCTCTCTAGTCGACACTGAAAACAGTGTCTTTACAAATTAAAGCAGCTGAAATTAAAGTACTAGTTAGCAGCTTCCAGAATCTTTGATTTTATGGATCTATGTAATCAGAAAACTATTTTTAATTCTTTAGATGTGGAAGATGATGACAGCTAAAAAAATTTAATTTCAGCTAATATTTTTGGAAGGTCCAAAAAGCAGTTAATGTTTAGTAATGGAATCAATTATAGTGGAAGTAAACTGTGTTAAGTATCAATTTTCATTAGGTTAATAATTTCCAGTATTTTTTGTTTATTTGTTTCATTGTTTTTTTTTTTTTTGTTTTTTTTTTACTTCATCAAGAAAGAAGGTGGGAGTACTTCGATCTCATAAAATATTGTCATTATGTCCTAAGAATGCTGTAAGAAGAGAGGGAAAATCCTTAGAGGTGAGACTATAGAGGATGTATGAAATAACTAGTTTTGAAGAAAGTTGCTTTATCAGAGGTTTCTACAATTTGCTAGTTTGTTATGTAATTATGAGAAACACAAATTGAAAATGGTCGCAATCATAGAAAACCTAACAATTGAAAAACGGAATTTTGCCCATCTTGATACTTGCACCAAGAGTGATTTCAGTGAGGATTTGAGGATAGGATGCAATTTTGTACATAATGACATTTATGACCATATCATAGAATTAAACAGCAGAGAATATTAAAACTTGATAAATAATGGATATGAATGCTAATCTTTTCAGTAATTAGGCAAGAGTGGATGAGAGTGAATAGAAAAAATGATGTTATGGCTGCACTTCTGGCTTAATAGAATGTCCTTACAATGATCTCTATCTGGATAAATTGTAGAATTTACTCCACCAAACATGCTGGTACTGCAAATAATATTTTTGTATACTGAAGATGTCAGGAAGTATGGAACAATGATGAAAGAATATCACACAAACATGGAAACAGCTAAGTTCTCTGTAATTGTATTATTTTCAGTAATATTACATGAAATATGTACTACAACATTGAATTAGTTTTGAAATCCTTCACTAGAGATTTCCTAAAACTTCAATGTTTTGAAGAAACTAGGAAGAATGAAATGGTTTTGAATGTATGATAACTTTTTTCATGTTCAAAATGTTGCAGTCTATCACAGTTAGTAGAAAGTCTCTACAAAATTGGAATGTATTCTGAATAAGGTGTGAAGAAATATTCCTTCATTCATCGTCATACAACTCTGAATGAATTTGGTTCGGGAAAATTAGCTGAAGTCTGAATGAAAGGAAGGTAGATTTCTCTGTGGGAACTGATCAGTTTGTTCTTCAGAAACATAGGCCTTAGTGACGTAAAAACATAGATGCTAGTTTTTGTCACTGTTGAATGGCTTGTTAGCTTTGGTAAAACAGAATAAAAACAGAGTGTGTTATCCCTTAGATTTCACCCACACATCAGATTAACAGTCCTCTAGGTCATCACATTTACTCTGTGATTCTTTATCTGAACACATTGTGAAATGATGTATTCTTGACAGTTCGTAAAGTTGTATGAGACATTTTAGCTGTACATTCAAAATGCATTTTAACTGTGCATTAAAACAATGATTTTTCTGTTTTGAAATTATGCTCCCAGGTCTTTGAGAGTTATGGAAAATGATCAATAACTCTGTCTTTCATCTTCTTCTGACATAAGATACCTCATTCCCACCAGTGTCTAAAAGAAATTACTTTTTATAGATATCAGCCTCTTCTCCCAGGTAACTAGTGATAGGTCAGGAAGTAATGTATTCATGTTGCTCCAAGGGAGGGTCAGAATGAATTTTAGGAAAAAATTATTCTGAGAAAGTAGTAAGGCATTGGCACAAGCTTCCCAAAGAAGTGGTGAAGTCACCATCCATGTAGGTGCATAAGGAAAGAGTAGATGTACTACACAGAAACATAGTTTAGTTCAAAAGGCAATATTGATGGTAAATGGGCAGTTCCTGGGATTATTAAACCTTCTTTATCATTTTATTAGTTTTATATCTGAAACTTACTTCTCTCTGTACATCTGGCTTTGCAAAACTAGTCAAAAATTATCAGGAGTCATCAGTACACCATACACTGCTTACCTTTTGGTGCTCTATAATGCAACCATTCAATCCTTCATGAGTTTTACCCATTTTCATACAACCCAGTAGGGACAGGTCTTTCTCACCAGCTCACTAAGTTCCACACAGCCAGTTTTCTTCATCAGGCTTTAACTATTCTATAATCCAGACTTTTGAGTAATTTATTTTTTACTGTTTTGTAAAGTGATCATAGTATTTTGTAAAGATTGAAACATTTCATAACAAACAGACTAAATCATTTTGAATGAAATCTTTTATGCTGTTATTATAATTTCTGATACAGGTTTCTTAAATCATTTTTTAATTAAGATTTTGAAAATCCAATGCATATTTTCATAAGTTTTCAACCTGAAAATTGTCATTTTTGAATAATAATTTTGTCATCAAATTTCCAGCCAGCTAGTGTTGTGTTTAATGGAGGGAAAAGAAGATAGATTAATTTATATGTTGTCTACATTTTCAGTGGTTTTGCTGGATCTTAATGAATTGCATTGATAACATAGAATATTTATTATATTTGTCAAAAGTTTCCGGAGTACTGCATAAGGTTATTAGTATCATAATAAATACGTAATGTACGAGCATTTCTTTGTCCCACAGATCTAATCAATAATCCAATTTTAGTAAAGTGAATGTGACAATGAGTATGAAAAGAAGTAATTTATTAAAAAAAAAACCAACAACAAAAGAAAACCAGTATTATCAAATAGGAATAATAAATCTAAAACTCATCAGAAGCATGAAAATGATCAACCTATATTTGCGAATGTTAAAAAAAAATAATAAAAAAAGAAGTGATATTTGAGATACACGCAAGACATAGTACTACGATAGAAGATTGGACATAAATGCTATTCAGAAAATTCCAGAGTTTTTCAAACCAGGAAAACAAGTCAAAAAAAAAAAAAGAACAAAAAAAAAATTAAAAATTAAAAAAAAACAAACACCAACCCATCCACCCTCCAAAAAAATAATCTACTCACAATTAAAACTTCAGTTTGGTTACTAGTGTTATCTCCACTTTCATCTTCCTAGCATAGCCAAATCATTTCTTGAGCTTTTCCAGAAACTGTGTTTCTCCAAATCAGTATCATCATCACAAGCACAGGACAGGACCTTCACAGCCCTATGAAGATGCAGGCTTTCAGACTGTAGAATCATAGCATATTGCGATTTGGAACAGAACCACAGAGATCATTGAGTCCAACTCCTGGCTCTACACAGCAATACCTAAAAGCTAAATACTACATCTGATAGTGTTGTTCAAATGCCTCTTGAACTTCAGCAGGCTTGGTTCCATGACCACTGCCCTACTGATTTAGTACCCAATCCCTCTCTCAGTGAAGAACTTAACTTTTTTCTAATAATCCTACCCAACTCTCCCTTTGATGTAGGCCCATACTATTCCTTCGGGTTTTGTCACTGTCACCACCCAGCAGAGATCAACTCAGCTCCTCCACTTCCTCCTGAGAAGCTGTAAGCTGCCATGAGGCCTTTGCTATTCACTTGTGCTACCTGTAGCTGCACCCAAGAACAGACATCCTGTCCTCCAAGGAAATATATTATATGGTATCTTCACATTTGACATGAAGGATCATGATACAAATACTGTCATGTTTGCATTTGCAATTTAGAGACGATGCAAGCAGAATCTGATCTCAAGGATACTTAGCTTATGGTGCAGACTGCCTCATCTCCTTGCTCATTTCAGGTGTCAGCATGATCTCGTGTCATGCATAAAAGGTTCCTTATGGCAGTAAAAGACAAGTTTCATCCTTAGTCTATGCTGATCACCATGGTTTAGAGTCTGTGGTCTAGTTGTCTTCTGGCATGCTTTTCTTACTAGAGTTTGACCAACAAAGAGATAAAATGAAGACATGCAATGAATGTTGTTAAAAGTTTGATTATTTCTTCCTTAATGTCATTAGTTTTGTTTTGTTCGTTTTGTTTTGTTTTGTTTTGCTTTGTTTTGTTTTGCAGGCTCATATATTAAAACTTTGCATAACATGTTTAACTCAGTAATAGCTCTTATTTTTGTATGTCATTACATATATAAATATATGTATTTGTGTGAAATGAAGAAGTAGACTTTGTATAACAAAGTAAAAGGTGTGTGAGTAACAATTGTTATTACTAGTTGTAGAAAAATGAAAAATGGTAAAAAAGTTATTTTTTTCATTACAATTTCAATGGTCATGTATTAGACTTAACTAGATTGGTTTTTCTTCTCCAAATTCCTTTTCAATTTCTCTTCCATTGGGAAAATGCTTTTAACCACAAATCTCATCATTTAACTCTGATATCAACAGGATTATTAATTAAAATTTCAACTACTTGTTGTTTACAAAATATGCAAAAGGTAATGACTAAATAAAATCTCCTAAGTTGAACAGCATGCCTGTTTTATATAGGGGTATCACTCAAAATATGAATTTGATGAATTCTATTATAATTCATATTTCTAGCTGTTTTTCAGCGTTGAAAGTTTAATAGATATATTTTTATTTTCCCTTCTTAGAATCAGATTTGATCCATATACAATCTGAATCCATGCAATCAATAACTCAGAAACTATTTAAAAATGTATAATAATATTGATTAAAATGATAATAGCTTAAAAAAGGAAAAACTGTTTTCTAAAAGGAGTCAAATTGCCTCTTTAAACATGAGGAAAAAATACATCAAAAAGTACCAGAAATACAGTTACACTAAAATAAATATAACATACATGATTACAGAATCATTGAATAATTGAGGTTGGAAGGGGCCTCGGAGCATCTTCTGATCCAGTACCCCTCCTCCAGGAGGGACACTGAGAACAGGTTGCTAAGGACTGTAACCAGGTGACTGCTAAAGATCTCCAAGGAGGGTAGTTCCAGAATCTCTCTGGTCGAAATAGTTTCAAAGGAAGCCAGAAAAAAAAAACACAGAAGGTAATATTTGCTTGCCAGAATTGATCTAGTGATCTTGACAGCAAGAATGATAATTAATTATTGATTGGTATATAATTAATTTCTTTATGATCTTATGCTGTATTATCTCTTCAAACAAGTAGAGTACATGAGGTATTCTTGCCAGAAGATATTTGACAAATTCTTATTCTTGTAACATTAAAACCTAAGATACACATTAGTATCAGAATTTAATAAGAATGAAATATGCTTCTTGGTTATTATAAACATATGTAGAATACAGAAAAGTAATATAAATAACACATCTATTATAATGCCACAAATCAATGAGCATTGCTTTGTTTCAAAATAATTCAGGAAAAAAAGGAAATATCATCTATTGCCTTTGTAATTAGAGACTATGTAGCAGTTGAGTAGGAAGTAGTGCACAGCACAGGTATTGAAAAGCTGGAACTATATTTCAGACCAGTTATTATAAAATATAATGTAATATTTTTTCTTCTTCAAACGTTGTACTTAGAATGGGAGTGTTCAATGTAAAGATCAGAAATGAAGTAGGAATACAGGGGTTAAAATTAGCTGATTGTGTAAGTCTCCGCAAAATTATGCTATGAAAGTATTTAGATCATGCAGTTATTGAAAGATATTAATACTATCATACAGATTTAGAAATTTGAAAATATGTTGTCAATAGAGACACATCAATAAGTTCACTTTGTCACTAAGTGACTTTGTCATTTAATCTTTTATGGGCTTGCCTTTAAGGCCTAATTAGTGTTTGATTTAAATTCTAGATTTTGGTCTGGGTAGGCTAAATTACACAAACTGAGAGTAAGATGGATTTTCAATCTTCTGTGTTTCTAAAATGAAGAATTACACTGTGGATACAGGAAAAAAAATCTCACAAAGCTCTGTTAAGAAAAATATATTCTGGCAATACAGAATACTAGAAAGATTTGATAATGACATAAAAATCCAGATGATTCAGAAATTAGATGTGTTAGAATAGTGAACAACTCTAGTTTACAAGCTCAGAACTACAATCTAACCATGCTTTACTTAATATGTTTTCCACAGGTATTCACCAAAATTTGTAGAACAAATATACACTTTCTGTCAAGAATTTCAATTGTTTTCAGCAAGTGCGTTTAAATGAGCTTGAAGATATTGAGTTTCAAGTTAAAATTAGCTACAGTGGTACCAAGGCTGTTTTATTACCTTGATAGAAATATCCATGTCACCTGCGATCAGGGAGCAACTAGACAAGTCAGCAATATTATGAAATACATACATAAGTAAATAGGTCTTAAAATACCTAATAGCATCTGAAGTATAAAAGTATTGTCTTCATATGGAATACTGTCCGATCCTCTTATCACTTTATTTCTAAGAATTGAACAGACTATATGAAGATACAAGCCACGGTGGATCCAAGAAGTTATCAGAAATCAATTTATTCAAAAGATTAATGGCATAGGAGATTAAATGATACATGTCATTTTTCTTCTATCCAAATATCTTTTTTTTTAGTCAAATAGATTGATGGACAGAATGTATTCCTGAATAGCAGCTTTTAAATGTTAGTTAAAAATCCTTGTGTTAAGAAACAAAGTTCAGAGCTAAATATGATGGCGATAGTTGTAAATTTTCTAAACAGGAATTAATATTTCAGAGTTTAAAATTTAACTTCTGGTAAAGAAGTCTTCTGAGTTCTTTTTCGTGGTCTTCTGAAACATCTGGTGCTTATCAGGATGGGAGTCGTAAAATTTTTGGCAGCTCTGATCAAACCTTACAATTGCTATGACTTGACATTCCTATCAGAGGTGGTTTGAATAACCCACAGCTCTGCTATCACAAGAGGGCGCTAAAGGAATGCCTGCTAAAGAGTTGCCAAATATACATCTGAAGCAAATTGGGTATATTTCCATTTTCATTTTCTCCTTCCATAAATGTAAACAGTAAAAATGCTAGAATAATTACCAAGATCTCAGTTTATTAACAAAATCTAATACTTTCTGGAAAAGATTACCAAGCATTTGTTCTAAACAAAGCTCTGTTATCAAATTATAAATGTCATCACTCTTTCCAGAGCCAGTCCTCTGTTATAAAACATTTATTCTGCCACCCTTATATTGACCGTTCCATCTTTTTTCTTTTTTTTTAACTGACCAAATGTTTTTTTTTTACACATTTTAAAAAACATTTCTGAATAGTTTATTTATTAACATGTTAGAGATGATGAATGAGAGCTAGAGTTCAGGTCTTGACAGTAACATTTCCTGGAAGAAACATAAGAAAAATGTTTATATTTTATCACATTTCTAGTAAAGAAAATAATTTCTACTTGTAGTTGGAGCTAAGTTACAATTTTAATGCATTTCTGATCTAGAAGAGGAATAGAAGTTACTGTTTCCTTTTGAAATGAAAAAGTTACTGTTTTGAAAGTTTTTAAAAGTTGAAAAAGTTTTTGAAAGTTTTTAAAGTTTTGAAATGAAACATGACAATAAAAATTATGACAGTTGGAAAATTTGTTGGAAAGTAAGCCCGCATAAATATTTTTTATTTCCTATAAAGAGGTTTTTTTCAGCAGCTTTTTTTTTTTTCTTTTTCCCCCAAGGAAAATTGTACAGACTATAATAAACAGCTTATTACCTGCAAGGCTGATGAAAGTCTCCTAATATTCAGAATAATTCCCAAAAATATTATCCTTATTTATATTTTGGCTCATGGGGATTCTTGTTTTTGAAGATCACTTTTTTCTTGACAAAAGGCTGTGTTTGTGAAGTTATACTTTGTAATGGATGGTGTAGTTGTATGGACTTGCCACCTAAGCTTTAACTGAATGATAGACTTGGTACACTGATGATTGCTATAGTATCTTTCCACCTGTCTGAATTCTGGCTAATTACTTTTTCAGCTACTGAAGTCTTTCCTCTTACATTTCAGTTTTGAAAGCCTCCTAAGAGCACTCTGACATCTAATTATTGTTAAGAATGTTACTTTTAAAAATTTGATAACTTTTCTGAGGTCAGAGCTTGAGAAAAGCAGCATAAAGTCTGACAACATTCTGTAAAATGTACTTTACAATCTTGTAAGCTGAAAGCCAGATGCATTTCCCCATGGTCAGTGAAGGAAGCTCTCTGTAGGTCCCGTGACAAGTAAAACATCATGCAATCAAGGGCATTCAGATTAGAAGTAAGCAACAGAAATTTTCTAATGAAGTAATTTAGACAAGGATTGATTAGAATACCATGGAGACAATTTCTATTTATTATGTTGTATGTCATATCATGAAATATTTTATGTAAATCAAGAAGGATATTATGTGGATAATACACACAAATCAAGGTAAATAAATTATATCCTCTAAATGTAATTCTTCCTTTCTTTGTAAATGTAAATTGTAAATTCTTCCTTTCCTTTACTCACTAAAAAATGATACTGCTTGAAGGGTTATGATGCCTTCAAGACATGTAACAGTCTAGTAACTGCAGCAGTGGTTAAAACTAGGAGTTGACTAATGAAAGCATTGTTTTGTATGAGTATTAACCCACATTGAACTCCTAACATCTGGAAATTCTGCTCTGGATATGAAGAGAGTTAAAAATTAGCGAAGACAAAGAAAAATGAAAATTATGTCTTACAGCTTTATAGCAAATGCATTGTAATGCATACATATATTATTAGAATTATTCAGAAGTAGATTTATGACCTCAAAAACACGATTGAAGTTCAAAATTCCATGGTATCCAACATTACGTACTTGAAGAAACTCTTAGGCTCTCTTGGTAAGGTTCTTTGCAAGCTTAAAAACAGTGTGAAAGCTGTTAGTAATGGCATGAACTAAGAAGTAGAGTGGGCAACTTGAACAAATCAACAAATTGGTATTGAGTTTATTTTCCTTCCTATTGTAGGGAAGTTGGATGTGCCTTTTTCCTCTTCTGCAAAAAAAAAAAAATAATAATGCCATACTATACTTTATTATAATAGTTATTTGAGGTTGAACATCTGTACAACTTACTACTGAGATTATAATGCTTCTCATTCTGAACTACTACATGCTTTTTTTACACTAGCTTTTAGCTTTCACAAAATTTAATCACCTGGGCTTTATTTCTCTGTTAGATTTTACATTAATGATCGTTATTATTACCAAATATTTATTTTTAAAATTCAGTCTCCTTCACTCCAACACTCCATCCCACAATATTTGAAAAAAACAAATAATTTGAAACAAATTTATAACTGGGCATACAGCATTAATATTTTGATGCTAAATTTCTTACAAATGTTCAGTACAGGTTTTTTAGAGCTTTGTCTTCTGATTCTTCAAAGATTTTCTTTGCATTGGCCATATTCCAAGAACGTTTTGCTAGCAATTACTGATCTTCTATGGTGAAGTTATGTCAGCTTGAGGTCTAGATATGGCAAGTAGAAAAAAAAACCTATGTGATTTATTTTGTCTACTCTTTTTTCTTCCTTTTCCACACTTTCAAGGGAAAAAGAAGCAGGAAATAAGATTAAAGTTTTGTCCACCAAGGCATGGATGACATAAGGGGCTACAAAAAGAAAACATCTGGGCCTGAGTGCCAGTGAAGTACACACTCTTTTTTATCAGTGCATAACATACGTTTCAACAAAATAATTCACTCTAAATCCTGGGTGTGCTTTGTGGAGAATGAGGAAGAGGAGAAGGAAGAGAGGATTCTGGATATTTAGTATTCCATATGTATTATCCATACATGACACTATTTGCTTCTGCTTTAGGATATTCCACATCATTAAACACAATGGTAAGACAAGGTCTGCTCCTTGTGTTTCTCTGAGCTTGTAGAAAAAGATGTTCAAATATGAATTTTACCTGTTCAGTCTCAGAGAGGAAGGATGCATTTTGCTGTAATTGTATCAGACACAAAAAATCTGCTAAACGAGAAACAACAGATGGTATGCAGCATACTATGATTTGTAGGAGTTTCTTCAAAGTAATATTCTCTGTAATAAACCCTGTCATAATTTGCTATAGTAGTCACTTCTGACTTCTAGTTTGCAAAAGTATTTTGTATAATGTGTTGAAGTAGTGCATAAATATTTGCACCTTTTTCATATAATTTTTATTTATATTGCTTATTGATCAGGGAACCATCATTTACTTCAGAAACCAAATACAGAAAGCACATTCTGGACAAAACTATTACTGAGTCTGTAGCACAAGGACATCTGTTATTTTCAAGTGTCTTCCAGAGGGCACGATCTTCACAGACTAAGTTCAGAAAGAATCAGATAGCAGATTGCTTTCATTAGTAATGAATTTCTTGATGGATTTAATTACTGTCTGATTAATAACACATGAAAACAAATGCAACATTTTTTTTCAGATAAATATTAGTACTTTTCCATTAGCAAACAGTAACTGAGTGTGCAGGATATTCCCTTCTGGGCTTGTGTATGTCCTGCCATACTCATTACTTATTTCTGACAACTAACACCCACTTCTCATGCAAAACTTGCCTTAAACTTCTTGCTCCAAGGAAAATCTTACTTTTCTACTGCCATATTGTAATTCCATTTGTCATTCCTGTCATATTGCTTAAATGTCACTCTGGAGAAATAACCAAATAGTAATTAGCACTGATTTGTTCATAATGTTTGCTCTGTGTCTACTCATTCAGAGTAGCAATACTTTTGTATTGAGTGATTCCACTTCTTGTTGCCTATAATAGCCCATGCTTTTCTCAACAGATATGTATGTACATATCTGTCAGTGTACACACACTTCTAGACACTCATCCATGCATGCTCTACCTCTTTTCCATCCTGCTCCAAGTTCTCAGCCATCCATGCACAATAACAAAACATCTCATAAGAAACGTTGCTTTGTCTATTCTTATCAGTTCATTAAATCACTTTAAAGGAATTTTCTACACCATCTCTTATTTAAATAAGCCTTGTCTTGTTCTCTTTTCAAAATCTTCACATTCTAGAGGTCATTCTGAGCAATTTCCTTCACTTTTTCTTAAGAATCTTTTCTCAAGCAGTAGATTAATTTTGCATAACATGTTAAAATGCCTTATTTATACTCTCATCGGCTATGATTGTTGTAATTAACAAAGCTAAAGATTCAGATTTACAGAATGAATTGTAACCATCACTATTTCCTTAGTAAAGCTGTTAAAAAGTTGTAAATCTTTTATTATCAGAGAGAATAACAGGTATGGCTGCATTTTGTTACAAGACAAAATCTGCAGCTGATAAATAATTCATTAATTATATTTAAAGTAATTATCCTGAAGTTCTGAATGCGACTAAGTGAAATACAGGTGATTTTAAAATTGTAAAATGCAACAATCACTGAATGTAAAAGACAAGTTGCATTTCTTAATCCAAGGTATTACCAGTAATTTTTAATATAAATTAAGATTCAAAGAATGAATGTTGCCTACTACCATTACAGATGTTTCCAATGAGGTCTAGTTATTGTATTTCACTTGCTGATACACCTAGTAAATCTATGATTTCTTGTTTTAGATTTTGTAAAAAGTTTTGAGGCTTCAACCATGCAGTTATTCTGGTTAATGGCAGCACCAATTGCATTATAATCACTTTTAAGTTGTACATTACAAAAATATTAGCAAAAAAAATCAGTAAAGGAAAACCTTTTGGAGCATTCTCATATTTCACAGTTCTGAAAGAAAAACAAAAAATTACACATTTCTTGGATTTTCTGTAGTGTGGCACCATATACGAGGATTGAATTGCTACTTTTATTTTTCCATTACATGGCCCCATTTCTGAAGTTAAGTAATCAATACTAACAGCTTACTGTAGATTTTTCTTTTTCATTAAGCATCAAAATAACAAGTTCTTGCTCTTTATTTTTTTTCTAGTCCTTCCTTGAGGTCCATATTTTTCTTTACCAATTTTTACTAAAATAACTTGAAACACTCAATGAAAATATTGTAATATTGTATTTTTGGGATATAGACTACAAAAACTACTATCTGCCTTTTGAATTAATAATGTTCAATTTAAGATGGAAATCAAGGAAATATATTTTTCAGTGTGGCTTTTTGCTGCTATGTGTTTGATACTGGGTTACACCCTCCCTTACAATCCCTCAATACCCTTCTGTTTCTAATATTTTTTTCTCTAGATTCTAGTATCCCATCTAGGGTTCAGTGGTCCTTATAATTCAGAAAAAGGAACTTGGCTTCTGTGAGGTACTGACAGCTTTAATTTCCTGCACTGTTTTTTAATTTTAGATGATTTTAATCATTTTTATTCTGCAAAGATTATTTTTATAGGAATTGCTCCATTCCATTTTATTTTGTCTTTCACTGAGTCACTGCAACTTGATAACATGCTATAGCCTTGTCAGTTGCTTGTCCTGCTCTGTTTACTGAACTTCTGCTTTAAGAAAATGTTTGACTCAATTTTTTTGAGAGATCTTAATATCCTGATTTTTCTTACAAAACAAGCCCAAAAGTTGAATCTTGTTGGTTTAGGAACTTTTCAAATTTTACACTGAAGTCATAAAATATTGAAGCTATAGATGTTGGTACAAGCTACTGCCAACTTCCTATAGAATAGACATGAGCTGGCACTCCTGTAGTGACTGTAATCCTTCAATGTAGAACTGATGATGGCTTTCACACACAGGCAAAACCATTAACATACTGAGATATCTGCTTGAAGTAAATTTTATGAGTAATGGCTGATGCAGTGTTGAACAAATTCAAGTATAATCGTATCTATGAAAAGCAAACAATCTGCTTTTGAACCAAAAGCAAAAGCTTCAGCATTGTTATAACAAACTATGTTATCAAGAGTTTTAAACCTATTAAATACACAGTATCTTTACTATGCCCTTAATGTTCACCAGAGAGCCATAATAGGAGTGTACCTTTGAAGCTTTGTGTTGAAAAAGTATTGCTTGAACGCCAGATGGTTTGAATTGTTTGACGTATTAAGGAGCCCACTCAGACCATAAAACGGGGTTTAATCTTATTCTTCTAGCTATATATACTTATTTTTAGCATTAAAAATAGAAAAGTAATGCATTTTTCTCTGAACAGTGGAGAGAAAAACTGTGGAGAGTGGATAGAGGATAGCAATTTTTTTGAGCTGAAATGAAACAGAACTCCTTTGATGAAACTGAAAAATATTACCTTCAAAAATGTGCTCTTCTTTTTATATATTTTTTTTTCTATATGAAAACTGTCTGTCAAATACAACCTGATTTTGCAGGTAATTTTTCTTTCTGTGTAAGTGTTTTTAAGTGAATTTCTCATATGTAAAATAAAAATAGGAGACAAAAAGAAAATAAAGTGCAACCCAAGAGGTGAACTATAACTGACAGCAGAATCTTGGTTTTTTTATTGCTTGAAGTCAGAACTCAAGGCGTACAGTCAGCTGCATTAAATCTGACCACTTTTCTGTGTATCAGATTATTGTGCTCAGCAATCAGTGCACTGCAGCATTGCTGAAAGTCAGGGGTTTTTTTTGGTTGTTGTTTTTTTCTCTCCTTTTTTTTTTTTTTTTTTTGTGAGGACAGCTGAGAGGATGACAAACACTTTACCTCTTTACAGATGCTGAGGGAAATTTCAGTTGATTTTTGGAGAATCAGTGTTCATTCACACCAGTGTCATTTCTAGATCTTCAAGGTAAATAATGCATCCCTCTATTCTCCTAATCTAAATGTTATATTTTTAATGAAGGAGTGCAAATAGCATTGGCTATAATCAACTGTTGTCATTAGTAATGTTTAAAAACATTTCTTATACAAATGATTTTTATGCTGCTAATATAAGCATCAAAATGTGGTTCCATAATAACTATTTTCATACAGAAGGAAGGTGATGTTTATGCATAAGTGATTCTGTATGTATTCTCCATACCTGATGATCTAAGATTTTCCAGGTAATTGGTAATACCATTTTATAACTCATGAAGTTAAACACTTCTGAATTTTCAAAGAGGTTCTTGTAAAGTCCATTTTCAATAAGTTTGTTTTTCAGCTGCATAAATAAATGTATATTTTCTTTAGATAATTTCAAAGCTATCTAACCAAATACGTCATCTAAGACATTAGGCAATGTTTACATGGCTCACACTGGTTGTGCATACATTCACAGCTAGTACAAGTAAGTTATGCTTTTATGACATAGTTTAGGTACAGTTATAGAGCTCCACTCATGTAGCTGCACTCATTGCAGCAGCAATATGAACTGAGCCATCTTCTACAATCAGGGAAGGATTCAAGTTGTGAAAACTTGGACACAATTTAGATGAGATGTAGGCAAGAGGTTATTATTCAGATGCTTATCAACAAATAAGTCAAACATTCAGCTTCCACAGACTTCAGTTAAGTGTGACAAATTTATATTTGTTTGCATTAGGCAAGAGAGCTTATATTTAACACCTGACAAAGATTATAATACAATTACAACTGCATTTTTAACGCAAAAAATTATTGCCCTTGAATAACCAAATACTTATTGTTTATAGCAAAAAATCCATATAACTGTATAATGTTCCAAATACATTTAATTAATTGACTTGTGTATTAAATAAGTCACAGAGTGAAAACAGAAAAGAATGCGAAGTACAAACATTTCAGTATTTCCTTAGGCATTAGTATTATTTACAAACTCATTTATCTTGTCTTGATTTTATAAAGATAGTCCAAGCAACACTATTTCCTGATAACCGAAATTTGACTTCACTAACCTTTCTTGGTCTGCTAATTTAAGCCTTACCTTTACACCCAGTTTCTAGAATAATTAGCCACAATATTTCTGCTTCTTGTTATAATTTCTACTTCCACTTTATCCTTAATTTAAGACCATTTTAAGAATTGTTTTTATAATGTAATTGTTTTTGTTCAAAGTTGACAAGTGAAATATGGCTTAATTTTTTAGTTGATTTGCATTTGTTTTGGCTAATGTTACTTCTGCTGTTTATGAGGAATAAAATGGAATAAGCAGCTTTTTACATTTAGCAAAATTATTCAACAAAGTTTTGAAAACTTGTTTAGTAACAAACAATTGAATGAGATGGAAGAAGAAAGAAGAAAAACTTTGCCTCGAGGAAAGGAGGTGCGTTTGTTTCAAACAGCTTTTAAAACATCTCTTCCATAAGTTTTCAAAGATTCTTGCTTAAAATATAGAGTTATGCCAGTGTCACGTTTGTTCCATCCTCTATTATCCCTTTGTGTCATGGAGGAAGGGCTGATTATGTATCATATTCAGAGAGTAAGAGTTCTAACCCTTTCTAACTGAGGAAGAGAAATACAGAGTTTGCATGAAATTATGCCTTCTGGCTGCTGATGCAGCAGCAGTAGGACTGAAGCCCTGATGGCCTATCTTCTGTGTTTTTTATACTTTAGATCAGCAGTCATTATTTTGGCATGAGTAATCTTTAGAATAATATTTTCTTTCTGTGTTTCTCACCTTTTTAGATCAAATGTTGTTTAAAAAAACCTACTATTTTCCCTTAGGACACTGGAGATATTCTGAATAAATTTATTTCACAAATTAAGCTCTAGCTCGTATATTCAAAAGAAGGGACAGATTTACCTAATTGATATGTATTTTTGTTCAGTTCTCTCTAGATCTAAAAATCTGAGAAAGTGACAGGGAAAGATGAGTCTGAAATGTAGAGATCCCTTTGAGCATGTGTACAGAAGTGATTTAGAATAAAAACTTAATAGTACACTTATACTTTCACAATCAATAGTCTTACTGTAAATTAATAGCTTTCTTTAGTGTGCATATGCATACAGAACTCATGCATATGTAGAGAAATCTGTTTTACGTTTAACATTCTAGACCACCACTTAATAATTTACTGAAATTAAATTATTTTTCACAGGGATAATCTTCGTGGGAAAAAATAAAATCTCCTTAATGAACTTAACTTCATTCTGCCTTTGGGGAAGGAACAGCAGCTGATGCCAACACCTACATATCAGTGCATAGATGCATGAAGGTTGTAAGGGTTGGATTCTTTTACTGTGGAAAAAAAGCAACTTGTTCAAACTGCATTAAGCTGATTATGGGAGGAATATCTTGAGGAAAAATTACTGTCCTACCAAATACAGTCTTTTTTAGGGGGCAGAAGCTGCATTCCTTAATCATTTGTGATCAAGTAGATTAAATCACAGGTAATTCTTTACTGAGGAAGATCACAAGGTCTGAG
Source organism: Cyrtonyx montezumae (assembly GCF_038088225.1). NCBI lineage: Eukaryota > Metazoa > Chordata > Aves > Galliformes > Odontophoridae > Cyrtonyx > Cyrtonyx montezumae. The sequence continues at coordinate 64,544,960 of NW_027072034.1, read as the reverse complement.
TCTGTCTTTTCATCTCCTAATTCACCTCACATAATGACATGAATAAAAAAGAAGTGTGAATTTTGTTTCACTGTTAAAAAACATTACCAGACCCCTTAGAACCAGATCTTTGTGGACCTGTGTTATTTCTCCTTAAGTTTTAAGAGAAGAATAAATGTATGCTCTTTTCTTTGGAATAATAAATGTGTGTTCTTGAAATTCCTTCTCAGCCAATAACTAACCACTTGGTGTACTTGATCAGACCTCTACCTCAATGAGTTCAGGGTCTTAACATTTCAAACTTCTTGTCTATCTGGTACTTCAGCTTCAGTAGAGAGAATGTCCTTGATGAGAGAATGTCCTGACTGATGAGAGAACTGATATAAGGGTGAAAAATCTTATTTGTCTTTTATACCAACTAACAAACTGAAACCATTTGAATTTGTTTTCGCATTAAGTGCTTGCACATTTTAAAAATTAAATATTCTGGAAAGGTAAATAAGATAGTATTTTTTTTCCTTTCAATAAAAATGGGGTGCTCTAAGAGGTAGAAGCATCAGTTTTCAAGCAATGCATCAATCTAGAATCTGCATCTTAATTGAACACAAGCTTTTCTATTGTTCTTGCTTAATCAGTTTTACAACTCCAACTCTGATGCACATCTTCTGCTATAAGACTGAAGTAATAATTTAAAATAAATGCTACATATGGCAGAATACTGTGGAATCTAAAAGGAGGGGTAACTTACACAACAGTAACAGCTCACAAGGTGACAGATAAGACTACATAAAGTGTATCGATTCTGTGGGTTGAAAAAGTCAAATCTGAACCTATACAAACCAAATATTTTTTGCAAGGTAAGAAGGGATCTAGCTATATTGCAGCTTTTCTGTATGCTCAAATCTGTCACGGGTTTATAGTGCTGGAAATAGGAATGGAAGGCCTCATCTAATGCTTGACATCTGTCTTACAATAGCTCAGTGAAACCTTATCAAAATACAGTATATCACTGCAAAGCAGTAACTACTGTATTGGGTTATTCTTCCTATTTTCCCCACTTCTATGCTACGTCAGTATTTTTATTTATTTTTCAGCAATGCCTCCACTTCTCCTTGAAAAGTTCTGCTGGTGCCTTTGGTTCATTTCTTTCTATGGAAACATTCATTCTCCTATGTGGATCTAATTGAGAAACAGAAAATAAACAAACTGGTTTTCTCTTATTCCCACTTTTTTTTACTACTCCATTCTCAGTTTGTTTTGTAACCTATCACTATTTTTAGCTGTGTCAGGTACATTTCCTTTTCTCACAGAACTGCTCCCACAAAGGATTAAAAGTCATTTGGGTGTTTTGCTCTGCACTATTTTTTTTTTTTTTTTTTGTCACAGTAAGGTCAACACTGCAAAAATTGTACTCTCTCAATCCGTGTTCCTGTTTTTGGTTCCTCTTTTCCTCCCACCCCAATAAATTTTAAGATGACAAGCTTTCAGGTTCTGTTTTCCATTCGTTTAAGGGGCTGACTAGTGGGAAATCAATTCTAAATTCCACTACCTGTATATTTAAACATTACTTGAATTATAGAACATTTAGATATTAACAATCACCTTTAAAGTCCTCTGTTTCTGCTTGCATCCATATTTTTTTCATATGGAAAGACATATATAAGAAAAGCATTAAAAAAAAAGGTTCATAGGTTCATAGGTTCATAAGGTTGGAAAGGACCTACAAGATCATCTAGTCCAACCATCGTCCTATTACTATCCCTACCCACTGAAAAAAACAAGAAACTAAAGCAATCAAAAGCATGATATTTCTTGAACTAAATATTTCTAAGTATTTCTTAAAACTATTAAAAGCTCACACTTGTTAAACATTTTTCTGACTTCAAGATTTATACTTAATTAATACTTCTGCTACAGGTTGTAAGTCTAAAATGTAAAACTGATGTGTTTATTTTCTCCCCCTTTGCCTTGAGAAAAAGCTGATACAGATGCTGGTGTGCTTTTCTAAAGCCATCATTTTAGAAAACATGAAGTTGTTAAGTATATCACATTGTATGTCCTCTTGCACGACACTACATTGTCATATACATAGTATTTCTTGCTAGTGTTATAGGCCTATTACGGCTGGGAAGGATAACAGCAAAGACTAAGAAGGCAGAGCTATCCTTTGCATAATAAAGGAAGTTTTCTTTAAATTGGAGAGTAAAGAGAGAAACAGAATATGTTATTGCTTTCCTAGAGTTAATCCAAATAATTAAGAATTATTCCACACGGTTATATCACTATCAAACATCTCATATATCTGCAGAAGAAAAATATTAAAAAGTAATTTCCTGGTTTCCAGACCTCAGAATCCAATACTCCACATGCCTGTTTTAATTTTCCTGAATACATAAAAGTATGTTTCCTCTAAGAAACTCACAGAAAAAAGGAAAGCTCAATGAGTCAGAAACACTGTGGTTTGGTGCAATTCAAAGAATCTGGATTAAACATTTTTCTGAACAGTAGACTTCAAAATATCCCAGGAGCTTCTCCTGCTTCTCTCTGAACTCCTACTCTTTCTGAGAACAATACTGTCCACTGATTACTCGTCATGAAACTATTTTTCTCAGGCTTACAGCAAGAAATGTTCTGTCCCAACACTGAATTGGTATTACTTGAGCAATATTTTTCTGTTTGCATATGAATAATTTTTTCAGTCCCAGGAAAAATGCCTCCTTTGATAATTCATTGCATCTTTACATTTCATATATATATATTTCTGCTAAACATGCTATGTGGACATCACTGTTGCTTCTATTTACTTAAAAATATTTCCTTAGAAGGTGATTTATTTTAATACAAGAATGAATTAATTATTTTAAGTGAAGAATTTAACTCTATTCTGATAAGGTTCATAGGTTCATAGGTTCATAGGTACATTAGGTTGGAAAGGACCTACAAGATCATCTAGTCCAACCATCCTACTAGCACCATCCCTACCCACTGAACTACTAAATCAAATCGCTTAGCATCTCATATAAATGCTTCTTGAACAGCGCTAGGGATGGTGCCTCAACCACCTCCCTAGGCAGGCCATTCCAGTGCCTGACCACTCTTTCAGAGAAAAAATGTTTCCTCAGGTCTAATCTAAATCTTCCCCGGTGCAACTTGTGGCCATTCCCTCTCGTCCTGTCATTATTTATCAGGGAGAAGAGGCCCACCCCCTCCTCACCACAACCCCCCTTCAGGAAGTGGTAGAGTGCAATAAGGTCTCCTCTGAGCCTCCTCTTCTCCACACTAAACAATCCCAGCTCCCTCAGCCTCTCCTCAGAAGACTTGTGCTCCAGACCCCTCACCAGTTTTGTTGCCCTTCTCTGAACACGCTCCAGGGCCTCAATGTCCTTCTTGTAGTGAGGGGCCCAAAACTGAACACAGTACTCGAGGTGCGGCCGCACCAGAGCTGAGGACAGGGGGATGATCACCTCCCTGCTCCTGCTGGCTACACTATTTCTAATACAGGCCAGGATGCTGTTGGCCTTCTTGGCCACCTGGGCACACTGCCGGCTCATGTTGAGCCGAGCATCAACCAACACCCCCAGGTCCTTTTCCTCTCTACATTCTTCAAGCCATTCTGCCCCAAGCCTATAGCATTGCATGGGGTTATTGTGGCCAAAGTGCAGGACCTGGCACTTGGTCTTATTGAACCTCATCCCATTGAGCTCAGCCCAGCTGTTCAGCCTATCCAGATCCCTCTGAAGGGCCTCCCTACCCTCAGGCAGTTTGACACATCCTCCCAACTTGGTGTCATCTGCAAACTTACTGAGGGTACACTCAGTCCCCTCGTCTAGGTCATCAATAAAGATATTAAATAAGATGGGCCCCAAAACTGACCCTTGGGGGACACCACTCGTAACAGGATGCCAGCTGGACTTAACTCCATTAACCACTACCCTCTGGGCACAGCCCTCCAGCCAGTTCTCCACCCAGAGAAGAGTGAACCTGTCCACACCACAGGCTGCCAGTTTCCTCAGGAGAATACTGTGGGAGACCGTGTCGAAGGCCTTGCTGAAGTCCAGGTAGACTACATCAACAGCCTTTCCCTCATCTACCTGTCTGGTCACCCAGTCATAGAAGGAGATGAGGTTGGACAAGCACGACCTGCCCTTGCTGAACCCGTGCTGGCTGGGTCTGATCCCTTTATTGCCATGCACGTGTCATGTGATTTCCCTCAAGATCATCTGCTCCATAACTTTCCCTGATACCGAGGTCAGGCTGACAGGCCTGTAGTTCCCCGGGTCTTCCTTACAGCCTTTCTTGTAGATGGGAGTCACATCGGCAAGCCTCCAATCTTGTGGGACCTCTCCAGATAACCAGGAATTCTGATAGATGGCAGAAAGTGGCTTGGCAATCACCTCTTCCAGCTTCCTCAGCACCCTTATGTGGATCCCATCTGGTCCCATGGACGTGTGGCAGTTCAGATGGAGGAGCAGGTCTCTGACCATCTCTGCTTGGATCACAGAGCGTGCATTATGCACCCCGTCCTGGACTTCCAGGTCAGGGCAAGTACCCTGTGGACAACTGCTCTGTCTATTAAAGACAGATGTGAAGAAGGCATTGAGAACCTCAGCCTTTTCCTTATCCTCTGTGGTTACATTCCCATCTGCATCAAATAAAGGAGAGAAATTCTCCTTAGTTTTTCACTTGCTGTTAATATATTTGTAAAAGGATTTTCTGTTCTCCTTTACTGCAATAGCCAGTCTAAATTTGAGCTGGGCTTTTGCATTTCTAACTTTCTGCCTGCAAATCTTGGCCAGTTCTCTGTAGTCTCCCCAAGTAGCCTGTCCCATCTTCCAGAGGACATAGACTCTTCTTTTCTCTCGGAGTCTCAACAAACGTTCCTGGTTCATCTACACTGGTCTTTTTCCCCTCCAGCTCGAATAAGAATATTTAGAATATTGATGGGAGACATCTGCATTTGAATGTCTGGAAGCACTTGAACAGAAAAAAAGGTGTTGTTCTTTTTCTACTGTTTCCACCATAGAGAATTCCTTGCAAGAATATATTTCTGAGTTAATTGTATACTGTAAAATTACTGAAAAAATATTAATATTTTATAGAAAATCAGAAAAAAATCTGTTACCTGTTATTAAACATACAAATCTGTATGTGAATCAAGTTAAGCTGATAGACAGAAGAAAGCTTCAAACAAACCTGGGGGTAGAATTTCTTTATATTCCTCTTGTTTCTTAACCATTTCCTAGCATTTGACCACTGCTGAAGACCTATGAGTGTTCTGAGTGGAAAACACAACTGGGCCCTGAATAGTAGTTCTTCTGATCTCTTTCTTATGTGGATATCTCAACTGCTAAATGCAAGTCTAGACAAAGTATCAATTCTATAAAAAGGTATTAAATGTTCTTTATTTTAGATTCTCAGGGACAGCTATTGAAATAACCAGTATCCCCTCTCCCTATCAGATTGATATAAATCTGTTAGCAAATAGAGAAGATAAGTAATTTTTTGTATGTTTTACTTTAAACTTTAGTATATATAATACAAAATTAGAATAAGAAGTTAATCAGCACCATTGTATACCTATCTATGAATGGATATGAAAAATGTATGTACAAATACGAAAATGTGTAAGAATTGAACAAATGTTAGGCCTGATGCCACATCAGAATGAAAGAGAAAGGGAAATTTAAAATAACAGATCAAGTGTTCCCTCCTGAGAAGTTTTTATAATAAATTTCTGAACTTATACTGGTAGAAAAACTTAAAATAACTTTTTCCAAAACTTACATAACTGTTTTTTTCAGTTCCAGTGAATTGTTTTACCTCAAGCTCTGACTACATAAATTTTTGCTTAGAAGGTTTGAATTAGAATTTGCTTTATTCCAACCAGCATCCTAACTACTTGTTTATTACTCTAAGCTGGTCTCTGTTCAAGCAGTAACAAACCACCTGTGGGAATACATCTGGTAATTGTGAATCCCAGCCAGCTGTAACTACGTCAGGAAAATCATTGGTTCATTGGAATAGTCTACTTTTATTTATTTTTCCTTAATTATAATACAAGTTTTTTAGAAAATGAAATTATAGTTGTTGCAAGGCTAACATCTCCCAGCAGAATATGTTCAAATTTATAGAAAAAAAAGGATATATTTTAAATAATACATTGTATCTAAAAGTTAACCTTCATCTATGTAGACTGACAAGTATATATATATATATATATATATATATATATATATATATAACTTAGAATTGTAATACAAGAAATATAAAGGGAAAAAACTTCCCTGGAGAAATAAATGTTCAGGCTCTGCCTTTCAAATTAATGATCATTATGCTGAATTCTTAAATGATAATTTCTATATGCGCATTCTATAAGCACAAACAAAGGTTGCACAGGGAATGGCTTGAGAGCAGCTTTGAGGAGGAGGATTTGGGGGTATTGCTAATCTAAGACTCAAAATGAGCTGGCAATGCCAGCAAAGAACCAGCTCTCCAGAAGGCCAACCATATCCTCGGTCAAAGGAAGGGACTGTGTCCTCTACTCTGCTCTTGTGAGACCCCACCTGGAATACTGTCCATTTCTGAGACCCCCAACACAAGGACATTGAGGTGTTGGAGCATGCCTAGTCCAGAGGAAAGCCATGAGGATGATCAGCACTCTGGAGCACTTCTCCTGCAGGGACAGGATGAAAGATTCGGGGCTCTTCTGCCTAGAGAAAAGAAGGCTCCAGGAAGATCATATAGTGACCTTCCAGTATCTGAAGGGGGCCTACATAAAAGCTGGGGAGGGACTTTTTATAAGGGCATATACTAACGGGATGAGGGAAAATAGCTTCTAACTGGAAGAGGGTAGATCTGACTAGATATTAGGAAGAAATTCTTTATTGTGAGAGTGGTGAGACATTTTTCCCAGTGTGGCTGTGGGTGCCCCCTCCCTGGAGGCATTCAAAGTCAGTCTGGATGGAGCTTTGAGCAACCTTCTCTAGTGGGAACTGTCCCTGCTTGAAGCAGGGGTTTTAGAGTTGGATGATCTTCAGAGTCCTTTCCAACCCAAACCTTTTTATGAATCCACGATTCTGTAAATCTGTAGCTGTTTCATTATCTTGAACTTTGACTTAATATCCAGTTAGTTTACAGCAAATCTAATAACCTATTGCCAAAGAAATTATGTATCTGTAGTTTTGTGATGATTAGAGGCCGTGTTTATCAAAGAACTAATGAACATAAATGCCAGTTTCCACAAATCAGAAACTACTGTTTGAGTGTCTCTGTCATAGTCAGTGATATATTTGTTTGATTAGATGTTTCTGAATTTAATTAATTCTGTTCACTGATGAAAAATGTAAAAATATGCACATTCAGGTTGAAAAATAAATCTGATTATTTTCTTTTCTGATTAGTATCTTTTGATGGAAATAATTTTCCCTTGTTTTTCAGCTTAAAAATATGACTGTAATTTTTTCATTTGTTCCCTTAGGTGTTGTTATAAAAATATGCAACTTTCTGTGATCAGAACAAGAAAATTCAGAAGATGATGAAATCTACAGAGCTTCCCCTCATCTGAAGCTTGAGATGATTTTTAAGAACAAAAAAAATGTTACTGTTATTAAGCAATGAATATATAAAGTTAGAGTGAGATAGAATATGAATGGAATTCTAGCAGTACTATGCTTCTGGGCATGGTCAACAATCACTTTATGTGTTTCACAATGGATTCAAAATACTCCAGTATTTATCACAGAGAAATAACTTCTGTAGTATGCAGATATCTTAAAAATAATGTGACTGATTGGTTCTTGTAATCATTTAATGCCTAAAATAATCATTCCATTCATCAGTCTGGAAAGTAATTAATAAAGAGATGTTGTACAAAAAAAAAAAAAAAAACAACCCACAACGGTTTTTTGTTCAGTAAAAGCACAAATGTAATGTATATTTGGACGGTATTCAAAGTATTTGTTTTCTCTCTTCTAAAATAAAAATATCGGATTTGCTTACTACATCTTGAATGCTCTTTGAAGTTTTATTTCCTGAACACAGTAACACTGAGAAGGCTCTGGTAAGGGCAAGAAGAATTAGCAAGTATGTAATATGTGATTTACAAGGAGTGATAAAGCCAACCAGGTGTTTTCTACCCAGGTAAAAAGAGGTCTGGGAGAAAGAAATGGAGACAAATGAATATTGGAGAGACTGATAATATCATAATGTTCTTTGAGGATTATCTCCTCAGATATCTACTGAGAATATCTCATTCAGTGTGGCTACATTATTGTTTTTGATTAAAATAGGAGATTGTTGATTTAAAAATAATACTGAATCTCCTTAAAGAAATTTGGTTTATGTCATAGCAAATGCAAACTGAATTTCTCTCAGGTGAAAATAAACTGAAAGCCCTTCTGTGGAACATTCATTCCATGGATCTGAACCAGAGGTGAACTAAAGTAAAACCTCAAAATACATACATAAATTGAGGATCATGTCCTTAGTATCTACGGTGTTGCTCTGGATGCTAAAATTTATAGAAATTTATAGAAATGTTCTTCTGTGTTCAAGGAGCTCTACAGAATTCTGTTTCTATAATGAAGATAAAATCTTTTATAATACAGTACATTACCTTAAAAACTGTGAATATATCCAAGCATTAATCATATATTAGATCATGACAAAGTGTCAATAAAAAGATAAAGAAGAGCTTTTTCTCTCTTTCTTTGCGACCGTACACGTATGTGAGTGTATATGTGGAATCAGGATTTTTTAGTTGCTTGCTTATTTGTAATAAATTTGTGTAATTTTCATTTAAAAAACAATCTGATACCCACGGCTTGAGGCTTTAAATTATTTGATATCACTAGCTTTCAGAGTGGCCTTCATATTACTAACCACTTTCATAGTGGTGATGTGCTTGTAATCAGATTCGCTGCTGAGATTGAGGTTATAACTGTACTGAACCATAAACCCATTTTATATGTTAAAGGCCTGAAGATTAACTAATAGTCTCCAGATAGATTAGAAGACCTTTGATGACTTCTTCTAGGTTATTTTTTCTTTTCCAAGGCCTTTGAAGAGTAAATAGAAAGTCAATAGCAGGTCTGATGTTCACAGTATTCTCACATCCACTGCCTTCCTTCAGGACCTAGTAGCCCTTCCTGGCTACCCAATAGTAATAACCTTAGTACAACCACTGAATATCTGTCTGATTTCTTCCTAGTACATTCAAAGAGCAAAAGGCTGTGTGGTACTTAGCTGACCGTAGCTTAGAGCACATCTACAGGACTGTTCTCCAGCTTATTATCCCCAGCTCTATACATAGATTCAGAATTGCCTGGGCCTAGGTGCAGAATCCAAAACTTGTCAGACTGAAATCCAAATTATGCAGTCAGAAAATTTAATTTATTCTGAAATTAGGGGAGAAAAAAAAGGATTATTAAAATAGTTTAAATTACAGATGATATATTGTAACTAACATTGAAATTGGTTACACTCATCACATTCCTACAAATCAAGTGCATGTTTTCTTATAAATGCATCATTAAAATGTTTCCTGTTGCTTACGGGTAAGTTCACAGAAAGAAAAATGCATGCATACAGCGTTAAATCCTGGTCTTTTCTGTGGGGCAACTGTCAAAGCTCTAACTTCTTACTGAAGCAGCAAGACCTGGAATAAATGTCCTGTGTCTGAGAGAACATCTGTTGGAATTATTAAGCTGGTAAATGTTCCCTGAAAAGCATCAGCAGGAGAAATAAAGGGTTTCAAATGTGGCTGAACTGAAAAGATTAAAGTATATATTTTGTTGGGAAAATAATAATAGGAAAAAAAAGTTTTTCAAAAGAAAAAATAGCTATTAAGAAATCAATATAATTTTCAGAAAAAAATCTACTATAATTTTCATGCAAAGTTGCAAAATCTGTTGAAGTAAAGAAACAAAATTACAGAAAACTTTTAGTGAAAGGAAAAATTGCATGATTGTTTTGCCTTAAAAAGATGACAAAAGAAAAAAAGCAAATGAAAGAAGAGTGAACAGCTAATCAAGAGGATGAAATAATGCAATTTTAACTGTTACACTAGTGCATTCTGCAGTATCAGAGATAGTCTTTAATCATCTGATATCTTGAATGTCATGCAACTGTTCAGTCTTTAAAAAAAATTATGTCCGATTTAGCTTGTTTTCACCGTATAATAATGCTGATTTCCTTCAAACCAAAAAAAAGGAGTTTCAGTAACAGATTTCTGCCTAATAGTTCTGTATTACACTGCTTTTGAATTTTGGTAATTTTATTTTGGCTAAGTAACTGAACTTGTGGTTATACAGATTTCTGCTTGTGGTTAAAATGTCTCAATTTACTTCAAACTTTATCTCTGTCATGATTCAAAAAAGGTTACACTTGTGCAACAAAAGGACAGAATCTCCCTGTTATATTGGCTCAGATTACACTGGATGTTTCTCTTGTGCAGTTTTTTACTATGCATAATTCTCTGCAAAGAGTTGATTCCGCAGCAGTAAGTTGCATGTGTTCCCTCATTCCACATTTCCATGAGAAGGGAGTGAAAAGCAAAGCAAACTGCCACAGTGTCTCTGTTTATTTTTAAGGACACTATTTTTTCCTCCTTGTCAAACATATTTTATGGGATTCCGATCTGCCACCCTGCTAGGTATGCAAAGGAAACTCCCCATGAGAATCACAGAGGCAGCCTATTCAAAAGATCTCTAATGTGAAAGTGAAACTGTGCACTGGCTTTATATCATCTGCTACAGGTACTACAAATTTTGAAGTCTGCACTATAGTCAAAATCATATCTTGCCTCAAACCCCAGTACGAATATTTGTTTCAAATGGAAGATAACCCCAAGGATCTCTGAAGATAAGAAACCTAGCTGTGTTAAATGCTAAGATAAATGTAATATTTATGGACATTACTTGTTTCACTTACTTAAGTCTTTATACATCAAGACTTATTAACAATAGAATTTTATAAATATTCATTGAGTTATGCTGTATGATTTTTTAAGAAAAAAACAACCACCTAACTAGAATACATCACAGACTGTTCTTGATAAAGATTATTCAGAGGTAGTAATTGACATTTTTTTCTGATAATCATTAAATAGTGAAAGTGTTTTTCTTTCAACAGGAGCTCTTAAAACATACAGTACTCTCATATAAATGAATTTGGCAAATTAGGAAAGATCAAGTTTTCTTAAAAATCAAAGACCATAGAATAATAGAATGGCTTGGGTTGGAAGGGACCTTGAGGATTTTCTCTTTCCAAACCCCCTGACACAGGCAGGGTTGACAGCTGCTAGATTCAGTACTAGATCAGATTCCCCCAGGCCCCATCCAACCTGTCCTTAAACACTTCCAGGGATGTGGTATCCACAACATCTCCTGGCAACTTATTTGTGCTCCTGACCACTCAGTAAAAAACTTACCCTGGCACCTAACCTAAATTTCCCTTCCTTTAGTTCAAAACCATTCCCTCTTGTCCTATCACTATATATCCCTGTAAAAAGTTGATTTCCCTCATAGTATAAGCTCCCTGTAAATATTGGAAATTGACAATGTTGTCTCCCTTCAACCTTCTCTTTTCCAGGCTGACAAAGCCCAGTTCCTCCAGCCTATCTTCGCAAGAATATCTCTCTAGTCCTTGGATCATCTTGGTGGCCCTCCTCTAGGCACTCTCCAAAATCTCCTCATCTTTCCCGAGTTGGCAGCCCCAGACTTTAACCCAGTATTCCAGCTGGGGTCTCATGAGTGCATAATAGATGGGGACAATCAGCTCAATCACTTTGCTGTCCATCTCTCTTCTGATGAAACCCAGGATCATAGGATCATAGAATCATAGTCCAACTCCCCTGCAATGAACAGGGGCGTCAACATCTAGATCAGGTTACCCAGGGCCTTATCCAGCCTCATCTTGAAAGTCTCCAGGACAGGACATCAACTACATAACTGGGTAACGTGTTCCAGTGTCTCACCACTCTCACTGTAAAAGACTTTTTCCATATACTTAAGTCTACCCTCTTTGAGCTTGAAAGCATTTCCCCTTGTTCTATCAGCACACACCCTGTTAAAGAGTCCATACCCTTTCTTTCCTGCAGCTCCTCTTTAGATACCTCACAGTATTCTCTTTTCCAGGCTGAAGAGCTCCAGCTTTTTCAACCTGTCCTCACAGGAGAGATGTTCCTAATGCATGGATCATTTCTGTGGCCCTTCTCTGGATGTGCTCCAACAGGTTACAATTGATCTTCTGTGCTGCAGGCACACACTGCTGTCTCACATTAAGTTTTTCATCAACCAGAATGCTTAAGTTCTTCTCAGCAAGGTTACTGTCAAGGAGTTCTCCCAGTTTCTATAAATTTCTGGGATTACCTCAACCCAAGGGCAAAACCACCACTACATTTTTTTTGTTTGGACCAACACAAAAGGTCTAGTATGCTAGTGTGCATCCCTAACTCAGTTAAACAAAACCCCTCTGTCAAAATCTAAGGAATGTGAGTTATAAGCATAAAATTCAAGTCTGTCTTATAATCTTAGTGTACTTGGTTATTATGTCTGTGTATATATATGCAGTATACTTAGGTCATCAAAGGAATCAAGGCACTCACAGCTGGCATCTCATAGATAAGATAGTGGGCTGATTTGAGGCAACTTGAGACAAGGTGGCTGATGGGACTTGCTTCGGACTAATTCTGGCAGGAATTATCCAGGCAGGAATTTTGAAAATTCCCAGACTCCTCAGCGTGAATTCAACTGTTTAGATAAATTGGAAGGCACTTCCTGTACCCATGAACTGATTAATCAATCACTGATTAACTTCCTGGACAAAGAATCTGACTATACAAGGGATTTGCACATGTAATTCCTGTTGCAGATAAAGAAACTGATCAAATCAATTGTAGATAATTTTAAACACTAAGCAGAATCTTCTCACAACAGAAGAAATGGTCATATATGATAGTTTTCTGTACACATTTAATATATTTAAAAGGTGTTTTATATATGCTTTGGGATAGTAAATAGCTTAAACATTCATGTGCCAGACACATTTTAGAACCATACATCGTCTTAGAAAAAATATCAAAACAGTTTATATAATCTTACCTTATGTGGCTAAGTTTATAATGTAACATGTAGTTTTTCAACAGACATCTGTCAAAATCTTAACAGTAACTGAACTTCCTATGTGAGAGATTCTGTTCCCCACATGAATGTTGTTACCCTTTGCAAAAATCCCACGGATTTTTTCTTTTCAGTGCTCTAACAGTGAGTATCTATTCAATACCTACTCCATTAAAACCACTGGCATGGAGGCAATAGTGATTTTGTTCCTGTGGAATTCTGATGACTGTTCAGAGTAATGCTACATTATTGCCTCCACTGTTCACCATCCCCACTTGTACTGGTGATAAAACAACACTATAAAAGCTCTTTCATCTTTTTAAAGTCAGAGTGTACTATACAGATCAAAGATTTAATTTAAGCTGCCATGGAGACAACATCATTTCCTAATACCAACCACCAAAAAAAAAAAAAATTGCTAAATTGTTAAATCTTGTTTTGGAAGCAGGAGAAACAAAAGAGAATTCAAAATTCTCCCTATTCAGAATATTGAACCCACAGACATTTTTCAATTTTTTGGAAGATCTCTTCAATATATAACTGGTTAGTCATTTGTGCATATAAATTAGGTATCATCATATACCCAGGGGACACTTTATCCTAGGAGGCTCATATTTTGAAATCACCCAGCAGTGATGTCCACTTTCATCATTAACATAGAATTTTTATCTTTATATACACAATATAATATTTTTCTTTTATTTTGCTAACATATTTTACATATTTGTCACAATATTTTTGAAGCTGTCAGAAGTTCATACTAAAAACATACAAGTATTATCATTTTTAATTGATAATATATAGTTAATATAGTTTATAGTAATATCATTAGACCAGTAGCAAGTAATAATTGGTTTTAAAATAACATTTGGATCATTTAAGAAAAAATAAAATTCCCTCTAAGAATAAAATTAAAGCATTATAGAAATTCAGGACAACAATATATGTAGGTGTTCCTGTGCACTGATACCTAGCTAGCTGAAATAATCGGTTAAATTCATCTGTTTCTTTTTTTTTTTTTTTTTTTTGTTTGTGTGTGTGTGTGTGTGTGTGAAGAAGGAAGAAGGAAGGTAGGAAGGAAGGCAGGCAGGGAGGAAGGCAGGGAGGGAGGAAGAAGGAAGGAGGTATCCTGAGCAACAGTGAATTTTGCTTCACATTCACGTTAAGATACGGAATATTTCCAGAATATTAAAGTTTGCTGCTTTAGATAAATCCACATATGTACAATATTTAAGTCAATAACGCAACTGATCATTAGCATGTGTATTTTATTATAATTATGTGACTATGCCAAAACTTTTTGGGATTAAGTTTATTTTCTTCCTATCAGCTTTTGTGGTGCTGTGTTTTAGATTTGTGACCAAAACTATACTGATAGCACACAGTTGCACACTGTTCTCTGTTGCCTAAATGTGTTTTCACAGCATCAATGCCTTCTCTGTTTCTCACTCTATCGTTTGCAAAGAGACACTGGAAAAAATGTATTTCAAAAATTATCTCTCCTGCTGAGATACTTATATATTTTTATCCTTTTTTTTTTTAACAACAACAACAAAAAATTAATCACAGGCAATATGCATAATTTCTGACTCACCTCAGTGAGAAGCCAGAAGATAACATTATTAAGTAAAAATCTTCAACATTTTGAAGAATGCAAGAAGAAGGGTGGCATTTTCTTTTACAAATATGGAAATAAAATTAGAAATGAAATAGGAATAAAACTAGTACTTATCCAATCTCCAATGGAAGATCAACTCACTGTAATTGAAATCACTGATATAATTGTTGGCATTAATGATATTTTTCACCATGAGTAGTCTTAATTTCACAGAAAATCACAATAACTTTTTTCTATGCATATTATAAGGAAAAGTGACATTGTCACACAACTTTGTGTGTGTCTGTTATAGACTATTATCTCTGTTGCAAGTCATTGTTCTCTTAACAATTATGTATAATTAAAGTCCTACTATACATAGGGCACTCTGAAAGTAATGGCTCTTACTTATATCCATGGAAACTACAACAGATTCAAAAAGCACAATAACATTGTTTGATACAGAAAATTCTCAGCTATAAAAAGTTACTTTTCAATGTAGTCGCCACTTTAGCTATGAAGTTTCACAAGCAGTTAGTAAGACCGTGCATGCCATGCTTGTAACAATCTGCAACAGTGAAGGTGAGACAGTTTTTCAGAGCTTCTATGATGGTGTCATTGCTAGGAAAGTGTTTTTCTCACAGTCCATCTCTTATAAACCTGAGCAAGTGGAAATCTGAAGGCATAAAATCTGGACTATACACTGCGTACAGCTGGAAAAGTCATTCAAGAATGACTATGTCCTCTACAGTCTCCAAACTGTTATGAGGTGTGGTGTTATCACACTGCAAGAGAAAAGTTGTCGTCTTCTCTGGCCCAATTCTGTAACTTCAAACTGTAGCTTAGAATTATGACATAGCAGTCAGAGTTGACGGTTTCTCCAGATTCTAGGAAATTCAGAAGGCTCACTCATTTCCTATCCCAAAAGTCAGTGCACATCACTTTACCTGCTGAGGGTTGAGTCTTGAGCTTTTTCTTTGATGGGGAACTTGCAAGTCATAGAATTATAGAATCACTTGAGTTGAAAGGGATCCTCAAATCTCATCAAGTCCAACTCCCCGGCAATTAACAGGGATATCTACAGCTAGATAACATTGCCCAGAGACTTATTGCATCCTGACTTTGAATCTCTCCATGGATGTGGCATCAACCTCATTTCTAAACAACCTGTTCCCATGCTTCACTAAACTTATCATAAAAACTTCTTCCTTGTATCCAATCTAAATCTCCCGTCTTTTAGTTTGAAGCCATTTCCTCTAGTCCTGTCACAAAAGATCCTGCCAAATAGTCCGTCATCTTCCTTCTTATATCCTCCTTTCAGATACTGAAAGGCTGCTATCAGGTCTCCTCACAGCCTTCTCTTCCTCAGTCTGAACATTCCCAGCTCTCTTAGCCTGTCCTCATAGGAAAGGTGTTCCATTCCTTAGATCATCTTTGTAACCCTATTCTGAATGCACTCCAATAGGTCCATGTTTCTCCTGTACTGAGGACTCTATGTTGGGATGCTATACTTCAGGAGAGGTCTCATCAATGCAGAGTAGGTCAGGATCACCTTCCTTGACCTGGCCACATTTCTTTTGATGCAGCCCAAGATGCAGTTGACTTTGTGGGCTGTGAGGGGACATTGATGGCCCATGTCCAGCACACCATCCACCAGAAACCGCAAGTTCTTTTTGGCAGAGTTGTGCTCTATTCTTACATCTTATTTTTTATCTTATATTTAGAAGATTTTTTGGTATCCTATTGAAATGCAGACAAAGACAGGTCTTGTTTGCTGTTGCAACTTAGAAATCCATGATAGACTTCAGTGTCATTTTAGATGAAATTTTTTTAATGAACTGAGAATAGGTTTTGCTGGGAAGGAAAAAAATGTTAGACCCCACCAAGAAAATGCTGTTAATATTGTGCCTTACCAATTGCCATTTCTGATGCCTGGAGTGTTTAGGACAGACTTTTGCTCTTCCAGGTAAAGACAATTAGAATTTGTTCTAGTTTGTTGCTATTTCTTGCTGTGAGCTCCCAGTGAGCTCAGCTGCTCACATGCTAGGCTGGTAGTTGCTTCAGCTGCTCTGTGTATTTCAAAATTAGCCTTCTGTCTTCAGATACATTTAGGGACTTTCTCAGCTCATACCTCCTAATGTGTAACACAGCAGCAAGCCAAATTGAAAAACAGAGAACAGCATTAGATTATCCTATCACTCTTTCTCCTAAAATAAATAAATAAATAAAAGTCACCTCTTTTTGCTGCTGCCTCTTTTTGCTGCTGCCTCTTATTGATACTGCCTTTCTTGCTCTTCAGCATTGTCTCTTAAAGGTATCTGAAGATGCAGACATTGCATGTTTCCCAAATAGATATGTTTCTTGATAACATTAGATGTTCATAAGTTTAAGGGCTTTAGAAAGGATATATTTCAAATCTAGGGTTTTTCTGAACGTTTCTATGTAGGTCAGTTGTACCTTATATGTTTTATAAAAAATGGATTTCAATAAAGTTTGTAGTATCAGATAAAGTACAATGAAAAAGAAAGCTAATTATTCATAAAACAAATACAATTTTAAGTATGGCATAATGGCAATGTTTTGATTCTATACATGTCCATGAACCTAAGGAACAAACAAAGAGCACTACATGCAGATTTGACATCACATTGAATTCAGTTTGATAATACAACTAATTTAAACCATGCAACAGTTCTTGGTGTCCCCTATTGGATTTGTTTATACTTTTCGCAAAGGTAATCTTGATAATTCTACTTTGAAAACTCCTTCCTTGAACAATCTTGAAATTTATTTTTCAGTGCTCAGCTTTTCTAAAGGTATCACCAAGGATGTGCCTTCAACTAAATTTTTAAAAGATCTTAGCATATGGCGAAGTTATTTTTTTGCTGTAGTATCTGTTTCTAAAGCTGTTTAAAAGGAAATAAATAAAAATATGACTAAAAGCATTGGTTTGGAATTATTTAACCTGAATAATTAGCATTTTACGGGGCTGGTGATGTTTTTGAGTAAAAGTAAAGTTCTCTAATAATGGACAGGTTTGCATATTTAGATTCTCAGGTTTTCTGCACTTGTTAATTGCCCCTCAGTGAGACAATTTTTCTTGAGAGCCAAGTATTGCCACCTGTGCTTCTGAGATATCCACTTGGAAAACTTAAACTCATTTTGTTATTATATGAATAACGTCCACAGAAGCACATTTATAACTCTATGTTCTGTTATCACCAAAATACAAGAAGTCCACCTTCCTAGTATATTCTGAGCTCAAAGGTTTTTTAGACATGCATGATAAGTCAGGCATAGAAACATCTTGCAACAAACCACCACACAATTGCAAAATAATCACCCTACTCTGCTCAGCTATAACATAGAAATTACAGTTATTTTGCAGAATAAAAAAGATTTAAGGGATATGCATGCACACATTGATTCTGCATCAAGACCCTACTACATTATCTGAGAAACAACCTCCTCACAGAAAATTGAAATACTTGATTTTCTCTGTTTAATTTGTAATAATAAAAAAATATATGAACTATTTAATGCTGCAGCATATGGAATAAACAAATACTGCAATTATTTTTGTTGATAGCATTTTATAATAAGTGAACTATGAAGACAAACATCAGTTAGTTTGTAGAAATTTATGCCATGAATAAGAAATGTCTATTTTATGTTAAAGTGCTTGCCATTAAGAATACATGAGAGTTTATATTCTCTTACATAATATAGTACCATGGCATTCTATCCATTTTTCAGGCTAGGCTTTTTGTACATACATATGACTTTTCACACAATACCGATATCACACCATATCAGAATTCTTTTAATGCTTCCTGAAAATTCAAAGAGAACAACTGGCTTTAATAGACTAAAGCTATTACTACACATTATCATATTTTACCACACTTATTGCTTATTTAGATATTGTAGAATTTGCATTTATCAATCATGACTGATTTTGTGGAATACAAGTCAAATAAACATTAAAAAAATGTATTAAGAAATATATACTTTTCTAAAGGATGGCACAGTTGAATATTGGAAAAACTTGTAGAGGACCCACAAACCTGATTTCTGAACTTCAGTTTTATGTCTGTTTTATAAGTTTGCAATGGAAATCTTATTTCAAAGAAAGGAGTTTTTATAGCTTTTACCATTTGTGTCACCAGTGCTGTGGGCTCATTGGCTATTCATAGATGATCGTATCTGTAATGTTATTAGTATCTTTATTTCCCAGAATCATTGGATGTATTTCCTGGGGAATCATTCTGTACAGTGGGTAAATAATTCTCATTCCCAAACCACTCTTTCAGATTTTATCCACTAGGAAATACAATTGACTTTCATTTGTTTGGAGGACATGGAGAAGTAAACACCTCTCATATATCATGTTATGGCAAAGCTCCTTAAATGGTATAGAAGAATTTCTGATAAGGGACAAGCTTGAATCTAGTTGAATCCTGTTCTCAAACAGCTATGGGAAAACAGAGGAGGGAGAAAAAGGAAAGCAGAGGAAGCTATTACTTTTCTACCAGCTTAAAAAATTATTTCTAACTTTTCGTCCCTTCTCAATCTATATTGACCCATTGTCACTTCCATTAATTGATAATGACTGGACATACATAAAAGTAGATCTTTGATATGAGACTGGTTTTTCACCAAATTCTTTTTTTATTCACTAGTATTGTAAATTGTGAAGGAAAAAAAAAAGATCTTTAGATAACTCTTTTATTAAATCTGTTAATTTTATTAGTATTAAGCAGTGTTGATTTACGGTAATAATTCTGCTATTATCTTCTTATGGTAATAATTCCGTTATTATCTTCTTTTAGAAAAGGCTTGACTTTTTTCAGTTTAGATGCTTTTTTTTCTAAACTGAAAAGGGTCTGTAACCCCTGTCAACAGATTATGGGTTGATTTGGCCCAGTTCTGTGACAAATGGACCTGTCGCCGCATGGACCCATGCCCTGGAAAAGGTGAAGGGGGAAAAGAGAAAGGGTAGGGAGATGGACCTAAAAACAAAACAGTGGCAATATTCTGAGGAGGAAAGTTAATGTACTAAAAAAGATATCAGAATTCAAAATTTCACTGTATAATACAATATAATTAGAATTGAAGCAAATAAAATCAAATAAAGTGAGAGAAAGAGAGTGCCCTTTGGTTTCAAAGATCTTACTCCAAAGCTGAAGAAAAGATGTTGAGGAAGCTCCAGCTGCCCATTAGCAGCAAAAAGAGGCAGTCTTGGGATTTGTGTGCAGTTTTATCTTTCCCTCTGAGTGGAAATGGGAACACAAAATTCTCTGGGTATGCAGTTCTTCTCTTCTGAGAAGAAGAACCAGGTACCCCAAAATTTGGCGGTCCACAGAACTGGAGTATTAACTCTTTAATTCCCTGTGACTTATATGATGTTCTGATGTGGAATAATGCTAACAGGTTCATAAAACCATTACAACCCCAAATCATGACACTGATTAAGTCCAGTGCAAGTTTTTAACAGGTTCATAAAACCATTACAACCCCAAATCATGACACTGATTAAGTCCAGTGCAAGTTTTCATACCAAGAAAAATGCTTCTTAATGATTCAGATGTAGTAGTATAAAGAAGAGCATCATACTTTAGAAATATCTGGTACTCAACAAGAAGTAATGCTGGGAATATTTATTCTCAAACAGACTGAATATTGACCAATAATTGTTGACCACTTCATTATTTTCATTTAGTGTCTAATTTCCGCAGTGATACATGCTCTATGACTTTTGTTAAGTTCATATTCTAATTAAATATTAAATTAGTACCTTTCTTTTTCCCCACCAAAACATCTTTCTCCTCTCTTCTTTCCAAATTCTTCACTTATTTCAGCTTAGAAACACATTCCTCCAAAATTTTATATCATGTTGCAAACAAGGCATACTAGATCCTTTCAGTTGTGTCTCCTAAAACTAATATAGACTTATAATGTAAAAACAGAAAAGCTGCATTGTTTTGTATGGTCCTAGCTTATAACTGTGTAAGATGTTCATCTCTTATACAGGTAAGGAAAAGAAATGGAAGTATTTTATTTTAACCAGACTCCACTAGATTTAAAATATGTATTTGTGTGTATACTTGTAAGTACATATATATATAGAAATATGTATTTAGCTAGGATATTATTCCAGTGCAACATTATCAAGTCAGTAGTAATCAAATAAGGAGTTATTCGTTCAGATATAATAACAATATTTATATTCCAAATTTATACAGGACATAAATTATAATCTCTTCATTATTTATTTATTTATTTTGCGAGAAAATTTGTGAATGTCTGCTTCTTTTTTAATTCTTTCAATGAAAGGAAGACACATATCCCTGTTCCCCCCTTGGGATGGCCTGAGCTGTCAGGTCCTTTCCTCCATGTCATTCCCAGAGCTGAAGCTCAGCCAGGCCAGGTAATGGGCACTTGGCAAAAGACTGTTGAATACATGGTATTTATCATTCTTACATGTTCTTCTGAAAACTTTTCATTTAATTTTCAATGCGCAGCCAAAAAAAAAAAAATTAATTAAAAGAGTTCTAGTTTTCCAGAATCTGTATATATTTATATATATAGATATATATGTATTATGGAAAGCAATATCCGTGGGAAATATCTAAGAAATCCAGTATTTGCTTTCCTGACAGTGAGAGGAAGAAGAGCACACAAAGAGTGAGAGAGAGAAAAAGCCAAGGAGGTAAAAACCTGATCTTTCAGATCACTTGCTTTACCGAATCTTGAAAAGACATTCCCTCTTAATATCTTGTTGAATAAAAATGGATTTCTATCATTTTAAAACAGAGCTACAGTGACCACTCGGGTGCATAGGTAGGATATATATAAATCATTTCAATTGTATAACATTCTTTACCCTATCATTCTTGTTATCTTTCACCTTTCTCCCCCATATCATGTTTACAGACAGCAAAACACAATGAAAATTGTACTTTCTTATGAAAGAGTCTGAAATAATTAATTGAATTTATCGGAAGAAATCATTTGTCCTATTCAGACTTAAGGTTGGAGACACTACTTGGTTATCAAACACTGACCCTCTAACTCCTTGGTGCTTCTCATAAGTTTGTGATTTATACATAAGCTTCTAAGAGTAAACTATAAAATGCTGTGAAATACATCCTTTATTGATGATAACAAAAACACCTTCCAGGCATTCTGATAGTTTGATGCAGCTTTCCACCTCAACTTATAACTGTCATTTCTCCAAACATATTTTCCATTTTCAGAATACAGTCCTCTTTAAAATTATTCTGAAGATGTCTTGTGTAGCTAGAGACTCCTTTTTGGGCTTGTAAATTAATATTGATTGCCTGATGCTGCAAATGGACATTGGTACTTAATCCATCGTTTCATCCATCCAGATGGCTCCTTCCCCAAAGACATCATCCTATTTTAAAAGCAGTTCCAACAGAACAACATAATACTACACCTGTATAGATGAAAATGTGGGCTTCAATTTATTTATTTATTTATTGGAAGTCATTTGTTTTTCTCCACAGCATGGGTACTAACCAAAATGCACAGCCATAGGCTTCATATTTTGTCTGATTTTTTTTTTTAAATACTGCACCACTGATGTCTGGCTTAAATAACTAAAAGACATAGACATTTTAAAATATATTACATAGGAGTTCCATGTTTATATATTAGTTTATGCCAATATATGATCGGAAAGATGAAATTTCAGCTGAAAAGAAAATATATAGAAGTATAGGTGCAGTTTTATGTATGCAATTTCCAGTTAGTTTTGTCTTTGACTCCCCCATTGACTTGTTATTAGTATTAGGATTTAAATATGCATACATATATATATGTGTGTGTTCTTCTGAGCTCCATAAAGGTTTTTTTTAGAAGAAATGCATAAATCTTGGCATCTAGTACTGGGTGTGTAGTGTTAACTGCCAATGCTCATTTAACTTATTCCACATAACCTTAAGTGTTATCTTTTATCAAAACATTGCCTAAGTATTATACAACTGTGTATGTTTTGAAAGACAAAGTTAGTGAAGAGATTTAAATATAATTAGCAGAATCATTAGTATGCTGTAAAAAGTACACTGGTTGATCTATTTGGCTACGACAAAAACTATGCCCTTGTGAGTATCACTCCTGCAAGTTCAATGTGCCAAAGAATTTCTCACCTCTGTAACCTTTACAGTAAGTGAATACATGACTTCAACAACAGCAAAAAGAAGTGTATTAAAGGACCAAGGCATTTTTATTAGAAATAGTTATCATGTTAAATATCCATAGTTAATAATAACAACTTATTCCTGTTTTCTATGTACAAATTTTGGAACAAGGTTCTTTAGCTCTAGTCATTGTCATTATTTTGTTTATAGAGGGTATTCTCCTCTGCCCCGCAAGGAGTAATTCTTTGCTTTCTGTCTATTAACCAAATTCGCCTTGTTTTTTTTTCCTTACTTACATTTCAAGGTTTTGTACCACCTCTGTATGTATAAGAAAATAATGTTTTTTGTACCTGAAGACAATTTTTATTTAATTATTTATTTTTTTCCCAAAATCAGTGAGGTGCTAAACATCATTCAGTCTGGTAAGGATAAAGCACTTCTAAGTTAGGTCTGTGTGACCTTTAGTTATTTTGACTACAAGTACAAGATATCTTCTTAAATTGTATACTAAAAGGTTTCTTCTTCCCACAATTATTTAATATTTCTAACAGTCTATTCAGAATCTAGTTTTACTGAATTGACAGGTTTTTACAAGCTTGTAATCTTTTAAAAATCATTTCCAAAGTTTTCTTCAAGCTTCTTAATTCATCATATTCATCACCTTTGTCTCTTGGCATTTAATTCCTGGATTATGCAGATATCATTCTTTTCATCTGAATAAATATCTGAACAGGACGGCTTAATAATATTGCTATTTCCTTATCTCCATTCTGTAAATTCTCATAGATTTCCTAGGAGGGATGAACTCCTCCCTTTGACATTTGTCTGTTCTGTTCACACTTTCATGCTTTTCTTTTTTCTTGTTATTCTTCATACTTTTCTATTATTTTCATTTTCACTTTAATCTCAAGAGGACAGCCCTGTGTTGTGGTATGTGCTATAGCTATAGCACTTGTTAGGGCATCAACACAGCATTTCTCAAACTGAAGTTCACAAAAATAAGCAAAAGGGGAAACAAAATTGCATGGTAGAAGTCAGCAGCCATTCAGTGCTGTCTGATTCATCAACTGCTCTGTAGTGAGAAACAGGAGTGGAGCTTTTCGCAGCAAATGATTACATGAGCTAACTGTAAATGGTGGCAGCAGTTCAGTTTCACCAGTAAAATGGAGTGAGAACAAACATCTACATTTAGTAATTACAGTACATTCTAACTCCAAGGCCTTAGAAAGAAATCCACAGCATTCCTTCTGAAAATGTAAGCCGCTGATGATTATCACATTGTAAATGAGGCCGAGTCAAGGTTTTAAAAAGTGATTTATAAGTATCTCTGCCAGCTAAGACAGAGTTTATCCGATTACTCCCATCTTAGGGGAAAAACATGTACTAGAAATGTGTTAAAATAGCATGAAAAAAAACAGAAACATATTTACCCTGTAAATCATGCAGGAAAAGCATTTTCTGCTGGTGAAGATGATATCTGTACAGAATTCAGATGAAAACTGATAATGATTTTGCCCAAGGACACCGTGATCTGCCTCAACATGGCAATAAGTTATTTAGTAGCTCTTAGTGAGTCTAAAGGTTCAGATGGAACTGGGATTGAAAGAAAGAGTCAGGAACCATTGGTGTCATCCCCAATTTACAGATGTGTAGTCAGATTAACATTTAGAACTAGATCATACAGACCTTTCTGCATCTGCCTGATTCTTCCTTAGAGCAGAAACTTCTCTGGTTACTGACTTGCAGAATCAGCTGAACAACCAAAGGGGTATGATATTTCCTGAGTCAGTCTTTGAACTGTTGCACATTTCAGTCTTTTCAAACATCAAGTACACTGTCTTTTTTTTACTTCTTTTTTTCCCCCCCTGTTCTTTCCCAAACTTTTCTTCCCTTCATGAAATAATGGATATGCTCCTGAGGAAAACACAAGCATTACACATAAGCAGATAAGGGAGGTAGGCAGATGAGACTGTACTGTGCTCTCAGAGGAAGAGCAAGGCTCAACTACAGCAGTAAGATACATTTGTTTCAATCTCAGTAAAGAAAAGCACATGCAGAAATTGTATACAAAGCCAATCTTTTAAAGCTTGTTCACAGATTAGTTTGTTCTAAGACAATAGGAGGAATAGAAATTTCTCCTTTTGTAAACCTTTGATTACTGTGTCCCTGATTGATATTCTAATTAACTCATTTGGAAGAAAATGCTCTAATTAAGTAGGCTGCATTGCTTTATTTGTCCCTTGATGGGAATATATATTACCTAAGAAAATCTTAAAGCCTTGATTTTTTCATCAGTACAGCATCTCAACCCACCACAAAATAAGAAACAGATGCCATTTATCGTAAACTAAAAAGGTCCAAGAATTCTATTTTCTTCATAGTACTGAATGATGTTTTTTCTTCATCTTTACTACCATTACTATAATGGGACATGTTCCTAACTTAGAGCATGTTTCATTTGAGATTTTCATACTTCTAATTCCTGTAACTATTTTCTGAATACCTACTTGGATGGAGTTCAGTTATGCACGGTCAGTATTTCACAGTTACAATAAGAAAGAATCATCGGTAACAATTAACTCTGTTCAGATAGTATGCACTGCACACCTGTGATGACCCTCAGAAATCCTTCAGATTCCCATTTTTTTCTATCCTGGTTATTAGCTGTGAAAGTTTATGATACTAAATGAACCTTTTGTGTGAGGGAAAAAAATCGAATTAACCTTTTTTTATTATTCATATGGATAGCTTACAATATTGGTTCACTATTGTGTTTTCTTGCCTTCCATATTGAGATTCTTAGGTACTTTCTTTTAAATATGGCTACGTCTAAAAACACATATTTCTAAATTGATAATAAACATCATGATGAACTAGATATTTATCTTTACATCAGATACTCCAAGTCTCTCAGCAGCTCCCTGAATTTGTTAGTCCTGATAACACTGCATTTCACATTAACTTTTATTTTTTCCAGACAAGATCATAAAAGTCACCAAAACAGACATCAAAACCACCAAGGAACAACAGAATGAAATAGACAGTAGGAACTAAGAAATTACTCTTCAAATAAAGTATTTCTATCACACTGCTCCTTGATCATACTGAGAAATACAATATAGACAATTTCATAATGAAGATTGTAATTTCTGGTAAAAAACACACTGTATATTCAGAATTTTAGAACAATCACAAATAAACACATGTAAAATGTATACTGTGTAGGTTTTTAAGACATAATTGACAGGATAACTGTTTCATGTTATAAAGCATTTAACATATGTTCTGGTTTACAGTCTGAACTACTACTACTTCATGAAAATTTTATTTTTTTTCTCATCTGGTTCTACATATCAAGTAGCTACATGACTGAGGTGATATTAATGAACTTATTATAACTTAGAGCCAAAATGTAGAATTTTGGCTCTATAACTTAGAGCCAAAATGTAGAATGATAAAATCCATGTCAGTTTCACCACTGACTTTAACAGACTCAAGAGTTTACCCTAGGTATAAAAGATATATACATTTCTGCTTCATCATATCTACCTTTTGAAAAGGAGCCAGTCAGTCCTGGAGAACAGCAATATTACATAATGCTTTTTATTTTATTTTCTTTCCCCATGGAATTTTTCATCCACAGTCAGTAACAAAAATTTTCATTGATCTGTTCTTGCTTTTATTTCAACATTTTCTTTTAAGGAATACAGAACTACCAAATAATATTGCCTTTTTCTTTCTTTTTTTATACAGCAAATAACATCAGTAAAACATGAACTATCACATATTTAAATATCAATTAAAATCTGAATTAACCTAAAAACAGAGCAGAAGTTAGTGAAGGGCTTGAATGTGTTTCCAGATCAGAGATTCTGGAAAAGCTTTGTACTTACCAGAGAAGTTCTACATACTACACCTTATTCATCAACAATATTGATGCAAAAATGCTGTTCAAGATACATACTTTCAATGCATCTTAGGACTGCTTGTGTTGAACCACTTTTTATCTATCTCTACAGCACGAGATATCACTGATTCTAGAAGCAGAACTTTGAATTATTTTGTGGTTTATGTTTATGATCTATATCTTCACTGATAATGGTATATACCAAAGCACATTTTTTTTTCAGATTCTTGGAGAAGGATCATGTTGCTTGTAATGTGCAAAGACAACATGCTGGATATACATATAGCATCAATTTAATTAAATTGTCTTCTCTTTGTTGAATTAAGTCAGACTCTTAACATCACTTAAAGTAATTTATAGTAGTTTAATAGCTGTAAGTCAATCTATTCAAGGCACATTTTCTGCTTTCTTATGAAAAAAAAAGAAAAAGAAAAAACACTTGGATTAATTCTGGTCATTTCATTTTACAATATAATTCAACCGTGGCTAACTTTAATTGGAAATGTCATACATACCAATATACAAGACCAGATACATTTTAATTCTCAGAATTAAAATTATGCACTGGATCTATCTTCTGTTACTTCTTCTAGAGATGAAAATAGGACCTGTTTATTTTAAAGCAATAGTTTGATTTTCTTTAGTTTTATTTTACACCAGTAAATTATTACATATTATATCAACACCAAGCACTTCTAAAGTAAAAGGAGTACAAATTCTTCTTTATGTGGCATGACATTTCATTAGGGTTCCAAATGATGTAAGTCTAACATAAAATGGTTCTTATTCACTTACATAAATAAGGGACTTAAAGCTAAAAAATCATCCTTATCTGCTTTTGTATGTTCAGTTATTTTAATTCTCCTGACATAAAGCTAACATTTTTTAAACTAAAGTCACTGAAGACTGCATGAGCTTGGTCTGCATTAATGTCTAAGGATCAGGCCCAAGCATTATGCTATATGAAATCTTAAACTATTAAGAGCTTTGAAAATATGTCTATTATTTAAAGTCTGGGAATTTACTCCCTAAATTTAAAATAAAATTTTTAAAGTTTCTTATTTACTACATTGGATACATCAGGTTAATCCACATGGAACTTTTCCAAACCTATATTATTTGCTTTTCTTGATCTTTTACAGTTTTATAAATCAATATTAAAATATCTTTTGATCCATCAGACAGTAAGAGCTTCTTTGAATATATTTCATTTTATTCCATCTATGAATATCAAGAGACTTCTAAAACTTGTGGTTATATGTCTTCTGAGAATTCTTTAGAATTCACGTAGTGGCAAAGAATTTGGAAAATTTATGAAATGTTAAAAGAAAAACAGTTCAGGTTTGTTAGCAATAGCGTTCTTAAATAACTGGGATTTTTGTGGTTTTTATTTCCCTCTCACAAACATATTAGCATGAACTTACATCAACTTACAGAATCCCTGCAGTTCAGCTCTATCCAGACATGTCAAGAGGCTCTGGTAGGAATCTTTTGTTATTAGAAAATAATCAGGTAACAGCACAGGACCCATGCCTTTCAGTGCTCTTCTTTTTGTTCCAGTTACATCTGCATAGATCATAACTCTCCTAATACTGTATTTTCCGTTTTCCAAAATCCTAGATCTATCTTGCCTTGACTAATTTAAAGATTTATCATGAAATCCATTAAAAAAAAAAGGCCATAACAATTCAGTTTATGAATGCAGTCATAAATGAGATAATTTGGTCAAAATGTTTACAGAAAATACCTAAAATTTACCAAATACTGCAGGTACATTTCTCTTGTACTCTACATTATCTATCATGTTCTAGGTTACAGATTTAAGACTGATTTTGTGAGGCATGAAATATAAAAAAAACTCAATTTAAAAGTGTATTTTCTAATTAGAATTTAACGCATACTGGAAATTTTGTGACTAAATTTTCCATTAGAAATTTTGTGATTGAGTTTTTTCTCAAGACTATTGTTTCCTTTCCACTAATACTATGTCTAAACAGCATAATAATAATATTGCATTAAACGTGGACAAGGAAGCAAAATTAAAATAATAAACTAATTGTAATTTCTCCATAAAATCTTATACCAAATAAAGAAAGGGTTTGGTTAATTTTATTTCATCAGAAGATTTTTTAGAGGTTTATTTCTTGTATCTTTTATTTTCATGTGTTCATTTCAATATTATCATTTGTCCAACAGAGAACATAACACTAGCATGTCTGATTATATAGAATATAGTAGTTCACAATAAATGTTTTTTGTTTTTTTTTTGAAAAAAAGCCTGTATTATAAAGCATTCAACAATTGAACAAAGACAACTAAAATAAATGAAATGACTGTCACACAGTATATTTATTAATTACATCATTACCTCATCACGTATTTCTTTTCCTTAGAAAGTCTGCTTATCAAGCAGTGAAGTAAACAGACTCTGCAGTAGAAAAATTGCATCACAGTGCACACAAGAAGGAACAAACTGAAACTTGGACAAAGTTAGATACAGTACCAGAGTGTGTGGGTGTTGTCCATGTATATAAAAATACAGCATTTTTCAATTATTTGCTGAGTGTTTGTG
The DNA here is from genome assembly GCF_038088225.1 of Cyrtonyx montezumae. Classification (NCBI taxonomy): domain Eukaryota; kingdom Metazoa; phylum Chordata; class Aves; order Galliformes; family Odontophoridae; genus Cyrtonyx; species Cyrtonyx montezumae. The sequence continues at coordinate 64,515,622 of NW_027072034.1, read as the reverse complement.
CAGCATATTGGTTTGAATTTGATCCACCTATTTTCAAATGAATTTCAGAGTGAAAAGGCATTAAGAATTACTTGGGGAATGTGGAATATTTTATGAATTGAAAATGTTTGACTTGTTTAGGCTAGAACAAAGGAAGATGGTGAAGGATATAATTCTGCTCTATAAATATATGGCAAAAGAGTTGAATATAGAAAGGAGTAATTTTTTTCTGGGTTTGACAGAAGTTTTAGGTATGAAAACAAATAAGTTGATTAGGTTTAAACAGGAGTGTTACACCTCGGGGTTTTCTCTCATACATACAGTGCTTGATAAACTATGCAGTCGCTTCAAATCTATGGCTTTAACATCTTCATTCAAAGCAGTCTAGAAATCCTTAGTTTTAGCAGCTTCCTTAGCTTTTGACGTCAGTTTCCATAACTTATAATCACTGTCCACTTTTCTTAATGAATCACCGGTTCCTTATCCTCTTGAATTATATCCTCTTTTATTTTTGTTAATTTTGTCTCTTCCGTACTTTGCATGTATCAAATTCCTATTCTAGGTTCTGGTCTATCTCTGTTTCCAACCACCCATCTGTGCTTTCTATTGATGCTCCAGTAACCTTTTCCTCTCTGCTCCTACTCATTTCCTATTTCCTGCTACTCAGTTCTGTTTTCTTGCACAAGATGATTTGTATTACCTTCTTACTATATTTTGTCATGCTCCTACTGTTCAACTTTCAGATTTCTGTATTTTCAAGTTTCTGTTCACTCAATTTTTCCCCCAAATTCCCTTGCAAATAGTTATTAGACGTGAAGAATTTCTAGTGCAGAAGAGTACCATGGAGGGTGTCTTTCTACTTTTTCATGTTGTAAGTGCCACGACAAGAACTGAAAATGCCATCTTCCATTCTGAACAGCCTAGTTTAGAAGAATTCTTTAGATAAATTACCTGTAAAACTATAAAAATGCTATGAACATGTATGAACTTGTCTGATTTTTTTTCAGGTTTTTGATGCACAATCTAGATAGCACTAAGGAAGATTTTTCCTGTGCAAGGTAAATACCCTGGTGGTTATGCTGAGCACTACTTATACTCATTGTTCAGAGAAAAAAGTCATAATTTATTCAGAAAGCAATTACAACTTTCTCGCCTACTTTTTAAATCCTCCTAAAACATTTTCTCTATATTTATTCCAGACATAGAAAATGATTTTACAGAAAGCTTTTGTAAAATTAGCCTTACATCAGATGTTCAAATAGGAAGATTCATTCAATCTGGTGAAAATATTGGTCCTTTTAGTGTAGAACATATGTTTACAGGGGAACAATAAGTTTCAGGAAATTTGAAGGGCAAGCACAGTTACCTGCAACTCATAGCAACAACCACAATCGTAATAATAGTAGTATAGCCTGCTTAAAGCAATGAACATATTTTAAATGGCTCTCAAAACTGGTAAGCTATACTGCGTGTCAACAGTTGTCATAGTATTATTTACAAATAAATTCTTAAATTGTACAACATTTTATTGGAAGAAAAAAAGGTGAATCAATAATAATTTATCTTTAAAAAATGCTAATGTCAATTATATGTAAATTCACTCCAATAATTGGTCAAATTCATATGAACCTTACTGTCATAGTAGCAGTATATGAGAAACTTTAAGGAAATATCAGCAATTTGTTTAGTGAAACATACTTTAATTACTGAAACCAACACAAAAATATCTGCCTTAATATGGAAATTCTAGTCTTGACCTCAGCAGGAAGATACAGCTTGCATTGATTATGTGAAAACATATAGGAAGTAACAGTAATTACACTGATTTTCATACCTGAATTAACATAATTGCTTTTAAATGCTAGCAGTGTGAAATCCCAAGTGAGTTTTGGACTATAACTGTAATGAGAATGGGTGACAGGAAAAGACAACAGTTCAGCTTCCCTAGTGATCCATCTAACTAAGGATATAATTTTAATTTTGCACTTAATTACTTTTTTTGTTTTGTCACACAAGAGTCTTTGTACAGCGTCAATTCTCTGATAATTAGGGTGATTTTAGACCACTAGAAACAAAACACAATCAAAAGCTTTGCTTACCTGTTTCCTGATATACAGCAGTTTATGTTTAGAGTACAGACTGAATTTTAATGTATCTTTCAAGTGGTAAATTTTAACAAGAATTATTTTGAATCTGTGTAATGCTATTGATTGGATTCACCTCTTCAGATATCTGAACATGATCTTTCTCCCCTCAGCTTTCTTGGTAGCAAGCAGAGAACAAGATTGAGAAGCAGTAGAAGCACTATCCACTATCTAAAATCATGATTAAGTAGACTGAGTGCAACAGGAAACTAAATTAAAAAAAATAATAACTATTTTATAGGAACTATTTTCTGTAGGAACATTTCATGTTAAGGTGTATGGTCATACAGAATATATTCATTATAAATATTGTACCACGCATATCAAAATTAAGTAATTAACTGTAATTATATATTTATTTTACCTTTATACCATGAAAGATGACTTTGGCAAGCTTGAAAACCTTTTTGCAGTTCAACATCCTCTACAAAGTAAACCAGAGCTCAACACTGTAGTCAATGTAGTATTGACAGTTATTTTGCCATAGACTTTGGTAGTATAGAAGAATTCCCTAACTCTTAGTTTAAAATGTTAGCATTAAAATTTTTATAGAATTGTTGAACATTTCTGAACCTATTCTTACATAGTATTAATTATGGCCAAATAGATACTAATTTGATGGCATATGTTTCAGTAAAGGTTTCTCCCTTCTCTGCAGAGAAGTTTACTTAGTCTTTCAAACATTCAGGTGACAAAAATGTTGATGCTTTGTGGGATGAAAAACATTTACAAAAAGTAAATGAAAGAAAATCAAGACACTGGAGTAAAACATATTTTAAAATTAAAAGCCATGGCTGAAAATATCTCTCATTTAATGAAGACAGCAATGAAAACATGCAAAGGTATTTATTGTAATTATAAACACCTAACATGTAGATGGAACTAGAGATGAAAGATAGCTCTTCCTTTTCTATTTGACATAGGGATTTTATATCTACATATTTATTTTAACGCATTTTACATAATTTTCTATCTTTAACTACTCAAAAATGTAATGCAAAATTATCATTAGCTTTAAATGAAAATTAGCTTATGATTAGTTAAATGAAAAGTTATGTTCAGGTTTGTAGCTAATATTTCTTCTACATTTAAAGCTTTGTATGTAATTCCGGTACTATCTTCAGAGGATTTTCAAGTATAGAGTTATACAAAAGACCAGTGTAAGAAAGGACTGTTTTTGTGTTTTATTTATTTTCTCAAGTAACCTTCTTGACCACAAAGTGCTTGTAATCGTTCTCATTGCATATCTGTATGTCCAAGGTTAATGCTTTGTTACTTTATGTGAGGTATAGGCATTTACTTAAAAGAAAGTGACTGTGAGCGCATAATATATTAGATTACAGATTAGTATGAGCTGAGAAAGACCTAAGTTTTCCTTTCTGCTCTGAATCAAGTGGAATTTAAGTCTTCAAGCATAAATGGATGTGTTGAGTCCTCCTATGGATATTTCATACAAAAATAATGCTATGCTTCAAGGAAAAATAGGTCAAAGGTTTGGGGAGACAATCATTAGTTCATAGATAATAAAACATCCTTGCCAAAACTGTATTTTGTGATTTTTGAGAATTTAGTTAGTTAGTTAGTTAGTTTTGACAAAGAGGTTGTATCATTGTAGTCTGCATGCTATTCCAAATGTTGCTATATCAGACACCTACACATATTTTATACTTTACCTTTCAGTCTAGAAAACATTGTCAGAAATTACTGCAGTCATCATGTAAATACCAGTACACACTCAAGCTTTATAGTCTGTTGTTACTTACAATTTTGTTATGAATATGAATCAGAACTGAAAGCTTAACTCATTCAAAAAGCATATTCTTAGCTTTCTCAGTCTTCCAATATGAAAGAAAGGACATGGAACACCTTTTGTTCTGTCACTATCTGTTCTGCAACAGCAGTGACAGCAGTTGAACTGAACAAACTCTTAAGTGCTCCCCAATACCCACAATGTGTTATGCATGTTCAGGAAAAAATTAGAGACAGTTATAGTCTTACCTCCAATTAGAAGATCATTTTCAGATCTGGTAGCACCCAGTGAATGAAAAGTTAGGAATTACTTCAGGAAGCTGCCTAACAGAACAGTACCATAAGCTGAATTTATAAGGAATCAGAATCTGTTGAGCTTAGTGCTCAGGGCAGGCCATAAATTTATCTGAAATTCTTTCTAAGTAAATTTATGGAAATGCAGAAACAGAACCAACATCCTTCTATTGCAGTTCAGTCCATGTACTGGAGTCACATAGGAGTGCAAACAATAAGTGTCAATTGTGTCTATTTACATATGATATGTTTAGAGTACTCTGAAGAAAATTTCCAGTTGAATTTCCAGTAAGACATCTCAGTGAAGTTTTACCCCCATATTTCACTGGTAGTTTCTCTTTCTGAGCTGATCTCTGGATTTCTTTTAAAATTGCAAGGAATCAGCAATATTGATATGCAATTGAGATAATTTTTGAGCTAGAAATTAAATTTGAGACCTGGATGAGATTTGTTCTTGATTTATTTATGAACTGCTTGCTCCTTTCCAAAAGCTTTCTTCCAGCTTTCTCTAATACATTGTAAATCAAACTGCACTTAAGACTTCATGTTTTGAAAACTACTTTATTTTTTTAGTTATAGTTAAAAGTATTTCTATAATTTGCTAGTGATAAGAATCATGAGCGAACTACAGAATGTCCTAAACACAATATTCTGAGAAACTTGTACATGTGGCAGTAAGTAACATGGTTAAGAGGGCATGGTAGTGATAGGTTAACAGTTGGACTAGGTGATCTTGGTGGACTTTTCCAACCTTAATGGTTCTCTGATTCTATAAAATATGACAGTAAAGAAAATACTTAATACTTAACTGTTCTTTAAAGGTGCTGCAATAGGCACGTTAAATACTTCAGTGAAATTTCTTGAGAAGATTTTTTAATTTAAAATATGAACAAAAGGATTAAGTTGCCTTGTGTTTTCCCTTACTTCATGTGAAATATATAGGAAAGAAAGGGAAAAATTATTGTTCTATTCTACACCTCCCTGATAAACCCCCAAATAAATAATTTAATATATTTTAAACTTATTTCCTTACGTATGGATTTATGCATTGTAATAGGAGGGTAGATAAATTACAAAACTTTCTCCTAGTCTGAACCCCAGCTTAGGCCACATAAACATTTTTGAATTTAGTAATTTCCATATTTCAAATTGAAATATATTACATTTGAGTAGAACAATGAACTACTAATTATGTCTTATTCTCTTTTTTTCCCTTTCATCTTTTGTTCAATCATCTTTCCATGCAATGCATAGAGCACTGTATCAAATTGTATCCTGCCAGTAACAACAGACTAATCATTTTAATTCCTTTCTTTGGCTAATAATCTCTTGATTCATAGCCATCTGCTACACTATATTCTCTGACTATTTCATCCTTCTTAAAAAAAGATTATTTTTATTTTCTTCTATAGCTCAAGAACTTTCGCTAGTTTGGCTAGGGTTTGAATTTCTTGTCATATTTGTCTCAGAGTAAATGTCCTCCATATTGCTCATGACAGGTGATCAAAACTAGTTTCTTTTACTGTATCTTTTTTTTTCTCTTACATCTTATTATCTCATTAATTTTTTGCATTTAAAAATCCTTTGGAAGATTTTCTGTCAATTTTCAGAAGTAGCAGACTGTGGAAAGGGAAGAATTTCCATTACTGACACTAATGCTTAGCACTTGTGAAACGTAAGCAGATCAGAATGATTTCAGGTAAGATTTATGTGCTGAAAGATGAAATCAGGAAGTGCACAACTGATAAATGCTTCTGCATACTAATATGTTAATGAAAAAAATAGGAGCCAGAGGAACTGAGAAACAAAATTTTCCTTCTTACTCAAACAGATTAAGATAATTTTCTATAAAAATGAGTCAGTGTAGTAAAATGTACTGTAGCATGTAGGGGAAAAGTGTGACGTGCTTGTTTTATTGCCTACCTTTAACTGGAAGCTAATTGATTTAATTTCATAAAACATTTTAATAAATCCTAATTAGAATAATCTGACACATTACAGGAGTGTTCATAACCTGTTCCTTTTAAAATACATAGATCACTCAAAAGTAGTTCCTCCTATTTATTTCCATGGAAACTACAACTACATGGATTCTTAGCAGAGTTAAGTTCTCCTAAATCTTTTAACTTTAAAGAATGGATGTGATCATTTGTTCATTTGTGTAACTACCATCATTACAACTTAAAGTGATGTTGTATTGATGCTCCTGATGGGATTTCCTCTCCCTTTAACATTTCACTTAATCTAAAAAAGGGATTACAATGTCCAAGATTAAAAGCAGGTAACACTCATTTGCACTAAGAAAAATGACTCTCTGCCACCACTAGACAGTAATTGAGGGGCTACCAGGCGAAGCAGTGTCAAGGCTACTTTTCCCTCCCACATCTTCATTCACAAGACAGGCATGCACTAATTCTCCAGCACAATGGGCAGTCGAAACAACCTGATTTTTAAATGAAAGCTCAACATTTCTATACTGTGGGTCTCCTACCATCAAAAACACTGTCAACGAGATAAATGTTCAGTGAACTATTGCTTATGTGACAAAACTGTTAAATTAATCCGCATATAGTCTACACTAGCATTATCTATGACAGGTTTTCAACTGGAACTCCAAAGTTATATAAAATTTATTTTTTGTGTATTATTCTTGAGGAAGAAAGTATTCAGTGATGGAAATAATTTCTGTTCATTTAAATTCAGAGTAAGTCCTATAATACAGATAGCCCATTCTCAGATTTATCTCTGATATATCTCCTCATTTTGCTTATAAATGTTAGTATGTTCTGATCACGGAAATATAATTTCGAGTAATCTGGGAGGTTTGCTGTACTTTTAAGTCATATGCTGAAGTATTTTCAATGGAGAATCATTGGTTAACAGCATCTGAACAGCAGTTCCATGGAGAAGGGCAAATACAGCTTATCTTTTTGGCTTCTTTTCAATTCTAAATATTTTCTTTCTCTTCTTTTTCCTTTTCTTTCTTGCATTCATAAGTAAGTTTTTTGTACATTTTTATTTAAAGTACAACTATAATTTTATAATGATGGATATGATAAACCACAAAATTTATTATGAGGATCAATGGTAAACCAAAATTTCTCATAATGTATATTCAGTGACATCTAAAAAATATTTAAATTTAGAAGATATTAAAAAGCCTCTCTCTCATAAAGACACAAACTGGATTACTTGCTTCAGTTTATGCCTGCCTTCAGGTACAAAAAAAAAAAATCATTTTTCAGCCAGTTAAATTCATGATCAGTTTTAACATTATCACTCTTCTTCTGAGCAATGGCTTTAGTCTTTTGTAACACAGTTCCTAACTATTGTAATATATAATGCTTCTAAATGTTCTTTTCCTGCCACTAACCTGGCAAAAAGGCCTGCTTAATGATATTTATTAGTGTTTTCTTGTGAAAATAAAATGATTTGTTAACTATGAGTATTAAACAGTAACTTAATGATCAAATTTAACAAGTCCCTACATCTTGGCCTGCAAATTTCTTAAAGAACTTACCTAGAAGCACTCCATGACACAGTCTGCTCCTCAACATGCTGTTAGAAATCACTGGAAAGACTCCAACAGCTAGAAGTTAATTTGTCCCTAATATTTCAAAATAATATGTGAGATGACTTAGACAAAACAAAAACAATTTAGCATGACATTAATATTGAGCAAAATTTCTAAGGGATAGATTCATAAAGTATTAAAAAAAATCCTGTAGCCTAATCAATGAAAATAGCTTTATGGAAATTTGACCTTTTAAGAAAAAACTGGTGCATTATTTCATGAGATGATACCTTTGTCACAGAAACTTAGTAAAATTAAGACTTCTGAAAGTATTTAGTTAATGCTGCACGACATAATTAGAAGTTACAGTGCACAGAAGTGAAGTGATCAGAGGTAGTCAATTTCATCCTAGAAAGAAAATTAAAGCAGTCCAATCATTTATGAAGATATACTGATTTCCTCTGTTTTCATACAAAAAATATCACTGCCTGCTTAATTAAGATTTATTACACAGAATGATTTAAATAGCCCACTATATTCACTTTGACTAATGTGAAATTAAGATGAGCTATCATCTCCAGCTCCACACTTCTATCATTTTAAGTTTAAAGTAATTTGGACTATCACAGAAAACATGAAAAACAGTTTTACAGGTAGGCAACAGACATCAAGTAATTCTAAACATTTGCTGAGTAGCTGTTTGGTGCAAAAAATTACTGATGAACATAATGAAGTTCTGTACATGCAAAACCATATACAAAAGAAACAACTACCCTTTTCTACTATTTTTTTGCTTTCTTTTTTTTTTTTTTTTTTTCATACTTCTGCTTCCTTTTTTATTACCTTACAAAAAAGCAAAAGAACCTATTACCCTTTTAACTCTTTCATATTGTGGCCATCAAGAAACAAACTTCCAAATAAACGGTGGTCATTAAAAACATCATCATGCTATCCAAAGGAATAGCAACATTTTGAACCCCAGTGTGCTGTTCAGATACTAATTCAAGTAATAACATTCTTCCTATCTCCCCCAGTGTTTCATTAGGAATACCATGTTCACCGTTTCCAGTCCTAAGTAGGAGCTTGATTATGAAAACAGTAGTTCATCTTGATGATCCTTTTGGGTTCTTCCAACTCAGAATATTCTATGACTTGGTGATTCTTTTTCAGCAATTAATTTGATCTTGGGGGAATTGTTTGAAATAATGCCTTCATGACTTCTCCTCTGTCAACTTCCCAAGGTCAGTGGTATCTGAAGTTGAAGAAAGAGCTAATATCTGTAGCTACAGCTGATGCATAGTAGCAAGGAAAAGTATTTCTGTTATTCCTGTAGAAGCTGTATGGAATATCAGGACATATAGAAAAAGGGTTATTCCTGCAATGAGCCACAGAAATAATAGAATCACAGAATTGGAGGGGTTGGAAGGGACCTCTAGAGACCATCTAGTTCTACCCCCCTGCCAAAGTAGGTGACCTAGACCAGATTACATTCAAGTGGGTCTTGAACTTATCTGGAGAAGGAAATTCCACCACCTCTCTGTGCAGCCTGTGCCAGTGCTCCATCATCCTCACTGTGAAGAAGTTCCTATGAACATTTGTGTGGAACTTCCTATGCTTCAGTTTGTGGCCATTTCACCTCATCCTATCACCACACACTGCTGAGAAGAATCCAGCCTTGTCCCTTTGCCTCCTGCTCCTTAGATATTTATAAATAGGGATCAGATCCCATCTATCTTCTTTTTTCAAGACTGAACAGACACAGGTCTCCCAGCCTTTCTTCATAAGGGAGGTCTTCCATACCCTTTATCATCTTTGTGGCCTTTCATGTGGCCTCCATGCTCCTCACCTTTCTAAAAATCCCCGAGATTTGCAATATTATCACAATTTTTTGACGTTACAGACTTGCTCAGCATGCCAAAATTCATTTTGTTGAGCTTCTTCCTCAACTTGATTGTGGGTATTCATTCCTAACCCTATACCAAGAGTAATTATTTTTAAAACTTCCCATACTAAAACATGGACGGTCTGTATCATTTTCTTTATATTATTTTTATGTACAATTTGTTAAATTTCAGCCTCTTAACTAGAATGCATTTGCATTAAAATATGCTTTTTTCTGCTTGTTTTTTTTTTTATTGTTTTTATCAGTAAGACTTTATAACCAATCAATGACCCACAATAATAAAAAAATTCACTACAATTTCTGATTTTCTTACTAAAGACTGTAGCAATGTAAAATAGTTATAGTTTTCAAAGCAAAAAAAGTCAATGTTTAAAAACTCTCTCTTTCTAAGGTACCTGTCTATATTGCATATGCTAAGGACCATTTTGCAAAGCTGGATGTCTATAGCCTTGTTCACAAGAAGCCATTTTGGTGCCATATCATCTGAAGCTATTTAACCGATGTGTAATCACTAAATGCTATTCAAAAACAGAATTTAATTTTACTAAGCTACATGGTGTCAGTATACGCCACAAGCAAACCTTTAATGTTGATATAAAGTTACAGAATGCCAAAACTGATAGAATGTCTCTTTTGCCACCTGAATTCAAATCAAAACTGAAGAGAATCTGGGATGACTAAACTAGTCATATATAAGCCTAAATATATGAATGACTTAATTATGAATTAAATTCACTTCTGTGGTGAGTACCACATAGTCTATGTATAGATTAAATAATATAGTTTTGGGTTTTTTTTTCAGTTTGCTAAAAAAAAAATCTTCAAAAATCTTGTTTGTTTTTCTTTGTTTGATTGATTAATTCTTTGTGGCAGATGTTCTTGTGATTTCTATCATGCCAGAAGAAATTCCTCTTGTCAGTTGTACAATTGCACCGAAATCCTGCACCTAATGATTACAGCTTGCCTGTCAAATAATGTCATGTTCAACTTGTCTATTTTCCATGCTTTGGAGTTTATCCATCTTTAATTTTGGCAAGTGCCATGGCCTCATTGTTCAATATCTGGTTCCTTGCCAAAAAAATTGTTTTGTCTTTTTAATCACTAGCTCAATTAACACAAAGTGGGTGATACCTCAGCACCAACAGGAAGCTGACATGACTGCTAATTCCTGGTAGTCCTCTGTTTACTATTAAATGTATATATTTTTCTAATGTTTGAAACATTGCTAATAATGGTGATATCAATCAGATAAAAGGTGTAACGGATTTTTAAAATAAGTTCTGTAATATCATACATAACACTTCAGTTTTAATTAGTTGACATAAAATTGGTTTATGCCTGAGGCCTGTTCTACTTTATCTGCTATGTGAAGATGTTCCAAATCATCCTGAAGGTCATGCATGAAGATAAACATCAAACAGATCTAAGAACAGTTCTGCTGAAAATAGTAAAATTTGGCCATCTGCATAAGACAAGATTTGGATTTGACTCAGCAATGGTAATGCACTGTGGTTGTCTTCTTACTAAAAAACAGCTTAAAATCACAGGAAAAAGAACTGTGTATGAATGGATGGAATTACACCTTAACTTCAATGTATTTAAATAGATTAAGCACAAACATGAAAGAAATCTGAATTTTCTTCAATTGTATAGCATAAATATGAGCAAATCAAATGCCAACTAAGTGGTCACCCTTCTTCTGAAATTATGCTTAGGAAGAATAACCCAAATGTCTTATTCAAACACAATGGAACCTCTATCTGTCAGTGAGTGAATGTTGGATATATTAGTATCAATTCAAATCTTCCATACCCTGAAAGATCCATATACTGCAGTCAGAAAGGGTCTAGAGGGCAGTATGCATAAATATGGACAATGAAGAAAAGTTTTGAATTTTCTGTACATTCCTAACTGGTGGAAAATGAGAACCCAAGAAACCTTTGAATTACTCAATAGGAGAAAAAAAAAATTGCTGCATATGCACGAGACAACTGCAAAAATGCAAAGATTTCTAAAAGTAAGAATTTGTCATCTTGCAATCTATATTGATCAGAGCAGATTTTTTCACATTATTCTCAGAAATTTAAGAAGAGATTTATCTTGCTTAATTATAGGCTTAGAAGTTCCAGCAAAAAATTTCACCATCATTGTTTTACATGATTTTCAAAAATAAATTGAGATGTCTTTTTTAAATGTCAGTTTCATTCTGATATACTGAAGAAAAAAAAACTTTAATAATAATACAGGATTTCATTTATTGCCTTTTCTTATAAAGTACAGTATATTTACCCCAAGATATAAATATTTCATAAATAAACTTGTTCTCCAAATAACACACGTATTATGTATAGAACCGAACTCACTTAACTCCCTCACACTGTATTCATTTGTAACACAGAAACATCAGCACAATAATGGGAAAAAAAAAACATAGTTAAGAAAAAAAGTGAATGTTTTATTGGCATTTTCATTTTCTTTTTTATTCTTTCAAAGCTCCATAGCTGCAATGTAAGGCGGTGGCTGTAATATTTATAAAACTGACATTGCAGCAAAATGTAACACAAGCAGGATTACTGTTGGAACACAGTTTTGTAGATGATAGTTCTTCAGCTGCCCGAGGCTTCTACTGAAGACTCCCGTGCACTGTAAGTAGTAGGATACTTTTTTTTTTTTTTTGTAGGCTAACAAGTGCAGCACAATAAAAAACAAACCACTCCAGAACTGAATATCATTATTAACCATGAAGTCTCATGAAAATCAAATGGAAAATCATGCTTGTTACAGTCAGTCAGTCATTCAGTGACTCTTGACACTGCTATTGATTTTCAGATTTCCATTCCTTATCCTATAGTTGGAGAGCCAATATTTTTCAACTCTGCAACCCAGTACACATATCACAAAAATGCTGATGGATCATTTTCTAGCCGGAGAGCATCCTATTTTATTGGCTGACAATAATAAAAAGATGTGGGATACACTTGTATGTAAGTTGGTTTTTTTACTTAAGAGCAAAGAGTAGCCATTTCAATTATAATATTTGGTACTCAAAATAACAAAACTGTGGATGAGTGAGATCTAAGCCCATAGGAGGGCAGGGCAAAACTAAGCATCTTTTTGTCTTTCCTTACTTCCCTTTTTTTTTCCTTCCTTCCTTTGTTTTTCGTTCCTTCACTTTGTTTTTCCTTCCTTCCCTTTAATTCCTTCCTTCCTTCCTTCCTTCCTTCCTTCCTTCCTTCCTTCCTTCCTTCCTTCCTTCCTTCCTTCCTTCCTTCCTTCCTTCCTTCCTTCCTTCCTTCCTTCCTTCCTTCCTTCCTTCCTTCCTTCCTTCCTTCCTTCCTTCCTTCCTTCCTTCCTTCCTTCCTTCCTTCCTTCCTTCCTTCCTTCCTTCCTTCCTTCCTTCCTTCCTTCCTTCCTTCCTTCCTTCCTTCCTTCCTTCCGAATTCCTTCCTTCCGAATTCCTTCCTTCCTTCCTTCCTTCCTTCCTTCCTTCCTTCCTTCCTTCCTTCCTTCCTTCCTTCCTTCCTTCCTTCCTTCCTTCCTTCCTTCCTTCCTTCCTTCCTTCCTTCCTTCCTTCCTTCCTTCCTTCCTTCCTTCCTTCCTTCCTTCCTTCCTTCCTTCCTTCCTTCCTTCCTTCCTTCCTTCCTTCCTTCCTTCCTTCCTTCCGAATTCCTTCCTTCCGAATTCCTTCCTTCCGAATTCCTTCCTTCCGAATTCCTTCCTTCCTTCCTTCCGAATTCCTTCCTTCCTTCCTTCCTTCCTTCCTTCCTTCCTTCCTTCCGAATTCCTTCCTTCCGAATTCCTTCCTTCCGAATTCCTTCCTTCCGAATTCCTTCCTTCCTTCCTTCCTTCCTTCCTTCCTGTCTTCGTCAGTCATTTCCTTTTATCATCTTAAAAATAAATTTCTCTGTAACTTTCTTCAAACATTAATTATGTTAGCTCAACAAATAAGCATGTGTGAAATTATGTTTAAGATCATGAATTGTATACTATATGAACAAAGCACCTAATTATGACAACTATAAAGCTTTTGCAAATATATTTTTGTGCTTGATATCAATGCTATTTTAAGTATGTAGATACTTTTCAATTTAAATAATTCATTCTTTATTTATTTGTTTTGTTGATTCAATCTATTTATTTATTTATTTATTTATATCTTTTCTTATTTTCCCAGAAATGTGTAAATCTGTAAACGCTGGTGATTTCAAGAGTACTTTCATCAAGTACTCTAGAACAAATAAAATGAATTTATCTATTTCAATTTTTCACAGCAGGTAAACATGCCAGTCTTCAGATATCTTGCAGTTATTTTTATGAATCATTTTAATTTTGTACTATTTTTTAATGTTGTACAAGTTCCACATTTGCTTCTGAATATTTTCTTAATGACTTTCCAAACATGAGGACCAGAGAAGAAATATTGCAAGCATATGAGGAGACAATATCTCCATCATACATCTATCTGTTCTGAAAATTAGGTTTATGTTGTTTTCCCTTATGATGAGTTTTCCTCTTTTCTAGTTTTTTTTTTCCTTTCTTTCCTATTTCTTTTCTTTATATATTTTCAATTATGTGAACGAGTCTGTGGGCCATTTCCAAATTTAAGACATTTCACCTTTCTTCAGTATAAGAATGAAGTATAAATGTGTGAAACCTTGGAAAATAAACAAGGTGCATTCTGTACAAAATTTTACAAGCTCAAAGAGAAATACAGGAGGAAATGGTTGGTTTTTTATTGAATTAAGAGTGTGAGGGTGTATCCACATACCACCAATAGGCTTTCAGTATAATAAGTTGGAAAGAGGAATAGGGTTGGAACATCTCTGTTCTTTCATCTTATTTTCATCACGTTTTCATATGTTTCTTGCAAACAGGTAAAACATCTCCTGTATTGATTGGACTGGAAGGGGAGAAGTCACCTGGGACTCCGTGGTCACCAAATCTGGTTTTCCTCAGATACCATTATTCCCTTCTGTCAAGTCATAGGGTGTTTTTGCACCTGCATCATCACATCACAGAAACACAAAATTATTTAGGTTGGAAGGGACCTTTAAGATCATCTAGTTCCAACCCCACTGATAAAGGAAGGAACACCTCCCACTAGGTTGCTCAAAGCACCATCCAGCCTGGCTTTGAATGCCTGCATGGTGGGGGCATTCACAACATCTTTGTGCAGACTCCAGTGCCTCACTGCCCTCTGAGCAAAAAAATTTCCTAACATCCAATCAAAATCTCTTTTCTTTTAGTGTAAACTTATTTCTCCATGTCCTATCGCTACTATATGATGTAAAAAAACACTCACCTTCCAGCAAGTACTGGAAGACCACAGTGTGATCTCTCAAAGCCCTCTCTTCTTCAGGCTGAACAAGCCCAACTCGCTCAACCTGTCCCCAGCAGAGATGTCACCAGGCATCTCATCCTTCATATCTAACCTCTTTTCCATGTCTACCTCTTCTTAGACTGTATATTGCACAAGGTGATATGCAGGTACCATGATACTGCACAGTGGAAGATAACAGGAATAATTGAATCTAAGCTATAATACTCCTCTTATTTCCTTTTACTCCAATCCAAACAGAAAGGCAGTCAGAAGTGGCATCGGTCTATGAGCAGGGACATGCCTTCAACTGGTAATATAACCAAGTACCACTCTGTGATCTAGCTTGCCATCAGAAATTTCATTTTCAGTGTCTGGACTGAAACACTTTTAGTAATAAGCTCTAGATAAAGATCTGAGAACTTAATTGCTCTGAAGTACTTTTTCCCAGCTGAAAATCATGGAAGTGAGGAATTACTTTACTTCCTAGTTTGTTGAGATTTAAGGGTTTTTTTAAGATCATATTAAGGTTTATGGCTTTTGTTCATGAAATTAGTGTTCATATTTTGCTGCCTCTGCTGGATGTTATGTAATTATGCTAAGAGTTCCTGTGGTTCTCATTATTCTTTCTTGCTTGCTGTTGGTGCACACAAATAAATTTCAGACTTCCCTTGTGGCCTACATAGTTTACAGCCAAATTATTCTTGGCAGGACTATATTAGGAAGTATACAATGACTGTTCTCCAGAGCCCATGCAGAAGGCAACTATATTCTACTTGATATTCTCAAGGGATGACAACAAGTACAATGGGCACTGCTGTTAATTTTTTGTGACTTCTGAGTGTCTTCAGGAAGTTGTGGTAAAGGTATGGTTTTGATTCTCTATATCTGGGATCACAGAGTGTTATTTCACTAAGGTAGTAACAAAAGCCATTGTGAAAGTTATATTTTAAAATCAGTTTTGTTAGCACAGTGTGCTTCCCACGGTCTGGGGGACATTAGGAATACTAATTATTGTGTCTCTGCTTGTGCAACACTGCACAAGACTTTTCCCTAAACAATCCATAGTTCTTACCCTTGTAACATCATGTTCATTTGCTGTAATGAAGAGCAAGAAGGAAATTATCAACATCTACATCAAAATCTCCTTTGAAATCCTAATACAACTAAATATACGGAATATAAGGTTTAGCCTATTCTTTCAGTGTCTAGAAAAAAATCTGTCTGGCAACTAATGGATTTTTTAAGGAAACATATCTAGCTGTCAAGCTGTTTAATTTTTTTTTTTTTTTTTACTAATAGCAAAGCTAAATGAGCAATGGATAGCAGAAAATAATGTCAAATATGCGAGTGGAAGAAAAGGTGAGAAAAATTTCCCTTATGTAACTTTAATGGTTACATGATCTTCCCTAGAAATCTAACAATTCATTAGTAAGACTTTGGTGAAGCATACAAAAAAGGTTATCACTTATCTCTACTGTGTGAACATTACTTATGAAATAGAAGAGGAAATGAAGGAAAGAAAGACCTGTAATAAAAAATACTGCAGTTAATAAATAGGCCTGTAACAAAAACTCAGTACAGTTGCACTAGATTGCATTACAGTTTAAATCTGAAAACATCTTTATGATGTGAGAATATTACAGGATGATCTTTTGAATAGTTCTGTTGCTCATATATTGCTTAAAACAGTTCTGCTTCTAAGAAGCTGAGTACAAATAATATATGGGATGATTTGTGTTTGTGTCAATAACATCAAGTTTATAATCATAGATATAAAGAAGGAAATAACATTTTTAATAAAATATTTATATGGAACCTGAATAACAGCAGATTTATACTAGCTTTAACTTTTCTAACCAGAATCATTCCTCTAGAGCTCAAGGACTTCAGAAGTGGTTTGACTTATATGCATTAAGTCCATATGTTTTTACAAATGCAGTATTTTTCAAATGCAGAGATTTTCGTCTTTAGTTGGGAACACTTCCTGATCCCACTCTTCTCTAGGC
Organism: Cyrtonyx montezumae; assembly: GCF_038088225.1. Taxonomy (NCBI): domain Eukaryota; kingdom Metazoa; phylum Chordata; class Aves; order Galliformes; family Odontophoridae; genus Cyrtonyx; species Cyrtonyx montezumae. Next base: position 64,498,713 of record NW_027072034.1, on the reverse strand, counting down.
TGAACTAGCCCAGCTCCCTCAGCCTGTCTTCATAGGAGAGGTACTCCAGCCATCTGATCATCTTTGTGGCCCCACTGTGAACTCTCTGTAACAACTCCACATGTTTTTTTGTGCTGGGGGACCCAGTTCCATACACAATACTTTGTTTGAGGGCAGAACAGAGAGGGAAAATCATCTGTCTCTCCCTGCTGACAACTTCTCATTTGTTTAAGCCCAGGATACTCTTGGCCTTCTAGGCTTCAAGCACACAGAATTATAATAATTGATAAATAAAGAGACTCAGACTAGAATTACTGCAGTTTTGAAAGGGATCCAGATCACTTCATACTGATATAATACTTGTTAAATTTTGTTTTTCAGAACAAACAGAACTCAGAAATTTATGAGGAAATAGCTGTCTTCTTAGCATTTTGAGCCTACTGCCAAAACCTTAATGAGAGGGCTTATATCCAGAACAATTTCCTAATCAAGGAAGCTCATAGAACTTCAGTTAAATCTTAATTTCCACTTTGACTCATCATTCCAAACAAATTTCTACTTTTTCCTATCATTTCAAAAACTATTTTGTATTATTCACCAAAAAAAAAAAAAAAGTGGAAATAACTTCAGAGAGATTTTAATGGTAGGAAAAAGATGAAATATCAATGAAAATATTTCAGACTTCTTTTTGGATCAGTGATAAACAGTGAAAATTGTGTTTTAAAGTGCAGTTTTTCAGGTTGGGAGAGTGAGGAATTAGAAATTATTCATCACAGAATTCTTATTTGAATACTTTGTACAGTAATTTAGTGTTATAGGCAGCAATTTTAGTAATTAATTTAATTTAATTTAATTTAATTTAATTTAATTCCATGTTATTTTATTTTATTTTGCTTTCCAGAATTAAGCATGAATGTTGCAGGAATGAATCCTGTCTCAAAGTGTTCAAACATATTGTTTCACAAAGCTGGCAAATGTAGCTTTAGCTAGTCATTACAAAATAATGAAGGAGGTGATCAAATTTAGGCTCCAGGTCAGGCAAGTTAGAATAGAATGCAGTGCTTATTTTCTCTCTCATTTTATGATGATAAATTCATTTCTGGTTTTAGGAAACTGAACCATGGAGATTCTACTAATCCTACACCAAAGCACACTTAACGCTGCTATAAAATACAGGCTCTTAACTAAGGCCCCTTCCTTGGAGATGTTCAAGCAAGACTGAATTCCACACTGAATATTATCTCCAACAGGACAAATTGGCCACAAATTCAGGCCATGAATACTGCAATACTTTCAAGGACTAACATTTTACATACATTTAATATTTTATTCTTTCAAGGAATCTTAGACACTTCTTTATCATTTCAACAGACCATCCTGTTCAGAATTTTCTCATTTCCATGTCTTTTCATTTTTCACCTGTACTCTGTTTGTGATAAATTGGATATAATTGGATATGGAATAAGGCAATTTTATGATTTCCTTTCAGTCATCTTTTTTTGGGGGGAGGGGATTGGGGGGGGGGAAGTTATTCATCCTATGAGCGGAAGACCATGTTAAAATTGCTCCACTTTCTGACTATTTGTTACTCTTTTATTAGACAAAAGGGATTTTAAAAATTCCAACCCTCCTTGTATTCTTTTCTGTCTATGTCCTTTTCTTTCCTTGTTCTTATTGTTTTAACAAATACTGGAGAAAATGTCAAGATTTTTTTCTGAAAATGTTACTTCACAGTTGCTGTTAATGAAAACTTAAAAAGATGGATCTCATCATAGTCTTTATATAATTTCTATTTTAATATTTCAAATTCCTCTTTTGACAAGAAATTTTCTGCTTCATCTGTTTCCATCCTCATTCCAGAGCCTACACACATGGGATTTCCTTCAGAAACATACAATTCAAAGTAAGCAGAAAGATTTAGATCGGAAAATACTGCAAAATTTATTTGTGCTTAAAGTAGCCTTTTTTTGAGTGTTGCTTTATATTAAAACCTACTTTCACTGATACACTTGTCAGGCCTTGAACCTGTAAGTCTGTTTAAGGGCTCTTTTCATAAATAGGGAAGGAGTTCAATTTGTTTCTTATCAGTTATGTTTCAACTATAAATTATATTATTGAAATAATTATTTCTCAGTAGAAAAAAAAAGTGCTGGTCAGTGTTAACTCATCTATATAGGTGTGTATAGTCAAAAAATATGAAAATATTTTCATTGAATTTTAAAACACCATTTAACTTGTTATTTATTAAGCAATTGTTTTCATGTTTTCCTGTATGATAAAATCAAGACTACTTGCAAAATAAATTCCTGAAATTTGTCTTGGGTAGAAAGCATTGAGAAGAAAGAAAACCTGAAATTCTTTGATGTACTTTAGTGCTTTTCAAGCACACCAGATTTTATTCTTAGCCACTCTTTATAGAGTGAAGTTACTTAATAAAGCCTAAACTGAGACCAGTGCTATCTAGATTTTAAAGCGGAATGGAAACCCAAAAAAAGTTTTCAGATAATCTAAACATGTTAATTTTACATACAGATATACGAAAGACTGTGGGGGAGAGTTGGAGTATTCTGAAAAATAATTTGAAGTAGGCAGCAAAGAGCTCATAAGAGGAAACTGAAGGAAGATGAGAGAAATTCACACATGACATCAAGATTCACAAGACTAGAGATTATTATAGTTTCAGCTAGTACAGAATATTACTGGCATAGCTTTGCTAGAGTCACCTTTTTTATCTTCTCTATTTCATGTTGACAATTTTAATGTTTGACCTTAGTTCCATTGTTCATAAATGAATTCCTTACTTCTTCATTGGTTTTCCTTCCTTTGCTTTTTAGAAGCCATTTCAAAATAACCTATAGAATGACTGGCAGCTTCATTAATCCTCCACACTAAATCAGTCATTAACTCGTCTCAAAACAACAAAATATCAATGCCTTAACTTTTGAATGAGGCTGTACTGGAAAAACTTTCATTCTTCTTAACCTGAGAGACCTGAGCTCTCCTGCAAGCCATAAAAACAAAAAGTCATATTTTTTTTAACATACATTTAGCCATATGAAGGGCCACTAGTAGGATTAGAAGTGCTTTGCTTAGTAAAGGATAGTAACAACACTTTCTCCCCAGTCATGCACCATAGCGCACCAGCATACACATCTCTCATCAAGCAATTACTTCTTGAGCTTACAATTCATTTCTCACTGCAGTTGATAACACATGGCATGCATTCTTTTGTTTGTTACACTGTCACACTTTCAGATAGTCAGACAACATCCTAAATTAATTGTTGAATCAGGCCTGAAATTTATACATAGGACTAAAAAATTAAAAAAATATGTTTCTTCTGAATGCAGAAGGATGGGGGTCAAGAACTTTATTATTAATTCTTGGAATGAACACTTTAAATTATGTACATAATTTTTTCATGATAGTTTTGTTGTTGTTTGTTTGTTTGTTTTTCTGTCATGATACGATTTTTCAGCTCTTCTCAAGAATTTCAAGGGGGAATAGTTGCTTTTACAGACTTTAGCCAGGACCATCATAAATTTGTACACTACTCTGTTCAATCATTCATTCATGGTTTTGCAAAAATCTCATTAAAATCTATCACTGAGTTTCATGCAGTAAGCTATCAGATTTACTGTCACATAAATACAGTATCTTAAATGTACATTGAAAAAGCACTAGGTATTTTACCAAATGCATTAAAATATATTTTTAGGTCAACTTCTTGCACTGTGTTGCTGGAACACATCATACAATGTTAAAACCACGTAGTCTCACTTGTATGAAGAATCTGTTCCATTAATGTAGCTGAATCCTCAAAATCTGATTATCTGCAATTAACTCTGATACTAAGGAACTTCTGCTATTACTGTAAGATTTCGAATAACACTAAACATTCCCCCGACTTCTTTTTGATTGCACAATCTATGTACAGTTGCAAAGAGCTTTTGAATGCCTGCTTTTAATTGGAAGTAAAACAAAGACAAAACAAAAACTGCAAAAAATTCTTAATTCTTGCAGTTTTTGTTTTATTAGTATCCCTGCTCTGGAAACTGCATTAATGAAAGGATTATGTCAGTACACAACTTACGCGAGTAATCCCATTTAGAAATAATTACAGATAAATTATCGATAATTCTAAAGCAAGGTGAGTACACTATGCTTTCAAATAACGGCAAATTAATGGAAGGATGTTTTCTCCACACTGCTGTTCAAGCTCTGGCATGCTTCATGTTTTGCCAAGGACTGGACTTGTTGGGGTCAATTCCTATGTAGTAAGTGCTGCTCTACACAGTAAAAAAGCCTTTTGTAAAAAATAAGTTGACAGTATTTTCTTCCATGTTCATTACATTCCCTGGGCATTAGCTTGAGTCTGACGTTACATTTCTGATATGCTGTGGAGTCTAGAATTTCTTTACAACACCCTCCAGTCCAGTAGAGTGTTCATGCTGAGCTGAATGTCAGTTTAGCTTGCTCTTTTCATTAAATGCAGAAAGAAGGAGGTACACAACTCCTACAAACTTCAAAGTCAACAAATTACATCAAGTATTAAACAAAACTAAAAATTCACAAATAAAATTTAGAATTTATATGCTGATACATATATATATACAGCATTCATTTGTGAGGTTGTTGGAGTTTTACAACAGCAAAGAAATAAAGTTCTCAATCTCAGAAGCAGAAGAAAAAAGGACAAGGAAAATAATTTTTTTCTTTAAAAAGACTGTAACTTGCTGTGCCTATGGAAACAGTTTAAAGCAGTGCACAGTGTGAAAAACACAGCAAGGTACTAAGAAAAAGATGTCTATTGTGGATTGAAAATTTTTCCCTTGGAGTATCTTTTGTGTTATAGAGGAAACCTTCTTCAAAAACATGAATGCCATTTCTTCAGAAAAGTACCCTTCTTTGGCCCTTGCTCTGCTGGTTTTGCCATGGCTGTACTTTGCTTGCCAAGTTTGCTGTGGGACTCATATAGTTCAGAAGTCAAAGGGTGGAACAGAATCAATAGTCTCTGGCAGAAAGTTAAAATGGCAATGTGAAGCTTAAAGAAGTTTTGTTCAACAATCTTTGTGAGCCAGTAACATTTCCAGTTTCCTTTAAGCTCCTTTCAAGATCTTAAATGAAGAGTATGATACAGTTTTGCAAATGTGTATCAAGGGATCATTACTATAGATTGACAAAGTGTTTTGAGTTTCCAAATAACAAACTTGCTGGAAAAAAAAAAAGAAAAAGAAAAAAAAAAAGATTTTCTTAATAATTTTTTATATTTTCTGCATGTTTCCTACATGTTCTTGTTTTATAGATAAGTGATGTGTGACTTATTGTCCAATAATTGTTGCTAGAGATTTTTTTTCTCATTTATTAATGCAAAAAAGGGAATAAAAAAGTTTGTTTTAGTAAGAAGTGAAATAGTTATATTGTTCATAATAGCATTCAGGTGAATGAGAACCCTAAATTAATTTTGCATGATAAATACCAGAAAGAGATTAAATGTATCTTATTAACAAATCTTTAGAATAAAGCAATTGGTAAAGCATAAATTTGTAGATTTATTAGTTAATAAAATCATGGAAATACTCAATTATAGCATACTAAAATAGGGTATATTAGTTTCGAACACTATAGCCATGGAATGATATAAAAAGATACAACACATTAAAAGGGACATACATTATAAAGAATACCAAGAAGTCTGTTTTATACAAATGATGTATTAAAGAACAAAATGTGGTTTTCATTTAAGCTATATGCTCTGAAGTTCAAACACTTATCTGTTCATTAAATTATTATTGAAATTCTTTTCAGCAAGGAGTAAGTCAGACATTTATTCAGACACTGAGCAGCAGGTGCCAAAGATTTCAATCAGTCCATTTACAATGTCAGCCCATTGCTGTTCATGAAAAAGCACAATATTCTGAAAGTCTATACGCAGCAAAAGGGGCAAGTTAAGCCAGTAAAACACATATTTTTTCTACTATTTTTGGGGAAAAATCAACAGAGTATTTTAGACAATACGGTAAAAATTCAATTTTGTATGAAATATGTTTATTGCATGAATTCTGAATTATTGACAATTGGTTTCTTAAAAAAGACAGTTGAGTACCACTGTGTCAATTCTTTGTGGTATCATATGATTACTCAGTTAAAACCTATAGAAAAAAATTGTAAAACATACAAAATAAAAATATTTTAAGGATTGGTGAAATACTGCTCATCTGAAACATGCTCCCAAGGTACTGGTAATTTAGCTAGGAAAGCTAAAGGTTATGTAATGCTGCATACATCTTCCATATCACTTTTCATATGTTATGCTGGTTCTTAGTTATCTTACGCCTTCCTTGGGAAGGAGGTTTGGGCTATATTCTAACGAAATCAGTGATTATCCACTGATTTCCCTAGTTAGTTTTACTGAACCAATTCTGAGATAAATCATACATTCTTACTTTCAGGTAGAAATAGTATATTAAAGTCTGTTAAAGTAAATTTGTGCTTCACTAATGTTGACAGATACATAATTAGGCTTGTGGTCATGTCTTTTCCAGATATCATTAGATATCATTTATATGTTTATAAATAGGCAAATAATTATAGACTAATTCAGGTTGGAAGATATCTGAAGAGCTCTCAAATCCAACCTCCTGATCATGGCAGAGTCAGCTCTAAGATTAGGACAAGCTGCTTGGAATAGTTTGTTGAGTCTTGAGATCCTCCAATGACAGGTATTGCACAACCTCACTGGCCAACTTGCTCCAATGCTCACTTGTCCTCCTGTAGGAAAAAAAAATAGTGAAAAACTGGCAAGGACATTGACCATTTGTCTTTGTTCCCTGTGATACAACCTGTTTAATTTTATAGAATCTTATAGATTGAGCTCTCAAAAGCAGTGCTTGTCTTGATTCTCATTCATTATAGGCTGCTCTTCTCTGACTTGAACCCTGCGTTTAAACAGAGGCCTGAGAGACTATTGATGAGGACTAAGGCAAATGTAACCTTATGTGTGTCTGCTGTTTCTAAATCACCAGTCTGATTCACCAACTAACTTACACTTTCCTCCTTTAATCTCACTAATAATGTAGTACCAGAAACTCTTGTCTTTGATGTCCCTTGCAGGTCTCATCTCCAAGTGAGTTTTGGCTATTCTAATCACCATCTCTCTGTGCTCAAGCAATGTATCTAATTTTCTCCTTTTTCTCTGTTTATGATTCTACCCCTTCATATACTGCCTTTTTGCATTTGAACTCTGAGCTGAGTTCCCTAATTTGTGAAGCCAGTCTCCTAATAAACCTCCTTGTTTTCTTTACTGTACTATCACTGCATTCCTAGATATACTGCTACAGTAGTTGGAGCTGATGAGAATTACAATTGCATTTATGATAGATTAATGTCAGCAAACATTGACTGCTCTTGTGAATTAAACAAGCTGAATAATGACAGTCAAATTATACTTTCAAAAGAATGTTTTTGCTCCAAGTAAAGAAAATTAGGTATTTTGCCCTGCTTCAGTTATGGGTTACACTCTTAACTGCAGTTATGATGTTACAAACTTCAGTTACTATGTCATGAATAGACTGAAAATAGTATTTTTTCATCTAGATGTTTCTAGCTGAATGTTTTCTTCTTAACCAAAGTTAAACATCCACATTTATGTTTTCCACATTAGCATAACTTGCTCCTCTTAGTCATCTCACCTGTACTACATCTGTGGTTCCGCTCTTAGTATATGTATATTTTGTTGCATATGTTTCAAGGATTGAACTATCTTATCTAACATAGATTCATAGATTCATAGATACATTAGGTTGGAAAGGACCATCAAGATCATCTAGTTCAACCATCCTCCTATCACTATCCCTACCCAACTACTAAATCAAATCCCTTAGCACCTCATCTAAACACTTCTTGAACAGCGCTGGGGATGGTGCCTCAACCACCTCCCTAGGCACTACTTCAAAGTTCTTCAACAGTACTTCAAAGACTGACTGATAGAAAGTGCATTCATTTAATGTTTAGCTTTCAAACATCTTTCTTCCACTTTTTTTTTTTTTATGGGGGTAACAATATGCTTCAACTCATCATATGATTAAACCACATTTTTTTCTCTTTGCATGATCCTGCTGTAGTCATCTTGACCAATTTTACTGACTGTTCAAACACCACTTAGTGGAAAAGGACCTGTCACTTCATCTTTCCAGTGGGGGGGGTTGGGAAAGAAAGAAACAACATCACTTTCAAAAATAAAAAGTAAAACTAAAAAATAATAGCTTTAAAACTCTATGTATATTTACAAATCACAATGTAATGCACAACCAAAGAAATAGTAGCTTGTACTGAACTTTACCATACCACCCCAAGTATGTTTTACTCACACAATAAGGACTGAGGAAATCTCTTTATTCTGTTCTATAAATCAAAATGCTCCTATATTCACGAAGGAGAAAAGTTCATTCACGAAGGAGAAAAGTTCATTCACAAAGGAGAAAAGTTCATTCATTTGTCAAATAAGCATATTAAATCTCATTGGTTGACCACTAGTAAACACATACACATAAATAAGGAGGAAATTAATGATTATCTGAATATCATTACATGTTTCTGCAGTAACATCTAAGGTTTTGCATTAATTTTCTATTAAGTAGATAATGTTTTGAGGGTGGCTTGACTCTAGTATGAAAAAAAATTTGATAAGCACTGTGTTGGTTTCAGCTAGGGCAGAGATTATATTCTTCATTATATTTGGTATGATGCTGTTTTTACTTCAGGAGAAAAATAATGTTGATAACACACCAATGTTCTAGTTGTAGCTGAGCAGTTTACACAGAGTTGAGGATGTTTAAGTTTTTCAGTTTCTACTACTGTTCTGCCAGCAAGTATGCTGGGAGGACACAAGGAAGTGGGAGAGAATGAAGATGGTGGGAAGCTGGCCAAGGGAGCAGCTGCTGCTATGGGACTGGCTGAGTATTGTTTGGCAACTAGTAAGCAATTGCTTGTGCATCATTTGTTTTGTTTTTATATATATTATTATTATCATTACTTTTTTGTTTCTCTTCCTTTTCTGTCTTAGTAAATAGTTTTTATCTCAGTTCACAGGTTGCACTTCGTTTTTCTTTTCCTATTCTCTCCCCCATTCCACTGGGAGGGGGGAGCACATAATGGCTGTGTGGGGCTAAGCTGCCTACTGGGTTAAACCATAGCAAGTAGTTTCCCCTAAGAGTCCTTAGAGACAAAAAGTTTTCTGCAAGCATTTAAATTCACCTATATAAATTAGAATGACTAGTTTTTTGCTGAATTTAAGAAAAGTGTACAAAGTTCAGTGCAACATAGTACAGCACAGGACATGTCAATCATCACTTGAATTTGAGTTGTCAAATATGGATTTGAAGACTGAACTATTTGGTAGGTGAAGTGTAGTTGGGTGGTCACACCCAGATGGTTGTGACAAGTAGTGTCCTTAAGGGGTCCATCTTGGGTCCAGTGTTTTTTCAGCATCTTTATGAATGACATAGACTGGAATCAAGTGCACATGCTGATAGTTTGTTGAAATCTAGCTGAGTGATGCTACTGACACAACAGAAGGAAGGGATGCTATGCAGAAGGACCTAGACAGTCCTGAAAAGTGGACCCACATGAATACAGTGAGGTTAAACAGGCCCAAGTGATAGGTGTTGCACTTGGATCTGGGCAATCCTAAATGTGTACAGCCTAGGAAAAAAACTCATTGAGGGCAGCCCAGTTGAGAAGGTCATGGGTGTCCTGGTGGATGAAAAACTGGACACGAGCCAGCAGCATGTTCTTGCAGTCCAGAAGGCCAAGAGTATTCTTGCCTGCATGAAAAGAGAGGTGGTCAGCGGGGAGGGGGTTAAAAGGTTCAGTCTGTAGTAGTGTTCAAACCTAGGGCACAGCACAAGAAGAGCACAGAGTTGTTGGAGCAGGCCCAGAGCAGGGTCACAAAGATGTTCAGAGAACTGGAACACCTCTCCAGTGAAGAAAAGTTAAGGGAGTTGGACTTGATGACTTGGAGAGGAGAAGGCTCTGGAGAAACTTTATTGCCACATTTCAGTACTTTTAAGGAGCTTACAAGCAGATGCTGGACTGATAATTTACATTAATAGGACAAGGGCAGTGCTTTTAAACTAAAAGAGAGACAATTTCTCAATTGACAAGTTGGAAAAAAATTGTTTACTCAGAGAACGGTGAGACACTGACACATGCTGCTCAGAGAAGCTGCCCCACCTCATGAGGCGTTGAAGGCCAGGTTGGATGGAGCTCTGGGCAGCCTGATATAGTGAGTGGTAACCCTGCCCATGTCAGGGGAATTGAAACCAGATGATCTTTAAGATCCATGCCATTCTATAATTGTGTGAATTCCACCATACGCTGTACCAAAACCTTGACGTTATTGGCTCCAACATTCTTTGAGATTCTAAGATAGGATGTAGAGGTCCTGATTTAAGAAAATTACAGTGCTTCAACAAACAGGAAAGAAAAAAAAAAGTAATATATTTAACAACATTTTTATCAGTTCGAGGATGTAAACTGTTTGTTTCAATAGAGGTTACATGATATAAAACAACTAACCAAGTGTCTTTTTTTTAAAGTATTGGCATTGAGTTTTAAACTCTTCCAAATGATAGACTCTTCACAGAAATCTGAATATGAGTATCTTAATATTAATTTGCCTCAACAGCATTTATTTCTTAAATTTAATGCGTTCTCTGTGACTTCAACACCTTCTTCAAAATCCTGTATCATGACAATAGAATCTTTAGTAATAGATGGTGTTCTTATTTAGAAACTGAAGGGTATGGCTTGATGAACTCTGCTATTGTTCATGTTCTCTTTAAGGTTTATTGACTGTGAAGATAATTATATTAAGAAAATTCAGTCAGCCAAATCTTGTATTACACTGCCATCTAACATTGTAATGAAGAGAATATGTCAATACTTTTTTATATTTTTTATAATTTTTGCTTTCATCATACAAATAAAATCATGGTATAAGCTCTTTGTGTATTTGGATAAAAAGTTGTCTGTTCACAAGCACGTGAATATTAGATTACTAAACTGATCAGCAATTCTATTGTACAGTGTAAATTTGCATATAAATATTTCTAACTAATCAGATTGCTAATGTGCACTTCTTTACAAATAGATTGGTGCAACTGATTTAAAAACAATAAAATTGTACATAGTATGAAGTAGGACAAACCCAGTAAAGATGCAACTTCTATTTCTCTAACAATGGCAATTTTCAGGGAATTTTACGTAAGTCTGTATGCTCCAGTTGGTATTAATGCCTAGGCAAATTCATAAAATGAAAACAAAGTTAAACAACTCCACAAAAGACAGAAATAGCCTTTTAAAGATTCACCAGAGTACTTCTTCTGTGTCTAATCTAAGCAGCCATCATGGCTAGATTGATGGGCACTGGCATAGATGTATTTCATGAGGCAGCTCTCTCCTGAATGGTATTAGAATGGAGCCATCTGTCTTCATTGTCCTCCATTAACATGCCCCTCGGATCTATGAGGAAAATGTCTCCATCTCTATGATTCTCTATGATTATTATATCTGACAATTAAATATTTTAGACCATATTTAGTAATATTTCTCACTGATAATTCTTATTTTCTTACAAATTTTTACAGCTTATTTTTCAATGCTTAATTTGCTTACTTAAAAAGACAGTTTGTTTTGTTTCTTCTTCCTTTCATAGGGGTACCTAGTCTGTGCATGGTAAAAATGATTTTTCATTTACTTAACCTCATGTATAGAATGTATAGAAAAGAATAATTTAATAAAATCTGTAAAAGTACTCTGTGTCAGAAGTAGACAATTATTCACTAAGCAGGATATACCTTCTTTAAAGATAAGCATGCCTATCACTTCTCATTTAAAGGTGAACAATCAGTATATGGAAACTGCGTTTACAACTGCTTTCAGTGGTGAACATAAAGCAGACATCTGACTCTGTAATGTTCCTGTCATTAACTTGACTCTGTAAAGTCTTCAGCTGTCTATTTTTTTTATTTATCTCCATCAATTACATTATATTAACCAAATTTAAAAACTATTAGCATATGTCAATCTCTATATGAAAAATAAATAAATAAATAAACAGATATTCTTATTTGTTATCTTTGTCTTGCAGACCAGACTTCAATAACATGAAAGGTTACTCAATCTATATTTACCTCAGTGTTCTCTCAAGCTGCACAGCTAACAGTTTACAGTGTGTTTCTGAAAGGAGAAAAGTAGAAAATAGTGCTTGATGTTTAATAATTATCAGCTATTTTTTTTTTAGTCTGAAATGTTAAAATCTAGATTACTGAGTCTTTCCTGTATGAAATAAACAGTATCTCTAACAGCAAAATGGTTCTTTCTTTTTTAAACAGTAACAAAAACCAACCCAAATATATAATAATTTTGGTAAGGTAGAAGAGAAATAAACAGAACTCAGGAGAAAGAGATAACTAATACTGTTGTTGCACTGCCCAGGCCTTCTTGGCCTCCTTCAGAAAGAGAATAGCCTAAAATATCTTCATATATAGGTGTCTGCTTAGAATTCAGATGTACATAACATTTTTGTTGATTTGTTTGTTTACTTGTTGTCTGGTTGTTTTTTAAATGCAGTTTTCTAGTCCATTTGATGAAACACTAATAATATAAATAAATAAATAAATAAACAGGAGTAAATTTCCAACCTAGAAACTCATCAATTTAAATGTATCAGTAGGAGGGATTGATACAAAAGGAAGGAATCTAATAAAGAAGATTTATAAAATAAGAAAAGTACATGGAAAAATATGTATATATTGACCATTTATGAAACTATAATCAAAAGAATTTTGCAGCTGAAGAAATAATTTAAAAAACAAAATCTTATGGCCAATTTAAAGATCACTAAATGTTCATGAGTTAGCTTTGCTTATAGGAGCAAACCTAACCTAATTTAGCCTAAATGACCGATTTTAGAATGCCAGGTGACTACCTCATGGTATTTTAAGATATATACCCTATCGATTGTAGATAAGGAAAGCTAAAAGTTTGAAAAAGTGAGAAGAATGTGATATTTAGATGAGGAACATGTTAAAATATTGTATTTATGCACTAACACATCTTCTAATTCAGTAAGGTTCCTGCACCTATGAAAAATCTCAGAAACTTTCCTCACTTCGAAGCCATGATCAATTTGCCTTTGACTGCATTCCCTAATAAAAAATATTCTATTAGTACTTAATTCATAAAATTAATCAGCATTCAGTTTAGAATGGTAGTACTCAATATTAAGTGAAAGTCTTAACTCTCTAATGTCTGGCTCCAGCTCATAAGTTCACTGTAACTCTAGTCACTAAAGGAAAAAAAAATACTGAATATTTTCTTCCTTCCACACATATTACTTTTAAATACAGTACTTTAATTTGAAATATAATTTTGCCTCTGGAATAGCACAGATTGCAGCACGAAACACACACAGATTTTATAAAAGGCCATACAGAAGCAGGTGCCTTCATTTTACCAATCATTGTTATGTAAACTCACATAGGCCAATGAAGATGATGATAAAATGCATAACACAAAACTGCTTAATCCTGAGAGTGTAGCTGGTAAAAATGAATTGGTAGATGACCTTTTCACCCTTTCACAGAAAAGCCTATTGCTAATACTTTTAAATTGTGATGTATTTAACTAACTTCAAAGCTGATTATAAAATACCAATTTCAGGATGGGCAGGTCTGTATTTCATTATGGAATAAAGACCTCCAAATGAAGACAGCTTATATGCTTTGACTACTAAAAAAAAAATCTAACCCAAATTAAAAGACTGGGCTTTTTGCTTGTTCCTTTTATTTTTATTTTTTGCTTGCTTACTAAAATATTTCTAAAAAATTAATAATAAAAATCAGGTTGATTAATCAATAAATTACAACAAATACAGAGCATGGAGATTTCACTCTTTGATAACTATTATTAAAATCTCTGTCATAGGGAACAGGCAAAGTTTAACCTGCATAAGTTTACCTTCAACGGCTACTTCAACTCTATTTTCAACCCTATCTAAACAACTATTAATTATCTGCTCCAGTGGAAAGCTAGGAGCCATATTTTGTGAAACCAGGTCTATATGATGTCTTATTGTGACATTATTCAACTTCTTAGTCATTGCAGGCTTCACTGCTTCTCTTCTTGCACCAACAAGCTACATGTAGAAGTACATGGGGAATGCAGTTCATCCAAATTGCTGCACTCACTACCAGGTGAGGCTACACGTACAGACCACTCAACACCTTGCTTAGAGGTCATCCAATACCTATGGCAGACTGTACAGATTGAGTGCAAGTGCAGGCCAATCATCCTCACAAAAATCTTACTCTACTTCCAGTCATGTATTATAAAGTTGATGTGTTCTTACTGTGTGAAACATAATAGGGATATAAAAATCAAACCCTTTGTTGTTGTTTTTTTTCAACTATATCACTTGCAAAGATTCAATAAATAACTGCCACAACCAGTGGCATCCATTTATCCTGTCTTTGAAGGGTCTTCAATATGATGTAAGTAATGAGCGGGCTGTAAACAGGTTGGTTACCCTCCTGGATAGCAGGACAATCACTTACTTAAAACAAATATTCATGTCTAATTAGCCACCTGATACGAAGGGCTTAATCCAAATTAGTTGTATACTGGCAGAAGTAGACAGTATTTGACTGTGAGTAGTGTTGAATGTGAATGAAGTATTAGGCCTGTGAAAATAAATGACAATCTAGTAGACTAAAAAAGAGGTATATCTGTTTGAAGACTTTAAACTGTGCCTTGAAAAGGAAGTCAAAATGAAATAAATTCATATTTAGTGCATTGTATCCTCCAAAATCTACAAGTCTTTAGTAAACTGAGATTAGTTATATGTCATATGTGGCTAAACAGTTAATCATACCAAACATCCAACAGAAAACACTTCTGTGTTTCAACCAGGTAAGGAAATTATTAAATGATAAGCATTTGTTCTACACGCAAGATCAAAATCAGAGAAATGCAGATTGGTGACAAATGGAATTTCTTCCCATTTAGAGGCATATAATATCAAGGGGTGTACAAATAGAAAAACTAAAAAGAACTTTGGCTCAGATAGTTTACAGTCTCACTTGTGGAGAACATAAAATGAGAGACTATTTAACTTAAGAGAAAATTAAGTAATATTTTAGCTACATGAAGATAAGATCCAGTAAATGGCTAACTAATCTTCAGTAGCTGAAGTTAACTAGTAAATCAGAGGAGATGTCTGCTAACCTTAGTGAGAGCGACCTTTGCGGAACTGGAACAGCAGATGAGATAGGGAAAGAAGGTCTGAGGATTGGAAGAATTGTGAGCAATCCTTCATTTTGATTCCACAGTTTTCAATCATGGAAATCACTAAGACCTATCATGGCCAAAAATAGACTAATGATTACATCTCAATACTGCATACCATGGAATGCCACAACTGTACTACTCTATTTTTCAGAATGTAACTGAAACAATGCATAATGCTAACAAGAGAACAGGACTAATTGTGAAATCAAAAAGGATAATGATAAATAAATGCAGCTACTACATTTGATGCTGCAACTTAAATTTTCCAAACCAGACTGAAAATAGTTGCAGAAAGTTTAGCAGTTACAAGCTGAGCAGATGCATAAATGTAAAATAAATAAATAAATAAATATAAAAAGGAGGATGGAGTAAGAATACAGTTAGAAAAACAGTTACAATCACCCATACACTTAATATCACTGAGTACTCTAAGTACTTGTATTTTTAAAGCACTATTCAAGTACCCAATGGAAGATATTTTAATATTTACATATGAAATTGTTGAGATATTGTGAAGAACAACGTGATCTTATGAATCACTTCCAACTAAACATTGTTCTATTATAGAAATGTTGAATGCATTCTTTCATGTCCAACCAGCTGGGTTCAAAATTCCTCATTTGTCTCTTCTCATTGTCAGGAAAACCTGAGCCTATTTTATTACATAAAAGGTTTTTCCAATTGAGTAAATCATTGAAAACTCTCTGTAACTGCCAGGATGCTTCAGAATTGCAGTACGAGCAAAAGCAGGATAATAAGTTGTTACAGGGAGGATACTTCCCTCTGGATTATGGAATGTATCACTTCAGCTGCCCCTCTCATGTCACTGCTTTTTCCCACAAACTGAATGAAGCAAACCAGTAGGTGTTAGGTCTTTGAAATTATCATAGAATGGTTTGGGTTAAAATGAACCACAAAGATCATCTAGTTTCAAACCCCTTGCTATGGTCATAGTTGCCAACCACTAGACGAGGCTGACCTGAGCCGCATCCAGCATTACCCTGAATGCCTCCAGGGATGGGGCATCCACAATATCTCTGGGCAACCTGTTCCAGTGCATCACCACCCTCTGGGTGAAAAACTTCCTACTAGCATCCAAACTAAATCTTCCCTGTCTTAATTTAAAACCATTCCCCCTTGTCCTATCACTATCAGCCTGTGTAAACAGTTGTTACCCTCCTGTTCTATATGCTCCCTCCAAGTATTGGAAGGCCACAGTGAGGTCTCCCAAGAGCCTTCTCTTCTCCAAGCTAAAGAAGGCCAGTTCCCTCAACCTTTCTTCAGAGGGGAGGTGCTTCAGACCTCTGATCATTTTAGTGGTCCTTCTTTGGACCTGTTCCAATAGCTCTGCATCTTTCTTGTGCTGAGGGCCCCAGTCCTGGATGCAGTACTCCAGATGGAGCCTCATGAGAGCTGAGTAGAAGGTGACAACCTCCTCCCTCTCCCTGCTGGCCACCCCTTTTTTAATGCAGCCTAGGATATAGTTGGCCTTCCAGGCTGCAAGTGCACACTACTGGCTCATGTCTATTTTCTCATCCACTAGGACTCCTAAATCTTTCTCCACAGGACTGCTTTCCAGGAGTTTTTCCTCTGGTCTGTAGAAATACCTGGGATTGTGCTGGAGCAAGTGCAAAAACAGAAACAATTCACCATTGCTTGTGTTTTCTTAGAGAGATGAAAGAGCAAGCAAATAGAACATAGTGATAACTTGTACGGAACAAGTATTTATTAACAATTTCTGGAGATGATGCTGCAGATTTGAAAGGTTGCATAAAAATCTAAATGGAAAAAAAAATTAAATTTGCAGAAAACCGTTCTAAGTAGCTGCTCATGTTTATTTTCTATCTAAAACAGAGTAGAACATAATTATTTATTGTTTTCTAATAGTGGATACTGCCATATACTTTTCTAGGTCTTATGTTTGCAAAAATACATATTGCAAATATCTGTACACAAATGTATTAAAATGTATACATAAAATCATAGAATCACTTAGGTTAGAAAAGACCTTCTAAGATAATCTAGTTTAACCACCAACATGAACATGCATGCTTTCTTTTGTTGATTAAAGATTTTGGAGTAGCCCATAGAGAAGACCCAAACAGGAGCAGAAGTAAAACATGAGGAAGGAGAGGGATAGAGGAACTGTTATGGTCTTACCAGAGCCCACAGTGGGGAGCAGCCATGTGGAAATATGGGAGTTGTAGTTGACCACAAGCTGAACCTGAGACAGAAGTGTGCCCTGGGAGCCCAAAGGGCCAACCATACCCTGGAATGCATCAGGCCCAGCACTGCCAGTGGGCAAGGGAAGAGGTTGTCCCACTCTGCTCTGCAGTAAGCAGCCTCACGTTTAGCACCACTGTTTGATTGCCTCAATGTAAGGAAGATATCAAACTATTAGAGGAGGATTATGAAGATGAAGAATCTTAAGAATAATACCTATGAGGAGTGGCTGAGATCTGTCAGATTGTTCATCCTAGAACAGAGCAGACTGAGGGGAGATCACATGCTGACATGCAGCTCCTTACAGGGAACAGAGGACAGTGCTAAGCTCTACTCCTTGTGACAGCAACATGACCCTAGGGAATGGCATGGAGAGGTGTCTGGTGAGGGTCAGGGAAAGGTTCTTCACCACAGGGAGGCTAGGCCCTGGAACAGACTCCCCAGGGCAGTGGCCGCTACACCAAGTCTACTGGTATTCAGGATGTGACTGGACAACACTTAGACCTATGGATTCATTTTTTAGTGGTTCTGTATGGTGTCAGAAGTCAGACTCTATGTTCTTTGTGGGTTCTTTCCAACTCAGGAAATTCTATGACTCTATGATTCCAAAATAGTGGGAATTATTATCTAAATTTCCACAATATGATTTGAGGACATCAACAATACTGTAGTTCTTCAGCTTCAATTTAAATAACATGACATTATCTATGATTGCTATCTGAAGGAGTAGCATTTCTCTCAAAAAGCCTAGAAAGTTGAAGTTCAAAGGTGAAATTTCTGTTGGTTTATCAAGGCTGATATAAATTGTCAGTTCTGGTACCGGAGCCTGGAAGCCTTTTATTTTATTTGAATATACTCATATAATGTTAACTAGACAAAATATTCTTGTTATTAATTATTATTATGGATGTAAAGTTTTCAGATTTTTTCTACTTTTTAAAAATATATTTTTAAAATGACCTCCAAACTTCCTGTGCTCGTGTTGCATTCTTATCACAAAAGAACAGAGTAAGGCAAAGTTGTATAGGTTATTTCCAGTGTTTTTTGTTGCATATACTCCCACAGAGATACAGCTATGATGAAAATTAATTGAAAATTCTCTGGAGTTCCTTCTGTGTTTCTGAGTGCTAGAGGCTTCATGCAAAAATTTCTTTCTGTTAGTCCCCCTGAGAAAACAAAGTACACTAGTATTGTAAATTATTGTTCCTTGCAAAAAGTCAACATTTTAAGCTTGGTCAAATTGTACTTACGATCCTACATTCATTTGCATCAACTTGAATATTGCAGAGCAATTACTTCAATAGTCATTGACAACTTCTTTTTTTTTTTTTTTCTTTATATCAGCAATGTATTTGCACTTATTACCTTAGGTAAGACATTGTACTTTTGCATTTCTTTTCTGTCAAGAAGTAGAACAGAATCCTTGTAAAATCTATACATGTTAGAAATACCAAATACAAGAATTGCATGAGTGTGTAAGTTGGCAAAACTTTCTTTCTAACATTCAAGGATCTTTCCTTTTCTCCATCTATACCTTAAATGGACCCATAGACAGGAACTAATGACATTGTACAAGATAAAGATAACAGAAAAACAGCCTGATTGCAATTTATGCTGATAATACACTTCTTCCCTTCACTATCCTCTTTCTTCCTGAATGTTTGTTACAGACAATTAAACAGGTGATAGATGAGCCCTTTGTTCTTGGATTATACTGCAAACTATACAAAGTGTGAAAACAACAATATGTAATATGAATTATGAGCCCTTACTGACTAGTTTGCATTTCATTTGGCTTTGAAAAGGATTACATGTGTGGGCAATAAACCTTTCACTGTAACAACTGAATCTGAAGAAAATAAAAATCTTTTATCAACTGACTAACAACAGCAAGTTACATGAATCCTCAGGCTATTTTTCTTTTGAAACATCCAAATACTTTAATACATAAGTCACTATAAGGCAGGATGGCAAAACTAATGATACGTATTTCAATTTAAAATATTACTACTGTGTAAAGAAATAGAAACAATTCTCACAATATAAAAAATTTTTGGAAATCTTTGCATTTTCAAATGTATGCTTTCCTCATTATGAGGTGGTTTACCACAGTAGCACTATCTAGGTCAAGTGGATGACTTTTATTACAAGACTGATTTAATGACTCCTGCATTAAATGCATTTATTATCTTACTTCTTAAAGTCATTTCACCCAATAATGGGATAAAGGAAGTTGATGAATGATTACTGGTTTTTCACATTACTACAGAAATACAGTGAAAAAGATTTCATGTATGTAAGAGAGACACTAGAGGTTTATGGGTTTCTTTTTAATTCTATGCTGTAGGGGAGTAAAAAAATAAAAATCACTAAAATGCTAACACCTTAAGATTTGATGGGTAGTAAATTGCCTTGACTAAACTAGGAAGATTAAAACTCTGTCTTCAGATAGCACAGTGACCAGTTTTACAAACTCTAACTCATCTCCTGTCAAGAACCTCTGGTGATTTTCTAAGAAGTTATTTTATAAGGAAATCACAGTTTCATTAAGGCGCCACTTCTGAATAAGGTTTTCCACTAAATGTCAGTGGTCCAAAATTCCTCTGCACTGTGTCTTTGGAATTTGTGAGAATTGTGTTGAGTTCTTCTTTAAATTTAACTGATCTGAATCCTAATATGTTGAGGTTTGCTTTAGTTTATTTGATGCCTACTTTTATGCAAAAATGAGTGAAACCAAGCAAAATTTAATCAATGTAAGGTGGGAAAAAAAGGAAAGCATTTCATTGTTCTTTACCACTCATGAATAACATTAATGAATTGCAATTAAATCTACTGGGTAAGGCAAATATTTCTTTACTATTAAGTTGCTTATAGCAATTGTTCTATGAGAATATGTTTCATAATAACTGCCCTCTTAGCTAGTCATGACACTAAAACATAGTGATGGGATATAATTTAAAGCTTCAATATACTTCAGAATGTCAATTGATATTCTTTAAAATTTAATATCTTATTTAATATCCATACATTTTTAAACACTCTGAAAGAATGTAACCTGGAATACTCTAATAGAGTGTAAAATAACTGTTAGTACTTACTTTATGTAAATATATCTAAATAGTAATTCTTCCTAGCACTCTTTTGTTGCTTTAGAAATCATATTATAAATAAATTTTCTGTGATAAATCAAACAATTAATTAGCATTATAAACTTATTTTCTAAGAAATTTGAACGCTAAATAAAATTAAAAATTATACTCCTAATATGAGAATGGAACATATTTTTAAATAAAATATGTTGCAATCTTATATCTATATAAAGATATAAAAAAATGTAGCAAAAATATATTTCATTGTATAGCTAATACCTAAAACCAACTATCAGCTGATTACTAAGATCTTCTGCAGTCTTAATGAATAAAAAGTAATAGGATAGAGTTTTACTTTCACTAAGAGGCAATGTTTTGTGATGCATTTCAGAGGAACCCTGGTTTAAACTTCTACATCTCCCATATAACAGTTTCCCCCTCAAAGGGGAATGAATTCACTACTCTATATGAAGTGTTATTATAATGTGGTGTTTTCTCTGTTCATCTGTACTGTTATAAAATGCTAAACCTTGTCATTTAGTAATTTAGAGATATAAAATTAAAACTATATATACTGTTATGTAAAGGCTACATTTCATAATGGCAATAGTCTGGGCCCATTCTTTCTTTCAAAAATACTTCTGCCCATTATGCTAATAATTTCATTTTTAGCAGTATAGTTCTTTATGTAATCATATATAGAACCCGATCCTTTTTTTTATTGCAGAATCAGAGCAAAGGATATGGCTATCCATTTTTAGACGTCTGTCTCTATTAAAATACTTTAACTGATGGTACGATTTTTTACGAAAATATTTATTTCCCAGTTAAACCAGTAATTGAGAGTCATATATAAAATTTATAATGTATCAGTGCCTAAAGAAATATCTCTACTGCTTTATACATATAGCAGAACAGCTGTGCCAATTTAAAGAATTTGTAGTGTGTTAACTGTATCTATGTAATTATATTGGTATTATTTTTCTAAGAAAATAAATCTCGAATAAGCTAATGGTTTTTAATGAGGAAGGGTTTATCAAAGTTTCAAAGTTAATGGGATGTGTTGTAAATACATGGAGAGGAAAAATTAGTGGGAAATCTATTACAATACTAGTAAGAATGTTATTGATAACAGAAAACTTGAAGAGTGCTTTCAAAAGGAGAAAAAAAGAACTGAAAACAATAAAATAGAAAGACATTGAAACTTTTCATCTTACAAGGGTTTGTGATCCACATATAGGAGAAAATTCTCTAAGGTCAGTAAAATTTGAAGATAACTTAATTGTGCAGAATGAAATCTGTATTTATAAGAAAATATTTTTTTAAGATTAATATTATTCAGAAAGAGTTTATAAAGAAGTTATTGACTTTTTACTATCAGATTTTATACTACTGTTCATCCTTCACATGATATATATATTCTGACATAAGAAGTGATTGCTTTTCAACAAAACCTTGTAAAAATTACATTATGTATATATAATACATATTATATATGTATATAATATATATGTGTATATGTATAATATATATGTATATATGTATATATATATAATATATAGTACTTGTCATGTAGATTGCATCTCTATCAATGGCTTCTGCTAATTTATTTCACTACATCAGGATACTTTTTTAAATGTAATGTAAAAGGGTCTGAAAAGAAATAGATTTTAGTTAAAATAAAAAGAAACCCGAATAATTCAGTAAGTCAAACAAATTAAATTGACTTTTTATTATTAACTTCTTTTTTTTGTAGTTAAATAATGCCTAAAAATATGTGAACATACTTGTATGTGAATATACTTCCATACAAACTAAAGGAATCCTTCTCTATTTCCAGGATAAAAGTCTTACAGGGAACTATTTTAAACCCAAAACATTTCACTCATTCAGATGGCATTGATCTATTGCACTGTGTGCCGCAGGATAGATGGTGGTTTCAAATTACTCTGTGAATCCATAAAACTTCTTATTTTGCAGGTGCAAATATTTATTTTGCATATTTTATGGCAATGGTTAATAAGGAGCTAAGAGAAGAACATATTAATTCTCTCATTTCCTTGTAGAAAATAATCTCCAAATAAGGTGCCTTTCTGTATGAAAGATCTTATGGAACTGTCCTCTTTGGTACTACTAAAAGCAAGGTTAGACAAATATTTTGGTTTTAATCCAGCAAATGAATATACATTCTGGCTCTGACCCAGCACAGCAGTTACTCACAGTAAATTATATGTATGTTGTTATTATTCATCTTTTACAAGTATACTCAAGTGGATGAATGGACTTGGGAAAAAAAAAAGACCCAAAAAGAGGACATGACTTATAGCAGTAATATCAAATTGATAATATCTATCAGGATAAAGATGAATCAGAAATCCAAGCAGAGGAAAAAGAGAAGTATGGGGAAATAACAATGAATATTTGCTGTTATATTTATGGAGATTTTTAAGACCAGATTTGTATTTCCTACTTTTTGATTTGTTGTGTTTTGTTTTGTTTCAGTGTGGTTGAATTTGTATGTCTTTCCATTCGTTTAACTTGTACAAGTAGCTCTATTGTTTTTGTCTCTCTGCTTAGGAGTACATCCATGTCTATCTTTGCACTTCCCATCATCATAGACAACATTGAATGGTGTCTCTTGTTGCAAATGGCGCTCAAATAGCATCTCTGAGAAATACTTTTTTCTTTTTTCTTTTACAATAGTAATTCAACATTCATTTTATTGTTTCATATTCTTTTTTTTTTTTTTTTTCCAAAAATGTTTGGATATATATTGATGACCAGACAAGAAAGTTGTTCTGGAAGTACTTACAGCTACATTTAGAGTTGCAATGGGGAATAATCTCAGCATCTACTTTTTAGGTGTGTGGAGATCAGCTTCTATTTAATGAAGGAAAGTAGAAATTATATACTTATACTAGCCCTTTTGTAGAACATACTTGATTATATAACCTCCACTTTATCCATCATATTTCTAGAATTCTTGCTAAATTTGAGAAAGGAAGTGCTCTGCAACAGTATCTCCTGCTTCTGTTTTAAAAGTCCTTAAGCAAAGAGAAACTTAATGAGTGAAATAGATAATACACCGACATATTCATCAGGTTGGACAATCTGTTTGATATTAACTGAAAGAGTAAACATAAGTAACTTAAATAGTCAGCATAATGTATTTATCTACCATTAGCTGACAACTAAATATATATCCTTTCAAATGTGTATGCATCTGAAGACTTTTGATACTTTGTTCTGTGACACTGAGGTGTAATTTAAAACCTGCAGGACCTCTGTTGGTATGCTTGATGTAATTTGGACTTACTGGGTATGTTCATTAAAAAAAGGCCATAGAAATTTTAAAATGCCTAAAGAAACAACACTAGAATAACATATTTCTAAAATATATTAATTTTCCAAATAACTACATTCCAGGTTTCCCAGAAATAACATTGGCTCACGCTTCTAATTTTCATCAATGTAAACTTTAAAGAGTAAGATAATGAAAAAGCCTATAAGAGTGTATTACTTTAAAGTATATATAACACTATGTGAGTGAATTACTTTATAGTTTTTGTTGTGATATTTTCACTTGATCTAACATCACACGTTCTAGAAAAGTCACCTAGGATTCTTCTGTAGTTAAGAGGGTATCTGTTAAGGGTGATTCATTCCACTGATTTAATATTTCTCAACTAGGATACCTGTCCCCTTTGTCCATGCCTTAGACTAGTCTCTAGTTAACCTAGTGAGAATCTTTGACCATCAGTTTCACTCTCAATAGCTAAAATTAGATAAACTGGTTGTTTATTTTAGTTACATTAAAATAGATTATTTTTCAAGCAGATTCTGTTCCCACTTCCAACATGGAATGTATTTCTGTTCTTAATGTTATTAGATCTAAAACAAATGAAATGGCAGACATGTTTTTCTAAATAAGTTCTTGTTACGAGTCTTGTTATAAGACCTGAATAATACGCAGTTTTTTCTCTTCTTGTCAGATATTTCCTCTTGAATCTGACAATACTGAAGAGAAAAAAAACATGAGGCACAGCAAACTTTAAATATTCTCTTTGATAAGAAATCTAAGAATACTAAGACAGAGTGAGAAATGATGAGGTAGTTAAGATGGCAATTTCTATTAACTTGAAGTTACTGGAATTTACCTAGAAGTATATAAAGTAGCTGAAATTGTTTTGCAAATGGTTCTTACTTGCATGTGAGAGACAAAATATTAGGCAATTCTCACTTGTTTTCAGGTCATTTTCATCTGAAAACTTATTATATACATAACAATAAAGTAACGTACACAGCATTTTTTACATGCATACATATCTTTTTCTTTCATTCTTTCTTACTTCAGAATTTTTAACAGATATCAGTACTTTTATTTGGCTTTTTATGGAATAAAGGAATCTAGAATTAAGTAAAAGTCTTGGATTTATTGTTTGTTTAATTCACTTCAGATTGTATAATGAAGGTTGGCAAAAATCATAGGCTATTTGAGCAAGTGGTTATTTAAACACAAGTAGCAGCAATTCTGGAAGTGATTTTAAATCTGCACTTGGGGAATGAGGGCAGGAGGAAAAGCGTGGGATGTCATTGATGGAAGAGATTGGGTCAGAAGGAGTAGACAGCCTGAGGTCAGTCACTATAAGCAGTTGCAGTAAGTAGCCTAAGGGAAGAACTGTAATGATGTGCAGCAGAGGGTCATCTGCCAAGCAGTAGAGCAGATGGATGGGTTAAAAAGAGATCCTAAGAAAAATGGCTAATTTTGAAGATGATGTTTGTAAAAACTCCATGAGAAGAAAAGAAAAAAATAAAGGATACATTTATATACAGGTAGCACTTTCATCTTCAAGTGATTTTATACATTCTAGATAGAAATTATTTGATGTGAGAGAGAGGTACAGGGTATTGTATGGAAAATTTTTCAAGCCTTATGTTTGGGTTTATCCAGCTCTTCAAAAACTCTCTTCTAATTTCAGCAACTGCAATGGATTTATTATCTGAAATGATCCTCCTTTCTGACAAGACAGTTTTTTTATCAGAGTTTTTCTTTACCTTTTTGTTTGCTTAAATGAACTATAGAGAGTTGCTAAAATAACAGACTCTTAGATTCAGTTCTCACACACACACACACGCACACGCACAAAAAAAATAAAAGGAAATTTAGAAGAAAATGAAGAACTTTAAGATTAGAAGTATAATTATCACTATGTCTAGATTTAACAGTCAGGTAAGATGTTTTCCTGTTGAATGAAGATGGTGATTTTCATTTGAAATATATTGCAAATATTTTGATTCGTTATACTTTGCATTGTGAATTATCTGCTACATATGTAATATATTTTGATCTATACTTCAAAGGCTACATTTCATTATTTTTAAGATGTTTGACTTACAAAGAAAATGAAGTATTTGCCAAGGTGGATATTGCTGTGGAGTATATTTCAGAGATTTGATAGAAGTTTCTGCTATTGCTGCATATAATTTACCATACAGTTAAACAAAATCCAATAAATGCTAGAAGTTAACCAAAAAATAGACTCATTTGGTCATACAAATATTCCCAAGCCCCTCACTGGCCAATGCTTGCAGTGCACAAAACACTTTGGAATCCCTGTCATGGAACCAGGATCTGTAGTATGTGAAAGTGGTCAGTGCCCCTAAACTGCCGAATGATGATAACAAATTGTGAATTCAGCAGCGTGGGGTGCATTTTTGCCAAGAGCTATTTGAGACAGTTCAGCAAATTCTATAATAAAATCTACGACATTTCTTCATCTCAGGGGGACACGGAAAAGAAATGGCTCAAGAAGGAGCATAGTGAAACCATTTTTTCATTAGCACAACAGATACGTGAATAGGAATGAGCCATCTTTGAAGAAGAGTGATTTATCATTATCAATTTATTGAACAGTAAACACTGATATGTCTAGGGATTTGTAACATCTAGAGAGAGACAGTTGTGAGTATACATATGGTTTACGTAATGAGGATGCTTTGACAAGACAACTGGGACAATGTAGTCTTTTTACCATGAATATTTCAATGTGACATAAATATGTTGTTTTTTGTTGAAGTTATAGTACGTTGCTTTGGATGACTATCCAAACATGGAATACATCATGGGACGTATCTTAGTCACTGAATAAGGTAATAAAAATGATTTCTGAAATGAAGCAGTTCTTTTAAGAAAATTGTTTTGAAGGTGTAATTATTTGATGAAAATTAAGAAAAAAAAGGTCAGAATTGTTATCTTACAAATGACTTCATTATTCCTTGGTACCTCAACCCTGTTGAAATTCAGGTTAAACTGATTTAATGCTCAATGTAATATTGATGGTACTGTTAGAAACTGTGGATTCACAGTGATGGATATGTTTCACTCTTGCATTTCCAATGTCTTGAAAGTGTTGCATGATATGGAAATCTATGTTTTTATATATTGATTAAAAATTTTGTACTTCTAAAATATATTCACAAATCCTTTTTGCGAATTTATTTATTTTAAAGCAAATTTCTCAAAGAACAATGTGTATCTGCTACTTAATTCTTAAATTACATGAATTCTCTATTAAAAGATTCTAACATCACAAAGGCTATCATAAGCAGCTGTTTCATACATTTCAGTCTGAAAAGCATTGTTGTCTTAGCAATAAACAAGTTTTGGAGAACTTTGACAACAGTCAAAGCACAAGGTACAAGAAGCACCATGATAACTGATGAAATGAAATGCAGCATTGCAAGTATAAAATACTCAAGAAGTGTGTGAGGTGACCTAAACATGCCAGTAAATTTTCCCCTGTAATTTTTTAAAAAAGGAAGAAATTTATACATGATGCACATTCTCGCGATATTTGCAAAGCACTTAGAATTAGCTCAGCTATCATTACAATGCCAAGAATCTTCTTCAGAAAGCAAGTCATGACAGTTGGGATCTACATTAAGCTTTACTGAACTCTCCTTCATTATTTATGTATGCATGTATTTATGCATTTAATTGTTTATTTTATCACAAGTGTAGACACATCCAGTCATTTGGAAAAAAAGATGAAAATATTTGTAAAAAAAATACTTATTGGTGCTATAAGCACTTACCTTTTCCCTGAGGTGTTGAATATTGTATGTGTATGGTGGTATGAACAGATTCTTTTTACATTCTTTGTTAACTTGGAAGAAAAAGCCCTGATGTGCTCACAAGACAAAATTTAGGTTTTGCATGATTGAGAAAGCTGCACAAGTTTTTCACACCAAATATTTCCAGATAACAGGAAGAAAATGCTCAACAACAGAAGGCAATTCTGAGTGCTTCATTGAAAGCAGACAGATCAACATTTCTATGAAGCTGTCTATCTTCCTGCTAACATATTCCTACTATTCAACAAGACGGTTGATTACCACCTGCAGGTACTCCCTTTTGTGACAGATGTGAGTGTCAATACTCTGTAGGTTAAATAGCATTCAGTAATGCAAAATGGAAAAAAAAAAAACCTAGCAGATAAAAAAGAATTCATCCTCAAGGAGTTTATCTGAGATAGTACCACCAGGTCAGCAGGAAGCTTGTAGGCACTCCTACAAACCTGGAACACTTTAAACTGTCTGATCACGTTGCTTTAATTAGTGGTAGGGAAATACAATAAAACATAAAAATGAAAAGGAGGGGAAAAAAGCTCTATGCATCATTAAAATCTTGTTTTTTGATCAGACATTGAAATGACAGAAAACAATCATGTGCACAAGAATGTAATGAAATCTTTCATAAATATGAAAAGGAACATTTGAAGATGTATTTAGTTAGTTTTAAATCAAATGAAGAAGAAAAACAAATTGGAGATATCTTCAGAAGTCAGACTTGCTGTGATTAGAAATGATAAAATTCTAACTAAAAATAGTTACTTGTTTTAAAATCTGCATCTTTTAAATGATTTTAATGAATTTTTAATGTTGTGATTACATTTTTTGATACAGATTTCATATGGGACCTTGACTTCTATGGGGAAAAAAGCTGCAAAACTCAAACCCTTTTAAACCTCAAAGTAAGATTTATTGGAGCAGTGGCATGTATTGCAGCAATAGAAAAACTGATTAAACAGTCTGTAATGCATACTTTTAGAAAGTCCTCATATACCTGTTAATGATGCAAAAATCAATGATTTTTACAAGGGATATCAATGTAAGATGCACCAACTAATTAACTGGCTAATCTTTTAACAAAGAAATTAAATTGTCCTATTAAATTGTACTGTAATTAGTAAAATAAAAAGACACATTTCCAAACATGAAAAAAAAGTTTGAAATAATCATATATTAAATTTTTCACCAGCTGAAAAACTATATAAATTTTTTAAAAGAATTTGTCTTTTTTTGTTTGTTTGTTTGTTTTTCTGGAATTGTTTATGCAATATTTATAGTACCTCCATTTGTCTGCTTTCAGCAGATAAAATAATAAAATAATATTACAGTTTTTTTTGCTTTGTTTAGTTTTATTTTTGATTTGTTACCTTCAACCTTTCTCATCTCATTTACTGAGACTGATAATGCTTGTATATTTCTATAGGTAGTTATTTACTCTTCTATTTTTTTATTTTTCTTCACCTCTATTTTAGACAGCAGCCAATGGACTTGTCTCCCTTTTTTATCAAGCATAGAATTTTGATGAAGAGGAAGGGAAGGGAAGGGAAGGGAAGGGAAGGGAAGGGAAGGGAAGGGAAGGGAAGGGAAGGGAAGGGAAGGGAAGGGAAGGGAAGGGAAGGGAAGGGAAGGGAAGGGAAGGGAAGGGAAGGGAAGGGAAGGGAAGGGAAGGGAAGGGAAGGGAAGGGAAGGGAAGGGAAGGGAAGGGAAGGGAAGGGAAGGGAAGGGAAGGGAAGGGAAGGGAAGGGAAGGGAAGGGAAGGGAAGGGAAGGGAAGGGAAGGGAAGGGAAGGGAAGGGAAGGGAAGGGAAGGGAAGGGAAGGGAAGGGAAGGGAAGGGAAGGGAAGGGAAGGGAAGGGAAGGGAAGGGAAGGGAAGGGAAGGGAAGGGAAGGGAAGGGAAGGGAACCAACACAAAACCAACAAACCAGCTAAGCATAGGGAAATAATCAAGAATACTGAAACATCGTTCTACAGTGTTTGATGGTTCCACAGCACTTTTTCAGTAAGTAAGATACACATATTCAAGATACGGATAGCCTAAAATAATGTGCGGGAGCAATGCTGGGAATAGATTACAGAATTAAAATAAAACCCACAGCAGTTCACTGACGAATTTACAGAGTGAGGAATAAAATATGTATTTCAGATTAGGATGTTTACTCTGATCCATAGTACATTTTATGAGGATCTGAAAAATAAATATCCACTTTAAAATATCACCTCCATCATCATCTATATCACATATGGTTATATATATAATATCACCAAATTGTAAAAGTCTATGGAAATATATATAGAAAAATATTTGAATGCATTGAAATACATTGATACTAGACACCAGACTGTTCTTACAAGCAGAACTTGTGACTTTGATACCTGCAATAGATTTTCATGTAAATGCATAAATACATATGTACATATGTGTGATTTCTTATATGTAAGCTATTATCACAGATCATATTACAAAATTAGAAGATATCTATGATTTTAATATTCCCACATATACTTAGAACAGAAAAGCCATGCTAAACCATTTTTAATAGTAAAATTATTTCCTGATTGAACTGTATTTCACTGGGAAATCAGTCATAACACATATATAGTATGTGCTTTACTATGTAGTTGTACTACGTAGGCCGCTCTGAAAGTAATCCCTCCTATTTATATCGATGGAAACTACAACAGATGCAAAGAACACAATAAGACTAGTTGATAGAGCACATTCTCAGCTACAACACAGTCCTTTAAAACACCACTTATTACCACCACTAGCTGTGCATTTTCTCCAGTGATGAACAAGAGCTTGCATGCTGCGCTCATAATAATGTACATCTACGGTGGTGACCCATTGTTACTGCCACTATTTCTGAAAAGCTCACTGTGCTCACATCCACTCTTTGATCATCATAAACATTTAGTAAGCATCGATTAATGTCAATGGTTGCCATTTTTCCAGCAAGAAGGAATTCACTTTCACCCGTTTGCTTTCTATCCACTTCCATGTCAGACATCATTCTGTCAGACTGCCACTCTGTCACCATCTAATGCACACAACAAAACGTAACAGAGTATTGATGGGAAGGTTCAACGTCTATGGCCATACCACCAACATTTACCTCTAACTTTTTCGGCCAGCATCGTAAAATATGAGACATTACTTTCTGAGCAGCCCTCCTATATATTGCTACATATAAAACCCTTATTACATATAAAACCCTTATTAAAACTTTATTTATTAAATCTATTTCATTTGTGGCAGAATCTATGGGATATTTTATTATTTTTCTCAAAAGTGTTTGAATGTGAGATGATAGAAATAAATGCATTCATAGGTAATAAGTTTTCTGATTTGTTGTCTCTTTCTTTCCAGTTATGTAGTGGCATTACAGCAGGAATGAAATAAGAATATGTGTTGTGCAAAACTGATGAATGTATCTGTAAACTGTTGTTATCTGCTGAAGAAAGGTCAGTAATGTAAAGTGAAAAGAAATTGTCTCACTTCACCTTGAAGAATGCTTGAACTGGAGCCTTTGGAAATTGTAAAATGCTTAATACTGAAATGTAAAAAAAAAAAAAAGATATATTGAGCATATTAAATGTGTTCTTAAAACGACAGAAGATTAAATGTGTAACAATTTCCAGTTATTTGTTACAGCATTTACATTTTCTCCTGTTACAGAAAGCCTAAAATATAAAATCCAGCAGTATCTTGAGTTACTGTCAGATTTTATCCTGTAAAATTATCCAGATTTTCTAACATTGATTATCACAAACATACAAAAGGAAGACTTTCTTTATGTAGAAAAAGAAGTTAAATTTGTGACTGCAATATTATACCCCTAGTACAAGAACACTTAAGACTATTATACTCATATCTAGACTAACATTACTGGGTAGAAAACAATAGGACTATTTTATAGTGTTTGTATCACATCCTATGGTATTGTATCACATAATATGGAACACTATCAACATTTCTGTTATGTTAACTGTAGTTGCATAGCTGTAGCATAGCTGTAATCTTCAGCTGCCTCATATGAGGTTTTGTTTTTACTTTTTTGAGGAAGATTCCTATTTGTCCTTGATTCCAAGCCTTTCTATACTTTTGTTCTTTCTCCTTATCACTTACCACTTGCCATGTTCTATGATAGGATGGAGCATACAGTATCTCTGAACATTTTATTTTTGTGGGAAAATACAATATTCTGGAAAATCTTTCTATCAACCCAGTACCAGCATCCTCTTTTCATATTCTTCATCCCTCCAGATAAGACTTTTTCCACCTTTCTCAGACTAAGAGTAATGTGAGGTAGGAGTAATGCAGCTGAAAAAACATAGATCATTCTAGATTGCTGTGTAGGAGAAGAGGACTTATGCTGTCATACTAACACTTTAAATTTCATGCACATTTCTTAAGTAGATACATAGGCCTCTTTATGAAGACATATGCATAAACAGTTCCGCTATGTAGGTAAATATATTCTCCCTAATACATACAGTTTACATACACATAAAAAACTAGAATTACAGTGAAGGAAAAATGTTCTTTAAACTGTGTATAGAAAATGGGTAACCAATATATCATCATCTACTGACATATAATTTAAATGAAGTCAGGGAAATATTTCCATTTCAGTTTTATATATATGTGTGTATATATATATTTTAATATAAAAATAATTTTAAATTATTTACTAAAATAACATTATATTTTATAAAAATATTATATTATATATATATGTGTATATAAATATATATATGGCTCAGATGTACTCCTAGATGCCAAATAGCAGTTAGGTGGCTATCTCTTTACTGAATTTCAATGCATGTTAGGGACATCTGTGCCTTTGCAAATTTAGCCCAAATACAAGCTTACATTTTTAGCTATGGCACATGCTTTCCTTTAGCAGCATTAGGGAGCACCATTATAATTAGAAACCTGCAATGAAATCTTAATGAGAAACATGAGATAATACATCATAATCTAATATAATGATACCTATTAGAATGTTAGAGCTCAACTCATCAGTAGTATACTTACGAATACTTATCTTCATCTTTATGGAATTTTTGTAATTTAATGGATGGGTGTAATCACTGGAAGACTGAAAGAAATACCTGATTGCAGACTGACCCTGGAGCAAATTGTGATATAATTCATGTTTCAGGCAGGACAGAACTAGTTTACAGTGGGAGAGTAAGACTTTTTAATTTCAGTAGTTAGGGCTGTATAATGAGATAATGCAGCAATTCTTGCAATTCCTGTTGTTTAATGATAACAACAGTAATAACAATAGGCAAGGGATATTCTTTATTGGTAGGAATTTAGTCTGAAAGACCTAATCACTACTTTCCACCTTCATTTTTTTGTATCTAATAACAGTAATTGACTCCTAGAAGATAAATTTCTCAGCACATATTTGGAAAGATGTTGCATATAAATTGATCAAAGATTTTTTTCGTTTTGAATTATAGATCAGAGACAATAGACTGATAAATAATACAAGAAGAATAAGGTTGTTCAGAAGGTAGTTACAGAAAAGAGTTCCATAAGCACAGTATGGTATGCTTTCACATCTCTCTGAAATATATTTATATGGAATTCCTCAGGATGAATCTTTTCTGAGCCCTCACTTATTTTCAAGATTGCTATCAGGAGTCATTTGACAGAATTCATACAGCACTGGCAATTGCAGATAGCTGCCATGAGTTTCTCTATGCACTAATAATCCTTCATACTCCAAAATATTCAGAAAATATGATTTTAGTAGCCTACATTATATGAAAGAATTGTCTAGCAATATAGCAAATAACAACAAAAAATATAAAAATGTTCATTTTCAACATTAATGTATTCTCTTGTAATTTATTCCTTTCCTCTTAAAGCCTTTTTATGATTCCCCTTTTTTTTTTTCTTTTTCTTTTTCTTTTTCTTTTTCTTTTTCTTTTTCTTTTTCTTTTTCTTTTTCTTTTTCTTTTTCTTTTTCTTTTTTTTTTCTTTTCCTTTTTCTTTTTCTTTTTCTTTTTCTTTTTCTTTCCCTTTTTCTTTTTCTTTTTCTTTTTCTTTTTCTTTTTCTTTTTCTTTTTTCTTTTTTCTTTTTTTTTTAAAAACTGCTTCTTCAGTCTACATTACATTAGGAACACTGACGTTATTTTCTCCAGACAGCAGCCAGGTCTGAGGTCCCTCTTTATTCTTCTGTATAGTAAAAGTTCTTGTCACTGTTTCCATGGGTCAATTAGCTCAGGCAATTTGAAAACACATGTACAGAGTGTCAGAGCAACACAATTATTTATAGCCTAATATACACACAGCAGATAGCCTGGATGAAGAAGCTACTAGCCCAAACATTAGCAAGCTCTCCAGAATGGAAGAAATACTTGGTGAGTGTTTGTTGACTTGTCAGTCATCAGTCAAGGGTCAGCTTATGTTGCTACTTGGAGATCCTTAATATTGCTGAGTTACTGTCTTCTGATTTCTTTTTCGAATGCCATCCCAAGGGGGTTATATTTTTTAACATTAGCATTTTTCTTTTTGAAATCTGAACTGCTACTACGGTTTCAGCAATGACAGTTCTGGGCTCTTTCATTTATAGTTTTGTATGTCTTTAGCTCATATTAATTCTCCTACCTAAAAAAATTATCTGTAATAGTCGGTCAAGAACAATATGCAATGCTGCACAAAATCCAACATGGGATCACAGATCACTGACTCTCTGGGAATCTTTTCCTTAGTCCTTCCTTGCCCCAAAAGGCCGCCCTCTGGCTCTGTCTGGGGACAAATTCTTTTCCACATTCAGCTGCTGCTTCTTTGCTAGAAAAGACTGCCCTAATTCATCCAGAGCTTCTGAAGCCACATCAGCCGCAATTAACTCTTGTACAATACCAACCCTTAAACAGCATCATTTCATCTGTCTCTTAAAATATAGATCATATTTCTGTAATCATATTTTTTAATCTTGAGCCTGAAAATCATGTCTTCTCTTCTACAGTATTTCAGCATTTTCCTCTCTTTTCATTGCAAATGTCGTTTTTACAACTTTATTTGGAAAAGGCATCCACAGAGCAAATACATAAAATTCATCTGTTAGAGGAAAGTGTTGGATCTAGGTTTTTTAGATGTTGTCCACTTCAGTTGTCTTTCCAATTAAGTATCCCCATGGTAATGCTGTATGCACAATAATAATAATAATACTACTAATAATAATAATTTAAAAAAAAACAGTTGCATAGGTCTTAACACACACTTTTAGTAGCAGATTGTCACAGAATTTATTTCACCCTAGTATATATGTTTAAATAGATTGTAAATTGGAACAAAATAAAGAGCACTGCGAATGGCATTGTGTTTGAGAAAACAGTAGAAGTATTTTTGAGGATGACAATTTTCCATTAAGATTTTTTTTCTTTAAAGAATAGTAGAATTCAGGCTACCAAAAATGTGAGTAAAAACTTTTCTATCTCCAATCCTAGGTAATATTGCAAGATAATATATTTTCTAAATAAATACTGAATAACAAAGAAAAAGGATAGTACAAATGCCAAACTGTCAGACAGAATATAAGAGATACACCCAGTGGACACTGATGCGAAAATGTAATACATGTGGATTATGCTTTGCCTAAACACCAGTGTACTGCCTGGGGACATTCAGTACCTGCCTAGCTACCTATCTGGCTTGTGCCCTAGAATGAGTAAAGTGGAGTGAAATTCTGTGTGCAAATAAGCAATGGCTGTACTTATGCTCCAGCATGATTATAAACTATGAGGCTACATGAATCCATTCCAAAAACAATTTAATGTACCTTGCTTATCAGTAGGCTCATTTAACTTCTATGTAGTTCAGCATGAATGCTTCTTTTCACATCCTGGTCCCAGTACAAACTCAGAAATACTGCGCAGTATTGTTTTCTTAACAGGTTTTTCAGTATCCAGCTGCACAATAGAGAAAAATATGACTAAAACCAGAGCAGATGTCCCAAAGGTAGCTCTAGAAATCCAGCTCAATTATTGATAATTGTGTAAGCATAGCTGCCTGAAGTTCATCATTTAAAATGATTTTACTTCCTTTACATCAACAAAGCTCTCATTTTTTTCTGTGATTATGTAGGTACCATGTTGCTCTAAGAGAAAATTTCATCATGTGTTTCATCTTTTATCCTGGTTTGTAAGACTGAATGAAACAGATGCTTCACTCTCTTAGTCATAACATCCATCAACAGTGAGTTCTAAATGTACTAAAAGATATTCGGAATAATTATTTCTATTTGATAGCAGCTATATAATGAAAAGTATCTATGAAATGAAAAGAATCAAAACATTAGCCTACAAATAAATGCTCTTACAAAAAAATTATTATTCAGAGTTCTTATTTTAACCCTGATAGATCTTTTAAATACACTATTGTGAATCCATTCCCCATTCTATCAATCTATAAAAGAATCTTTGGTCTGAACTATAAATAATACTTTAAGAATAGGCACAAACACAATATGATGTTTTAATGCAATGTGTATAAAGGCAATAAAATAAAGACCTATTCTTAAAAACAATGAGTTCAGAACTTAGTGAAACAATATGATTTAAGATTTTGTTTGACTGACTACAGACTTAGTAAAAAAAAAATAAAATACAGATACAGAGTGGCTTTCTGTTATATCAAATTTTATAATATAATTTCATTGGAGTGCTATCTTATGGTGTTTTTTTGTTTTGTTTTGGTTTTTTTTCTTTCTAAAAATCCTAGTTTTGCTTTTTCCTTTTCTTTTTCTTTTTCTTCTTTTTCTTTTTCTTTTTCTTTTTCTTTTTCTTTTTCTTTTTCTTTTTCTTTTTCTTTTTCTTTTTCTTTTTCTTTTTCTTTTTTTGGTATCATTTTTTCAGCATACTGAGTGAAATAGTTTCTTGAGTATGTATGTAAATAGTTGGTTATACATATGCTCAAACATATCTCATCATTAAGTGTAAGAAAATTTCTGAGTCTCCTACAAGAACAGTCTTAGAGAGCTGGGGCTGTTCAGCCTGGAGAAAAAAAGGCTCTGGGGAGACCTGAGAGTAGTCTTTCAGTATCTAATGGGGGGCTGTGAGAAAGAAGAGGACAGACTGTAGCAGAGTCTATTGTTTTGCAACAAAAATAAATGGTTTGAAACTGAAAAAAAGTAGATTTAGACTCGATATTAGGAAGATTTTTACAGTAAGGGTGGTGAGGCAGTGGGACAGATTTCCCAGAGAGGTGGTTGCCTTGTTACTGAAGGCACTCAAGGTAAAGCTGTATGGGCCTCTGAGCACCTTGATCTAGCTGTAGTTGTTTCTTTTCAATGCAGGGGAAATGAATGGAAGTTACTGGTAAGTACTCTGGCATACTGGAACTCTAGAAACCTGGAACTTTCAGCATCAACAAAATCACCAGTATGTCTCCACCCACTAGCAAGAAAGAGACGCAAGCTGAATAAAATTTAACTTTCTACCTGTCTATTTGACAAAAGACCTTCCCTTGTCTAAACCAGAAAAGGCACAAAACAGTGATCAACTGCAGACTGCTAGGGAACAATGTAAGTCTCTGTAGGTGAAGACAAATTCTTTTGGTTCCCAGCTCTTCATAGTAAGGAGTATTTTGAAAATTAAGGAAGAATCTAAATCAGTAGTTTTCATTCTTGGAGGTCAAGGGATACTTTTTGATGTCTATAAAAGACAACTAGGAAAATCCTTCTACATTTTTATGATATTGCTCACATTTTCTCTTCATGGGTCCTCACATTCATTGAAAAGATTAATTAACATAAGATTAATATTGCTAATTCCAATCAGTACTCAGGTCTCTTGTGTATTCATTGTGTAGGAATTAATAATTTGCTTGCAAGAACAAATAAAGAGGAAGCTTTAATCACCATCACTTGAGATGAAATCAGAGGTAAGTCAATTTCAAATAAATAAATAAATAAATAAATAAATAAATAAATAAATAGAGACAAAACTGAGAGGTGAAAAACATTATGCCCCCAAACACATATGTTGTTCCAAAAAGTAATGCCTCCTATTAAATTCCATAGAAACTACAACAGATACAAAGAACACAATAACACTATTTGACAGAGCAAATGTTCAGCTACGAAACACTCTATTTTCAACAGTCACCACAATTAGTCGTGCATTTTCACCAGTGATGAACAAAAACCTGCATGCTGCTCTAGTAAAAATTTGCACCAGCAAAGGTGACCCACTGTTGTTGCTATTGCACCACCTCTCTGTGCTCATATCCATTGTTTGGTCTCCACATTCAGCAAGCATTGATGAATGGCAATGGCTACCATTTTTTTCTGCACTGAAAAATTCAATGGCACATGTTTGCTTCATACCCGCTTCCTTATCAGACGTCATTCTATCAGAATGTCCCTCTGCTGCCATCTGTCACATGGCAACAAAATGTAATGGAATATTGGTAAGAAGATTCAGCCTCTACTGCCATACCACCAACATCCACCTCTGGCATCATGGGCCAACATAATAAAACGGGAGACATTACTTTTAGACTTTTGGAGCAGCCCTTGCACATCATAACTGATAGAAGTCTTGCAGGGCTAGAAATTTGGATCACTTGTCACTGTACTTTTGTTCAGTTATGTCCTATTCATATTTTTTTTTTTTGTGATTTTTTTTCCTCAATAATTCTATGAATTATAATCAACTTTATGATCTGCTAACAACTGCATCCTTCAGCAGAACATTTTTTCTGTTAATGTATTTGAAAATTTCTTCCCATGAGGGACCTGCTTAATCCCACTGTGGGGAAGATATATTTTCTTGAATTACTGAGAGAAAAGCAGACTACTTGTTTTTTGTTTATTTGTTTTTCTTTTACTTCTTTGACAGTACAGTGTGTATTAGACATATTTCTCTTTAAAATATTAAATATTTGGAGACATTCCTCAGTCAGACACAGGGAGAATGTTTCCAAAAAGCATATTTTCAGCTGGATAATTTAGAACTGGTTTAAAATCTGAGTTAAAGAAGGAGGACCAGGAATACATGCAGAGTGACAGTGTTTTCTTCCCAAGAATCTATTGGGAATTCGTGAGCCTTGCTTTCCTGGGAATGTCTGAACACAGGTCTGCCAGTGGGAAGTAGAAAATTAATTCCCTGTTTTGCTTTGCTTGTGCATACAGCTTTTGCTTTACTTAGTAATCTCCACCCACAAGTTCATGCGCTCTTACCTTTCTGAGTCTCTTCTATATGCCATGTGGGGAGGGTGAGCAACCAGCTATGTGGTGCTCAGCTGCCTGCCAGGGTTACAACACAGTGCTGTTCCATTCATGCACAGAATAACAGACACTACAGTGATTTACTTATTTTTTTTTAACTGTGTATTTAACCACCTGAAACTAACCGTTGAAAGAAGCACAAAAGGAATCACATTCATTCTCATTCAAAAATTATTGAAATGTGAGCAAAAAATGTTCTCTTATGGCTTGTGGTATTTTCCATCTAGCAATTAAGTCCATCTTAATCTCACCTAATCATTTAGAAGTATGTAGGATCTCTAGGCTGCTTTTTTCATGAGCTTCATAGAAATACTAGCTAAGATTCTTGATAGAATCTACTTTAGATTTGTGCAGGGCAAAATTAATATTCCAATATGATGAAAAATTTCAAATTTGTTTAGTAAAAATAGAGTTTAAGATAGATTTTAATTAGATACAAAAGTTTATTTTCTTTTTTTTAATAAATGACATAAAATACATATGAAAGCAAAGCAAATCATGCATGGAGAAAGACAAATACTTAGAAAATCTTCAGACAAATTACATTTTAAATGATTTCATTATGGAAAAGAGTTTTTAGGAGAGTTTCAGTTTTCCTCATGCAACTTCAGTTGTATGCATACAACAGTAATGCCAAAAACAGCGATCCATAGGAGAGACAATGAATACCTGGGATCACTGACCACTAAAAGATTTTAGTAGTAAGCAATCAGATATCAGGTTTCGTTAGCATACCTATGGCTAAATGTGTGTGCTCAAGTTAAGCATTCAGCTAAAACTCATCCCCTCCAAAAAAGAACATACGCTAAGTTATGTACTATTTTTCACTTTAATTCAAGAATTTTTAAAAGTATTTAGCCACCATTTTGAGTAGTTAGTGACAATATGTTATACATACTCACTCAATATGCTCACTCTAAAGTCTTCTGTATCTGTATTGACCATGCCTGACTGGACTTTCATCATAGTTTCAGTCCCAGAATCCCCAAGTAATTTTTGTTGTCTTCTGTTGCACATCCTTTTATCTGTCTTTTGAATGTCCTTTCACTAATGATGTGACCTATACCATATGCAGTGTTTCAGATTAAAACTTATCATTTTGTCAGTCCCTGAAAAACATCTGTTATTCATGTTCTGCTTCTAAGAGGAAAACATGCCTTTTTCTCTGCAAGGGATAACTGAAACTTGGGAGAGCTATAAAAAGAGTATATACTTCTTGTATCAAGCAGAAGTAGGATCAGAGAATCCTTTATGTGGCAATATAAAAATGCCTTTTCACTGAAGTCTTTCAGCAGTGTGCAGAGGAGAAAAAGTACAAAGATTATCCTAAGCGCTATCTATTGTTCTTTCAGTCTATGATGTTTGGGTGACTGGGCGATTCCTCACAATAATACTCATGAACATCCATACCATCTGTAGAGTAAATAACTCCTAATGACGATACTCCACCAGGGAATAGTATAGAAGATGGTATATTTTAAGTAGTTCTATACAAATGGTTATACAGGTAATACAAAAGAGAAGATGGCTCACCTTTAAGATGACAAGGCTCGCAGAGGACTCCACATGGGAGGGATCTCCAAGAAGAGATCCTTCCCTGGTGGTGGTCAGCCCTTAAATGGGGTTTGAGAGAGGAGGAACTAGGCTCCACCCCTTCCACCCACACAGGTATATCACCTTCACCTGTGCCCCCATGGCTGACTTGGTGCTCACCTCAGGTGACCAATCAGTGGTTCAGGCCGTGATTCAGCAGTTCCCATACACTCCACCCCTTCACGACATGAACCACTGATCAAGTAACCATAAGGTGAGTTCCCCTTGATACAGAGACCCAATACATCGCGACGCTTACATAATTGCCCGTCGCAACGCATGCTGATGTAATCTGATATGAGTGATGATCGGCGCATCCGTCGAACTCTTCTTTGGGCCAGTGCTCGGTGGTATCTACTGGAAGCATGTAATCATACAGTGCAGGTCCATCTTACGTGTCATCAGTCCCGGTTAGACCATCACCAGATGCTTCACATGGTCTTATAACAACTCTGGAACACTGCAGTATTGTTTTGATTCCTTCTGGTGATTCATAGACTTATGGGGAGTAATACAAGTGTTTTAGAGGTACCAAGAGGGGAAGATCCGCTTTCCAGGGCAAGATACAGGCCGTATTCCTGTCTTGGGTTAACACTTCAGCTTGTACAGGGGCACGCCCTGGTCGCCTGTACCAAACCCTTTGACCCGATGTCTGTGGCTGTACGACTATATCAGGCACCAAAGGGGGTGTCCTGATCTGCCACAGAGACATGATAGGGGTCCCCTTAGCAATGAAGACTGGAGTGTTAACCATTATTTCAGTAGGCCATGTACCTATAACTGGAGGAGCTACCGAACCCCCCACCTCCAATAATCTCCCCCAAGGTGCAAGTAGGCCGCACCATCGTGGTCCTACCTGCACCTTCCAGGGCCATTTTATTCTATTGGTACCTGGTTCTAGGTCCTCAGGGGCAGGGAGCAGAAGGTTGTTCTCATTGCCAATCTGAGGTTTCACTTCATTATCGGTGCCCGTAATTTGGATCCTAAGTGGGGAGGCCCATATTGTTTGTAACATTTTCAAGGCACTGGGTCTGCCATCTCTAGGTCTTTCATTCAGGTCCCGCAGGGTCTCATGGAGTCTCTTTGTCCACCCCTGCAGGGACTGAGAGTCTGTCTTCAGGGCAGCCTTGAGAATACCATTGTAACGTTCGATAAGGCCTGCCCCCGTTGGATTATATGGCAGGTGGAATCGCCACTCAATATTATTTTCTTCTGCCCAGCGTTGTATCACTGCACCCGTGAAATGACTTCCTTGGTCACTCTCGATGACTTGCGGTGTCCCGTAGGCAGCCATCAACCTTGTGAGTGCCTTTATAGTGTATGCCTGGTTGGCTTTTGGTACTGGATAGGCCTGCATTAGCCCACTCGCGGTGTCGACACAGGTTAGGGCATATCTCGCCCCCTCAGACCGAGGGAGAGGCCCAATATAATCAACCTGCCACCTCTGTAGAGGATTGTGTCCTCTAGCAAGATGGGCTGTAGTTTCAGGCAACGACCTCGGTCTTATCTTAGAGCAGGCGTCACAGTCTCGGCATGCTTGAGCGATGTCCGATAGTTGTACGGGCAGTCCCCACGCTTTAGCGGCTGCCCACATGGTCTTCTGCCCAGCATGCCGCAGCTTTTGATGTAGCCAGTAAGCGATATTCTCAGATGGAGAGTTCTCAACCCATCTAACTCGGGCCAGTGTGTCGGCTTCATCATTTCCTGGTGACTGTAGGGGTTGATGACCAGAAACATGGTAGACACACACAGTTCTGTGTTTGACTGTATTCCATATGTCTAACCACATATCTTTGCCCCAGATCGGTCGGGAGTGGATAGTCCAATCCTGGGTGGCCCACTGTGCGATCCAAAGAGTGAGCCCCCGATACACAGCCCAACTATCTGTGCAAATATTCAGGATACCATCACCAGGTTCTTTGGTTATAACCATCCACACCGCCCGCAGCTCTGCCCACTGGCTGCTTTGACCATCCCCCTCTTCGAACCAGATTGTGTCTGTGGCAGGATGGTACGCTACTGCTCTCCACTTACTTGGGTTGCCCTTGCTGGACCCATCCGTGTACCAGGCATCTTCAGGAATAGGATATTTTCCTTCCTGGACGGGACTCTTCTGTGGTGGAGCAACCGAAGTTTGTTTTGGTGCATCACTATGATACGTTACTGGGCCAAGAATCTTCTGAAGCTCTTCTTTCAACGGTGAGGAAGATAGACTACTCCTCTGACTGAGATAGGCAACCCATCGTGCCACCGTCTGCGCCTGGGCCACCCCCGTCTTAGGAAGGTGGGTCAGATCTCTTACCCACCCCTGGATTGGCAATGTAGTCTTGACTATAACTTCGGCCGTTTGGGTTATTGGCTCTACCGCTTGTAATGCAGAATAGGCAGCCAATAACTGTTTTTCAATCATACTATATCTTTCCTCTGCTCCATGCCACACCTGAGACCAAAATCCAATGGGGGTCCGAACAGAACTCTGACGTTGCCACAGGCCCCAGCCAAAGCCATCTTGAGTTACGTGAACATCTAGCTCAGCTGGAAGGGTAGGATCAAATATACCCAGTGCCTGGGCTTGTTTAACCGCCTGTTTCGCCTGTTGAAAAGCATC
The DNA here is from genome assembly GCF_038088225.1 of Cyrtonyx montezumae. Lineage (NCBI taxonomy): Eukaryota > Metazoa > Chordata > Aves > Galliformes > Odontophoridae > Cyrtonyx > Cyrtonyx montezumae. The sequence goes on along the minus strand of NW_027072034.1, from coordinate 64,455,490 downwards.
CTGTTCTGTTCTCCCCCAGTCCCATAATTGGCCCTTTTTGGTAAGTCTATATAAAGGTCTCAGCAGCTGCGCCAAATGAGGTATAAAGGAACGCCAATATCCCAATATACCCAGGAATTCCTGCAGCTGCTTTGGTGTTGTAGGGACTGGAAATGCCTGAACCTTATCTATGACGGCATCAGGTAATACTTTGGTCTTTCCTGACCAGACTACCCCTAGAAATTTCACGGACAGTCCTGGACCTTGCACTTTTTGAGGATTGATAGCCCATCCTCTTTCACTTAGGTAGGCAGTTAATGAATCTGCTGCCTCCCCTACTGCTTCCAGTGAGTCGGATGTTAACAGGAGGTCATCAATATAGTGGTATAGGTTCACACTGTTTGGTTTCCTCCAATCAGCCAGGTCACGTGCCACCAAATTATGACAGTATGTTGGTGAGTGCACGTACCCCTGTGGCAAGACCTGAAAGGTCCACTGCCTGCCTCCCCACGTAAATGCAAATTGATCTTGTGATTCTTTAGCAATAGGTATGCTAAAAAACGCATTCGCTAAATCCAGGACACAATGGTAGGTTTTAATTTCCCTACTAAGAGTGTCCATTAAGGAGGCAATATTGGGTACGGCCGCATGGATGGGCGGCGTGACCTTATTCAGTTCCCTATAATCCACCGTCATTCTCCATGTTCCATCCGACTTCCGTACTGGCCATATGGGGGAATTATATGGGCTGTGTGCAGGCCTTATAATACCTACTTTCTCTAATTCCTGCACTGTTTTTGATATTTCTTCTTGTCCACCCGGGAGTCTGTACTGTCTTACATTAGTAATCCGGCGTGGTTTTGGCAAACAAATGGGCTCATGTTTCGCATGGCCCCTCAATATTGTCCGTATTGCCCGGATACTAATGTACCTCTGCCGTAGTCTGAACTCTCCCACAGTTGTCTGGAGAGCCAGACCCCATAGAATGTCTATGCCCAAGATATATTCTGGAATTGGGGCAATCGACACCTTATACTCCCGGGGCGGGAGACGCCCAACCCCCAATTTCAACCACGTCTGGGTGACTGGAATAGTCTGTCCCCCAAACCCACCAATCATCACTCTATTACCCTTAAATTTCGTTGGGTCTCCATATATAATCGATGTTTCTGCGCCAGTATCCACTAGAGCCATCACCTTCTGCACATTTGTCCTGGACCAGAATATTGTTAGTTCTACATAGGGCCTCCGGTCACAGCTAGAGGCCCTATGGGGACCAGAATTTTCCGTTAATCCATGAATTTTGCCAGATCTAAATCTTTTGCCACAGGTGGCTCAGGCACTGTAGCCTGTGACACCTGCGGATTTTTTTTCCTTCTGTTCGGTATTATAAAGTCAGCCAAATTCCAGGTTGTTGTTGGTGTTTTTTCTATAATTCGTACTCCCGATTTTCTGGGAGCACTCTGAAATTTCTGATCATTTCTAAGCTGTTTCCACAGCTGTAACAAAACATGGTTGGGTTGCCCATCAATTTTGGTAAATGCAACCCCAGCCCGTATGAGATCATTAAACATAGTCCTCCGGGATACCCGTACGGGGCCTGATCGGGGCATCCGTGGAGCAGGCTTTTTAGTTCTAATAGGGAAGGCCTCAGCATCTTCCACTATACGAACATTACGCCTGGTTCTTACGCGCTCCGTCTCCCCTAAGTCTGCTACTAACTGGGCTGCCTGCTGTACGATGGCTTCTGATGCCACCAATGGATTTAATATGGAAACCAACATCCCATATAGGTGGGAGGGGGCCTGCTGTAGTATTAGATCTCTCATGCCCGCTGTAAATTTTTCCGTATCGGGGCTTTCAAAAGTGTCCGCATACAGAGCCTCCCTCATACCCAGTTCTCTGATATAGGTCTGGAGGTCCTCCATAGAGGACCACAAACCAGTATTAAGAGGGATATCGGTTTTATTGGGCCATGTTAAGCGGCATGCAGCCATCAACCAATCTATAATAGAATGGTTTTCCTCATTATAATGGACAGCTGCATATAATCTTTGTCTTAATGCCGGGTTTATCGTTATAGATGCTAATTTTGACATTTCTGTTCCATTTACTAAAACACTTTCAGCTCCTGCATCCCATAACCTTAGGAGCCATGATGGTATGCTTTCTCTTGGTTTCTGATGGAACCGTTGTACTAGGTCCATCAACTCATTAGCTGTATATGGACGAGCGGTCACATGGAGGCAGGTTTCTGCAGGGGGCCATTGGTCAGGAGGCACCCCTGCTGGTCTATCCTGTACCTTCTTTGTTTTTTGAGTTATAATAGGCCGAATCTCGAATGGGTCCATCATAGATGGAGTTTCGAGATCTGCCTTAGAGATCTTTTCCCCTGTCATATCAGAGTCTTCTTCCTCTGATTTTGGGGTGTCTTCTACCAATATATTCCTTATTTGTCTTGTGGGGACATTTAGGCCAGGCTTTTTGGTTGTTAACGTACCCAGCTGTTGTTCCAGTTTCTCAATACGGTCTCGTAATAACTGATTTTCAGTCTCCATATTAACATTTGCGACATCTAACTTGAGTATGGCCATTACTAATGGCCAGGCTACTGCAGAGGCAGCTAACCGCCGCTCCTTGGTAATAAGTATGTCTCTATCTAATCCTACAAAGTAGTCAGTCAAATAAGATGGAGAAGGAGCGGCAGTCCCTGGAACCCGCATGGGTCCCCATTTCTCAATAACGGATGCCAATCCATAGTAGGGTGACCCCATGAATCCTGGAATTAGACCAGGGATTGTCTGTTCTAGGGGGGTAACGTTCTCCCCCTTGGCCCATTTAAATATACTCCAAATAAACGACATTATGGATTTAGTTAGAGCTGCCTGGCTCGCCAAATGTAGAGTAAATAACTCCTAATGACGATACTCCACCAGGGAATAGTATAGAAGATGGTATATTTTAAGTAGTTCTATACAAACGGTTATACAGGTAATACAAAAGAGAAGATGGCTCACCTTTAAGATGACAAGGCTCGCAGAGGACTCCACATGGGAGGGATCTCCAAGAAGAGATCCTTCCCTGGTGGTGGTCAGCCCTTAAATGGGGTTTGAGAGAGGAGGAACTAGGCTCCACCCCTTCCACCCACACAGGTATATCACCTTCACCTGTGCCCCCATGGCTGACTTGGTGCTCACCTCAGGTGACCAATCAGTGGTTCAGGCCGTGATTCAGCAGTTCCCATACACCATCATGTCTCAGGCTGGACATCTGGATGTCAAATAGAGTTAGTATTGAACAAAATAAAGTGGCTGTCAATATAGTGGATGAGTTTTTATGCTTTCATTAATGATAGAGATTTACTCTACAACAGAACATTAGGGAACAAAAGTAAAATCTAAGACATCTTACGTTTGTTTATACAGCACAACTGTTGAAAGACAGAAAATGTATACAAGCTACAGCAATAATGTTTCTCTACTCCTTCATTTTTTCTTCTTTCTTATCCACTGTTTCCTGAAGGTTTGTGGCTTTGTTGTTTTGCTTTGTATTTCAGTTGTACAAACTAAAAATTTTTCTTCTAATTCTAAATTCTATGTTTTAACTCTAAAATTAGAATAACATCTTTAGAAAAATATTGAAACTACATTTTTATTTAGAAGTCTGCCTGATTTCTGATTTTTCAACATGATAATTGAAATAAACATTAATGATAGTAGTACTAAGTTATAATGTATTGTACTAGTAACTCAAGGTCTAGTACCAAACATTGCAAATACACAAAATAAATGGATGTCTTTCCTACAGGCATTTTTAAATGATAAATAGAAGATATGCAAATATGGTCATTATCTTACACAGGGAACAATGAGAAGTGATCTGTGTTAGGTGAAAAGAATCAGGAAGTGTAATGAAAACAAATATCTTAGAGGTAATCTACTGCTTTGTAAATTTTAAATTAGTTTAGATTCCTTTTTGCATCTTTTTTAGTCTTCACCAGATCAATTCTGTTTTTAGTCTTATGTCTGTATATAGTTCATAGCGGGCTTTCAAAATTATTACTTAAATTTCAAAATGTCTGGTAAAAGGAGAGGAGAGGAGAGGAGAGGAGAGGAGAGGAGAGGAGAGGAGAGGAGAGGAGAGGAGAGGAGAGGAGAGGAGAGGAGAGGAGAGGAGAGGAGAGGAGAGGAGAGGAGAGAGGATATCTTGATTTGGATGAGATCCACAAGGATTGTGGAATTCAACTCCTGGTTCCTCACAGGACCACTCAAAATTCATACTTCATTTTTCAGAGCATTGTACAAATGTTTCTTGAATTCCAGCAGCTTGGGCTCATCACTATCTTTTTCTAGCACTCAGCTAGCACCTAACTCTCCCCTGATACAGCTCCATGGCATTCCCTCAGGCCCTGATGCTGTTGCCAGAGAACAGAGCTCAGCACTGCCCCTCTGCTCCCCTCTGCCCCTCTGCACCCCTCATGAGGAGCTGCAGCCACCATAAGGCCATAAGGCCTCCCCTCAGCTCCTTTGCTCTGGGTTGAACAAACAAGGGGACTTCAGTCATTTATAATTACTCTTATTTTCTAGAACCTTTGGTTCTACTTTGATTATCTGATTTTTCATTTGATTTTGCTTCTCCTGAAAGGCTTCAACCAAGTACATCCAGCAGGTGACAGTGGGCAATAGATGAGACATAGCAGTGCAAAGTGAGCTTCTCAGTGAGGGCAAAAAAAACAAAACATATGTAAATGCATTCTTTATTTCCCTCATATATGAGTATCAAATCTATTGATATAAAAATTTATGTAATGGACTGCAAATAATTTTATCAGTGCTCATAGAAAATTGAGAGGATCAATATGCTACCACACTTTCAGTACAAACTGGATCTGAATTTAGCCAGTGGCTGACAAAATTATTCAAGATGGCCATATAGAGGAAATAATTGCATTGCCCATTAGAGAAAACCCTTTGCTTCAATCAGATTTCATCTTGCTACTCAGCTGAGGTAGCAAAAGTAATGAAAACTGGAGGTCAAGACACAAAGCACTATTCTCCCTTCTCAATCACAGAGATTTAGAAGGTCTTAAGGATGTCAAATACAGTGAGTTAGAAATGGAGCATACTCAGTGTGCTTACCTTCAGATTTGTCACCTCCAGAATAAATGAATTCTATTGAAGATAACTGCAGTTGTCTGACAAAAATGGTTCAACGGAGACATAGTGTAAAGGTCAAATATTTTGCTCAGCCATGTCATAATGCTCAGTTCAGGTGACAATTACATGCAGTTACCATAATACATGTTACGCCTGAGTCTGACAGGTTAGCACACTTTGTGGATACTCCATCTCATGTATCATTAATTTCTTTTTCTGTACCATTAAAGTCTATGAACTCAACGCTGCAGATAGCTCTGCTTGGGAAGAATGCTTACATTACAGCATCACCTCAACTTTCGAGAGCAACTTTTCTGAAATTATTCCTATCTCTATCTCTAGTTATTTACCCAAAAGCATACATTCATACATATTTGAAAAGCTGCCCTGGCATGTAAATATACATGCAATCATGATTGATCAACATATCTGAATGATACAGTGCTATCCGATGGTTCTACAAGGAAAATTCTTGTTTCAGCCAAAGGTCTCCATATGGCAACCACCACACAAAGATATACTTATCTATGGAATGCAACTACTTAATTGGATGGCATGTTACTCCACTGATGGAACTAAGGAAATCTTCATTTCCTTGATTCTCACTTCCAGAGCTCAATATACAGTTTCCCATGGCATGTTCAGGGATGGCTCAGCAATAGCATTAGTGCACACATTCATGAACAGCATAAGTTAACAGTCCAAGGGTAAGGTAAGATTCAGCACTGTCTCTATTATGACTCATATTTCAGAAATTAACTATCAGAAACATGTATGTGATATGAGCACATAGTCCCATATGTGAATACTGAGCTGTAGTTCTCCAGATATATCTATATATTAGTAAATGATAAATAGAACTTTATATAGGTAACTAGTGAAATTTCATTCATAATGTGTTTGGGGTAATATGATTTTACTATGTTCCATCATGTCCAGAGGTGGGGCATCCAAAAGATTTAAAGTTCCTGTTCCAGTGCCTCAACACTCTGAGTAAAAAATTTCTTCCTATCATCTAACCTAACTCTTCCCTCTTTTAGCTTAAAACCATTCCTGCTTGTCCTGTCACTCTCAGATCATGTAAAAATGTGTTCCCCACTACTGTAAGCTCTCTTCGAGTATTGGAAGGCCACAACAACGTCACACTAGAGTCTTCTGTTCTCCAGGCCAAACAAGCCCAACTCTTTCAACCTTCCTTCATAGGAGATGTGCTCCAGCCCTTTGATAAACTTCATGGCCCTCAGTAATGGATCATTTAATTGGTAACTACATTTTGTACATCTTGTTCACACATAAGGTCCACGTTTCTATTGATAAATACTGCATAAATACAAACTAGGGGATGATTATGTTCTATAACCATGGCCAATCTGTCTCCAAAGCATGTAATACTATGAAGTCTTCTGTATACGAAAGATCTGACTATTTATCTTAAAATGAAAACAATTAAAATTTTCTTGTTTCTGATTCAAACTAAAATGCATTGCTATCAGTTATGTGAGACCAATAGCTCCCAATACATCCTTATATTTCTCTTCTCAGTCTTCTATATGGTAATAATAGCTCGACTTACATGTCCATACTTAAATTACAAATGATTACAGTGCAAATTTGTGCAACAAATCTGTTCCTATTTATTTTTTATGCTAATGAAAAAGTGTTGGCAGTATTGATGTGACAGGACTTTCCATAGGTTCCAATATGAAATATGTGCAATCAGTTCTGTTTCGTCTTTTCTACAGCAAACTTTGTCTCAGCCTTTTAATAGAGAAGAATAGTTACTACACTGAAGTTATCATTTTATCTCAAAACTTTGGGTTTATATTGTTTAGTGCTTTTTTAATTTACTAGATAGAAGGTTTGTATGGTTGTAGATGAAAAACAAATCACTCCACTTTTGCACAGCTATGACATGAATGGCATGATGTCATAGAAGATACATGATCAGACTACAGTAATACTCTTAAAATACTTAATCACACCATTCTCAAGAGAAATAATGCAGCAGTGAATAGAATTAAAGTTAAATTTTAAGTGAGATGGAAATTATTCCCAACAAAAAGTAATATTGAGGTATTTAACACATTTCATTTCAGTAACCCAGAATACTGTCCTAGTCATCATAAGATATTTATATTGAATAAAAACCTATCTTCTGAATTGTCTATCCTATCTAACTGTAACTAATAGTAACAAAATATTTTACATAAAATGAAAGAATGATCTAGCAAGTGAATGCAAGAAAATTTCTCATACATAAATATCCAACTTTAATCTTGGATATATAGAGATTTAAATTTTGAATCACAAATTTTTACCAGTCTTCCAAAGCGTTTGAAGATATTAAATATTAGAATTTGATATATCTACTGTCAGAATATACATCTGCCATATCTACCTAGGGACAAAAAGTACCCTTGCAGAGTTGATGTTACTTTGTTTTCAACCGTGACATGAGGAAGCTAAGGATAGAAATTCCCTTCAGATCTCTATGGAAACATTATATTTGACACACCATGATCATCAGTGCAAACTCATTCCATTGTTTGCAGTCTTTAGTATCTGTAGAGCTAAATAGTGGTTATTTTTTTCTTGTCAGTATCATCCTTTAAACTACTGAGAACTTCCTTCATGTAGTTAGCATACAACTACACTAAAAACATTCCAGAGTTCTGGTGCTGCTCATTAGAAAGGATATTCATTCTATCTGCTTTAGTATTGGTCAGTAAATAAGGGTCCATTCCATGCATTGGAATGTTTGACTGTACTTGCTGCATGAATATTTCAAAATGACAAATACCAATTAGCGATTTCTCCATCAGCTTCTTCCACTTTTTAGTCATTCCCGTAACTATGAAAGTATTGTATACAGCTTTTCAAGAATATAAAGTTGTGAGAAAGATTTAGAATAGACCCGAGGAAACATTTTTTCTCTGAAAGAGTGGTCAGGCACTGGAATGGCCTGCCTAGGGAGGTGGTTGAGGCACCATCCCTAGCGCTGTTCAAGAAGCGTTTAGATGAGATGCTAAGGGATTTGATTTAGTAGTTCAGTGGGTAGGGATGGTGATAGGAGGATGGTTGGACTAGATGATCTTGTAGGTCCTTTCCAACCTAATGAACCTATGAACCTATGAACCTATGAGAAATTATGATGACAGACAGGATATAAAAAAATATTAATAGAATAGGTTGATAACAATTCCAGATGGGCAGAGGAAGAAAGGTGGTGTCAGTGGTCTGCTAAATTTACAGTAAAATGGTTTTCAGTCTCTGTGATCCTGTGTGATGTTGCAATGAAGATTAAACATATAAAGTTTATTGCCTCCTAAAATCCAGTGTATCTGCTCAGAATGGCAAAAAGCATTACAAAATGGTTTCAAACACAAGCAGAACACAGTCAATGTCAGCACTGTGTATCAAGGTTCATAAATACCTGGGTGTGCAAGTAAAGCAAAGTCAGGAATTAATTCTCTGCTTCCCACTTGCAGACATATTCAGCCATTTTCAGGAAAGCAGGGTTTCATCACATATACTGGAAGACAAATGAATCATTCCAAACTTCCTCTCTTCTCTCATCTCTCCCCCTAGTTTTTATTGATGAGCAGAGACTCATGAGGTATGGGACATCCATTTGGCAGTCTGAGTCAGCTGTCCTGGTTCTGTCTCCTCCCCAGTTCCTAGTGCATCTCCAGCTCCAGGGCAGCATGAGCAGCAGAAAAGACTTTGGTTTTGTGTAAACACTGCTCAGCAATAACTAAAGCATCACTGTGCCATTAAAACTGTTTTCATCTCATGTCCAAAATATAGCAACATATCTGTCACTATGAAGAAAATAGACTTTATCACTCAGAACCCCAATGGTGAGACACACTGACAGAGAATAAAATAAAAATTGATAATATGATCAGTTAAATGAATCAAAATCTTGAGCAAAAGCACCAAAATTTTCAGGAAAATCTTGCTACAGATGAAAAACATTCCTTAGTAATGGATGGTTCATTAAAACTTCAGGAGGAGGAGGACAGTATGTGTTGAAGCTTCATAGATGTAAACAATAGTTTATCATGTAAAAAATGTGTAATCTTGCAGTACAAGGAGCTTCAGTTCATAATGTTGATGTAGTCCCTTCCCATTTGCAATGCCTTGGGGAAATTATTTCACTTCATATCTGTGTCATCATCAAACAATAATGAAAATCCTTTTTCACATAGTTCACAGGTAGGTCAGGAAGGATTAATTACTTAACTTCTGTATTGTGTTTTGAACATGAAAAGCATTATATAAAGGTTAAGTAGTATTTTTTTTAGTCAGATTAGTATTTTTATTTAATCTTCATGATATTAAGAAGGAAGTATATTTTCAGAACAACTAATTACTATTCAATTAACCTACAACTCCTTCAAGTCTCTTTGTAGTCTTGAACGGTTTATAATAAAGTGCCAAAAATAATAGGATCATTTTATTTGTAAACATAATGGAATCTATTCGGTTATTGACATAAAATGAGTTTTAGTAAGTTTAGGCAATTAAAATAGGAAACCTGTATATGTCTTTAAAGTTTTAAGTGGGTTATTTCAGAATTACTTGAAAGGGCTGATCAATATTTTATAGAGTTTCACCACTGTGTGTTGTTGTTTAAAGTGCTTTGATCAAATTGAATTTTGAGTCTTTTATCTCACTGTGGCATTCAACATTTCTAAAAGGTAACTCTTGACTACAATGGTTTTGAGTCTGTAGTCACATTTTGAATAAGAACTGAAACAGTCATGAACCTGACACTACAAAAGTAGCCACATTATTGGCCAACAATACAAGGAAAAATGAATAAATGTGAAAATTTACAAGCAATAGTAAAAATATTCAGGGTCCAGACAGTTGCTCAGTGATGTTTCACAAATAATTTTAAGAATTTAGAAAATACACAAAGGTAATTGCAACTTTTTGATGTACTGAGGAATCAGCAACTCTGGTATGGTAACTATCCAGTCTGTATGTATACCAAGGCTATCTAGATATAAAGGTGCAATGTGTTAAAGTAGGCAGACTATAAAGGTGCAAAAGATTAAACAAAATAAAATGTGCTTGACAGCTGGGATCATTTTAATTTGTTGGTGCATATGCTAGTCAACTATGTATTACAGTATTCAATTTGGTATGAAATTATCTTTGTTTTACTGTGAATTATTAGTGTGTTGTACTGATCTATAAACTGGATCCATCAGATTACACACTTCAGTAACAATACTTATTTTTCTCTCATTTCATTGACCACATGCTTGAATGAATACAGTACACGTTTTGCTGTGTTTTCAAAAGTACTGAAGAGAGAAAATTCCAAAATAAATAATTCAAAAGGCCTTTGTCGCTGGGTTGATGAAACCCTAGTCTATTCAGTTGTGCCCCAAAAGAAAGGCTATATTCATAAATGTTAACTGTAATAAGGTTTCCGAGATCTACTCAGGTCAAACAACCAGTGATAGAATACCTAGTAAAGAACAGCAAATCAGGCTTTAGTATGTATGTATAAAGTATAGCCTACTTCCTCTAGCACTGTAGTTCCTTTATTCCATAAATGTTTTTGTTTTGTTTTTGCTATTTTATCTACTATAGACACTCTTATCATTTTCTGATTGCACAGCAGTCAAAAACATTGCAATCAGTCACACAATGGTTTTGCAATATGCAATCAGATATCACACACATCAGTCCCACGTTTCTATGTGCATTACTTTTGCCTGTTCCTGTACTTAACAATGTAAAATGAACAGTGCAGAGAAAAGTGAGAAAGCAGTGAGATCCACCTGTCATCTCTACAGCTCTATTTTTCAGTAAGTGGTAATAGCTCGATTTAAACTTCAGTAATAAGTTCAGTAGATAGCAGATAATCATCCTTAGAGTTTCTAACATTTATAAAAAATAAGAAGACAATCATGTGGTACCTGGAAGAAGGTAAAACTGCAGAATTCAAAATCACTGATTTTTAGACCAGGTAAGGGGGGAATTGTTTAATGGAACCTCTGGGAAACTGCTAAACACAATGTATATATTGACTAGGACAGGAAGGATTTTATTTTCTCACTCTGACTCCCAGATGCTGTGGCACATTCCCTTCCTTCGCTCTCCCAGAGCACGCCCAGCATCACTCACAGCTCAGCTCCAGTAGTGGTGTGTCCTTATTAGAACATCTGGAGCTGCTCTGCTCTCAGATTGGGTAAGGCTGGGCCCTGCTTACATATGCCTCCCCTGCAGCTCCCCATTGCTAAAACCTTCCCAAGTAAGCCCAATACAAACACAGTTACTCTGTTCTAGCAGGATGAATATACTTACCTCATTTACTTATATATACAGTCAGCTCATTTCTCAAGTAAATTGCACAGATTTGATGAGGAAACTTAAATATATTATATCATTCTCTAATCAGATGCAATATTGTAATGAACATGCTGTGAAAAACGATGAATTAGGGTCACATAGAAAAAATTTAGCTCTGACACTTCCTATTTCATACAGCATGTTTTTATAGGTGTTGTACTCTATTAATAGCTATGCTTGTACAAATTTGTAGATGTAGCATGTCACTATGTCATGTTCTTATATTCAGTCCCAGGAGGAAGAAAACTAAACACAGAGGCATAATTTCAAATACCTTAAAATAATGTGGTATTCCACAACAAAATATTTTTTTTTCTGTTTAATGAAGACATTTAAAATGATGACAAGAAATACAGCACATACATCTTTAAGTGAACTACTTCTGCCCATGTTTTACAATACACAATGATGATCAGAATACTTAGTTCAGAAGACATTGGGAAAATATGGAAATATCTTCATGCAGCATAGATTCACCAGTTTTGTTTTAATTCAAGGCGAATCAGTAAACTCCTTATGGTCCTGACTGTATATAGGCTTCTGTTGTCCTCAGATGTTATTGTTCTGAACCACAGAAGCAGAAATTTAGGATCTGAATAACTTTTAAGAGAATATAACTGAGATGCACTGAATACTAAAAATTCTTCTGGCTTTCAGTGGCTGATGACTGAGGTGTTGACATGAGAATCTCAAAATACAATTACATAATATTATAAATCCAAAATCTATTATTATTATTATTATTATTATTATTATTATTATTATTATGTAATTTGTATAATGAAGCAAGATCTATGAAACATTATTTTCAGTTTGGAATGCAGAAATTATTATACTGAGTAGATACTACAGTAAGAATTGAAATTTATTTCACCATATCCAGCCTTAGAAATAAGAAAATTTTATTGCCTTTTTTTTTCTACTATGTTTTCTACTGAAGTTCCTCTCTTGGCTTAGAGTCAAGTTTATATCTGTTACTTTAAATTCCAGAAGCAGCATTCTTGTTTGTTTGACTCTCTTTTTTTGTATGCAGATTGAGTATATTTTAGCAATAGGTAGCACACAGGTTTGCATCCTAATTGGTAACTTAGAATGCCCAGCATCATACTTCAAAAAAGCAACCCTTCATACTGAAATTGTATAGTGTCAAAATGACTGAGAATAGATGGAGAACTATTAATTATGATTATTTTAAATCATCCCAGAGTTTCAACATCTCTCTCCAGAGTTATTGAAGAGCATAGCATTTAATTATGTGTATATAAATGTTGTAGTAGGCTTGGCTGGGACATTGGGATGTTACAGGACAGGACTTTTCCTGCTCTGAGATCAGATAATTATGCATGCTTAGAGGCATAGACGATGAAAGATGTATGTATACAACGAGCTGCTGTGCCTTATTAAATGCCATTTTGCCATTTTCTACTTCTCCATATTGGTGTCTATGTGGAAGTGACCCTAGTGAGAAATATCATTAGTCCTCAGCGATCCAATCTCCAGGAATGGAGACAACATATAAGTGATTTAATGTTAATATTTTTGAATATCTTATTCCAAAGCATTTTTTTTAAGTCTGTATTATCTCTTAGCTTTGAATTTTCATTTGATTTTCTTTCTAAAACCATTTCAAATGTTTACTGTTATTCCTTCCTCTTTTGGGGTCACTACATTTGGTATTCTTTTAGCTGAACAAGAAGAATCTTTAAAAGCAGGAAAGATATGTGTATACATATTTGTGTACAAATGTATGTACCCAGATTGCTCTGAAAGTAATGACTAGTTGATAGAAGTAAACACTAGTTGATAGAACAAGTTCTCCGCTGCAAAACACTATCTTTCAAGTATTCAACACCAGTTGCCAGTTCTCATGGATGTGCTGATTATTGTGTTCTTCATTTCATGATGTGACACCTGTACATGACCATCTGGAATGTGGCTTGCAGTTGTCTCCACAGAAACATACTACCCATACTCACTGTGCTGACATCCAACGTTTGGTCTCCATAAATATCCAGCAAGAACTGATGAATGTCAATGGATGCAAGTTTTTCCTCATGGAGGAATTCAGTTACATATGTTTGATTCATACCCACTTCCATGTCAGACGTCATTTTGTCAAACTGCCCCTCTGTTGCCACCCATCGCACAACTGCAAAATGTAATGGAATATTGGCAGGAAGATTCATCCTCTACTGCCATACCACAGACATTCACCACTGATGTTGTGAGTCAACATAAAAAAATAGGAGGCATTACTTTCAGAGCAGCCTTCATATATCTACATATACACTCATACATGCATAAAAATAAATATATTTCTTTACTGATCAAAGCAGACATAGAAGACCATTAGGATTTAAGAAGCTGCTAAGCAATGTCTCAGCATCTCAGTAAGACATCTGTGGTGCCTCAGCTGGGTAGACAGTTATCCATTAGGCAGGAAGAAATTTTCCAGCTCCTCTGCCACTGACACTTTTCTGCATTTTTGCTTTATAGTTTTAAACCTAACCATTCCATTGTTCTTTCACTTTGAGTTTTTAAGGTACACTATTTCCATCTCTGTGATCCTACTGGGTATATTTAACTTGAGTGGCCCTGTTGCTCAGACATTATCATTGTTCTCCCTTAAAATATAGTAATTTTGTCTCATCTCTGAGCCACAGTATCAGTTCTTGGCCTTGAATCCTTGAAAAACATTTGTAGAATTTTCAATTTTTGTGGAGAAGATATTGAAGAATGATTTAAGAAGGGAAGGGATCCTGATAACAAAATTCATTGCAGCCAACTCAGTTAGCTTTATCAAAATAGTTTCTATCAGAAATAAAATATACTCAGAATAGAATAAGCGAAAGTTTTCCTCTATTAAGCAGGGATGTTAAAATAGACCAGTAATTTTTGAATATTGAAGGAGGCAGCTATTGATAGTTGTTCATTATAATTTGCACTAGGCAAAAGAGTCTAACTTGGACAAAGAAGACTTGATCAAACTGCATTATTCTCCACTTTCTACATCTCTTGTATCTGAGCTTCAGTAGTAACACTTCGGAAAGCTAGCAATGCCTAACAGCAACAGATTCTAGAACGGGAGAACGGCAGTGTTAGTTACAAGACATAAACATTGTTTCTTTGATGCTAAGTGTGTGATTTTCTGTGTTGCACACTTAGTATCCTAGTAAACTACTTTTAAACATTAGATTTATTTTAAGACAAGAAGTAGATTAGCTTACAGAAAGTAAATTAAAATCGCAGAGACAAAATAGTCTATCTGAAGTCACACAGGATTGAGGTACAAAGGATGCAGGGCAACTCAGTGCATGAGTCTCAGTTCAATATTTTCGTGAATTCAATGCACTCCTATTCATAATTAAAATCCCTCATAGTACTCTGAAGTATGTAATAAAAATCTGATGCAAATAAGCCAGACCACTGAGTAACTTAATGTCATTAGCCATAACATTTTCTATTCTTAAAGAAGATACTTAATTCCTAAATTAATACACTTCTCTAAATCAAAACAGATTCAAAAATGGTATGCGTGTAAGGGTGTTGGTGATGTTTGTTCAAAAGGAAGGAGGATTTAGAAATTAAATCTTTTCCTGTATTTCATATTTTGTCACAGATTAGAATGCATCCTTCACTTTCTTTGCATCTAGAAGTAGTATACAAATAAGATATTGTCCAGTGTGAAATCTGGACAAAAGAGGTTACGATAGCTTTCAGACATGAAGGAAGACATGACTGAGACAATCAGTTCTGGTGTTTATTTATTACATAATGCTTATTTTAGGGAAGAAGGGAAGAGTAGAATGTTATATAAAAAGGATCGAGGAGAGTGAAACCGATATAGTATCCTCTATAAGTTTCTTCATAGTGCCCCCATGCTTCTTCAACTGTGAGACAAAAGAGTGCTCTGATATACGATGCAGAAATAATTGCCTTCTGTGTTCTTCTACCATATGATGTAAAACAAAAGAGTATCTAATATTTTATACTCTTTCACCACACGTCATGGAAGGCCATTAAAAGATTTGTGAAACATCCAGTAATGTGATTTACTTTTTTTGGCAGCAGAGAGGTCAATGAAGTACCTTAGATTGTCTTCTGAAGGTTAATTAATTTTATGCTAAGAGGCTAGTCTTTCAGAAGCAGCCATCTAGTGGAAATAGAAAAGTCTCTAATTAACAAACATAAGATCTCATACTAAGTAGAGTTAGAAGAAGAATCACAAATGGGCAGTCTTTATATTATCTCATCATACAGTTATTTCTCCATATCTTACACTACCCTGTTTTTCAACAGAAAAGAACTAAATATATATATATATATTTGTATATACATATATATATACATAGACTTGCAGCAATTACATCTTGTTTTTTATTAAACTGCTATTAAAACCAGAAGAATACTTCCAAACACAGAATTGTTAGGATACTTCTATTATATGAAATAATGGATATTCTCTGCTTTTGAAGACTTTTGAAGAAATTTTTCTGTGAGTTCTTAATTCCAAATACTAAGAAATAATATTCTAAGAAATTATTGATCTAATTTTAAGTAAATTTGAAGAGAAATTAAAAAAATTTTGCGTTCAGTATCCAAACATTATATTAATACATTACACAGCACAGATAGTGTAGGACATTAAAAACTACAGATTGATATTAATATTTATTACAGTTGAGTTTTAAGGTTCTGTCTTAGGACAGCTTCACTCTGCTAAGCTTTTAAAATATACATAGTGAATTATAGTTTTCTGTTGGCCTATAGTTTCAGTAGGTGAGACAGAATATGGTCAGGGTAGGGGTAAATGACCAAACTGAATTACTTTCTCCCAAGTCGTGCAGCACCTTGTAGTTAGTACTACCCAGAGTTTCTGTTAAGGTCTCTGGAAAGATTCGGTTGACTCTACTACACCTTCCATCATACAATCTCAAATAAAAAGAATTAAAAAAAAAAAGATAAAAGGAGGAAAAAAAAAAGCTGTATACATTCCTTTGAACAGTGACAAAATTGTTTTGATTTAAATTTGGATGATGACTATGTAAAGCATTTAGGGTTCTGTAGGATACTTTCACAGTGTAGATAACACACGACATAGACTCTTAGTGCTTGACAGAATGTTGGATAAAAAGAGATAACAGTTTATACAGATATTGGCATACAGTAACATTCACATAGTGAGTCCAGTCTCCAGAATAGCTCAGTCACTCAGTGTGCAGTGGAGACAAGTGTCTCCATTGCTGACAGCAACGTCTTTCTCTTATATCAGTTAAGAAACTCCAAACTGCTGTTTTCCTGATTTCTTATTCTCCAGCTGACTATAGTCCTACAAGTCACCCCAGCATTTGCAATATTCATTAATTAATAATTACCTTGATTGCATACAACATACCTCTTCTCACAGCTCTTATATGTCTGAGCTAAATAAAAAAGATTGTGCTTTAACCATTTTTAGATATGCACAAAATATTTCTATGATTTACCATAGTCAAACATGGATGACTGCCAGATAGACTGGCCAGCTGCTTTCCCAGTCCCTCTCCTCATCAGGACAGCAGAAAGCAAACGAGATGAGAAAAGTCCTGGCCTGAGATATTGAACAGGGAGATTGCTTACCAATTACTGCTGTGAGCAAAGCAGACGTGACTTCAGAAAAAAAAAATGGTTTAATTTATTGACAAATATAATTGAGAAGAGTGGCAAGAAATAAATAATAATTGAATTAACACCTTACCTCTCCCTTTCTTGTCCCAGGCTCAACTTTACTCCTTCATTCCCAATCCTTCTACCTTCTCCCCACCTGAAATATCACAGGGGTTGCCAGCAATGGAGGATGTGGTCAATCCCCTTCTGCCATTCCTTCCTCCTCACACTTTTCCCCTGCTCCCTCATGTGCCCTTTCTACAAAAGGCAGGTTCCTTCTGGGTAGACTGTTTTCTTTGCTAGATGCTGAGGACACTCCTCACAATGAGGTCTGGTCCTTTTTCAGTTAATCAAATCCATGCCCTCCATATTATAGTCAGTTGCAAGGCTAATATTTATAATTATTCAGTAATTATTCTGTTTAAGAATCTTTCACCAGATAGTGTTATCTGAGTCCTCTCATCATGCCTATCTCAAATCAAATTATTTTAGGAGCTGACTTTTAAGTTTCTGCATCTTCTCCACTTTGTAATTATTAAAATATGAAGACAGCTGTACGTCTTGATTTGTATGTATATTAGAAAATTAAAGGACATAAAAGGAACTTATTTAAAATTCACTCATTTCAGCATTTAAAACAGGTGACCTCTGTTTCACCTAAATGAATGATGCCTTTCTTATATGAAACTTGTTCTTCTAGGTCAGGTCAGAAGAATCATTTGATTACTTATTCCACATCTTAATTAGCTATCTCTCAGATAACATTCCTCTTTTACCTTAGTCAAATTAATGTTGAACTTCCGAGATAACTGTTTGTTCTTAGTGGTTTCAATTAGCTGCAATTTGGACCCTATTCCTGATTTCATCAAAGCTAAGAAAAGGCCATACATCCCTGGAGGGCAGCTGTTTTTAAGTAACTGTACGGAGTGTTTCTATGTCATGCATTTTTGAATGTCTGTCATTTGTTTTACACAACTGTCTTGTCAACGTTTTTAGGGACAAAACATCCTCACACTGGCCTTGCTGCTGTTGAAGGCATTTCCAGTTTATTGGCGGTGACTAATGATTCCCTTTCACAGGGAAAGGTTTTTTAATCTGAACAAGAACGATGAAGTGTGGGACAGCTTTGTTTTCAATGGCAGACAATTACTATAGCTTTGCAGAACTTCATAGAATATAGGAACTGTTTATTGATTCTATATAGATGGGGAACACAGCATAAGTAGTAATCTGTCTTTGATTGTTGACAGAGATACACACTTAAAACTCAGCACATGCTCTAGGGATTAAAATTAATCGGAATTAATTAAAACAAAATAAATAATGACATTCACATCACTTTCATCCAAAGCTATTGCTGGCTCTGAAAGTTTCTTTATTCGCACAGAACCAAAACGTTTTTGTTTTTTTTATCTTTTTTTTAATTCTCATTCCTAGGATACTTTTAAAGTAGGTGACACTTCTACAGAAAAACAATCAAATTATTTTACAGAATTTCTGAAAAAATAGCAAGAATAACATTGAAAATTAAATTCTCTAGAAAATGAATGCCATATTTGAAGAGTAATTTATTTCACTCAGTAATGGCATCTCTGAGATGAAACTCAGAAAGTACTGAGAAGCCACAGAAAGTAGGAAAAGCTCAACAGAACACATTTCACATAGCATGTGTTTTAGAGCTGTTGGAAGTAGAGGAAATAGAGGTAATCCTTTTTCCAGAAAAGAGTCCAGAAAACTGAAAATACAAATGCTCCTGGGGAAGTTGTCAGACACTGACAAACTTTGAAAAAGCAACAAGGACTTCCAAAATTCCGAGGTAATTGCAGAAGAAATGAATAAATTTGGAAAATCCAAAGGTTGACACAGATACTTTGATTTCTATTCTGTATCACTGGGACTTCAATGATTAAATGCAAGAAATACTTGCCTACTAGCTCTAAATGTTGATTCTTCTCAGTAATGACATAGCTGAAATCTCACAAAAAGTACAAGTGATTTCCTTTTCTCTTATTCATGAAATTTTCAAGGTTCCAAAGCTCAATAATTTCTTATCAAAATTCAAATATCTACAAAATGCTACTAATCCAGCTGTATTATGAAGAGTAAAATGCCTCTAATAATTTGTACTTGAAGCTCCCATTGTGCTTATAGTTTTGATGTTCTGTTCTCAATCAATTTTACTGAGTTCAATAACTCTGAAAGCATCCCAAAAATAAATCAAAGACTGCTTTTTAAGATGAATTCTCCAGCTAGAACAGATTTCATCCACTGTATCCATATGCAAATTCATTCTACACATTTCTGTTGGGTAAGTAAAATGGGAAGGAATCTTGGGATTTATTTTTTTCCACCGTAGCCAGGTTTTTAGAGGTGACTTAAAGGAAAAACTCCAGATATCCCTCCTAACTATTAGACTCACATTTGACTCTGCACCTTGTGAAAGGTCAGTTGATTATAGCACAGATGCTGGTGTCCTCAAAACTAATATTCAAAGAGTAGCAGTTCATGCTCAGTTTTGCACAAACAATTCATTCTTGACCAAAGGTATGAGATTCTGATGTAATACTGTGGTAGCACTTTGTTCATAGTGAGAAGAATGGATGCTCTGCATATTTCAGATATTTAAAAATCCATTCAACACACTTATTAGTATGATTTTGATTTAACTGACTAGCTTGTATGGAATCATAACTAAAATGCAGCTGCTGGCAAGGACAGGAAAATAAGTGGGATGAAATAGCATCTACAGTTGATGCAAAGAGAAAACAGAAAAAAATATATATATATTCAGATACACTGTTTTCAAGTCCTCCATCCCTTGTTATCCCTGTTTTCATCACTACCAAAAGGAGAAATGATGGAAGCGATAATGAACACGGGTTAGCCTGTAGGGTTCATTCACCAGAGCTGTCAAATGGGCTGACACATTCTCCAGTGTTAAATCTATTCTTCCAATAAAGGTGAGCATATGCAAATTACACAAACATGCAAAATATATCCTGAGATAATTTGCATAAATAACAGCCATGTCGCTATGCAAAAAATGTGGTAGTGCTGTAAGACAACCACCCTCTAAATAGATAATTTTTAAAGTGTTTCTTGTATTTCTATGTCCTTTTCTATACGTTAGTTAAGTA
Organism: Cyrtonyx montezumae; assembly: GCF_038088225.1. Lineage (NCBI taxonomy): Eukaryota > Metazoa > Chordata > Aves > Galliformes > Odontophoridae > Cyrtonyx > Cyrtonyx montezumae. Next base: position 64,435,200 of record NW_027072034.1, on the reverse strand, counting down.
TGTGTAGGATCTTTGGCTTTCTAACCATAAAATTATTCCCATTTTATTCCAGTTCCTACTGTCACCGAAGATTAAAGTTGCTGTTCCCTGTGTGAAGATTCACTGCAGATCCAGATCAAAGTTCTATTGGGATCAGTAGGGCTCCGGGAAGATGGCAATACCCATTTCCTGTATCCTCTCTTCATTCTCCACTTAAATATACTCATTCATCACTTCTGTTATTCAGTCAGCAGATCCAAAAGGAACAAGCTAAATGTTCCAATGAAGATTTCATTCCACCTTAACATATATAGATATAATTATCAAGATAATGAATACAAGTGTGCTTAATTCATATGAGTGCATTGAAAAAATTGAATTAGATCTTATTGAAATTTTTATTAGTATTAACAGCATCCTTCCTTTTCCTCCTTTCAGAAAGCACAAGAGCAGCAGCTAAAATGGATCATTATTTGCTTGGATTTTATCTCCATTTTTGAAGCAGGCATGAAGTAGAAGGAAAAATGAGCTTTTTTTCTCCTCTTTCTTCATAAAGAATTTCTGAAAAAAAATTGTTTATACTTTCTGATTTCTGTAAGGAATGTGTTGCTTTTAAAATGTCACAGACCTCTGCGATCAGATCCTGTTACCTTAATGCAGTAGTGTGAAGTGAAATGTGAACCCTTGAAGTTTTTTTTTCACTAAATCCATTCTATGGTTTGATACATTTTGGGAATATAAATTAAAAAAAGCAGATCAGGGTAAAATCAATCAGAATTGAATAGCCCCATTAGAATTAACTGGGGAGATGTGAGGATCTTTTATTCGCTTTCATTTTCTATGATCCAGTGTTGAAAGTTTCACTGTTGGCCAAGTATAATATTTACTATCATAGCAAAACACAGGCACAAAAAATGCAACACATCAGAGTTTCAGTGAAGGGATTGATATGTTGAGTACATATGTATATGTGAATAAATATATAACATTTGATAAATGTTTATAAATTTATATTATCCTTTTTGGAACTTAAGCTCATAAAAAGCACCAGTGACTTATTCCTGCAAATCAAAGACATAAATGAACAGCTATGGTATAGTGGTAAATCATTCCAGAAGCACAGAATCATAGAATTGTAGAGGTAGGAAGGAACCTCTAGAGAGTATCCAAGTCCAACCACCGCAGTAACACAGGTTCCCTACAGCAGCTCACACATGTAGACATTCAGTTAGATTTTTACTGTCTCCAGAGAAGGAGGCTACACAGTCTCTCTGGGCAGTCTGTTCCAGTGCTCTGTCACTCTGATAGTGAGGAAGTCCTTTATTTTGTTAGTGTAAAACTTCCCATATTTCAGTTTCTGCTCATTGCCCTTTGTTCTGTTGCTGTGTATCATAAAAAAGAGTCCACACCCATCGACTTGACTCCTGCACTGTAGATACTTAAAAAAAATTATAAGATCCCCTTTCAGTCTTCTCCAGATAGGAAAGTCCCAAGTCTCTCAGCCCTTCCCTGTGCAGGAGACGCTTCAGGCATTTAATCATCTTTGATGCCCTCCTCTGGACTCTTTCTGTGAGATCCCTGTATTAGGAGAGCTGAAAAGTAGACGCAATACTACTTCTAAAGTTCTGAACAGAAGCAACCACATCCAAACTGCCATAAATATTTCAAGATTTTTAAATACTGTTCCTAAATTTTAAACAATGACATAATTAATGCAGTTTGGCACTGTTACAATGAAAGAAGTATGGCTTCAAGAGAGACATTTGGATACTGGCTGAGCCAAAGATGGCAAGACAATGGCATAAATCCTTGATGATATTTAAAAGGTTTAAATAATTCCCTAATAAGAATGGATAAAAAAATGGATTTGGACAACTGTTAAAATCTGCCTGACACAAACTCACTTAGGTAGAAAATGTACTGATAAGTTTGGGATTGCTTCTGAACACTTTTAAACAAGTGGAACTTGAGTAACCTCAGCATTTTTAGCTCTGATTTATGCTAGCAAAAATAAGAGAAGAATCTACCTGTATATTTTCCTGCATGTCTGTAATAAATTCAGCAGGCTATTGGTTCTATATAGATAATATGTTAAGTTAGGGATAAATTGCCAGATAGAGGGTTATGTATAAATATTGTCAAAAATTGGGCTTATAAGGTGATTTTATGATATAGCTTACAAATACTGTCATATGTATTTTTTTTTCCCCACACAATATTCAGAAACAGTTTGGAATAGCAGAAATTGCATTTCTAGGATAAAGGAGTGGGGAATTTGGGGTTCTAGTGAAATTTCTAACCATTCTGTGGCAGATGGTTAATTTCCAAGTTGTTGATTTATCTGTTGTATAATCATTTATTAATACATTAATTTATTCAAGTGATGTGTTTTATGATGTAAAAAAATAAGACAATTGCAAACATCAGTTAGGACCACTTCTATTAGAGGAATCAAAGATACTTTGTAAATACTGATCTGAGTTGATCTAGATGTTCATAATGTGTTGAGAGGTTGAGTCGTTTTGCTCTTCCTTTAGCGTTTTGCTAAATTATACACAAATAGATACAGAAGTAATGAACATGAAAACAGATAAACCACTACCAAATTTATATCTCCCCTCAGTTACTGCTCTAGGCTTCAGTTTGCCTGAAAATATTTAAGTATGTGTTTGCATTTGAGCAGTGCAGATTTGACAAAAATTGTTTTGTCTCTGTTAATCTATAAATCAACAGCATGGAAAAGTTTCCTTATTTGATCTGTGTATATCTTGTCCACTTATGTCAGTAGGAAACAGCCATTGTACAAGAGCAAGACAAGGGATCATCCTCAAAGAATTTTGTGCTAGACTCCATATTTTTGGGATATGAGAGACTGAAATGCTACCTTTTATGGTTTAATTATTCTGCTCTAGTATCATAAAGAGATCATAAATCTCACTCAATCAACTACGTCTGAATTCCCTGGCATAAGAAAATCCCCAAATGATGGAGAGTCTCTCACAGCTCCTTCTTTTTGCTTGTCTAGAAGAACCTTTTCTCTTAGATGCATTTAAATATCTTGTAGTGCAAAAAGTAAGGCATTCTACTTCCTTTTTTCCTTCCTTCCATTTTTGATTTGTTTTTTTAATACACCATACACAGTGCACAACACAATATGAAAAGAAGGATAAGACTCTCACTATCCATTTACAGATCTTGTGCAAGAAATTGTAAACAGGCTTGGACCTAGACCTGTGGACTATTAGTCCCTCTCCTTCTCATCTAGAAGCCACCTGAGCCTGTGTTCGGCACTGAGCATAAGGCAGAATGGAAGGGATCTTCCCCTCACAGATTCAGTCTGCCTTGATGGTGATCTTTTGATTCCTTGTTTTATATTCATGAGGTATTTGTTATTGGTTAGGTTCGTTTTTTTCTTAATTTATGTTCAAGGTTATTCAAATTCCAGTCAGAATTCTAAAATCTTAGAAAATCCACCAAACCATAGAAGACCTAGGACATACTCTTTTGTAATGAATGCAAGAGCATCACCATGTTTGTGTTGTAGAATTCATTCTAAAAAAAAAAAAGATAAAAAATTCAATTATTAAGGGAAGGAAACAGAGGAGATAGAAAGCTTTGAAGATGGCATAAAGAGGGAAATAACTGTAGGAGATACAGTACTTAGGAAAGGGTTCTAAAAAAATAGAATGATAGGATTTTTATTTTTTCCTGGCAGTCTCTCAAATACTAGCATAGAAAAGTAATATTTACCTTATTTGATACATGTACATCATGTTCACTGATGTCAGTAGGCAATTCTTTTTGAACAGTCTTCAGTGAGTATATCTTGCTAGAGACATATTTTGTTTTTTCTTGTTTTTAATGCAGAATTCCTTGAGTTGTAAGAAGAAATAAAACAATCAGACAATATTTTCTGAGATAAGAAAAATAGTACGTATTTGCTTTTCTTGACTCATTAAGAAAACAAAAAAAACTAGTCCACAGTCACTTCTATTAATTAAAGAATTTCTAGGGCATAGTTCAGTGAACATCACATGCTAGGGGGAGTTCATAGTATGCCCAAGGCACGGAGTGAGTAACACACTCAAGTTGTGGGAAATCCCAATGCTCAAAACTGTCTGAGTAAATAACTTTGCATTATTTAGACACTTCAAACCCAAGAGGATGGTTTGCAGAAGATCTAAGTGACCTGTTAGGTAAGAAAAATGGGAGTGTCTGCAATTAGCTGGTCTATGTCTTCTGTGAAGTTAATGGAAAATGCAAATTCAGCATTCTAGAAAACAGTGATATGTTTTTAACAGACAATATTAAATTTGAGGCTTCTCCCTAAATCACTACAAAACAACTTTTAGTCCAGTTCACAAGCATTAGTCTTCAGACGTTCCCAACAACTAATGATATAATCACATAAAACTAAGGAATACAGTTTTGCTTTTAGTATTATTTTGTGACCAGATGCAGATCTTCACATGTTGCTCACTGAAATGGTGAATCCATTTGTTGTCTTTCAATTTCATTTTAATTTTCTTTATTATCTCAATGTCGATATTCATCCTTAATATCATTACTGACCTTTTATGGCATAACTATTTGTTCTGGCTTTTGTTCTGTAACACTTTTATGATATATTTATCATTAATTGATTCTAGTTAAGAAATTAATTGTAATTAATTGGTTCATTATACTGTCTGTCCATTTTATTAATGCACTTACATTTCATTCTATGCTTTCTGGCATATGGCACCATGTATTCTTGCTGATGTATCCACAGAAGCTGCTTTAAGGCTACAGTGATTTACATAAGAATAGTAAAAGAACATATACTGTGATAACTTTTGATCACTAATTCCCAGGAATCAATAGAAGTAGAAAAACTTCAAGATAAGTACAAATTTCTTGGACTGTTGTCATCACGAAGACTGTTGTTTCCTTCTTCCTTCCTTGACTGTGTTAGCACTACATTCAGTACTGTTCTGAATTGCTGTTACTTTTTATGGCTATATGCTATGAATCTACACAAGGTCTAGATGCATCTGTTAAAGAATGCAAAAGTCTTGTGGAATGTTCTTGTGACAAGTGAATTGTGTCCATGCTTTCATTCACTTTTGGAAGAACCACGTTAAATTCTTGCTATATGTAAGGCCAACAAATAAGTTTTGTGGTTTCTTATTGTGTCCTGACAAGGAAAAAATAATCCTACTTTACATTTTATGGTAAATAATAATGACAAATGACAAGAACTGTCTTGGTAAACTTTGGATTTTGCTCAACTAATCTGAAAATAGTGAAAAATTAAGGTGTTTATGTACAGATCTCATACTACCCAGCTCATACTGTCTGTGCTATTCTTCCCTCAGACTTAAATTTATTTCTTCATTTTGACATTGAGGAAGATCCATCTTGTTAGTACATATTCTCTCAATCAATAAGAGAGGCTGCGATCTTTCATAATCTGCCAACTCTGCTACAGATCTGAAGGGCTGGATATGGATGCAATCAGCTAAGTGTTGTCTTCATGCTGTCTGGCATCAGCACAGTCTGAACTGAAGGAAAGAAAAATTAAGTTTTCAGACTGTGAACTGAGAAAAAACTGTCCCAGAGAAAGAGCAGTTACTGGGAGCAAGCATGGTAGGAACACAACAAATTAAAATAGTCTGAGATCCAAATCCCAAATATAAGATTAACATTTACAATTTATGTACTAAAAGAGCATATCAGTTACTAGGGAAAAAAAAAAAAGAAAAAGAGAGATTTTAAGTTGAAACATCTTAACTAAGAAAGAGAAAAATGGCACTTCCTTAGATAGCACTGAGTAGAAAAAGAGTAGTGATTCTGTGAAGATATTCTTGAACTGTGTGGCAGGTATGAATGGTAGGCTTTTAAATGCAAGTAATCAATCAAATTAATTTTTCAAGAGGTTATTGATCATAATACTGAGTATAATCTCAGTTCATTTCGGTTCTGTAGCAAGTCTGGATTTCAGAACAAAACTTACTGAGTTTATTCTGAGACATGAAATCTCTCTTACTATCATATTCAAGATGGAGATGATTTCCTCTGGACTTCCTCTGTGGTTTTCTTCTCTACCTCTGCCACTATTTCCTGCAAGCTCTGGTCAGAAAACGTGAAAGAGGTAACAATGCTTGTCATGGTGGGATTTTTCCACAGTAAGAAAGAATTAAGGAGATAAGAAAAGTAATAAGGGGAGTAGGGAAGGCTGTGATAAGAAAATACATAATATTCAGATAATAGTGGGAACCTTTTCCCGATGATTCCTGAATTCCTGGAGGAAGAAAGAAAAGTATTTTACTTCATTCTTCTGAGATTTCAGATTTTATAGATAATAACACTAATACCTAAAGAGCATAGGAAACTAAAAATTTTAGAATTGATATCAGACTCAGAAATTAAAAGCAATTTTCTACAGAATGAAAACTAATATCTTCCAAAGAAACTGAACTGTCTTTGAATGTTGTTTGCATACTAACATTTTATTTCTGCACAGAGTACCTCCTCAGCTTAGTTCTATTAATGCCCATCTATTGTACATTTAATATTCAGATTCCTAACAATTTTTTTTTTAATTTAACATACATCAAGTAACTTCTTCAGTGGTACTGAAATGTAGTAATAAAAAAAGCAACTCTCAAGGTCAGTTGTTGTTGCTCATGTGTTAACAAGATGAGTTTTTTCAATGTCCATATACAGGGGAATAAATTCTGCTACACAGATGAACCATAGTTTCTGAGGAAAGTCCATGGTGATCTATTCTAAGACTCACAACAGCCTCACAACATGATCAAAGGCAATTTTCTCTGATAAGCTATGGCAGGTACCCAGTGTTATTGTTTACACAAATAAATAAGTATTTGTATACCCAGAAGATAGTTCTTCTATTTTAAACAAAATCTCTCTTTTTTTATTATTTTATTGCAAATGACTTATTTGATTTTAAATGCTAGCAATTTAAAATGGGTACTGGAAAACAGAAAATGTTAAGGGTTTTAGTAAATCATTACTAGTTCTAATTCCTTACAGTTCATCCTGTTTACTAATTTATATTTTTCACTATAAATGTTCATGTGTTTCTGCCCTTAAGAATCCTTGATCTAAAGAAGAGGTAGCTGAAAGAAATCTCAGCAGGTGAAACTTCACACAGATGAAACTAGATCTGTTCCTCTCATAAGGAGGAATGTGCATTTGGAATAGAACTGCTCTATACATAAATCAATAGTAAGTAATAGTAAACAATGCACACCAATAGAGGTATTTATCTTCAGAAAACACAAGGTCATAGAAATAACTGAGGAAAAGGAACTGTAATTATATATTGTCTTATCAAACTGTGTGTGTTTGTGTTAGTTTTCTGTGTCTCCAGGGTAGTATGCAAGTTTTAAAAAGTGAAGGATGGCCTTGTAATTTTAATTTATAAATTGGAGACATAATTGAATAATTCAAGAATGCTGTTCTAATTTGAAGAAGATTGGCTTGTTCAGAAAGAAAAAAATCATTGTTTTAGATGTCACAGGTGTATATATTTGTTCTCAGGCTTGTAGAAGGATACAGAAAGTATCATTGAAATTATTGGATTTCCTTTATAACTTTATACTTCGCTTCTTATGTTGTTCTTCTCCATTCCTTCCTCCCAGATCATTAACTGTCCATCTGCTGTCTGTGTTCAGCACCAGTACAAATTTACAAAGGTCTTGATTAACCAGAAGGCGTAAATCATGCCTAGGACATGATTGTGAGCAAGCATACAGAAAATGTGTTTTTGTCTCAACCTTTCACCAAAAGTTTCAGCAATCCCCAACTGAATCACAATTTAAAGAAAAAATATCTGCACAAAAATGACAGCTACAATAAAGAAAGAATAGTGTATTCACATTCTAGTTCTCTTCCATAGACTCGAATCACAAATTCGCATGGCCTGCTAATGAGTGGTAGTGGTAAAGCATGATGACACAACACCCATAAATTTTGCTACAAATGTTAACCTGCTGCTGGGCAGAGTTAGGCACAATTTCATCTTAAACTGCTGATGCCTGAGCTGATCTGTCAGAGCCTGAAATGATTTTCCAAGGTACAACACAATGTACCAGCTTTCAGAATGATTCATTCTTCTGAGTTATTCTATATATGAATCTGGCTGCAAAGGAAAGATGATTAGTCAGTTCCTCCATGCACCAAGTTAAGTATTTTGCCCACAGTTCAATACAGATAGGAAAGTGACTAACGTCATTTTCTTTTACAAACAGCTGCTGGGGTATAATTGGTGAGGGAGAAAATGTATAGTAAATTACAATTTGTAAGGCCTTGAGGCTGCAAAAAAAAAATAATAATAACAATTCATTGAAGAGAAATTAGGAGAAACTGAAAGGCAATGGAAAATTGGGGAAAATTGGAAAACAACTTTAACATGAAAAGTAGAAAGAGAGTTATGAATAAATGAAAAGAACAAGTGTGAGTGAAACAGGGTGAAAGTCACTATCATTGTGCTTTAAAGTTAAGTAGTTGAGAAAAAAAAATGTATTTGAATACACATATGTATAAAAATAGAGATACAGAAGTACCTGGAGCTAATCTGGAAGATTTATCACTATATAAATAATGTTTAAGAGGCAAGTTACTACAGTTTGCCTCTAAATAAGGATTATTTTCCTCAGGCAGAGTTGTACTGTGGCACTTGCATAGACCTTATGGCTTGTATATAACCAATTACACACAAATGAGACTTTGGGTACTGTTGTTTTCTTCAAACATCATTGAGATAGCAACTTGTTATCCTTACTACAGCCTTTGAGAGAAATTTAAACCAAGGATCCAGATGATCTTTATAAAATCATGTAGTCAGATTGTGATATCAAGTAATTGAATATAATTTGCCCCATCCTAAGCTAAGTCAGATACTGCTGAATCATTTTATCTTCTTTTAGGGCTGGAAGGAGATATGGTTTGATTGCAATACTGATTATAACCGCATATATATGTACCATATACAGTAGCAATATATTTTACAGATAAAAAAATCTGCTTTAATTTTAATATGTAAAATGAAATTAACTGGTAAATCATTGCAACCTCTCTGCTTTAGACCAGCTTCAGAAGGAACAGGTAATCATAAACTCATAATTACTATCTAAGATGTTCAGAAAAATTCCTAGAGATCATAGTGATGAACTGTAATCTATTTATGTATCTTGTTTAACAAAACAGACAAAGTCCTGGACAACCTGCTCTGGTTGACTCTGCTTGAGCAAGGAGATTGGACTAGACATTGGGAGGTTGGATTGAGACTAATGTCTCAAGACATTCCTTTTTACCTCAGTGATTCTATGATGTCACCTCCTGATGTCTCTCATCCAACACTGGATAAAAAGAGATGCCAAAAAAATGTAACTCTCATATCACTTCTACTTCATTGCCACACTTTCCAAAATCTCTCTATGCCTAGATTCCTGGACATCCCTGCCTTTGCAACTTAGTAACAATAGTTGTATTTTTTTTAAAGAATTTCTCAGAACCCACCGTCCTTTTTCCTTCAAAATGGGCATGAAGCACCCACTGTGACATAAAACTAACAGTTGAAAAAAAGAGATCTGAACATTCTCAAACTTAAGGCATATTTGAAGCTAGTCTTTTGACACATTTCTGTGGGATAAAGGTTTGGAAGCTGTTCAAGCAAGCAAAAAGACAAGGGATGGACATACTGAAGGCAAAATATTATTGTGCCTGTTCATAAAGCAAAAACAAAGTATGATAAAAAAAAAGTTTCACGTTTTCAGGTTTTAGAATTCATACTTCAGTACTGCACTATAGTCTCCCATTGGTCCTTGTAAGCTTTCAGCTCCAGGTCTTTTGTTCTTTCAGATGTGGTGGCCCAAGATAAAATTAGCAGATAACTACTTTTCAGCTGAGTCACCTGCACTGAGAATACATGTACCTATGAAAAACTCAACCCTCAAAATAAAACGTTTTTAACCATTTCAGTGCTGATTTTGTATGACCAGTAATATAATAGTTCAACATTGAAATACCCATTAATAATTATTCTAATTTTAAATTGCAATCATCATTTGGTGAGATTTAGATCTTTTTGCATTGCATTAGAATTCCTTGAGATATGATGTCAAATTTTCTTCAGTTCTTAACTTTTAAAATGAGAAATATAATACAATGGTTACAAAGAAAAGTAGACATAGCCAATTGCTGGAACTGAAAGCTTTTAACTTTTCTTACAGTCACCAAAGAGTTTGATTTACAAACTCTGAGTTCTTCAGCTTCCTTTTTCACATACGTATTTGCAGATGTTGCCCTTACAATTCACAGATGTCATGGAACCAGTGGTTCTGTCTGAGTTTTACAAAGCAGGCATTAGTATGCTCCTTTCATGAAATGCAAGCTTGGTCTGTCTTTGAGACAAACTAAAGCTTTGTGAGCATAACTAGTGAGGTGCTAATCCAAGCTAATAAATGGCTTTGAGCTGTTGGCTTCAGGGAAGGACACCACATTCAAAAGAAAAGTGGTATTTGGTAGTCAGCAAATTAGGAGCTACAGGGGTTAAGACATTTTAAAGAATACTTTTTATGTTCACAGATCTAACATCTGCTGCTCCCTGTGCATCAGTAGCAAGACTATTTGGTCCAATGCTAAGCAATGACAATATAATCAATTCCAGTTTTTAGGTTCTGATCCTAATACTTGACTGATTGTTGTAAGATATCTAATGTGACACACTAGACCTAGAAACACACTGTCAAATATAGTATTTTATTCAAAGCAATCTATCCATATATTTTTCCTTTCTGAAATTCATCAAAAGGTATTCAGTAATTTGTTTCTCTTAAAAATGTGAAAGCACAACAATGATTTAGGGAACCATTAATAATATGAATTATGTCTAGATTGACTCCATGATTAGTAGAGATCTCCTCTATGGAACAATAATCAACAGGAGTCTTAGTTTAGATTATTTGCCTTACATATTAGAGAAACCTACCTTTTAACAAAGGTTACGAATGTGCTTGGGAACATTTTTCTACATCAAAATGAGACGATTTTATGTTAAGCACTCAGCTGAAAACAATGAAGCTGGTTATTCCTTAGAATATGCCAGTCTCCCAAAAAGATTATTTAAAGTTTGCTTTCTGTATACTTGAGAAAGTTTACAGTAATTATGTACCAGTTAAGTAATTTACAGTTTTCTGCGTAATGTCCACATCCTCAAAAGTATTTCAACATTTAATTTCCTAAGAGAGAATTTGACCTCTCAACACTGTGGAGGCCAGAGTCTGAGTGTATTAAATATACCACAGATGGTCAAGACCTCACATGCTGTCATGGTTTTATGATTTTTGGTACTGGTATTCCACATCATAACATCATGTAGTGCATTTAGAGTTAAAGAGTTAATGCTCCAGCTCCGTGGATCATCGATAGTTCCAGGTATACCTGTCTCAGAAGAGAAGAAGAACTCCATTCCCCAGAGGACTTTGCGATGCTTTGCATTCTTACGTGTTTACGCTCAGAGGGAAAGATAAAAACTGTCTGCGGTCACGGGACACTCTCTTTCCTTTGGGATCGACTCAGCAGTGGGTGCTCGCTGCCGTCCACCTTCAGCGTTAGCGTAAGGCCTTCGGTTTATCGGACACTCTCTCTCTTGCTCATTTTATTTGATTTATTAGCTTTAATTCCAATTATATTGTATTATATTGTGTTATTTTGCTTTCTGATATCTTATTTAGTAAATTAGCTTTCCTCCTCAGATCGTTGCCGCTGTTTTGTTTCTAGGCCCATCTCCCTTTTCCCTTTTCCCTTTCCCCCTTCCCTTTTCCTGGGGCGTGGGTCCGTGGGTCCCCTGCACCAATCGTCACGGAACCGGGCCAAACCTGCCCGTAAACCGTTGACACATGCATATTGAGTAACATGTAAGTAGAAGGCTGAAGATGGGACAGATTCAGATGTATTTGTACAGGATAATACCTGAAATAAGTTCTAATCTGCTTTGGATATTCTTAAGTAAAAACACTGTGATGTCGAAGCTACCATTAGTAAGAGCTAAAGTAAGTCTTAAAAAAATAACTTTATTTTAACAGTGTAAAGTCACAGGGATAAATTTGTAGTAAAAAAATGGAAAAATAGTGTAAAATGGAAAACATATATTTGGATTTGAAAATTTCTTCCAAGAATAGAGTGCATTCCAGCAAGACTGAAACAGTAAGAATCGGATTTGCACACAAAGACAACATGCCTGTGGCTATTTCTTTATTTAAGTACTTTTTTATGAAAGATAAATGCCTTGGTTAGAATCCTAAGAGACTCTAAAACCTATGAGTAACCATCCTTTCAATCTTGCCTAGAAAGTCATCCCTTTAAGCAGAGTTGGCAGAAAATGAGTCAATAAAATCTTAGTATGTAACATTTAATCCGTGGCATAGACCACAATATTGAGATCACTTACATATCTTTTATACTGATGAGATACTAAAATGGCTTTGCAGAAATGTCTTCTTACTTCTCTCATACTCGAAAAGTCAGTCAGTACCATCTTCACCAGGTCTGATGTTGTGACATATCCCTAAACACAGAAAAAATTTCTCGTGCAGCAGCTCTTTAGCAACTTTCCTCTTCAGAATTACTAGTTACACTGGATTTCAAATTATTCAGAAAAAAACAAAAACAAAAACAAAAAAAAAAACACAGTTTGTAATTCCATTTACATCTTTTTACAGATTATAACATACTATTGCAAATTTTTTTTTTCAAACTTCAAAGTATTTGCAATGAGGTTTGGGTATTTCCTATTGTAGGGAGAATATATATTTCACTTCACAGTTAAAGCCTCAAGTATGACTTTGCCAGGAACACAGATTTATTGTTTGCCAACACAGTTAAGAACTGTTGAGTCACTCCAAAGCGACATCAACATCTCCAGACCAGAGCATAGAGGTACAGAGTCAAGAAATGCTAACTAAATTGCCTTTATAAATAAATAATAAATGTGATGAAGATGTGATTGAATCTAACTGACCACCAGGATGGATTTGGATCTCAATGAGACTAGGATTTTCCTAGATGTTGTGGTTTTGTGATATTTTTTTTCTTTTTTTTTTCTTTTTTTTTCTTTTTTTTTTTTGCTGCCAGTATTCCACATCAGAACATCATGCTGAGAGTTAAAGAGTTAATGCTCTGCCGGGTAGCTGAAGAGGGGTGGAGCTGAGGACCTCATACCAGTCTCTGGTGCGCTTTCTCTCGGCTTGCCACAGATAAAGCAGGTGTGCTTGCACTGCAGTTTTACTAACGTAAAATCTCATATCTTGGTTACTCCTCTCTCCCAGTTAGTTCGATGTTGTTAGATTTAGTAAATTACCGTTCCTCCTCAAATCGTTCCTGTTGTTTTTTTGTTGTTGTTGGTGGTGGTGTTTTTTTGTTTGTTTTTTGTTTTTTGTTTAAGACCCATCTGTTATCTCCGTACCCTTCCACCTTTCCCCCCCGCAACCCCCCCCCCCTCCTACCATGGAGTGTACGGCTCTTCTTGTGTGGCTGCGTGGCCAGAGACGGTGCAGGGTTTTTTTTTGTTCTTCTTGGGAAGAACAAGTCATCCAGAAACATCTGAAACAAGCTATAGGTCCTTTTTAGGAGAGGGTGCATCTGCAAAGGAGATTTTGTTGATAGACATTTTGATGTGAACATCCTATTTCAGATGTGTGATTTTAATTGTACATACAGGAGTCTTTGCATTCTCTGGTTCTGTGCTTCAGAGAAAATTAAAAATAAATAAATAAAAATCCCTAGTAAAGAAAGGCATAGAGAATGGGATCTAAGCATGCATATTTCTGGATATCTGAAGACCTACAAAACGTTTTCTACCTATCCATATCAGTCATTTTGATAGCTGCTAACATAAGACTTAAGGGTGAAGTGAGCATGAACATGGGAAGCTCTGTGATATATGGTATAGCAGTAAGGAAGTAATCTGTACCCTGAGAGTCTGAAAGTGACATAATAGAGCAGGATTTGTACCTGTAAGTCAGCTAATATGTTTTACCATCTATTCCCAGTGACTTGAAGCATTTCAAAGTTTTATGGGAGGGGTTTTGAGCTTATGAAGTTGTGTTTAACTTCCATATATTTACATATTTTTACTGTCAGACCTTTAAACTGCCTAATTAACCACCCTATGGTAGTGTTTCCTCAATGGTACTGTAAGTAAAGGGAAACTCAGACGACACAATGAAGTATATACTACTTCTTAACAATTTACACACAGCGTCTTTCTTGTATATGTGCACTTTTAATCCACGGGATTCATTCATTCAAGAATTCTACCAATCCCTAGCACTAAAACTTATCACATGATTTTACTTTAAAATAAAGACTAAAGTTAGACTAGAACCGTAGATTATATTCCAAATCATTGTTATGTAGTTCAGATTATTATTTTTTTAAAGTATATTCCGTCCAACCAGCAGGAGTACTTAACATTGTGATGTTGCACTAACTGGAGATAATAATAGTTGTTTTCCCATAGAATAATAGAACCATAGAATCCTTAAAGTTGGAAGGGACCTCTGATGGACATTCAATCCAATCCCCTTCAATGAACTTGCACAGATAGATCAGGTTGCTCAGGGCCTTATACAACCTTACCTTGAAAGTCTCCGAGGATGAGGCATAAACCACATCTCTGGGCAGCCTCTTTCAGTGCCTCACCACCCTCTCTGTAAGAGATTTTTTCCTTTTATCTAACTTAAATATACCCTCTTCGAGCTTGAAATCATTTCCTCTTGTTCTATTAGCACAAACCCTGCTAAAGAGTCTGTCCACTTCTTTCCTGAAGCTCCCGTGTAGACACTGGAAGGCCTTGAAGTTCACCAGAGCCTTCTCTTCTTCAGACTGAGCAGCCCCAGCTCTCTCAGCCTGTGCTGGTAGGAGAGGTGTTCCATCCCTTGGATCACTTTTGTAGCCTTCTTCTGGAGTGCTCCAATAGGTCCATATCTATTGCGTACCAATGACTCCACATCTGGACACAGTACTTCAGAAGGGGTCTCACCAGCACAGAGTAGATGGGCAGGATCACCTCCTTTGACCTGCTGGCCATGCTTCTTTTGATACAGCCCAGAATACAGTTCATTTTCTGGGCTGCAAGGGCCCAGGACTTTTTTGAAAGGGCTGTGTTCAAATCCTTTCACCTCCCAGCTTGTACTGGTAGTGATCCCGAGCTTGTATTGGTAGTGCACATCTTGTATTGGTAGCGATTCCACTACTATTTGGAGGTGAATATCTCCAAAATGTACCTTTAAATTGCAGTCTCCTGAACGTATGTAAGGAAATCATAAAGGCTAGAAAAAATGCATGCTGCTTTCATTAATTTGTCTGATTTCAGAATGTTCCCCTAGGAAAAAAAAAAGTGTTTCATGTGTATATCCTCTTTAGATAGAGATTTAGAGATTGTCACTAGAAATAGCATAATTATGTTAATATTCCAATCATTGGGGTATAGTTTTGAGTGATTTTGTCAGCCATTTCAGTGGAAATATATGTCAATTATATTCAAAGAACTGCAGAAACACAGAACTGTAGAGTTAGAAGGGACTTCAAGTGATCATCAAGTCCAACCCCCCTGCTAAAGCAGGTATCCTACAATAGGTCACCCAAGTAGGTGCCTAGACAGGTCTTAAATATCTCCAGAGAAGGAGACTTCACAACCTCTCTCAGCAACCTGTTATAGTACTCCTTCACCTTTATCATAGATAAGTTCTTCTACATGTTTTCATGGAACTTCCTATGTTCACATTTTAGGCTGTTATTCCTTGTCCCATTGCTACACACCACTGAGAAGAACCTATCCCATCCATTTGCCTCCCACTTCCCTTTAGATATTTATATACATTAATTAGATCCCTCTTCAGTTTTCTTTTCCCCAGGATAAACAGATCCAAGTTATTCAGTCTTTCCTCACATGAGATTATCCATCCTTTCATCAGATTTATGGCCCTCTGCTGGACTCATTCTAGGAGATCTGTCTTTCTTGAACTGGGGAGCACAGAATTGGCAGAGTAGTCTAAACGTGGCCTCCTCAGGACAAAGTAGAGGGCAAGGATCACTTTCTTTGATCTGGCCACACTCTCTTCAATGACCCCGGGATACCATTGACCTTCTTGGCCACAAGAGCACACTGCTGGCTTACATTTAACCTGTTGTCCACAAGAGCACTCAGATCCTTCTCCACAGAGTTTCTCTCCAACAAGTTGTCCCATAATCTTATAAGCCAGAACAACTTCTGACTCAAAGTTTTGTTCAGCAGCACCCATCCAAGATGCAACCTGCTGAACAAGCTTCTGAAGTTAATGGTTAACAACCATGAAAACAGCAGCAAGGGGACAGATGCGCTGTTCCTCCCAGTGAACAAAATGTGGGCACCCCCACAATTACTGTCACTGTGACAAACAGGACATTATTCCCCTGATAAATGGAGTAGGCAGGAGTGCCTCTAGCAACTGCTGATAGAGAGAATAAAAACACAAAGAATTCTGAGGAAGAGCAGGTATCCCCTCCACCGAACTGCAGCCATGCAGGTTAACAAGATGTTGCTGACCAACTTGCTGCCTCCCTATGGAGCAACAAAAAGTCACTGGATCCCTGGTGGTGACTATCCCTGCTTTGTAAACCATTGGCTAGGATTTATTTTTTTCCTATTGCTAACTTCTCCATCTTCCCCATCTTCTTTAGTAGTTTAGAATTTGTAATAAATCACTGGACAGCATTTGGCCTCATTTGCTGCCTTGATCTTCCCTGGATATAGATATGTCGAACCATCTCAGCCTTGAGAAAAGAAGACTGAGAAGGAATCTTTTTAATGTTTTTAAATATTATATTTCAGAGGTCTGTGGAGACAAGAAAACGGGAAGCAACTATAAACTTGAGCATAGGAATTTCCACATCATTTTGCAGAAGAGCTTCTTCATGGTGAGGGTGACAGAGCACTGAAACAGGCTGCCCAGAGAGATTGTGAAGTCTCCTTCTCTGGAGATATTCAAGACCTGTCTGGACACCTACCTATGTGACCTATTGTAGGATACCTACTTTAGCAGGGGTTTCGGACTCAGTGATCTCTTGATCTCCCTTCCAACCCCTAAAATTCTGTGATTCTGTGATAATGACATGTGGCAAAGACCCAGTACTGCAAAAACGTTTTGATACCAGAGTACTTTACACAGAGCACCACATTAGACAAGTACAAGAGATGTCTCTAAAGAGACTCTTGAATTGCTTTCTACCAATACGAAATATTATATTTTGAGGGGCTCCCTCTCTACAGGGCTAGAAGAGGAAATATTTCCTTAACATTCAGTGGAGTCAGTCAGTTCAGGTAAACTGGCAGATGAACACTGTTTGAAAGAAAACCATTTTCTTAATGTGTGCTCTGACTGCATGTGAATTTGGGTGGAAATGAAACAATTTAAGCATCAAAAAGACATAGAAAATAGTAGTTCTAATGTTTCTAGTGTTGAGTGAAAACCAGAAATGGCAGAACAAGAGGATCAGAAAGACAAACATGTTAGATTATGCCAAATACTGTGCTGTCTGGAGAATGAAAGCAAAAAACAGACAAATTCCGTTTGTCTTTCTCAGAGCAGTTTGCTTTGAAATCAATGAAGTCACATTAGTGTACAGACTTTCAGAATCACATATCTGCCTCACACTGCTGAAAAGTTGAGATGAGTAGACTGAAATGCCAGCTGAGTTTTCACAACCATTATTGGCTTCACATTGAGTTGTAAGTGCTTGTTTTTTCCCAGCATCAGATCTTTTATGCACAAAGCTTCCAATAAAATCAGTGCACTCTACATGCCTGGACCATCAGGAACTGCATCCTACTATCTTTCATTTCTCTCCATAGATATTCACCTCAGAGAAAGCAATTTTTACTCATGCCACGAAGTCCCAAAAAACACTCAGAAGTCATTAGCTTCTTTCTTCCTACTAAGCTGGCTTTAAATCCTGTCTGACAATAGGATAGGCAATGGTTAATGCAGACTGTAAGGGAAAGAATTTGGGAAGTATCACTTTCTCCTTTACCATGGACTCTTCCAATTAAACACTGAATATAATGAGATGCCCAATATAATGAGATGCCCAACATATTATTTCCATTACATCAGGATGTTTAAGCAGGCAAATTGTCCAGATAAACGATTCAAATTCAAAGCTGTTAAGTTTATTTGTTTAATGAGATGGCACAGTTCAACAGTTAATCATAAACTAGAGCAGTCTGTCACAGCTTAGAACAACATCAGAAGTGAACAGAATGGGTTATTCAAGTTACAAGTTCTCAAGGCAGAGCCTGATGGCACTTCATTCCTTAATCAAAAGGAAACTATATGAGATGGAACTCTATTACTCTAAAACAGTGAAAAGTACATGTGCTGTGCTTCTCTCCTCCTCACTTAAGCTTTACATTGAATGTATTACATGTCTTCAAGAAAGCACCCACCTTCACGTAGGAGAAGGGATCATTTTGAATATTTTTTATCCAATGAAAAAAAAAAATAACTTTATTACTGTCTTATTCCCTACATACTTAGAAAAACATTTTGAGCACACATTCAAATCTTGAATCATAGAGGAAATTGGTTCTGTGGGTGTTGATTTGGTCAGAATGCTTTTTGAATAAAGCAGAACATGACTCTCCATGCAAGATTAGTACATACAAAATTCATTTTAAAACAAACTGATATATTGAAAAGATAGAAAAACACCACAGAGCTGTGGTTTGAAAAAAGTGGTAACTGGAGTGAACAGTTTCACATCAGAGCAGAGTAAGTTAACAGGGATATAATATAGCTAGAAAATCAAAAAGTGAATTCCAATTTGGCAATTACCATTTCTAACAGGAGAAGGAGAATTGGGAAAGACAGATCTTAGTAAGTAACCTAAGGCCTTAATATGCTGACCTTTTAGTTTTCTGACATCTTCTCATTACAGTTCTCTTCCATCTTATGTAGAATACAGTTGCTTTTTTTTTATTAAAGGTGCTGATTTTTTTTTGTTGCATATTTTAAGCTGGTGTAAGAAGAATTTGCTTGAAGCTTCAGTCATCATAGAATTAAGTTGCCTGGTGTGTGTATATGAGACAAGTCATATACAAGAGATCCCTGTTTTTCAGTTCCTACAGTTTTTATCATGGATAATTTGTGTAACAGACAGACACATTGCAGATGTGAAATGTCATATAATTCAATTTCTTAGATAATAATATAATACATAAGAATAATTTTTTTCATTCATAATAAAAGCTGTAATGGTAGCATTATTTATCTGAAGAAAATCTCTATTTAAGTGATATAAAATGTACTTTACCATCTGGAGTGTTGGACTTGAAAAAGGCTATTTCTGAAAGAAACAAACTTAGTTTCCTTGTCACTCGGTAGTTTTGGAAAGCACAGAATATTGCTTTGAATTAGCAAAATTTTCCAAGTGAAAACTGGACAATCTTTTCATTAGATTTCCATGGTTTTCATCAGTTTCATCCCAAATACGTCCTCATAGAATGAGCCAGTGTAGTATGCAGGGTGTCAATTTGTACAATCTATGAAAATAAAAGCAATGAATCTACAGTGCAATATTTCCAGCAATTGAAAATACAGAAAAGAAAATGTTCCCTTATTGCAAGAGAAGATAGAGTTATTTGAATTAAATTATTTAATATTTTGAAAATATGTAATATATATTTTTAATACAAAACATTTTTTTTCAATAAGCAGTTGATAACTATTTGGTCACCTTAGGAATAACGCTGCTACTTCAGAATACTACCAAACTTTGCTTAGTTTCTCGTTTAATTTCCCTTAACCCTGTTTCTTCTCATGCTTCAGGGTAAAAGCTATTGATTAAAAAAAAAGAAATTGTAAAATACATATCTAGCTATCTGTAATCCAGGAACTGATTTATTTTTATTCACCAGCTATACATCCCAATAATCCTTGTTCTCTGTTATAACAATGTCATAACACTGCTGCATTAGATCATATTTTGTTATTAGACTCTCATACTGTGTAGAAGTCAAAGGGACACTTGGGTGTAATGCAACAGTGGTCCTTGAATTACAGAGGGAGATACTAGGAAAGTTCTTATTAATCAAGCTTCAAATTAGCACTTTCTTTTCATGTGGTGTGCTTTCCTATCATGTGGTGATTTATTTTCCTCTGTCTTCCTGGTGTATCATTTATCCACTATGGAATGGTATATCAAACACTTCAAAGACTGTATGATTTTATGCTTTTTAATGACTTCTACTTATTTTTATTTATATGAAGAAATGTACCTATAATTACTGTGCAGGAGTGAGAATGTAAATGATGACAAAGATTTTGCATGGGGGGTATAGTTCTTTTTTCTTTTTTCCTCAGTTGTGTAAAAGGGTTTCAAGCATGAATTGTATATGGGGTCATTAAAATAATGAACAGAGGTATAATTCTGATGTATATAATAAGGACAGGACTGGCAGTCTGGTCTCAAGTGCAGTTTACACCCTTATGGTTTCAAAGTTAAAGTTTTAGCAGAAGTACTTCAGAACACTTCCGAAGTTCTCTCCCAATAAATATTTTAGCTTCACAAATCTTCACAAACAAAATGAACATTAGAATCTAAATAGACTTTTTTTTAAGTATTAAATAGATTTTTTAAGTGTTTTAAAACTACTTCATGTTGCCTATCTCCTTAGCCTTTGTTGACATAAGCCATATGCCAACAGTGATAATGCTTTCTAACCACCAGTATGTACAGTCATCTTGCTTACAATTAACTATCAACTTGGAAATGTTATGAATTCTAACTTCAAGTGCAGGATTTAACTATCCAGTAACAATTACTCGATAGTTTGGCCAGAATCAAATGCTAGATAGTTAAAATCTATGAACTTAGAAGCACCAGACTTCAACCACAATAGCTCCTAAAGGAAAACAAAACATAAGAAAACAAAAACATAAACAAACAACAACAACAAACAAAAAAACATCCTAAACCAATACCTAATTAAATCCCAGAAACCATTGCTAATACCTGTCCTTATTTGAATCAAGTTACTTAGGTTAGGGCCAGCCAAAAAATTGTTACTTGGTCATATATTGTAGTATTGTAGACATCTGTCTCTGACACAGTGAACCTCTAAGTCTAAATTTAGAGCAAAGTTTTGTTTACTGCCTCTTTCTGTAGATTGACATGATGCATTGTGTCTTTGGAGGGAGGTGGGGAAATTGAAAGAGATGACCTATGGGATCACATCAGGTAGAGGTGACGGGGTGATTTAAAAGAACCTATTATTAAATTTATAACACCTTCAGGCCATGTTCCAGCTTTGTGCAGGTGGGTATCTTGCTAATTCATATTTTCAGGCAGCAGAAAAACTGCTTGTTAGAAAGGTTAAGGTGAGCCCAGAAAGACTGATGAAAAGCACATTCTATATGTCTGGTAGGTCAGTTTGGAAAGAGCAGCAAGAAAAGTCTGTCTTGTAATGTTAGAGCTATAATAAAACACTGTCTGTATCTAAAGATCAACTTTATATCCCCTGTAGATTGGCACAGGATTTTCACTAGCAATTCTGAGTTTAAGGCACAGTAGTATTCTTGCCTCTTGCTTCATTAGTGTTCTCTGCAGCTGGACTGCACCTCTCTGCCATGGGTCAGCTCAAAGCTCAGTACGAGCAGTGGTGCTGATGTGAAGCTGCATCTTTTGCAAAGTAAAACTTTGCTTTTACATTCTTGGTTTCCTAAAAAAAGAAAAAGGAAAAAAAAAAAGAAAACCTCCTTGTATTTACAATAACAAATTAATTAAATATTTTGTTATGCTTAGGAAGTAGAATTTGGTCTGCATTCCTCATTTCTCTGATTAAATCTCTCTGCCTTTTCAAGGTCTTCACAGATACATCAGATACATCTTCCTTGACTGCTCTAACTCATTGCTAGAATACTGAACTACTTTCTTGTAAATCATTCTCTCCAACAAGAACTGAAAGAGAGGCTAGACTTTCTGTCTTTCTGGAAAAAAAATAGTCTGAAACTAATTTTCTTGGATGATACGTGCATATAATAATCTGACAGTGGATATTTCATAGCCAAGTCAAGCAAGTGTCTAAATCTGTTCATGTCAATATGTTCTTCATAGCATTTTCAAATAATTTTATACTGAGGAATTAGTGAAGCTCATTCAAAACTGACTGTCATGCAACTTAACATTGCTCTATCTATGGGTCTTTGATAGTTACTCTTTATGACAATGCATCCTCTGTCATATGGTGTGAAATGTGTTGAATCGGAAGCATGAAGGGGTGCCCAGCAGGAACTAAATATCTGCATACAGTGCTGTATCTGGTATTTTGATAGAAATTTCACTAGCATAATAAAACATGCATGGAAACAAAAACAAAAACCAAAAAAAAAGTGGAAGAAAAGGAAAAAAAATGATGAATGACCTTTTCAACATAGTTTATTTGCTGTTACAACACTGATTACTAGTAGTAGGTGAGATACTAACAGCTGTTGTCACTGATGTGAACGGGCTATGATAAAAAAAGTTGAGGGTTGTATTGAAATTAAACAGTACTTACGTAAATAGTCTTTTTCAAGTATTCAAAGACAATGCTGAATATTATTGAAAATTTTAACCTAATAAAATGTATTTTTGCATCAATAAATAAATAAATGTATTGTGATATGACTCAAACACTATTTCATTGTGAAATATATGAACCACAAAATGAATATTTAATCTTACCTGACACTCTTAAGCAGATACCACCCAAAGTTTAATTTGTTTTATAAATCCCAAAGGGGGATGATTTTTGAAAATATTCTCTATTGAGTCATCTTGAATGAATATAGAGCCATTCAACTATCCTAGAGATAAGAACTATTACAATTTAAAAAAAAAAAAACAGCTGGGAGTTGTCATTAAGTTCCCAAATTATGCCTCTGTAAATATATATACATTTTTCATTCATTTCTTGTATCCCGCAGTAGAGATGTTTCAAAAACAGTATTTGACATGAAGCTACCATTTCAAAATCAAAGGCTAAAATGCTTAGTTAATATAAGCAAATCAAGAAATAAGATAAATAACTTGCTTGTTGATTCATTTTTTCCAGACTGTCATCTTTAAAGCAAGAACTAGCTCACCCAGATTCACTCAAAGGTATCTTCCCTTTTACTTTCCAGTCCAGTCTTAAATGTGATAAAATTCACCACTAAGGATAGGCTTTTCCACATCACAGTTTCAGGTGTTAATGAGAAAGTACAACTAAGAATTTGTAAAATGATCTCTACATTTGAGTTGTGTAATCTAGCTTAGCTGCATTAAAAGATTTTTAGCAGAGAACTACGATCTTCTGTGCCACAGACTATTGAGTGAAATACAGTAAAAGCTGTCAATTATGATGTTATTTGTGCTTTTATCAAACCACATTCATCCCAATGAGGAATCACTTTACCAGTGTGGATGTTATGTGAAAAGTAAAACATCAACATACTTCTTGCATTGTGTAAACACTAAGAAAGAATGGATGGGGTGAAAGAATTACAATGGTTATGATGTATAAAACATAATTTATATTTAAACAATTATACATTTAAAATGAATACCTTAATTAACTTCCAGTGCAAAACATTAAGTACTGTAGGTGGAGCTATCAGCAGACTCGTGTAATTTATGAGCTATGCATGAAATGGTAATACTCGCACAGTGCTACTTAACTCAGACTGCATTGCAATAGCTACATATGTGTTTGAGGATAACACTTGATGCACTTCAGAAGAATGAGTAAAAATGATCTATTAACGCTAAAAGACAGCTGGCTGCTCTTGTTGCACAGTTTAATTAAATTCTATCCAAATGTAATGGGAATCTTACTAATTGGCTCTAGAAACTTGCTGAGCAAGACTCACAGCCTATTATTAGCATTTTGTTATTTTTCTTTGGATTCTTCCTGAGCACAGAATCCAGCAAACAACTGTGTCTGTGTTTCTTTGTGGATTTTTTTTAACTAGATTTCCTTGATAGCAATCAAAGGGTCAAGTCCTTCTATTGCTGTATAGAGACACAACTTTTGCAAAAATATACCTCCATATTTACACTGCTCAAAGGCTAAGCATATTTTTTCAGTAAATGAGCATGCCAGATTTTTAGATCCCTGTCAACTGCATCCTCTCTGTGCTACTTTGAGTTAGTCACCATACCTGCCTTCTGAAGTATGCATGTCTGCTGGTAGTTTTGGCTTTCTTGACTGTGAATAACTGTTTCATCTATTTCACTTGCGAGACTGCTCGTACTAAACATTTCTAAATATAAATCTTTTTATTGTTCTGCCTATACCTTTTCACCAGAAAAAGTACTTCTAATTGCTTAAATGATGTGTTTCATAAACAAACAATATTTTTCTGACACCTCAGAGCTTCAAAAACCACCAGAGCTAATCTTTTGCAGCCTCAGTCCCCCCATTTAGTATTCCCAGGCCATGCTGCACATCTTCTCAGAAGAGATCCACAGACACCCTTGTCTGATGGACCAGACTGAACTCCACATGGAAAAAATGATGATCGGAACATGTAAGGATGGTACAGTAGATTTTTAGAATGAGGGAAAATATTCAACCTTTTTCTGGTCAGCTGGGGAAAAGTACATATGCGAAATGTACTACAGCTAAATACTGAACCTTCTCCAAGTCAATTTAACTGATTTGATGTAGATACTACATACTTCCTAGAGCTATTGAGAAGAAGTGAAAGAAATCTGGGTCTAGAGAGATGGAAAAACAGATATGGGGAAAAGAAAAATTGGAGAAAAAAAGCAATAAATAATTTCACTGGAATCTCCTGGGACCAGTAGAATATAACTAATGACTCTGACAACTTCTGTCCTTTATCCTCTACCCTGGTTTGGAAAACTGTGGCATGTAGGCCATATAAATACATATATATATATGGATACATGTATAAATGTGTATAAATATATATATATATATATATATATGGATATGTGTATAAATGGTTATATATGGTTTAAATATGTTTGTATGTATATGTATTTGAAATAAAGTGAATAAGAATTAAGCTGATCCTGGATCATGTTATGTATCCAAATCATAATCAACTTCCAAGGGTAGTATGTCAGAACAAATGCAATGAACACTGGGTCAGACAGAAACAATGGAACAATATTTCCTTAAATCACACACACACATACACACACACAAAATAAAATTAAAAAAAGAAAAAGAAAACTGTGTATAGATAATGGAAGAAGACCAGGATATCAAAGTGTTATTTTCTGCATACCTAGGCCTGATATATATCATCTAAGCAGTGCATTGTTTCTATATATCTATATATGCATTTCTATATATCATGTTAATCCCAGGCTACTTTATGTATCTAAACTTTAACTGTATGAAGCTCAGTAGCAAGTTTTAGTCACCAATAAACTTCTAGAAAGCTGTATTTGCAATCTTGGGGCCTGATCCTTTACTTAGATTTTCAGGACTATGTTATGCCTGCACTTTGAACAGGCTGAGTTACAATTTCTTTTTCTCATGCAACAGTCCTCAAGCTGTAGTTACTTTGTAAGAAATATTTTATTAAAATAGACTAGAAATGCTCATGTTTATGTTCCTGGAATTTTCACTGAACAAACATGTTGATCCATTAGGAGCATATATTTTTGTTTATTTGAATTAAGAATTGTTAGTATGATGATACCACTGGTACAATATCAACCTGTTTATCGCTGTCATTTTATGAACCCAGTCTACCTAACACATTCTTAAACCTGCCTCTCATTATCACACTCAGGCTCCTGATAAAGTAATGCATTTTGAATGCTTGTGTTGTCAATTGGCATTTATATTAGTTGTTAGTTACAAGTTGCCTTGCTGCAATATATGAATATGTTTCCATAAATATCAAAACTGTTTTAAAGTGGTTATATCATTATTTGATTATTAATGACATGATTTCATATAACACTATATTTTATGCAGTTCTTAAGCTCCTCAGCCTCTGATATTTTGACATCTTCGTAAATCTGTCAGCATATTCAGTAACATTAACAAGCATCCTGATCTTTCCTTTAAGATGTTGGGTATAATTTCCATTTGTTTAGGGTTTTTCCTTTGCTATAGGCATCCTTGCATTCAACAGATGCACTTTCTAGGAATCACTGGAAGATTAATGCTACATTGCTGCTTTTTCAGCCATAGGCTTACAGTGAGAGTTTGTACTGGAACACTTTCCACCAACTGGATCAGCGTGTTCTACTTTAAACTTCATGAAGAGAGCAGGAAGACAGATCATAAAGGGTAATTGGTTTCCCACTACAAGTATATATTCAATTACACAGTCAACTATTGCCAACATAAAAGTACCTAATAAAACACAGAGGCTTCTGAGCTGCAGTATCCTTGCTTATGTGCTCTTGTTATTGTGAGGTGGACTGTCCCATAGCTCTTCAAATACTTTTCATGTCCACTGATTATGAGTTAGACTGATGTTCATGGGTAAGGTTTTAATTTGCCCCCTGCTATTAAATAACTAGAAAGGCCTGAAGTTAACTCATTCAGATTTCTATGGTTTTATGATTTTTCTTCACTTTACTGATGGACTTCCTAATTACAGCATCCACAAGACACTTGATATATGCATACTTTCTTATACATGCTCAAGTGTTCAGAGGGACCAATTTACTCTTTTTAAAGTCTTTATCCTTGGTCTCTAAAAAATGATGTTTGTTTTTTTTTTAGATTTAATGGTCTGACTTAAATTTGGCACTGGACATAGCTTAAGATATCTGTCAGATCTTTCAATTCCATATGTTCATTGACATTTACAAGGGCAGTACTTATATAGTTACTTAGTTTATGATATATTTGCACATATTTTGGTGTTATGTCTTAAAGCAATTGAGTTTGGTGACTAAGGAAATACTATTTCAATTTTATTGCATATGTTCAATTCATTTGAATAACTAGGTCTATAGGAATGTGAATTGTGTGGTGGCTTTTGAAGCTTTCAAAATTGATTTATAACAAAGCCTGTGTCCTTTTGATTAAAAGAGTGAATAGAAAAATCTTGTGGGGCTCAAGCAAGAGGGTGCTGGTCAAATGTCTGAGGACAAAACATGGTGAAATTTTTAAGTACTGTTTCCATAGGTTATTATTGCTTTAGTTGACGTAGAAGGTATACACATTCCATCCTTCTCACAAAGCACTGAAAATTGTTCTGTGTGTAAAACGAACTGAAAAAAAAAATTGTGTTCTGTTAAGTTGCAAAGTTGTGTATAACTAAATAAAGGTAATTGCAGTATGAATCTTTCAAACTCAGATTTGCTTGAAGGCCATTCCTGAAATCTGTCCATATTTCTTGATGTGCACATTATATAAATTCTTATCTGCAATTCAAATGTGTCAGAGATATAAAATCAGTTTCTTAGATGTTGTAAAGAACAGAACATCAGCCTGCAGCATATCTAAGTGCTATACAGTCCACTGGCAAAACTGCAATAGAACTAAATTTCTAAATGAAACTTAAGTTAGTAAGCTTAGCTTAGAAGATAGTTCCAAGCATTTGGAGAAATTGCATTACCAGAAACCATGATCACTATAAAGCTACTAATTCATTACAGAGTTGAGAAGGATACAAACTTTTTCACATTTCGTAGTTGTCATTCTTAGAAGCTCAAACATTTGTCTTTTTACAGAAAAGCAATGACAATTTTAGAGTTAATATTTAAAATTACCATAAATTTACATGCTCTCAGAAGATTACTTGGACTGAAAGATCAGTGATCTGAAATGGGAACTACATTATCTGTCTCACACCATCACAGAGTGTCACTGGCACTTGTAAGTAATATAGTATCTATTCTGTATTTTAACCTAGCACTATCTACTGGATCTGTCTGGAAGGGAATTAATTTTCTACGTAGCATCACAACAGCACTGTATTTTGGATTTATGGCTAAAACAGTGCTGATAACATACCAGTGTTTTGTCTGTTGCTGAACAGTATTTCTACAACCTCAAGGCATTCTCTTTTTTCCATCTGACCCATAAGAAGGAAGAAGGATGGGCAAGTTGGGCAGAAGGGTGGGGAGTGATATAGGCATGACAGCTGACCCAAACAGATCAAAGAGATGCGCTATGCCACATGTAATAATCCTCAGGGAAGGTGTTCTTGGTTATGGAATTTATCTTCCCAAATGACAGTAATGCACACTGAAGTCCTAAATTCCAATCAGTGACTGGACATCTAGCTGATGAGAAGTAGTGAAAGAATTCCCCTTGCTTTGCTCATGCATACAGATTTTGCTTCACCTTTTTAGCTCTCTTTATCTTGAATCATTAATCTTCTTGCTCTCCTTCTATTTTTTCCTAGTCTTGCAATAGAGCAGAGTGAGTGAGAGACTGTGTGGCTGCTCAGATGTTGGCCAAGGTCAGCCCAAAATTTTCTGCAACCATGTAGGTGTTTATTAGGATAAGAGCAGTTCAGTAGAATAGTGTGTGGGGTCTGCTGAGTCATAGCCTAAAACACTGATTGAGCACCTGAGGGAAAGATCTGGTCAGCCCTGGGAGCACAGGTGAAGGCAGCTGTTAGACCTCATTTAAGGGCTGACTGCCACTAAGCAATGATCTCCTGTTGGAGATCTCCCCTTTTGGAGTTCTTACTCTGTGAGCTTAGATCTTTGGAGATAGGTGAGCATTCATTTTTCTTTCCTTTTGTAACATTTTGTTTGCACTGGTCCCTTTGCCTTTACAAACAGTGTAGACCAACTTTGTTAGGATTGCTAAATATTCTTGAAGAGAAAAAAAAAAAAGAGTTTGGTACTGATGGATGACCTGATTTTTCTAACATGAACACAGGTCTGGTTACGTTGTGATTGGGATAATCTGGCAGCATCTCAAAACTTTAGTAAATTGACAACTAGACTCTCAGAGTGTTACTCCAAATCTTTGCCTGATAATGTGTTTTGTACTGCCAGGTCTTTGACTCTTAGCCCTGCACTGTATCTTGTCATCCCTTCCTCATGTTTTCTCAGCATGTTATTTTCTAATAAAAAAGGAAGTACCAAAAGAGTAGATTAATTTAATTTTTATCAAACATTAAATGATGGAAATTTTTCACAAAAGAATTTGTAAGATTAAAACTGTAGAAGTAAATGCTACATACTGCCTAGCACTAAAAGAATTGATAAAAGACAAGTTATCACATTATGACACAAGTAATTAAGGTGATAGCCAAATGAGAACGGATCATACATGAGAAGCCTTGAATTTGTTTTAGTCAACTTAATGTTTTTACAGCCTAATAGTGAAATAGTTAACTAATTTATGGTAATACTAAAACTCAAAATTCAAATTAATACAGAAAATGCTAATTACTATACACTAGTTACTAGTATTATACATTTAAACATACTAATCTGCTTTCTTTCTCTTGTGTTCTTATTCTCTCATTGGCCCTTTGAGTCTTGACTCTGAGATTTGTCTTCCTTGGAAAAGCAGGACAACCATCAGCCTCAGAGGCCTTCACCAGGAGACTGATGTTTGTGATGATGTTTCTTCTGTGTATGCTTGTGGGCTATTTTGATAGTGCTTCCTTCCACTTCTTCCCAGAGCAGAAGTGAAGCTGTCCAACAGCCCTGAGATCTGGAAGAAAAAAACAGCTGTTATCATTTTGCTTTAGCATTTGCATCTTTTTAATTTTAGCAAGAAATCAGTAGTATACTCATGCAACTGCACAGAGACATGCTTGGCTATACCTAGCATTTTAAACTTTAAAACAGTATCATCTCTAGAGGATTTGAGCATATAAACAAACAACTAGACCAAGTCTTTCAAGGCTTTAAAATAGCAGCATTTTCTATTGTCTTTGACCTTTGCCCCACAATTGCTTTAAAATGTGGTATTTTACTGAATCCAGATCCAATTTTAACTGTTTGGGAATTATTGTGTGAATAAGATTTTTAATAAATTGAAGTGTTATTCTCTCTGCAACCTACTTTATCACTGAAATTGGAAGATTTAGAGTTTCCAAATATTTAGAGAGTAGTGAATTCTCAGAGGTTACGTCAGTTTCTTAGACAAGAGATACATTTAATATTTGACTTACAGTAGAAAGGTTGAGTCGGTTGAGTCAGGACAGATCACACACGATCTTTACAAGCTGATTCAAAATAATGCTCATCTCTTGATTCTCTGAAGCAGAACTTCATCCTCTGTGAAACTGATGGCTTCATAGAATCTCAAACTCGTAGAAAGCTTCCTTTTAACTGACATCCTATAGTTTTGTTACATCTTTGGTAAAGAATATAAAGTGCTAGACCTTTGATTGTGAAGTTGTGCAGAAATATTGCCACCTTCAATACCATAAAAAGACCTATTCTATAAAGATGAAAGGAATCTAAGGTCTCTGAAGTAATTCCATGTATGTTATACAAAAAAAGGAAGTCTGTCTGCTTACTCAGGCATGAAGAGAAACTGCATGAGATCTGCCAAATGTGAAGTCAAGTAGGTAGTTTTTACAGCTATTGTATATGGAATCTTTATCACTGTAAGTCAAGGTTTTTCAATTTCTTCAACACTGAATTGTACTTAACTTTTTAAACCAATGTGTATTTTTGGCACATGTAAGAGGTTAGAGGAAAAGCTGATCTTTATTGGAAAAAGTGTAAACAGAAAGATACAGATTTTATTATGCTATCATCCTTGAACATCCTAGTTTTCCTAAGTTGTTAATGGGGAAAAAATAGTGATCATTTTGTAGTAACGTGGAAGAGTGACCAAAGGTTATCAATTATCACTCTTCTTGAAATGTTGGTCCCCAGTTCTCAGGTATTCACCCCTCTGGATAGGAATTAGTAGCTTATGGAACAGAAAGAAAGTAGGCCTATGTTGGACAAGCATCAAATGCTTTTAAGCAAAAAATCAGATCCATAAAAGGTGAAAGATCAAACTAGAAGTATAATGTTCAGGAATTACTAATACACTATTTGTGTTGCTTAGACCTGATTCTAATCAGATATTTTTAGGATAATAATGGATTATTCTGCACATACAGAGGTTTTTTTGATGTCTTTCACTTGCCTTTCAATGAAGGGTTAATCGGAAAGCTAGAAATCAGATTACTTTAAGATAATATGCCCAAGCAATGCAGCTCACTGTTTAGAACAGTGGCATAGAGGGTTTATGTGGATCTAAGAAGGTAATGGGTAAGGTAGGTGTAGGTCAATAGCATTGAAAAATAACCTCACATAATTATCCAAGTTCCTCTTCCTTTTTTTAAGAAGGAGCTATGCTTGAACCTGCTTTAAAGTAAATAAAATAATCATCATTGGAGAGCCTGTTGACTATAGAAGAAAACTGCTTGATCAACTTGCTTTAGCAGGTAAAATTATACAAGATAAAACTCACCTTGAGTAAGGAAGGGAAGATACAACGGAGAAGTGAGTGAAGACAAATGACTATCCTTTTTCTGTTTTTTTTTTTAACCTTCTGACAGGACTCAAAGGCCAAGCAATGAACTTAATCTGTTCATAATGAATCTTCTCTTATTACATAAAAAGATCACTTTAATGTTCAGAGTAAAATGCAATATTTTTAAAAACAGAATAGTCATTTTATGTCTATATTTATATTTAATATGAACATACCTACAACAGTAATTGTAATAGAAATCCTTGAGTAAACTAGAAGATATTCTAAGTTTACAAGCTAGAGGAAAAAACTCGGTGACACTGGAATTAGTTTTTAGTGGATATACAACCTGTATGCATAACTTGCAACAGAGGGATTTGTGTGCAGTTTTGTGGTTCATAAATACTACAAATGGTGAGGAGGGGGTCGGCCTCTTTTCCCAGATAACTAATGACAGGACGAGAGGGAATGGCCACAAGTTGCGCCAGGGAAGATTTAGATTAGATTTGAGGAAAAAATTTTTCTCTGAAAGAGTGGTCAGGCACTGGAATGGCCTGCCTAGGGAGGTGGTTGAGGCACCATCCCTAGTGCTGTTCAAGAAGTGTTTAGATGAGGTGCTAAGGAATTTGATTTAGTAGTTTAGTGGATAGGGATGGTGCTAGGAGGATGGTTGGACTAGATGATCTTGTAGGTCCTTTCCAACCTAATGTATCTATGAAAATAACTTTCTTTTGCCTCTGTTTTCTTTGTGAATTTCGACAGTCTAAACTCATGAACAGTAGTGCATATATCAGAACAGAGTGTTACCATGTTGAACAGAAACAAGAAAGGAAAAGATCCTTGATGCAGTTTCATCTGATTTAGCTGTCCAATGGCCTCTCTAACTGCTTTTTTACTTCCTTGTCTTTTGCTAGATGATGTTCATAGGTTCATAGGTACACGTATATGTGTAATGTCTTTGCTAGATATTATGAATAAATGTTTCAGTTTTCAGTAGATTCTGGTATTTCTTTCCAATTGTAGATAGCATATTTGTTTACTCAAATCACAGTAAGCAACACATTTGTCTTTAGTCTAGAGAGGTGTTTTTGTTTCTTTTTGATTCCAAGATGCACTCATTTAGTAAGAACAGGGTGATCCATAATCCAGACTTCTGGGGCTTTTTTTGAATGTATAATACTATTCATATTATCATTTGCTGAATTTAGAGTTCTCCTTAAATACAGGGCAACAACAGTTGTAACTGAACATGTATAATTGTCCTTTTCATTCAGATCTTTTTATCTGTAGCAGATGTAAAGAGAATAAACCTGCAGAAAGGAGACAAAGTCAGGTCAGCTGGAAAAGAGGAAACAAGAAATTTTTGGTGAAGCTATTTACCAGCAGTTTGCAATAATGCATCAAAAAAAAAAAACTATGCAGAAGGAAAAATGACCTGAAGCGTAAGTAAAACCATCTTGGTTTTGGAGAATAGCATTTTTACATTTGATATTATCATTCTTATAGTAGTAGAAAGTATCAAAGAGAAATGTACTTTTTTTCAGTGTAGTGATTACTGCTATGATTTCCAGGCCTCATGTATGAAGAGTTGTATTTTCCTTCTCAGTTTATGCTCCTCCTTCTGGCAATCCTTTATATAACCTATACGCTTAAGTGTGTAAAGTTTTATGTGGAGTATACTGGATTCCATGAGCACTAGGAAAAAAGAGAACAGTTCAGTTTTCAAGTGGGGATTTTTTTTTTCTAGAATATGTATTATGGATTCATATAATGATACAAATCCTTAGGTCAGAGGAGAGAAGTGGAGGAAAAAGTCATCATGATCAACTGAAAAACACAACCTCCATAGACCCATTGCTATTGGAGATCAGAGCCTGAAGTATGAACCTTGCTGGACCCACAATGGTGACTCTCTCTCTTGCTTTCTACTAAGAGTCCTTGCTTTTTATTTCTTATTTCTTTTCTATTGTACATCTTACATTTTCCATATCCCTAAGCAAGTAGGATTTGTAATAAACTTGTCAGACTAATATTTGACCTGTTATGTTTTAATCTCACTGTTTGGTATATTAAAAAGAACCACTTCTCTGTCCTATAAATTGGAGCAAGACATGGAGATGAACCCATCCCTAAAATACTAGTGAAATGAGAAATGCTAAAGAAGAAAAGTTGATGTTTCACACTATATCACTCATTTTAAAATGCAAACATCAGTGCTTTGAATCTCCTTTGTCTTTGCATATACTGAAGTTGTTCCTTTGGACTGCTCTTACCCTTTCCTGCTGAATACCCCCCATTCTCTGTGATCAGCTAGCCAACGTACTAATGGAATGTAATTTGAGTTGCACATAATTATCTGCTTGAGAAACTACCATGCTTGTATACTCCAATGGATTGCTGGATTATCTAGCTTTATTGTTCAAAGCAAATGGGAACATGAGTTACATGCTGTGTAACTGAAATGAGTAGTGCCCACAGAGTCAATCTGACACTTTAAGTGGCCTGATATAGTTAATTCACTTGTAAAATAGGATTTATAATGGGAATGTTTGCAGGGGAACAGCAACTTATCCCCAAATACCAGTGGCTACAAAAATAGTATTGTACAACAATGTCTTATGCAAATGCATCTGTTATCTTTTATATGTTAAAATACAGATCCTTTGATGTTCCCATTGTTTGGAATCTTTAATGGGTATTTCAGGAATTTCAATATCATTTCCTGATATGAGAAGTCTAATAACATATCCTAACTTTAGCTGGTGTGTGTCATTTGTACATTGCCACAGAATTAACTCTTTTGTATATAAGCCTAGATTTTCTTAATATAGATAACTTTGAAATGAACAGCAGAGTTAGATTTTGTTTTCCTTTGATAATTTCATTAAACAATATACTGGTATCTGCTTTATGCAGTATCCACTGATGCACATCAAATGGAAGTAGTGTGGTTCTAGGTGAAGATGCAAAGGTAAAAAAGTAGGCATAAAGGGGTATTCTGAGGCCTTGCTACTTTGATTGTTCTTGATTTCTGCAGGATTGCATTTTGATTTGATTTTTTTTTTAATACCTGTGTTTCCAGATTCCAGCCCTAATCATAATAATAACTCAGCACTGACAGTTCCAAGAAATCTGGAAGAGGAATTCATTCCATTGGGATTCCATGGATAGAGATCTATTTGTGGGTATAGAGTACACTTCAGACCTCAATTTTTGCTTTTAGACAATAAAAAAAAATCAGTAAGTGGAAAAACACAAATATAAAAAAGTAGCTTGAAATAAAAGGCAACTGTGAGATGTTTCATAATTATTCCCCTTTTTATTTTAAATATTTTGCTTTTTCATGATGCTGAAATCAAAAGATATATTATGAAAAAAATGTTATATCAACATGGTTAGTATTCTATGATCTGAAGTGAAATATATTTTTGTCTGGCACAGAAGAGCCAGAACATAATTTATGCATCACTAAAACCCTTGGAAACTGATACAAAGGAATACTCAAAAATTTGGCTGATGTGAAAGTATGCCCCTTGATATTTTTGTTAATAAGCATTGCTAATACTTAGTGTAAGCAGCTGGGTTCCAGTTTTTCCTTTATGTGATGTCTGTGGTCATGCCACAGCATGAAGGATATTTTATGACTTTCACCTGAATTAAGATCTATCTGATAAAAAAATTATTCTTGCATAATGTGCAATCATCTGTACTGTAAGCAATGGCTCTGCGTATACAGGATTTAACATTGAGAAATATACTGAAACTGCAAATGCTTTTATTAATTGTACAAGATGTCAGCTGCGGAAGGTTGTTATATATGAATATAATGACATTTCTGGAGCATTCATTGTTGCTGCTAATGTTGAAAAGCTACTGCATGGTTTCATCATTTAATAGCTGAATTTCTCGTAAGTAGAGTGTTGAATGAGGAATTTGTATCAATACAATACAGGCAGAAATTGTACCATAATATCACCATAGAATATATAAGCTAACCTGGAAGAAGGCAAATTGAGTCTATTTGGTGAAGAAATTAAATATCTATTTCTTTAAAATGCGAATACAAAATCATGTAATTAGAAGTCACGTTTTAATGTTTTGTTACAGGTAGCTGTTTTATTTGCTGTTTAGCAATTATAAGTATTTATTTTTTTACAAATCCAGGGACTAGATATTTTAGAACAAAGCATGTTTTCCTGTTTACAGTATTCATATTTTTACACGGAAGTCATAGGTGTCTTACAAGCCATTTAATATAATCAGGTTGATGAATTATACATTTCCTTCAGTTATTAATATATCTGTTCTCAACCATCTTAAAATGTGTATCTGCATGTGTACCTCTGCCTGAAATGGGAAAGAGAGAAATATGTTATACTACAGTTGTCATAAAAGAAAATATGCTTGCTTACTTTAGTTAAGGCATAGCTGCAGTAATTTCTCTACCATTAATAGAGCTGTCTGTGATATGTGTGATTTAAATCTGGTGGATTTGTTTTAGAATGTGTCCCCATATTACTAAAATTTTGTGCAGAGACAAATTAAATCTAATAGTACAAACTAAGTTATGAGATAAGACAAAGGTGCTATAAAGCGCAATAAGTCTAATTACAAAAGATGTACTGAATCTTCAGTTTTTGGCTGAAATCTTCCTCTCTTAGTTGGTCTGCATTTTGTAATTTGCTCTGTTCAAATTAGCAATTAATTTCATCCCTATTTCCTGTGCTATCCCGGAAGCACAATTCTTCTAACTTCGTACTGGTGTACTGAAACAATATTGGCATAAGAAGCAGAATGTCATTAGCTGATTCTATAGTTTCATTTACTTCAGCTTCCTTAATTTTCTTTGGAGACTCAGTGTATTATATGAAATACTGTTAAGTCTTTATTTGTGGATTTTTTTTGTTTCTTTATTCATGAGCATGGGGCATACAAAACAGTTTCTTCTTCTAAGATATTGGACATTGTTTCATTCAAAGATATGTTGGTATCAGTTAAGTTAAAGGCATTATACATTTTCAAAGTTTCAGGAAACTTTGAGTTACCCTTTTCCTACAAGAATGACTTGAAGCTATTATGTTTTAAAATTATTTTGGAGTGAACAATGAGAACACAAGTGTAACCTTTTGTGAAGTTTTGATAATTTCAGCATTATGGTTTAAATCTGGCAAAAACTTTTTAATCAAAATGAGTGCTTGAGTAGAGCAAGATGGGATTGCAATGAGATATTCTGGAAACTACTAAAACATGTAATTACCAGCTTCCAAAAGCAACAGAACAGAATTCTTGAATGTAAAGAGCAAGAAATAATAAGGCTTTTCTCAGAAGGAGTTATCAGAAAAAAAGTTTAAGATTCAATAGTTTAAATTGCAGTGCCAAAACCACTTCTACTGATTACAATTACTTGGAGACCAGAATACCAATATTGAATACTGTCTCCTACATCTAAAAGAAGTTCTTTAAGAGTAAACATTCTGAGAAGTGGAGGGATTATTTATTTGCAGCCAAATGGTATATTGAAAAACTAGAACAGAATGTGACTCTTTTTTTGTTATATCTCTTGTCTGTAAGAATTTAGGGACTGAAAATAAAAGCATTTTCTTGACTGATCAAACAACTATAATTTGCAACTTGTGCCTAAATAGCAGCAAATTACTTTTAGTCAATGTCTAAGAGTGATAGCAGACTTGATAATCTTCAAAAATAACCTTCGGAAAATCATTTCAAGAGGTGAATCAATTTAAATTCTACTAGAAAAGTATTCATTTTAAAAGTCTTTTCAGATGCAAACATCAACTTATGATTGCATGTTAATAGGTGAGAATCACAGTTGCTGTTCTTGAATAAAAAGAGATGTGTCCCTGGATCTGGAAGTATATTCATGGGTTCTCTGATGTTCTATTGTGCATATTAGTGAAATAACATAACAGCTAAGATATTCTTAAAAGCTCAGAATAAAGTGCTTTGTTTCACATTACAGTCAAAGATTCTACAAATGAGTAGATTAAGGTTATATCATGCTTTCCTGTAACCTCCAATAAGGTTTTTCCCTCAGGATCTATTGCAGTAATTGCAGCTACAAGAGACAATGCTTTTGGTCAACTCTAATGTCTTTTGATATTCAAGGTTCTACAGTACTTACTGGGAACTTAAGAGCAGAACTCTGCACAGATCTTCTGAGATAAAGAACATTCTATATACCTTCAGTGGAATAACAGTACCTGGCATATTTGCAGCAGTACTGATCTTTGACTTTCAAAATTTCTGTGGATCCACTATTTCCATAGAGTTTTCTTATATGAATCCAATATGACTCTTTCTTCTGTAGCCATTATAGCGAATATATAAAATCAGGAGGTTCTTTGTTGGTTGGGTTTTATTGCTGTTTATTGATTGGGTTGTTTTTTGTTTGATTTTGTTCAACATTGGGAAAGACTTCATTTCTCTGTCCTAAATACTATCCACCATTTTATCAGTCACTAAATATTGCAAGTTCTACCTTTATACAGTCTTTATCACTTGGATATCTTAGTACTGTCAGGAGAGTACTGTCAGAAGGTTTCATACCTTTAGCATAAATTTAATTTTGAGTGTTAAAAATGCTGTGTCTTATCACAATGACAATAAAAACAGTATTCTCTGTTCATTTTTTTCCTTCTTTTCCTTCTAATTGTCAACGAGAGTAAACAACATGGAACTACTTATGTCACAAACTGAGTGCATGGAGTTTTGTGTTTTTCTTCCAGTATATAATATGGGACAGAGGCATTGGTTAACTGATTTTGAGTACCTTAATTTTTTTTTTTTCCTCATGAGATGCAAAACTATGACTCTCCTGTCTACACTGGTTGATGAATCAGTTCCTTTCTTTCCTTATCACAGACTCAGAGGTCCCTTGTAATGAAAAAGGATTTGCCTACTTGCCTATTATGAAAATGAAGCTATCATTATATTGATGGAGTGAAGACTGGAATAAATAAAGAATGTAAAGAACACTGAATTATGTATGTTTCATTAGTATATAGTTAAATGTGGAGGAAGGCCCACAGGTCTGTAAAGCAGGTGGTTTGCAACAGAACCAGAATCACAGCTCACAAGAAGCATTCATAAGCATTAATGCAGATGAATCCCCCACCATCTATTCTTTCTAAATATGAAAAAGTGTTATCCTGAATTCTTTTGAGTCTGCTAAGCATTTTCAGTAGAACAAATAATGGTACTGATGGTCATTTAAATATGGGAGGTTTTTTATAGTATTTTAATACAGTAAATTAGATCACAATAGTCTTCAGCTGGTGAAACAAAGATTGAATAGTCAAATAAAATTGTATAGATTATATTTCTTCAAATGAGGGAAAAAAATGGCAAACTCTAAATCCATTGTCCCAGGTTACTTCATCTTCCTTGTTACACTACTAACATTGACATTCACTGTTCCTAATATCACTGTTTCTTTTCTGTGAGGACAGCACTAATATACTGCAAAACTTGTAATGCCTACTTTACTTCCTCCTCTACTTCTTGATCTCTGAAAATTTGCAAGGTTCCTGGTACACAATATAATTATGCAAGTGTGCCATATGCTTTATACATATGGTAAACATTTTGGAGAAGCTATCAGTGTTATGTTCCTCAAATCCATGCAGGGAGAGCCTCACTGAGATTCATGCAAATTGTTACAGCTGGAAAAAGATCATTTAATTATAAAAACAATAATTGAGCTGGTTTGGAACTTGACACAGGTGCTTGTGTAAAGGAACCCAGTTACTAATTTATCAAATTAGCCCTGCTCTACAAGCTGCTCCAGGCACATGAACTCCATTGACTTCAACAGTGCTCTGCAAGGGCAAAATGTCTTCCAGCCAGATGGACCACTCTGTAGGGTCAGAGATTAGCTGTACCATTTGAGATAGATAAAAGATGACATGAAAAGCAACTTCAGACTAACAGCCCTCAGTGTAGCTATTTTATTATACCACTTCTTCACTACTTATATTGTTTTCACATGCAAACTTATGAACAGGTCTATAATTTCATGGATTTTTTTTCATAAAATTTAAGTTAGATTCTTACATAGTTACATTTAAACATATGGAAACAAATACTAAGTTTCCAATTCTTACTGCAAACAGAATGAACTGGGGATTCTGACTTCTGGTCCTCTTTTACGAAACAGTGAGAAAACTTGTGAATCAGCCTAGGGTTTGTTAAGCATTTGTCTCTAAAACTAGATTATATCTTCTAGGAACTATGAAGGAAGGCAGGGTAGACAGTCTGTGAATCTTTGAGCTGTTAGAACTGCTTACCACAGAATCAAGGATCTCCTGTTTATTTCAAATGTGAGGCAGAGTCCATGTCAAGATCTGCTGATCAAAATACAAGAGAAGTTCTAGATTTGAGTTCAAGATGAGAGAGCAGCATGATATTTCAACTATGTGCATGTTCATATTTCAGTAAACTTTCTTCAAGAAGAAGCTGATATGAAAAGCATGCTGTGCAGACTGACAGTGTTACTGCTAAAGTTCACAGGAAGCAAAAAACAGAAAAATCAGCTAACAGATACGTTTTTTTCTTAAAAACATTGCCTAAAAAGAAACTTACAATATTAAAGAGTACCATAAAGTTTAAAAAAAATCCCAAGTTTCATTTTTTATTCCCCAGTTGTCTTGCTATTTCACAGAATCACAGGGGCTGAAAGGGATATCTGGAGATCATCTAGTCTGCCTCCCTACTTAAACAGGTTCCATATAGTAGGCTGCACAGGAAAGCATCCATGTGGAGTTTTTTGTCTCTAGAGAAAGAGACTCCACCACCTCTCTGGGTAGCCTGTTCCAGTGCTCTGAAAACCTCAAAGTTAAAATGTTCTTTCTCACGTTCATATGGAACTTGGTGTTTTAGTTTGAACATGTTACCCTTTGTCCTCTCACTGAGCACCACTGAAAAGAGTGCGGCCTCATCCTCTTGAAACCTGCCTTTTAGATACTCACGTATATTTGATAAGATCCCTCCTCAGTCTTCTCCAGACTGAAAAGTCTTAAGTCTCCTAGGATACACACTAGCCCCCACATAATCTCTGTAGCCCCCCACTAATCTCACTCCAGTAGTTCCCTGTCTTTTTTGCACTGAGGAACCTAGAACTGGACACAATACCCCAGAAGAGGGCTCACAAGGACAGAGTAGAAGGAGAATAGGACCTCCCTCAACCTGCTGGCCACAATCTTTTTAATACACACCAGTGTATTATTGAATTTTTGGCCACAAGGCCACACTTTACAAGTTGTCCACCAGGACTCCTAGGTCCTTCACCATAGGACTCCTTTCCAGCAGGTCAACCCCTAACCTGTACTGATACATGTGATAATTACTATCCAGGTGCAGAACCCTACTCTTGCCCCTTCTGAACCTTGTAATGCTCCCTTCTCCTCTACACCTCAGTTTGTCCAGGTCTCGCTGAATGGGAACACAATCTTTTGGTGTGTCAGCCACTCCTTCCAGCTTTGTAATAATCAGCAGACATGCTGAGGTTGTACTTACTCTCTTC
The DNA here is from genome assembly GCF_038088225.1 of Cyrtonyx montezumae. NCBI lineage: Eukaryota > Metazoa > Chordata > Aves > Galliformes > Odontophoridae > Cyrtonyx > Cyrtonyx montezumae. The sequence continues at coordinate 64,394,221 of NW_027072034.1, read as the reverse complement.
TTCTAGGTCACTGATGAAGATGCTGAACAAAATGGGATCCAGTGCTAATTCTGGAGTAATATCACCGGCTAGAGGCATCTAACTAGACTCTGCACAAGTGATCACAACACTCTGAGCTCTGCCAGTCATCCAGTTCTCACTCCGCCTCACTGTCAGCTCATCTATCCCAAACTTCTTAAGCTGTCCTATGAGAATGTTATGGGTGATGGTATCGAAAGCACTGCTGAAGTAAAGGTGGAGATCATCTGCTGCTCTCTCCTTATCTACTCTTCTCAGTCCTGACATCACAGATAGCTAACAGACTGGTCAAACGTGATTGCCTCTTGGTGAATCAACATGGACTACTGATAAACTTTTCTTCCATTTGCTTGGAAACTACATTTGAAATAAATATTTCCATCACATTCTCAGGTACGGAGATATGGCTGACTAACTTGTAGTTTCCCAAGTCATTCTTCTTGCCCTTCTTGGAGAAGAGAGTGACACTGACTTTCCTCCAGTCCTTGGACATCTCTTCCATGCTTCATGACCTTTCAAAGATGATAGTGAGCAGCTGGCAATCACTTTTGCCAGTTCCCTCAGCATTTGTGGGTTCTTCCCATGGATTCAGTGTGTTGAGTTTTTCTAGGTGATCTCTAAACAGATCTTCCTAGAGTAAGGGCAAGTTTTTCTTTCTCTAGTCTCCTCCTCTTACCTCCAGGATCTAGGATTCCTGAGGCCATTCCAAGCACTAAAGACTGAAGTAAAGAAAGTGTTCAGTAAATCCACCTTCTCAGAATCTTCTGTTACCAAAGTACTCACTTCAGCAGCAGGTTTGTAGTCTTTCTTTTGCTATTTATATACTTACATAAACTCTTTCTGTTATCCTTGACCTCCTTTGACAGATTTAATTCTAGATGAAACTTAAGTTCCTTCATTACATCCCTGCATGTCTTGACAATGTTCCTATATTTCTCCTAAGTAATCAGACCCCTTTTCCATATTCTGTAAGCTTTCTTCTTCCATTTGAGTTTTTCCATTAGCTCCTTGCTCATTCATGGACGTCTCCTGCTACCTTTGCCTGATTTCTTACTCCTACAGTCCTCAGCTTAGAAGTGATGCTTGAATGTCAACCAAATCTTTTGGGCCCCCTCACCATCAAATCCTCTAAGCCATAGCATGCCTCTAAGTAGGCCCTTGAAGAGGCTTTCTGAAGGCCAGGATTGCACTACTACTTACTGACCTGTTTCTTCCATGCAAGATCCTAATCTCATGATCACTGTAGACAAGGCCGCCCCAGCCTTCACATTCCCAAACTGTCCTTCCTTGTTAGTAAAAACAAGGTCCAGTAGCACACTTCTCCTTGTTGGCTCCCCAACCACAAAAAAGCAACTCTGCCACCCTACCTTGCTGTCCTGTCTTTCCTAAAAAGTACGTCATCCATTATAGCAATCCAGTCGTGTGAGCTGTCCCACTATGTAGTCACAAGGAGATCACAGCCCTGAGACCTTACACAGATCTTCAGATCTTCCTGTCTATTCCCCATGTTGCGCACACTGGTATACAGGCACATCAGAGAAGAAGTGGGAGCAGAGAATGCAGTTTTTCTAGAGAGATGCAAGGGAATCTTCTCACCCCAGAGGATCCTCAATTTTAAGACATCCCTCACATATTGAAGTCCTCCCACTCTGCTGTACACCATGCCTGCAGTGGTGCTGATAGCTTTGGAGAATGTCTAAGGTGAATTCCCAAGTTTCATTCTCAGTGCTTTAGAGGATATACTTGATACAACTGATATTCAAGAACTTCAGCTCTGAGATTCTGATTATACGTAATAGACTGCTTATGAGATATATTATTATTTTATAGAAAGCATTCCTCTATGCTCAAAAGAAACACTCAAATTTAAACTCTCACATGCGTTTACCCAATCTATTACATGTAAGTATGACTTTTTAAAGTTAATTACAGAACAGTGTGTCAAATATATTTGCTGCTTCAACAAATTATAATACATAGTTTCGTTATGCTTTGTATGAAGAATATGATTCCTGCCCTTGCATCTGATTCTAACAACTTTTTATTACAGCTTAGGGAGGAAAAAGACACAGTCCATTATCATTCTTTTTATATATGAATTATTCTTACTTTATATTAGGATTTTGATTCTGTAAGGCAGGATCTAAAATAGTAGACAAAACAGACTTCTTAAAAGCGTGAAGGTGAAACAACTAGAGTTACAACATCAGTTAGCCATGAATAAAAGGGTTTTAGAACTCTGCATAAGGAATTAAATGATCATTGTCCTATTTTAGTCAAAAGTACATTCCTAATTATGACTCTTGGTTTTAAATATATATATATAGTCATTGTCTTAATCGTGAAGTATTTATATCACTAAAAATTTGTTCTTATAAGAATAACCAGTTAGCAACCTCCTTCTCTACTAACCCTTAATCTGTTCTTACACTTCCTTTGCCAGAGCTGGAACAGTTTGGGGCAAGAAATTAGACCACTTAAATTCATACAGTACATCAAGAATTTATATTTTGCATTACATATCATATTTGCTTATAGGAACTTGATCTGTGTAAAATTCCTCAGCTTTACTTGTTTTACACCAGTATTTTTGTTGGTAATACTGACAGGCTTCAGGAGAAACCTTGATTTGCATGCCAGCTGATTCTTTCTGATGTGACAACACAATTCCTTTCCCTTGTAAAAGTTACTTTCCTGTTCTCTTTCACTTTCTTTCCTCTTGGCTTCATTTTCCATTAAAGGGTAGGTGATTTTGTAGAATTGCTTGAACCTGAGCAAGTCTTTAGTTATTTGATTTACCCAGAAAGTACTTGCAGGCTATGAGGACAGTTGCATTTCAGCCACACAACATTTAGTGAAGTTCACATCTTTTTCCCACCATTGATGTCATCAGTTGTTACAGACTCTGTAAGATTTTGATAAAGATGGACTACGAGTCATCAACTGAGCTATCAAAAGTCTATTTTCCCAAGCACGTCACAGTTTCATGTTATTTTTTTGTTTTCCTGTTTCTTCAGGAAGTTACAGTATGACCACTGTGAACTATAGTTAGGCTAGGTCTTTAAAGCTCAATGCAAATTCTTCTATTCCCCTTTGTCTCCAATGGGAAACAATATACATCAGTTTAATACACACACGTAACCATGTCAGTAGAGTACTGAGCTCTGCATCATTCTAAAAGGCCTCAGAATTCTAGCTATCTACCGCAACCAGTTCATCTGTAGATGAATAAAATACAAGTCTATAAAGGCTGTAAAAGCAAAGTGACCAGCATGAACAAAGAGGTGCTACAAAAGAAGGAAAATGAATGCTCACCTGTAGCCAAAGATGTAGAGAAGAAATTCAAAAAAAGAAGGAAACCCCAACAAGAAACTCTTCCTCAGTAGCAGCAAGCCTGTAAATGAGTTTTAAGTGGGGTAGAGCCAGGCTCCACCCCTTCTGGTTGCACAGGTGAATTGCCTTCACCTGTGCTCCCAAGGCTGACCAGATCTGTCCTTCAGGTGCTCATTCAGTGGTTCAGGCTGTGACTCAGCAGTTCCCATACAAGTCCAAAATCCACATTTCAATAGATTCTTGAGTTTGGTTCCCATCCCTACTCCAACCATGAATATAAAGTTATTTATTTTAGTGTTCATGTATCTGAGCGTATTGTTATTTCGTATTTTTTGCAAGAGAATATAGGATGGATTTGAAGATTCCAAATTAAAAATCATGGTGCAAACACATTCTTATGCAAAATAATAATAATAATAATAATAATAATAATAATAATAACAACAATAATAATAATCAGGAACTCCAAGACACTTTTTATATACTATAAGCAGCAAAACGGATTCATTTCAGCAACCTTCTATACTTAATTTGGGGAAAAAAATGAAAAATAAAATAAAAAGAAAGAACTTCAGCAAAACATGAACTGTTGTCTCTTTCAAAAAAAATATCTATATATTGTAAACAGTTCCAGCTTCTATTAAAATTTCTCCATAGCATGAAATCATTAGTAATTTCCTTTTTAAGCATTAAAAGATGCTTAGATTCTCATAGGTATTTACAACTCAATGAATCATGTGTGCTTTTTTCCTAATTACTTTACACTTTTTACTGATGACAATAAGAATTCATCAGTAGATCAGTGTGCACTGTTCATATGTAAAGAAGAGTATTAAGAATTATTTGATTATTTGAAATGATTTAACATTCAACTGGTATCAAATCCACTGACTTGCACATGACATGACTTTCACTCATCTCCAGTCTAAATTTGGTTAATGTTACAAAATCTATAATATATGTAGGCTACTCCAAAAGTAAAGCCTTTATTTATTGTCATGGAAACTACAACAGATAGAATTAGCAAAATAACATTATTTGATAGAGCAAATTCTCAGCTTCAGTATACTATTTTTCAACATTTTCAGCACCTGTATCTAGTTCTCATGGATGAACTGTTTGAAACGCTCTTCATTTTGTGTTGTGACAACTGTGCATGGCCATCCAGAACATGGTGTGTCTCTCATATTACTGTTGCCACTGCAGAAACACACCATCCGCCTACTCATTCTACTCATATAAATGATCAACAAGGATTGATGAATGTCAGTGGGTGACATTTTTTTCCACATGGAGAAATTCAGTGACACACTTTTACTTCATACACCCTTCCGTGTCAGCTATCACTTTGTCAGACTGTCCTTCTACTGCCATCTCTCATGCAGCAACAAAATGTGACAGAATATTGGCAGAAAGGTTCACCCTCTACTGCCATATCAACAACATCCACCTCCAGTGTGGGCCAGTGTAATAAAACAGGAGGCATTACTTTTTGAGCAGCCCTCATATACAAAATATAATATATAAAATACTCTAAAATAATAGTATTATTATTTCATAGATTAGAAATAATATCCATTAAAACAGAAATCTTCAAGTTGACTAAAAGTATACATTAATATATGTACTTCAGACACTAATGAGAGGAGATATTTGTAGAAACAGCAAGATGAATTTGAGGAAAGTTGACTTTTTAATGGTTCAACATGCGTTCAGGCAGGAAAATGTTTCTTATATAGTCCAGTGTTGGTAGAGCACTTCCTATAAATTTTCTGAGGAGCTGAAAACAATTCCCACTGGAGCTTTAGAAAATGTGTCTCTTCATCACCACTGAAGTGTTGCCTTCTGGAAGGGCTGAGTAATTAAGAAAGCTCTTGCCAGTTCACACCGTGTGGCAGCAGCTGTCTGTTCACTCAGGTGAGAGAATTGAATTCTGAAGAGCTCTTGATTCTCTTTCCCTGGCTTGTTTTCAAAAGGGAAAGTCTATGCTTCATGAACTTCCCTTGGATTTCCATCACTATTCAACACAAACCTTAGCCCTAGAGAGCTCTGTTCATTTTTTTCTTATTTGCTACAGATGTTAAGTCATAGAAATATTACGAGGTTATAAAAAAGTAAAATGAGATCAAAGAAAGTGTCTGGATATCTCATGATAAGCTCAGAGACAGAATGGATATTCTAGCCTTTTGTTCTGGTCTTATTTTGTTAAAGCAAATAAAACATTATCTTATTACCTAAAGTCTTAGCAAGAAAAAGAAGGAAAATTTAGTGAGAGAAGAGTGGGACATAGGTGAAAGAAAATATATTCAGTTGATAGCACTAAAACATTTCAGTGTCAACTTTGCATGATGCTTTTAGCATGCAGAAAAGAGGAATTTAAAAGCTAGTTTCTCATGAGGGAAGCATATTTTGCTTGAATTGGAATCATTGCAGACATCATAAACGTAAAGAAGTGAAAAGAAGTGAAAAAGTGAAATTGCCTGTACAACTCGGAGGAAGGAGGGAAGGGAAGAAGAGAAGAGAAGAAAGAGAGAGAGAGAGAGAGAGAGAGACAGAGACAGAGACAGAGAGAGAGAGAGAGAGAAAGAAAGAGAAGGGCAAAGAGAGAGAAAGAAAGAGAGGAAAGAAAGAGAGAAAGAGAGAAAGAGAGAGAGAAAGAGAGAAAGAGAGAAGAGAGGAGAAAGAGAGAAAGAAAGAAAGAAAGAGGAAAGAGAGAAAGAGAGAAAGAAAGAAAGAGAGAAAGAGAGAAAGAGAGAAAGAGAGAAAGAAAGAAAGAAAGAAAGAAGAAAGAAAGAAAGAAAGAAAGAAAGAAAGAAAGAAAGAAAGAAAGAAAGAAAGAAGAAGAAAGAAGAAAGAAAGAAAGAAAGAAAGAAAGAAAGAAAGAAAGAAAGAAAGAAAGAAAGAAAGAAAGAAAGAAAGAAAGGAAGAGAAAGGAAGAAAGGAAGAAAGAAAGAAAGGAAGAAAGGAAGAAAGGAAGAAAGGAAGAAAGGAAGAAAGAAAAGAATGGTACAGGGAGGAATTAAGTTTTCAGAAGCAAATGGATTCCTGTTTTACAGGTCAGCTAAATTAAACAGAGACTGACTGTATTCTACAGGAAATTTCAAGAACATTGTTAATCTGAAATAGCTGCTTTTGACTGAAGTGTGTTGTATAATAATGTTCCATACCTAAAATCTATTTGGTCTCTTTTTTTTTCTTTCTACTTTAATCTCTCCAGTACAATCATACTTTTCAGTTATGACAACATTTTCATTGAAAACCCTGTTCATGGTTCAGAGACATCCAGCTAGGGGTCAAGAAAACTTTTGAAAATATCCTGAAAGACTTGGTTCAAAAAATATCTTGAAACAAAAGAATGGAAAGTCCCATAGTAACAAAGATATAGGATGCTTAAGAAAATTTTATCTCTGGAAGTGAATCTGAGGCTGCACATTTTTATAAGCATGTAAAGTGAAGAAAAATAAATATATATATTTTGTTACTATTGCATATAGGATATATGATTGTAAATATCTTTATCAATGACCTAGGTAATGGGATTGAGCACATCTTCAGTAAGTTTGCTGATGACGCCGAATGGAGTGGTGCAGCTAACACAACAGAAAGAAGACATGCCATCTAGAAGAACCTGGAAAGGTTTGAGAATGGGCCCATGTGAACTAAATGAGCTTCAACAAGGCCATGTGCAAGGTTTTGTGCTTGGGCTGGGGCAATCCTCAGATTATGTACAAACTGGCAGAAGAACTCAATGATCAGCCCTTTGGAAAAGGATTTGGGGGTCCTGATGTACAAAAAGCAGGACAAGAGGCAACAATGTGTTTGTGCAGCCCTGAAGGCCAACAGTATCCTGGGCTGCATCAAAAGAGGAGTGGCCAGCAAGGAGAGGGAGGTGATTGCCCATCTCTACCTTTACAAGGCTCCATCTGTAGTACTGTGACCAATCCTAGGGACTCCAGCACAAGGATGCAGAGATGTTGGAGTAGGTCCAGAGGAGGGCCAAAAAAATGATCAGAGCTGGAGTACCTCTCCTATTGAAGAAATGTTGAGGGACTTGGACTTATTCAGCTTGGAGGAGAAAAGGCTTTGGGAAGACCTCATGGTAATCTTCTAGTACTTAAAGGGAGTTTATAAAAAGTGGAGGAAAACCATTTTTTAGACAATCAGGTGGTGGTAAGACAAGGGGGAATGTCTTCACACTAAAAGAGGGAAGATTTAGGTTTGATGTTAGGAGTAAATGTTTCACTCAGAAGCTGGTGAGGTGCTAGCTCTGGCTGCCCAGAGAAGCTATGGATGCCCCAGCCCTGAAGATGCTCAAAGTCAGGTTGAGTGGGGCCCTGGGCAGTCTGATCTGGTGGGTGACAGTCCTTGCCCATTGCAGGGGGTTGGAACTATGCGATCTTTAAGATCTCCAACCCTACCCATTCTATGATTATATGATTACTTAAGAATCGTCTATAGAGCCCTTCTTTTTGTTCTGAGGAACTGTGTCTATCTGTTGGTCTTCTGGTGGCCAGTGACAATGTAATAGTAAAAACTGTGTCATGGTTTTATGATTTTTGGTGTTGACAAACAACTGTATAAAAATACAAATAAATGGTTGTTGATAAGCAAAATAAAATATAATATAATTGTTTATGAATAGTTAGTTTGAAAGAACACATATACATAAATTAAAATACAGGTTTACATCTATAAGATAGAAATGCCTGAAGCTGGATACAGTTTGGTGAATGAAGGAAATAATATCATAATAACTAAGTTTTTACATCATGGCCTTGCTGGAATTCAGTTTCTGCACCTCTTTGTGCCCACACAGTAAGTGTCAAAGGAAGCAGTAGCCCTTCCAAGCAGGATAGATTTGATCTCACTGAGGGAAAAAACTGCTTTTTCAAAGCAGCTTTAACAACACCTTTAACAAGACTTCCATCTCCTTGCCCTCAGGCACTTAGGGATGAGGTACGATACTTTTTCTTCCATGAAGACCTCACAACCCGAAATCCAGCTGTGGACTAAACTAAAAATATATGTCAGTCAAATCAGTTTTTCCTCAGGAAAGAAAGAGGATAATAAAAAACAAACTCCCCAAAATTATAACATCTCCTGTATCCCTTTAGCCAGCACTATAGTACAGACACAAGAACTACCATCTTCTAAAAAATTCACTCAAGAAACATTTTATTTTACATCTCAGGTAAGTACATAGCCAGAGCAGCGCAATCAATCTCTTTGTCTCTCTCTTCTTTGTTTTGCTAAACTGTGGGAGTTACTGCCTGTTATTACAGGAGCAAAGTGGAACACTGCAACGGAAATGACTGGACACTGTACCTCAGATACCCAGGATATCCAAGAAGTTAAAGTGCTCTGCTAAGCCTGAAGAGAACACAAATGAAGTCTTTGTTCTGAACCAGAAGTAAACTGGATCTAAACCTGTCAAAGCTAGTTTTCAACCCACAATTGTAAAAAAGATATCTATGCTCTTGTGGGAAGAGTGTAGGGACTTCTGAATACTTAATAAAGGAAAAACCATTTCAGAATTACTGATTTTTTTAGTTGTTTTGGTTTGAGACTAACTAGATTTTTATGGATATTTCCTTTTAATACACTCTAAATAGAATAATATATATATATATATATTATTTAGTTACCTGAAGATAAAAGCTTCATTTGGGAACACATATAATTATGTAAAATAACTATAAAAATCTGTTTTTGTGTTATATATTTAAAAATAACAACCTTTTATCATGTGTATTTTCTACAGCAAAGATATTGATAGAAAATCATAGAACACTTTTATAGAACTTCATTCTTTGGTAATTATTCAGCAATTTGTTTTAAAAATATGTTTTTAAGATGTTTTAGAAGCTCATCAAAATTGATGAAACAGTGTGGACACTATTCTTCTAATGGCTTTCCATAACTACTTTTTTTTTTTTTTACATTAACTCTTCCTGAAGGATTTTGCAATAAATGTCAGGTCATTGCCTTAAGATATTTTACAGTGTGTATTCATTACTATGTTTGAATCATATAGATTTCATCTCCTTTCAGAAATTGCTATTAATTTAGCAGAAAAATATTTACTTCTTGTTCAGTATATTCACTAAGTAGTTCTTTTTGTATTTCCATTCTGTAAATATCACATTAGAACCAATTCTTTTGAGTCTCTATGATGTTTTGAAAAATTGAGTGAGTGGGATAACAGACATTTAGTGCCACTTAACTCCAGGTGATAATATCACAATGTACATGGGAACCAATTATAGCTAATTAAAATTTGACTAACTTATCATGGCATTAACCTTCTTGAAGAGCTTCCACAGCTCCTTCTCTATGACAATAGTTTTCAAAGACCGTCTTTCATATGGGAAGGTTGAAATGGTATCCCAACTAAAAACAAAACAAAACAAAACAAAACTACACAGAGTTTAGGATATGAGGAGAGTTACATAATGCTCCAGTAGTAAGTAATATATTGTAAACATATCCTAAGACTACTGGTAAAACTCATTACAAGGAAAAAAAAAAGAGGAGGAAGGTGAGGAAGGAAGGGAGAGAAGGAACGGAAAGAAAAGAAAAAGGGAAGAAGTTAAAAAGGGAGCAAGGAAGAAAGAAAGGAAAAGAGAGACAATCTGAGGCAATGGTTATGCATAATATATATTGATGAGAATTTATAAGTAGATTAAAAAATGAAGATTGGACAGTTTTAATGTTGGAAGTACAAACTCTCCATGCAAAAAAAAAAAAAAAGTTAAAAAATATGAAACATAAGAAATGATTATCAGCATCAGTTTTTAATAAGTTACATCATAATAAGAAACTATGCAATTTTAGTTATGAGTACAGGAAGCCTCTCAAAAAGATGCAAGAGATATATAAAATTAGTGTCAGTGGTTTACATGCAGGTTCAGCCCAGTTCCATGACTAATGGGATGAGGGGACTCACAGACCCACACCTAGGGAAAGGGAAAGGCAAAAAGGGAAATGGCAGGGAGGTGGTCCTAAATACAAAACAGCAGCAACAATCTGTTGAGGAAAGCTAATGGACTAAATTAGATATCTAAATGCAAAATAACAATGTAATACAATATAATTAGAATTGAAGCTAATAAATCTAATAAATTGATATTTTGTCCAAATACATGAAGGCCTTACTGTTACGCTGAAGGTGAGATGGCTAGGGAGCACACACTGCAAACAAGCAGCAACAGGAAAAGGGAGATGTCTCATGACTTGCGAACAGTTTTATCTTTGCCTCTGAACAGAAAACAGAAAGTAACACAAAGTCCTCTGGGGTATGTAGTTCTTCTCTCCTGAGACAGGTATACCTGGAACTATTGACAATCCATGGAACTGAAGCATTAACTCTTTAAATCCCAGTAAACTTCATGATGTTATGATGTGGAATACCAATAACTAAAAATCATAAAACCATGACATGAAGCTAGAATGATTATGACCAAGAACAAATGCTGAATATTAGCACAAACCTCTATGGACAAAAATCAGTATATTCACAGGGTAGGGGATGATTCACATAGAAAGAAAATCAAAGCATACCATATGAGATACATCTTACAGAGATAAAAATATCTTATAAGAGCTAGATGACAATGTCTAAGGAAGAGCACCTCCTGTAAACAACTCTACCTATTTTTGTAAAAAGAAATCATTATCCTTCACTCCTAGTTGCAGAGAGAATCCATTTTGCTTCAGGGTTCATTTTTATCAGATATTTAAACCAATATGGCAATGAGGAAAACTAGGTGTTTTCTTTCAGTAGGAATAGGATGTATTAAGAGTGCATCAGACAGATGTTTTTAAGCTGGCTATTCTTGATGAAATTCACTATATCACAGTCTGAGAACTGGCTGCTGTAATCTCAGAACTGTTTGAACTTGTCTTTGAGAGCTTATAGAAAATGAGGAAATCCAGAAGAGTTTTCTGCTCTTATAGAGATATAAGAAATATATCGTATAAGATAATATTGCATAGAGATAGCCCCCACTATCAAACTGGGAGGGAAAAGAAAGAAAAAAGAAAATACTGTCCAGTGAGCTCTATTTTTATTCACAGAAGAATGTTGGAACAAACCAAGTACGCATTTCATAACCATCTAGAAGATAACGAAGAGTTCAGTACAGACCAGTATGAATTTGTAATTATGTAGGCTCATGAAGATAACTTTATTTCTTCTGCAACAGGGTAATTGGCTTGAGTGGTTGGGGATAATTTAGGAATAGTTTGACATTACTATAATTGTCTAACATTGTCTCAGGTGACTTGCTAAGGAAACATGGTCAGACAGAATGACTAACTGAATGAAAAATGATGAAACAATAATCCTTTTTCCCTGTCAAACTGAAATCTGGGTTAATGGTATTCTGTACTGAGTTTTGTTCCAAACATCAATTTTTTATTTTAAAATTTTGGTAAACAAGGAAGTGAGAAGGGAATTTAATCCTGAAATTTACAATTGATACCAGTCTGTGAGCATTCACAAGCATGCCAGAGGCGTGGTTTAGAATTTGAAATAATCACAGCTAATTGAAGACACAATTTGAAGAATAAAAAAAACAGTTCAATAAGGAGAAATGACAAGCTACGCACCCAGCAGAAATTCTCTACTGTCTTAAACACAAGATGAGAAACAAATGATTAGACATCATCACTGTTGAAAACAGCCCAGGCACTTAATGGATCACAAAACAAACATGAAACAACAATGTCACTTAATTACTATAAAGGGAATCATATTTTGGAGTATGTGAAGTGGTTATCATCCATGAAACATGTGACATGCTTTTTTACTCTACTTAATGCTGGCATCTCCAGAGGCATGGAGAATTTGCCACAGTTCAAGAAGGATACAATTGACGTGAACAGGGTTAAGAGAAGAACAATAAAAATTATTAGAAGTCCAAAAATCTGATTTAGGAAGACAAGTTAAGGAGAACAGAAAGAACATACAATAGCCAAATATATAGTAGAAGAGTCATAAAAGACCAGAAAAAGAAAATCTTTCCTTTGACATTTTTTTTCAGCAGCCGAGCATGACAGCCAAGGCAATTTGGTTTACATTATCAGGGTAAACTTTCCTACAGTGCTGAAACAAAGGAACAAATCTTGATGAAAATTACAGAAAGTCTATTGGACATTGTACAAGCTACTGTCAGGAACGGCAGAATTATAGAAGATCTACACAAAAATAAGTGATTTGTAATGTTGATATATTTGATTTCCATTATGAGATTTGCAAAGGAATCTCAATTTATTGCTATACTTGCCTTCTGCTCATTCAAGGATTTATTTGTTTTTTCTTATCATTTGTTTTGACAGTTTACATGGAGAATTCTTTATGATATACTCTGTAGTATTTTTATTAACTAATTATCTTTTGTCCCTTTTACTTAATATTTGTAGATCTAAGGAAATATTTTTAAGGCTTTTATGAAAACATTTTAAGAAAATGAACTGATATGTAATACAGAATGATATGCATACAAAGCATGTCTAAATTAACTGGTTTCAGAGTCCATATGAGAGAAGTCTGAAAGTGACTACATAGCTTTTAATAAGCATCGTAATGTCTTATCATGGTGGTTTGAATTCACTGACTGCAATTTCTAAATGATAGCACAGAGAAAACACTGTTTAAAATAGCAGTCAAGAACTTCAGCTGTATATAGTAAAAGCAATTCAGATTTGGCTTCACTGTTTAACAAATATGTGCCTTTGATGTATTTTTTCCATATGCAGATTTTTTATTCCGCTGAGAGATTCTATTACCTGCTTTTCAGGTAACTCCATTTAATGAAGAAAGAAATGTGTCCAATGTTATCAAAGACTATTTTAGGTAAGCCTAGGAAATACTGCATGCATTAGGAAAAGAAACAAATATTGTACATGTTATTACTAGCATATATTCTTTCAATATGTAAATTTAAAGAGGAGTCAGAAGACATAATTCTAGAATTACTTCAGTACTTTGAATTATTTATCTCACATAAGTGTCTAAAGACGATATTTTTCTGCTGAACTGTACTGAGTTTTTTTTCTCATGTCAAATACCAGTAAAGAGAAAATGTCAAATTTCAAACACAGAAATATTTTATTGCTGCAATCACAAATTGTACATATGTGCTTGAATTTGCTTAGTGTCAATATTAGGAATACATAGATAACAGATAAAAATGATTTTTATTGCCATGAACTTTGTTTATAACATAGCAAGTAGTATACTTGTGTTAAGTTTTCGTTTTCTATAAGCTTTTTTTTTTTTGTGAATGTTTTTATCTAAAAACTTTTTTTTTTCAATTAAATTCAGTCAGTCAACTTTGTCTTTATTCAGGAAAAGCAAACAACATCATCAAAAGGATTTTTTTTTTAATATTGATAACATGTTGGTAAAAAAATGTATATCATAAAATCGTTCATTGACTAGAGACGGTCTTAGGTGTTATTCACAACTACCAGCAATTTCCAAGACTTCTTAGACACCTTTTGCTGTTGAACTGCAAAAGCTGACATAAAGCTGTTCAAAATCATCATTGTTCTTTTACAAATAGGAAAACTGTGAAATGGATCAAGCGAAGAGAAACAGAGATCAGCAGCAAGGCTGATATATAAATCTTTAAAATTTCTTTTAAAATCATATGCTCATAAAAAGTGATTTTCCTATGTGCATTTAATCTCCATTAGAATCAGTTCATAATCTTGCAAGCTCACGTTCAGTCACTGATCAACTGCTAATTGTAATCTGTATGTATGCTATAAATATGCAACAGTCCTCTCTTTGGAGGATGAGGGATAAACAGTATGTTGTTGTTTCCACTGCAAATGAATATGATGTGCACTTATTATTAGATTTAGGAATGTATGGATTCATTTTAGTTGTTTATTCTATTTTTTTTTTTTGCCTGTGAACTCTGTATTTTATTTTCTCTATAATAGCTTTCAATTTAGCATCTCAGTGGCAAGTAAAAATGGTTTATACATTTAGTAAATTGAAAAAACCATGTCAGTTAAGCTAAAGACAAAACTTCTCCTCTAGTAAGAAGTTTAAATAGATGTATGATAAATTCTCTAACTTTCTTGGAGAACTCTGATCCTTTGGATCAAACTCACCTTCTCCTGATGAGTAGTGCTGAACAGACATCACTTTTCTCTGACTAGTGCAGCTATTAAAGAAAGAAAACAACATACTATCTCAACGGGATTCTTTCCAAATGAAATCTCTGTAGATAGTAGAGTGGTGTGATGAACACATTTTCCCACAGCTTCATAGAATCTGAAAGGATTGCAGTTAGGGCAAGTAATGTCTGATGTGCTTTGGCTGCAGGGATATATATTTTTTACAGTTTTTTAAAGCAAAACTTGTCCCTGCTGAGAGCCTTAGAAAAGAAGTGTTGCGTTTTGGGCAAGTGGCAAACTGCTGTGTGTTCCCTACTGTCTAATTCTTGAAATGGGCTTTTGAAATTCTTTTGCATCTGAATGAATGAAAGTCATTCACCAGTTTGTTTAGTCTGAATTTCACATTCAAATAACTGGATAAATGCCATCTGAATAAAACACTCCAAAAAGTTCCCATGAGGAGCCTCTGAGCATGATCCTCACATCGTGGATAATTAATAGAACATTTTTCTAAGGCTTGAGGGGATGTATATAAGCCTTAATTTTAAAAGATCAGAGAAAGAAGTCCCTATTTGCAGAATATATCAGTTTACAGTGAATCAGTGAGTTTATCAAGACAATTCTCAAAACCTGAGCTTCAAAAGCTGCCTCTTATTTTCCTGTAATGACTACAGCAACACAAATGTTTCTTGACTCAGTAACTTCACATAAACATTGTGACATATGCATGTTAACATGTTGCAACACCATCCTGTATTTAGTTTTCCACTGTAAAAAATACACTTGAAAAATAACCTATTTCTGTGTGATTTGTGTAAGGAGTTATGGGATGGGATTGAATCCTATTCTAAATATCTAAAACTGCTCGAATTAAATCTGCTATGGAATACTGAAGTAGTGAAAAAGAAAGAAAAAGAATAATGAGTGAACTTTTAAATCATGACAACAACATCCAGAATATATTCAAGGAAAATCAAAAGGATCATTACTAAAACTGCACATCAAGACAATAACTCAAAGAGATTTTTAATATGAGCTATTTCTAAGAACTAAATGCACAACTGTATAGAAGTCTTTGAAACAGACACTGCTTCTTGTCTAGTATTTCACCACTCAAGTTGTATTTCGCTAAAATATCTTAAAGAATTCATCATAATTATCTTAATTCACTAATTGCTGAGATTGTGTTGATAAAATTAAGTGACCTCTTAAAAATCAATTAAAAATTAATTGCCCCACTCTTTTTTGTGGTATCATGCAAGATTCTTATTCTTGAAACCCAAAAGTTAATTTTCCTGTGGCTCAGGACTTTGACATGGAAAAGCTTGAAAACTGAGCCCATGTGAAAATAACGAGATTCAACAAGGCAAAGCACAGGGTGCTGCATCTCTGTTGGGGCAGTTCCAAGTATGAGTACACAGTAGATTAAGAACCCTTGAGAGCAGCCCTGCAGAGAAGGGCTTGGGGAGTGCTGGTGGTCAAAAGCTGAGCATGAACCAGCTCCCCCCTCGTCCCTTTCTGGTGATAAAGGCTGACTTATTACAGATTGATAGTGCTAGACAAGGGTGAATGGTTTAAATTTTGAAGGGGGATTAAGATTAGATCTTAGGGGAATTAGTTTCAGTCAGGGTGATGAGCCACTGGATCAGATTGCTCAGAAAAAACTGTAGGTGCCCCATCCCTGGAGGTGCTCAAGGCCAGGTTGGATGGGGTCCTGGGCTGTCTGATTTGATGGGTGGCAGCCCTATCCACAGGAGAGGGGTTGGTGCTAGATAGTCTCTAAGGTCCCTTCCAAACCAAGTCACTCTATGATTACAAGAAAATTAAG
This sequence comes from Cyrtonyx montezumae, assembly GCF_038088225.1. Lineage (NCBI taxonomy): Eukaryota > Metazoa > Chordata > Aves > Galliformes > Odontophoridae > Cyrtonyx > Cyrtonyx montezumae. The sequence continues at coordinate 64,377,909 of NW_027072034.1, read as the reverse complement.
AATTAAAAGATGTCATGATTGTACTACATTTTGTTTTTAAAATTAGTTGTAATTTAGGGATAATAATTCATACAATAGTGATCCTGGGTCTGGGAATGGGGTAAGTTTAAACAGCTAATATTTTATTTTTCCTGAAGCACCAAGTAATATAATTTAAGTATTCTATCACTAGTCATTTGATTTGGTGTTCATTATAATAACAGTAATAATAACAAATTCAATTGCTATTAATGGAAATGTCGTATGCACTTTCAAGAAGGTTTTATTGTAATTTAGTATTAATCAGTGTATCATTAAAGTAAAGTGTTACCATCTAATTTGTATTTATTCAAGCATAAAGGCAAAGAAGTCTGTTATCATGTAGTGTACCATTATGCAATCAGTTCTTTTAATAAAATAGATTTGCTATATGGTTGCATCTTTACTTACGTTACAGGGGAGCAACAGTACTAATGTATTCATTTACATCATAAACACCTTATGTTTTCTTGCAAAAGCAAAGTTAAATCTGCTCAGTGTTTTCCTATCAAAGACACCTGCAAAATCTTCAAGGGTAAAGCATGTTGAAACAGATTTCAGAGCCATGATGTGTCCCATGCATAATAAATATTTTTTCTTGAAAAGATTGGCTTTCTTACTACTGATAGCTAACTATAATATAGGTTGATACAGTGACTCTTAAACTTTATGAGGTTTAGCAGATTCCTTTACTTCCTAATTAAGAATATGAGTTCAGCTTATCACTAATATTTTACATTCTCAATTATGGTTATTATGCAGAACAGACAAAACTGTATTAAAAATGCTATTTTCTCTGACTTGCAATGTTGTAATTTCTGGGTCAGTATGGTTAACCATTCTGGGTAAAAAATCCCCATACAACTTCAAATATAATATATAATTAATTAATGTATTCATTTATTGAAGATTGAATTAACAATTATATCCAGAAATTAACTCTAAAATAAGATATTTTTAGACTGAGGATCATGTAGATGCTTGGATTATTCTGAGTTAATGATGTTATCTGGCTTCTGCAGCAAATCAAGAACTCACGGTGAAGCTATTGCACCTACATAAAGTCAGGGTATAGTTAGCTCTTTGAAACAGAATGAAGAGAAATCAAAATGAAGAACAAGCATCAATCCAGAAATTGCAGGAGAAAATAGTTAAGACTCAACTATGTTCAAAGGAACAATACACGTCTGTGCGCTGACAGGCTATTACTTGAGACATATTTGAGTTTTTCAAGCCCTTGCTTCAGAAAAACTTTTCTTTAATAATGCTTTTTATGAACTGACTGATATTTTAAGATGCAAAAGCAGCTCTCGATGAAGATGTGGGTCTCTTGTCTCCTTATGAACTATTCTGGTCCCATCTATAGGCCAAGAGATCTTTGAGAACTGCCTGTAAACTGATTTCAAAGCTGACTGATGAAAGGTTGCTTCAGATCAGGCAGAAAACAGTGTTATAGTCAGGACAGAGAAAATCCCAGTATTGAAACATTTCAAGTATAAATCCATTTCAGTTATGTTTCCTATGCTATATTTGCCATATTTATGTAAAAGAACAAAACATCTTCAAGAGATTCATTCAGTAGGAGTGAGAATAAGGAGTGATGTCTTAAAAACATTAATTTAAGTTGTAGGAGATTTCTGGAAGTCATCTGCTCCTACTGCTTTTTTAAATCAGGGTCAATTTCAAAGTCAGTTCAGCTGCTGCAGGTGAACTTGTCCAGTTGACTTCCAAGTGCCCAGTGTCTGTCAATTTCTTACCAATGCAGACATTAGTAAGACATTAACTAAGATGGCTGGCTCAAGTTCACCTTGCCAAGCACTAAGATATCCATGTCTTCTTTCTGCAGAGATGCTTTCTTTTGAGTCACCTCATGGCCTTTACTGGTGTATGGCATTATGCCATTCCAGATGAGAACTCCTAAGTTGTCTTTGTTGAACTTCACAAGTTTCCATCCACAAATCTATTTGGCCCATCAAGACCTCTTTGAATAGAAGCCCTACCATTCAGTATAACTGCAAACTCACAACCATGTTTGAAATTGTCAGTGAACTGGCAAAGACTGTGCTGCATCCCATCATCCAGATCAACAAAAATTAACAATATCAACCACAAAGAATATTACTATATTGGCTACCAGTGAGACTTCAAACACAGCTTCATAGATTATTTTTCCATCTAACTTGTAATCCATTCATAGTCCTTATCTGTCCAACTTGTCTACAAGTATGCTAGAGCAAGGGATTAAAAGAATCTGAAAACCTTAAACGTGTCCTTGTTTTATTCTGCAGTACATCTAGACATTTGTTGCCAACATACCTGTAGGAAACTTTTTTGTAATGCATTTCATTAACCAATCAGTGTCATGCTTAGCTGAGCTGTGATTTCCAAATTCTCGTAACCACACACCCAGGCAATATTCCTATATTTTTTTTCTGGATAGCTTATTCTCTCTTTCATCATCTTTATGCTTCCTTTTTGTATTTGAGCTTAGTCAGGAGGTTCCTGGTGAGCCAAGCCAGCCTGTTGCCATACCTGCTGTGTTTCCTGCCCATCAGAGCAAACCATTCTCATCCCCTGGAAAGACTCTTCATGAAGAAAACTGCTGAGCCTTCACACATATACCTTAGAAAAGAGCCTGGGATGCAGACCTACCATGACATTTCCATGGCACCAATCCATACAGTAAATGTCAGACCTGTGTAGCCAATAGCATCTTCTTTCCAACTTGAACAAGGAATGAGAAAGAACTCCTGTTGTCCAGTTCAAACACTTTTCGGCATTTGATATCAGAATTATTCAGATATGTGAATTAGGGCTAATTAAAGGCTAAAAGTCTCACTTTGAGATAAATTCCAGTTGTTCATATCTGTAAGCCCCATCTGTTTAGGCACTTTCTTCACAGTGAATAATCAGGTACTGTTTGTAATAAACAGTCATCATCTGATTATAGATTAGCATCAGAATAAATGTCTTTAAAAGCATTATTTTTCTCATGGCACAGTGCTAAGTTACATAATCATCATCTTTATTTCTAATGCCTCCTTATTGATTTAGATTCTGGGTTAGAAATATATATATGTATACATACAGTGATGTGTCTCAGCTGGTGCACTGCTTTATTCCAGTCACTAACACCAAAGAGAGCTTTTGAATTAATGTACACCATTAGTAAATCAAAAAATGCAATTCAATACAGCACAGCAGGGAGAAGATGCATTATCTGGAAAAATATTTTAAGAAGGCAGTTTTTTGTTAAGGGCAAGGGATTTCAGGCAGACAATTTAACAAAATGGTCTAATAAAGATCAGAGTTGTGCTGAACAATAGTAATAAAAAAAAATTAAAAAAAAACAATTGAACAAAGCATATCTAGGAAATATTTCTAAAATCTATCAAGTAAAATGACTCACTCTCAAAACCCAGATAGTGGATTATAACTTAGGTCAAGAGTGCATTCCAGAATGTTATGCTGCTCAATGACTTAAAACTCAGATTGCACCCAATTCATACCTAAAGAGTGTAGTGTATAACATTTAGGCAGTCAGTTTTAAGGTATATGCTTTTGGAGCCTTCATTAGGCACTGAGCAATCAAAATCACATTTTATTCTGAGTTTTAAGGGACACATAAGGATCATCAAGTCCAACTCCTGGCTCCACACAATGTCATTCAAAAATCAAACACTATGTCTATGAGCATTCTCTAAATTCTTCTTGAATTCAGACAAGCTTGGTACCATGATAATTACCCAGAGGAGTCTGTTACAGTGCTTGATCTCCTCTTGGTGAAGAAGCTTTTCCCAATATCCAACATGACCCTTTTCTAATGCAGGGCCTTGCCATTCTCTTAGATCCTATTTTCAAATTTTTCAATATGCTACGTATATAGTTAGCAAAAAGCAGAGAAAATACTAAAGAAGAATACTTTTAAATACTATACTGGAATGGGAACTTTTAAATCCCAGAACATTAAGTTCTACTCAGAACTTTAGAAGAGACAACTTTTAAATTTCAATCAGTACTGCAAATCAGATTTTCCATATCCTTGGAATACAATGGCAGAAATTTCTTTTGCCAGGAATATATATATATGTATATTAGGAGAAAATAAACTGCATTATTTTAATATAAATTATTTGTCCATAAGTGATCAACATACCATCAGGCAAAAAGTAAAATCTCTGTACTTGGAACTTCACTTTCTGTAGTGTTATCATTATAAGCTCTCAAGTGAAGACGTAGTAGGCAAGTAAACTAACAAGTTTCTGGCCTCTGTGCAGGTAGGGCAGAGCAAATAGAAAAGTCCTTGTCTTAGTGTACATACCAACAACTAAAGCATAGGTGTGATATCAGCATTGTTCTCATCCTAAATCCCAAACACAGAATCGTACCAGTTACTAGGAAGAAAATTAACTCTATCCCAGATAAAGCCAGGATATATATCATATAGATATATAGAAATCATAGATTTCAGTAGGCTGGGGATTAAGCTTATTTCTCCAAGCTCGCCCCAAGAATCCATTCTTCAGGACTAGAGTCCACATTAATCAGACAGTAAATAAACTTTTAGTCTGACACTTTAAATTAGGTTCCCCAAAACACAATCTGTACGAGCCAGAGAAACAAATGTAGGAAAGCTACATGGCTAATTCAAATGTCTACATGAAGTATTCAGAAGCAAGAAATATGAATCATCCCTCCTTCCCTTGCAGATATTTTATTCTCTTCCTGTCATGAAATTCTTACCTAATTTAATTAACTTCTTAGTTAAGATCACTTGGCTGTCTGGTTAAGAGTTACACTCTTGTTAAAAAAGAAAAAATGTTTTGAATCAGTACATCTCAAGGTTTCTGCAATCCAGTTTAGTGATCTTCTTATTCTGTCCAGAGTAATTGAAACAGATAGAATGCCCATACCAGAAAAACATTTAGTATAGTCAGACTTCCAAAACTGAGAGGAAACTTAGTTTTAATTCCAAACAGATTTATTGTAATGTTTTTACACCTTGATTCATTTAATCCTTTTCTTACAGGACTGAACACTAGCAGTATTACTGATATCATTGTTTAGCTAAATATCTCTATTCTCAGCATCTTAATTCAGTTAATTGTAAGATGACAGATCTTTTTTGACCAGGGTCACATTTACACAATAAAAGTAACATCAATAGGTGTAAATTGACTAAGAGACTTTGATACAAACACTGCTATATTCTGTATTTATATTACCATTCCAGCAGAAATTGAATTCAGTTGGTGAAATCTGCCAAAAAAAACCAACAGGACTTCACATAAGTGTTAAATTTCTATTTCAGGGGGAGGAAAAAAGGTATGGTTTTGCACAGACATCTGCTTATAGGGATTCAACATCAGTACTGATGTTCTTGAGATTCAGAATATCTTTACACCAGTGCATGACTGTTAGGTTAAACAAGGTGATCATTTTTCATCTCACCACGGAGACCAAAGGAAATGTGAAGTTAAGCAAACGTCCTAATATTGCAAAAGTGAATATAGTTAAATCATAATATAACTTTCTTTCTAATTGTCATGGTTATGGCTAGAATAGAATTTATTTTCTTCCTGGTATCTAGTATGGTACTGCACCAGCGAGTAGACACAGCCGCAACAGCTGACCCAGACTGCCCAAAGGGATACTATTCCATGTGGCATCGTGCTGAGCAATAAAAGCTATGGTAAAGAATAAGGAAGAGGGGGACATTTTGAGTGATGACATTTGTCTTTTTTACTATTGCATGTGATGGGACCTTCTTTCTTCTTGGGAGTGGCTGAGCATCTACCTGATGATGGGAATTAGTGAACAGATTCTGTGTTGCTTTGTGTGCATGCACAGATTTTGCTTTACCTAATAAATTGTCTTTGACTCACTCAAATCCATGAGTTCCACACTCTTATCTTTCTGATTCTCTTCCTGATTCTACCTAGGGAGCATGTGGTGCTGGGATGCCTGTTTGGGTTGAACAACACTAACCTTAGTTTACATTTCAATGCCAATTTCCTTGACTTTTTCCACAGTATTTCATGCACACATTTGCACATGAGAGTTATAGATGTAATTATTTCATTAGACTGCGACTGAGATTTCTGATTTACAGACGTCTAAATGTCCAAATAAAGATTAATCAAGATGTTTTGCAGACTTTTAGACATATTATTGCTTATGCTTACATTTGCATTTTCCTAGCTGTGGAAATAAAATTGACCACTTTTGCTTTGAAATGTTTCTCTTACATCTTAATCTTTTTTTCTGATAGTACATCCTGTGTTTAATATCTTGATAACCACTATCTAAAGTAAATGGATTAATTTCTATGAATAAATATGTGAAAAATTGAGTTGTTTGAAGGCATTTTTTTTAAATCTACAAATAAAGGAAATATAAAGCTAAAGACATAAACACTCAGGCAAGTGTGTGACAATTAATAAAGAGGTACTGAAAGTTTAATTCCTTTTTTCCATATTCCTAAGTAGCACCATCAATCAAAAATACTTTTATGCAAGGCTGGTGTCAAATCCACATATAACAACGGATTTGACAGGTATATTTTTCATACACTGATACCTCTTTTTCATGCACAGTCTCATTTTTGAAGTCATTACTGGCAGATTCTTTTTTTTATCTTCTTATTTGACCCATGTACCACTGCAAAGAACTAATTTTCTGATAGTTTTTTTTTAATTATTATTGTTGTTGTTGTTGTCATTGTTATTATTATTATTGTTGTTGTTATTATTGTTAATATTATTACTATTTTCATTTAGAAATGCAATACAAAACTGGCCCTAAATGCCTAAATTCATGGTGGGTTTTTTTGTTTGTTTATTTTTTGTTTTGTTTTGTTTTGTGCCTTTTTAAAGCACAACATTTTTTTCTGGAAGCAAATATGAAAGTTTCATATACATTAGAAAGGAGAGTCAATAGTTAATAACAAAAGAATGTGTCCAGAGAAAATCTGGCTGATTCATTAACTTGAATGAATCTTATGTCCCTTTTCTCCCTGTGGTGTGTGTATATGTATGTCACATTCTGGCAGCACACCTTCTTTTGATGTATGACCCATGTGCTAGAAACAGCTGGTATTTTTATCTTTCACAAGAGATCCCAGAGAGAGAGATAAGGGAAGAGTGAGTGAGAGAGAGAGAGAGCAACCAAGCATGTTGCTTTAACTGCATGTTAGGGCTCTGTGCTGAAAGCTGTTTAGTAGGAATGACAAAACTGCAGGACTGCACTCAATCTGTGCTATGTGTACACAAGCTATTGACACAAAGTTTTTCTGTAGCATGACTTGGCTCGTGAGCTCTGTAACAGAATTTTGGAAAGCTGAGATGTTTGCTAAAGAACTGAGCTGATAGCCTTTTTTTTTACATGTCATTCCTCCTTATGTTCAGTAAGAGAAGAAACAGACAGGAGTGAGATGGAAGGATGGTAGTAGTGCAGATGGTTCTGGGACTAAGCATTATTCAGTAAATTAATCAAGAAATTGTAAAATAGTATAGTGAGGCTATATTGGAAACACACTGGAAACACAGAAGTTTATGTATGTCAGGTAGAACAGATAAAACCGTGAAACATTAAGAAAGGACTTCTCAAGTTACAAATTCATCAGTAACCACAAACAGTACTCATGAAAAACTGGCAGTTGGTACATTTTGGAAGTACTAATTTTAAACTATTTGCTGATTTTGAGAGATGTTGTCCAAGCTGTAATCTCAAAGGAAGAAAATACAAGAAACATATGTGGTTTAGAATGGCTATATTCCATGCAGTGTTAAGCAAAATGTTTGATGCATTCAAGTTCAGAGAATCTTCAGTCTTTAAAGAAATTTGAAAGTGAACATACAGACCACTGCAGAAGATGTTCTAGCCCATAAGAACCTAAAACTTTTATACAAAGAATGGTTCTTTAGAGAACAGTCTGTCATGGACAACAAATGACTGTGAATTACTGGGGTTGTGGGCAGTGTCTGGTCAGGAGAAAGGAAGGAGTGAGGGCTGCACTGTGCCAGAAGCTAGCTCAGATATCAGAGAGAAAAAAGAAACAGGAGGTGGTGAAGGCACAGTGGAGATTTCCAAATGCCTGAAACATCTTAATCAGGTTTATGTAAGAAGTTGGACTCGATAGTCCTTATCTGAGCTGAACAGAGTTGCTGAACTTTCTCTCCTGAGCCTTTAGCTAAACTATGAGTCTTTGAAAACCATTACCAAGTTTCCTCAGTGTGGAATTTGAATTAAGGAAAAGACACATCAGGGAAAAGATACTTTTCTTTTTTCCAATTTTTCTTTAGAATTTAAAAATTATATGCCCTTTGTGGAAAACATTGTGGGCTAAGTACAGTGGCATAATACTAGCTTTAGTTCACAAGCTGTCTCTGCATAGTTTTTCTTGCAGTAATGAGCTCTGTATTATTATTTTCAATCATTCTTCCCTAAAAAAAAAAAAATTACAACAGAAGTTTATTAGTGTATGAGGAAAAAAATCAGAGCATTTAGGCTACTACTTTCTTACTACCTGCCCCTGCACCAAAACACAGGGTGTTTCACATCTTGAGTTGATAACGGAGAAACTTGTAATTCATCCACACCAAAACTGAGTGAATTTTCATCAAGGTTAAGTACTGTCATATGAACAGGAGCAAGCTGAAGCAGATATGATGCTGTTTCTAGGTGATTCAGTGAGAGGGTAGAGACAATCATGTCTCTATCCTGCATTTGTCAACAACTGAAGGAAAACCAACCTCACCATTGAAGCCCTGAAGCAACACACATGCATAGGTCATTGTGCTCAATTCAAATACGCCTCCTCATGTATGTCTTAATCACAGCAGTGTCCTATAGTGGCTGTAAGATTTTTCAGTATTCAAAGTAGAGTTATGTGGTGATAACTCTTGTGAGGCTAAAATGTGCTTGCATTAAAGCACCTGTCATGCACTAAATTACTTATTTGTTTTGTTTAATTTTTACTGTAAAGCTTTTGGCAGTAGAAACTGAAGATCATTAGGTTTGTTATTCACTCTTCCTATGTTTCCAAGTAGGCAAAAACCTCAACTGAACTTCAACAATTTCAAATTGTTTATGTATTATGTATTAAGTACTTATTATAATAATTAGATAAATACCAGAATTAATTCTAGAAACCAGAAACTCAAAAAAATGACAGAAGCTATACTAGGTCTTGTCTCTCAGCCTTAGTTTTACCAAACTGAAGACACAAACTGCCCTTTAGCTCATACATTATCTAGATTCTTCGTCTAGACCCTAGCATACCTGGCTGCCTTTGACTACAGCATTCATCCTTTTCATCCCTTTCTCACCATCCCAGTCATTAACTGCTGGTTAAGCCATTGTCCTAGAGCACTGTGGAGTAAAACAGAGCCAGTAGTCTGTGTTCTCTTCAGTGGTGTTCGGTGAGTGCACTAGTCCAGGCTTCTCGCAAAAGGCAAGGGCTACATGCACCAGTCTTTCTTTAATCATCTCAGGTTGCAAAACAGGGTCAGATTCTGAACATCACTTCCACAGACATGCCAAGCTACAGCTCCAATTAAGGGCATTAGACTGGGCAGTCTTGCCTCTCTCTTCCTTGCAGTCCTGTTGGCATTTGCCTTCTATGTTAGCATGATTTGTCACATTCTTGGGCATATGACCTCTTTTTCTAACTCTATATAAACTGTAAATACCTAATCTAACACTGAGAATACTACTTCTGGATGTGCATGCTTATTTTGGCAGTGCTGTGTTAAATATAGAAGTATTTAAGTATATTTTGGTTCTGAACATTATACAATGAGGAGCAAGGAATCATAACCAGTAATTCAAATTCAGCTTGCATTCCAGGTATCCAAATCCAAACTAAAATCTTCTTTAACTATTTAGTTTAAAAAAATGAGGTTGCAAACAAGACATTTTTCTTCTTGTTTCTTTGGATGCACAGTAACTTTTACTATACTTATTTTTAAGTCCTTGAACTGAATTTCCTTATCAGAACTTAAACTTACTATATCTTGTTCTGTATTCAGACCAACCCCCTGAAGCTACAGAAGTAAATATCACTCATGTGTGACTGGTTTCATTTATGATTCTTGCCTGCTGGTATATTACTGTTGTATTTGTTCTCACAGAAAGTAAAATAAAGGTTAAATTAAGACAAAATAAACATAGTCTGGTTCATTGACATTTAAAACTAGTCATAAGCAAGTATCTTGTCCATGCAGATCTTGCAGGATTTCCTGCATCTCTAATACAGAACCTTAAATTTTATATAATGTAGAGATCCTTTTGAAAAAATTTAACCAAAGCAGAAACCTGTTGCAGCCATAAAGTAGGAAACAGAGTAAGATATAATAAACATGTTTGTCTCAAACCCACACATAAGCACACTAAAGCAGGGTGATCTGCGACTAATAATAAAAATTGTGCAACACTGCAAGAATACTAATAGATTTTGTGACACTGCTAAACATAAATATGCAACCAGTGCATAGACAGAGGTGAAAATGGAGATTTGTGATGCAATTGCAGAACCACTGTGCAGAAAAAAATATTTTTAAATAGTAAAATATGCAAAGAAATTGCTAAGGATATATAGCCAGCAAGGAAGAACTCTGGTAAAACTAAAATAGTTCTGGTATCTGATGAAACCAGAATGATCCTGCAGAGTAAGCAGGAAAGATGCCTAGTGAAACCAGAGCAAGGTTTTGTTCCACAAAGAAGATGCACTATGTCAAGAGTAGACAGGATCATCTCCTTTTCTTCTGGAGAAGAGACAAGGAGCATAAGGTATCAACAATGAGGAAGGAAAGATAAGGAAGGTGACAGTCTACTGTCATAACAGTAATCTCCAATTTTCTAACTGACGCATAGACATGTGCATAGATAATATACATCTAGATATATAAAATATTCATTACAATATAATGTATTTATATACATACACATGTATATTTATACCTGACCACAAATACGTTCACTGACAACAAAAGCACCTGTAAATACACTGTCTCACATGTGCTTTTCAGGCTATCTCATGCATCTTTGTATAATTTAATTCCAGCTTCCAAATCACACTATACAAGGACAGGCTACTCTGGATCTCCCTGTTGTCAGAATTAAGAAAATCTTTGATTGAACTGCTTGGCTCCTCCAAACAGGAAGAGATTACCTGGCAGATCTTAGCAACTTAATACACATCATTTTATTGTACCTTCAGTGACTCCACTTTCTCTTGGCACTGAACTTCAGCCTGCAGGATGCATCTCTACTTACTCTCTACTTATTGCTTCGAATATATTCTTCACTTCATATCACAAGGTCTCCGTTTTAACTTTTACCACATAAGAGAGAATCAACCTGACAGCCAGTATACAGCACTCAAGCTTATGCCCTACAAGACTTTCTGCAAACATAACAGATCTTATGGTGACTTTCAGGGTCTGTTGTTAACTCTGTTTTAGCCAAAAGGAAGAATTTCAGCAGGGCAATTGCAAGATGCAACACTCTAAAATTTCAAAAGCAAACCTGAAGGATGTGTAATCACACATTGTGCAGGACTTAATACAGAGATTTCGAAATTATATTCACTGAGATAATAATTGTTCAGTACTGTAGATGCACAAATTACTGCACTGTGACCTGGACTCTCACCAGGAAAATACCTGCAGAAAATACCAACAAAAATCTTTGACTGAACATTGACAGATTCTGATCAGAATGAAGGGATAAGCTCTGCATACCATACATTTGGATATGAGTATACTCCTTCTGCAGAACTCACTGATTTTGTATTAGATGCTATTTATATTCAAATTTTCTTAGAGTAATAAAATGAAATCATGGCCATAGTAGAACTAGCTCTTTTTTCAAATTATTTGATCTTGTAATTATTTCAGATCACGAGAGTATCCTTGCTTGCTTTGGTTCCTGGTACTCTTGACTACATTATATTTACAGGCTGAACACACAATATGGTCTTTTAAGCTCTAGACCAAATGTTAACGCAAGAAGATTTCTTACTCTACTCTTTATGGATTGTTTTAACTCTAACATCAATTTGAGTACAGATCAAATCAGTTTTATAAATAAAAATGAGATATGCCAAAGTTCCCTTAATTTCAGGAATGGTTTGTCAGAGGTTATTGTCATTGTAATGTTTCACAAAGAAAATAAATTGCAAATTTTAAATTTCTAATAAATTTCAGTCGGTCAGTGAAGTTCACAGTGATTGATAATGGCAAGAAGTGCCTTTAAGATGAAGAAGACAGAAAACAATGCCATAGATTATTTTTATTGCTTCCTAGGCATTCAAGATATATACTTGAAAACATGCTGCTAAAGTAAAATCAGCCTGATTAAAAATACAAAATAAGGAGTCAAAGATAGTGAGATAACAAAGTGCACATCACACATTCTAGCTCATTCACTAGATCCTCTAAGGCAAAATATCTGCAGAGTTGAATCTGATCTTGTTGCAGAAATCCTGGACTACAGAAGAGAACTGAGGTAAAAACTACATCCCCTAAACAATATATTTTTAAATGTAACATTCTGGGAGAGAAGTTTGGAGCTCCACTCTGTTTTATTTTCAAAACACAAATATTACAGCAAGTTCTTCCTACCCGTTGTAAGCAGGTAGGATCTTCATTTATACCTATAAAAAAATCCCCAAAGAACAATCTTTGTATTTTGTCTTTCTGTACATGTAATGCAACAGAGATTTCTGCTCTGTTATTTCTGCACCTTGAAGAGAAAATAGACATTGCTTCTATTTTCAAAGCAGAGGAGAGAAATACCAATAACTTGCTTATAGGTTTCCTCAAGAAATTCTGCTTGTGTACTAGAAAAACACACATCAGAGAAGGAGGAGACTGCTTCAGCAGGTGTTTCTCAATTAAAGAGTAGCTTTTGGTGGAAAGTCAATACACCTAGAAAAGGGAATTAAAAGAAGTTGCTTTTTACTTCAAGCATTACTCGAGTGAACTTCTATTCTACAACTACAAATTGAAAAAGTCCTGCCCAGTTTTATCTGGGCTGATATCCAGGACACAACAGACACTGCACGTTAGTCAGAGAAAATGAAAAAATGAAAAAATACACCAATGTGCAGTATGAAAGGCAGTTTTAGGCTTCAATTACATCTCAGATGAATAAGGGTGTGAAAGGACTACACCTCTTTCTATGAGCTATGTTTCCCCCTAGTGTATACATTGCCCTTGAATTCATCAGATGGAAAGATGTCACACTTCAAGTGAAAATGGGGACCAGGAAATCAGAGAGCAAGGGAAAAAACTGCTTCCAAAATTTCCCTGTCTTTCATTCTTCTCTTTCCCAGTACCAGATCTCCTCAACAGGTAAATTGAACAGGTGTAGTATAAAATGAGTTTTGGAAGAGACCAGGGGCCAGGATGTAAAGACAGTTCTACAGATATTGAAAGTACTGAGCTCCTTTTTATTTTAGTATGCTGTATTTTATAGCTTTACAGCAATCTTTAGTTGTTTTATGCTGTAGGCAAGAGAGAATATGGATTTCATTTATGTCATTTACAGTTAGCCTGTTAGACATACATTCTTTTATATTAAAAGCTAGTGAATGTTCTAAATTATATGTAACCAGATTAGGGTTTATATCTCATTTAGTGCTTATCTACACCCTTACTATAAGCAAAGAAGGAATCATGAATATTGAATACAGATAAAAATCTGAGACATGACAATGCCTTTGTTCTGGTCTTTTACTTCACAATTACAGAACAGTAAGGATACTATTAAAAAAAATAACGGTGGAGCAAAATTTCTGTGAATTATAATATGAGAAATTGTTCCATCAAGTAAAGAAAAAGCTTCCTGTTAGGAATTTACTACCCTTTATACATAATTTCTCCTTGTCAGACGGTGTAAAGTACTATTACCAGTGTCACTATTTTAGACCTTGGTACTTAGGGCTGAATTGATCTTTACTAATTCAAAAGCATGCATTAAAATATTACTCTTCTTAATAATAATATACATACTACACCATGCTGCTCTTTACAATAAAAAATATATTTGCACATCAATTTTTTCTTTTTTTATATTTCAGTGTTAATAGCAGCTGCTATTGTTTGTTTTTGGTTTTTTTTCACAAATGATGACAAACATTCCTACATTATTATTAATATTAGAATTTAATGGCAGTTAAATACCTAAATACATCAAAAGTTAGGATTGACTATTTGATTTCCAGATGCCAGATAGTCAGATATGCAAAATAAATAAATAAATAAATAAAATGAAAAGGATTGAAGATCCCACATCTGTACAAGACAAGACCAGTAATGACAATTAGAAGCAGCCTGTGAAATATATGTATAATGAACTATATAGAAGACTATGTAAAAAACATATAAGTTTTAAATTATAAATTATAAATTTTACAACATTATGCAACGTAGTTGTAAAATGAACAAACACTAGTTTGGACCAAAGCTAAGATGAGAAATGGAAATTTTGTGATATTGGGAAACTGAGTTCAATGTAGTATTTAAATTTGCTAGGAAATCACAAACTACCATAGAAGTAGAGTGCTATTCCAAAAGAAAAAACAGTCACAAGTGAGAGTCTGAAACATGGTATAGAAAAGTAGTGCTTGCCCCTGGAGTTAAAACTTACAGAAAATATCTCTGCTATACTCCATTTACCACTCAAGTTATAGTTTAGATATAGCTACAGCTTGTTCTATTTCAAAGCTTAATTTCATAAACTTTATTTTAGGTATGATGCTAAATTTACAACTGAATCTATTGCTTTGAACTTTCTCAATTCTTTTCACCACTTCAATCCTCAATGCAGTCATTTAATTTTGTTTCCTGTCACCTTCAAAAATAATTATCATTTTCCTTTCATGTATTGCCTTTTCTTTTTTAACTGCCTCATTTTACAATATGGTCTTACAAATCTATGTAACTAAAAACTTGCAATTCCTTATCTTAAATTTTCCATGTCTTAATCTCTTTCTCTTGGCTATCAGTACCATTTCACACTGTTATCTGCACAGCATCACTGAAAGCTGCTTCTTATAGTGGCAAAACTGTAATTTAAATTTACATGATACTTTGAAGCAGATGGGCTTTTTTGTGTAACTCTTTGGCCTGAATCTGAGTGAATCACTGAGTCATACAACTACTGCAGTAATTGCTTGTTGATTTTCTTTTGGCCATTTGAGTCTGAAAGCACTTTTGATTCCTTTATTATACATTGGAGGAAGGTCACTGATTTGATTTGTGATATTCTTCTTCTAATGCTTGTATCAAACATAGTGTAAATGCCTGTTTTCTTATGCCTGCAAGACTCCTTATAATTGACATTTAAGTCATAATCAGTGCATTTATCTAAAATTGAAGGTTCTCGAAATGAAAATATCCAGTGAAATAGGAAATTATTTACCAAATGTGATAGTTTTAATCTTCATTTTAACAGTTTTAGAAATCAAGAGGACAAAGTACACTTCAGCAGGATAGCAGTGAAATATTTTGTCTAAGAATATTAGTATGCTGTGTCCAGTATTAATTTCTGGAAGATGCACAGTCTATAAAATCTGCTTAGAAAACTCATCTCTAGGAAAAAATCTGAGAGCTATAAATCAGATTTTTTTCTTCCCTGCAGAAACCCTAGGACAACAGTACTCAAATCATGCTGCAATTTCCTACAGAAAAACAGAAGTCAGTTCTTAAGAGGTCCGTGTCACATGGACTTTGAATGCCTGTGGTCACCTCCATCGTGTCAAAGGCAAATTCTACCATGAGATTTTCTTTTATGTCACTACTACATAATGTAGCAACAAAAGAATAATGAACATTCTGATTTTATGTTATATAACACCATAATACGATCCTTGGGCTTACTCATGTTCAGTTTTGTAACAAATTACAATATATTTCCTTTAAAATCACATATGTATTGATGGATTATTGATGACCCTAATCTTTTGACTCTTTATCTGTTGACTATCTGGTAGCTCAATATCTCTTTTCCCTGACTAATACGGTACTTGCTGTTTGGAAGTGTGTTGTCCCCTCTGAAACATTAATACAGTTGCCTCAGTGTTGTGTCTTCATTTGGATAAGTAATATCCTATTGACAATGCCCTTACAAATGTGTGCTCCAGTCTGAAGCAGTTATTCCAGTTTGGGGCAGCTATTCCAGTCTGAAAAATGTGAAGGGTATTGATTTGAATAGGTATGGATTCTGAATTTTCTCTGTTAGCATTGCAAGCCCCTCATAGGAGAAATGGTACTGCTATCTGATGAGGCAAAAATTAACAAGCTGTGGGTTACCTTCACTACAAGGGAAACAAAAATACATTCATCTTTGATTCATTAAAACCTCAAAGCTCAGGCATACAGGGTGGAACAGGACCATGGCCTTTTCATGTCATTTGTTTTCAGGCTTTGTCTTTAACCATCTGTAAAGTCATTCTCTGGTACTCCAGTTTTCTACATTCTGCTGAAACTGAGAGGCCTTATTTTGAACGTGACACTTCCAACAGATGCCAGTGTATGTAGGGGTAGTTGGAGTCCATTCTCTGGAGAACCCTTTCTAAAAATAACAGCTAACTTTAAACTCCACTATATATATATATATATATATATATATATCTCCCACTTTTATGAAAATATCTTTCCTCTATAATCCATTTAACAGGCAGTTCCTTCTATTTGCAAGGGTGAAAATCAAAACAAAACAAACAAACAAAAAATTCAGTCTGGGGAAACCCCCAAGTGCATTTCATTGGGTTATAAAGTGTGAAATATATCATCATTTTTGTAAATACCAATGAGGTTTGTTTGTATGGCTGTGATGTTATGGAGGGTGGCCCATGCGTGCATATGTGCACTTCTACATTGTAGTTGTCCACATATGCACACCTGTACTAGCTTACCTTTGACAGAAGATTTCTTACTGTCACTGATTTAGACTGAAGTGGATAAAGGAGTGTTTATAAAGTATAGAAGAAAATGAGCAGCTAGTTAACTTGACTGTTAGGATTTTGCTTGTGTAAGTACATCTGTAGCCAGAGGGTCTGAGCTCTCATACCTAGTTATGAAGTCAATTCTATGTCACAGTAGGAATCACAAAAGAATCCCAGATGTGAACTCAAGTATTCACAACCACAAAGGTCAGAATCATCTATAAAAATAGAGGGCAAAACTGGAAGGGTCTTTTGACAATCTTATTTCCCTAAGATTAAGATCTTGTTCTTCAAGTCCTTTGCTTTTTTTATTTTTATTTTTTTTTATAATTTTGGCTTTTCCCCCAGATCAATGCATGAACAGTAATTTTGGCATGTGATTCATGCATACCACAGTACATCTTTACATGACAAGAATTACAATCATAATCTGTTGTCATATATATAATAGAAACATGACAATATTCCTGAAAGCATCCAAAAATATTCAGAACTATGCATAAATGTAAATGCAGCCGCCCTGAATTAACTTTTCCCCACTATTATCTAGAAAAAAAGAGATAACTCCATGTCTATCAGACTATGAGACTGTCAGCTCAGTATTTTAGTGAAAATGTCTTTCACTTCCCATTGCCTTTAGAAAAGTTCCCAAACGAGTACCTTTAATACTAAGAAATCAGTTTCTTACAGTAGTTGTGAAATCTTTCATGTTACTTAATATCACTTTTTCTCTTCTACTATGTGTAGGTTAGATGTTTCTTATTTACTAGAGTTCATAAAATTTGTGTGAAACAGAAGTTCTAAGATATATTACAATGAAACCAATAGCGAAGCTCTGGTCTATAGCTTTCCTTGTTTATATATCGGGAATAGAAAGAGTTTTATTGAGAAATAAATGCATCATTTTTAGGTAAGGCTGGAATATACGTTCAAATTCATTGTTCTGTGGATTGAAAATTGAGTCAACAGACTGTGAGTTATCAGTATACACAAGGTCGTTGTCTGTCCTTTTTTATTTGCCCCATATTCCTAGCACACACTTGAAGTAATTCTGAAGAATATGTCTAGTAAATGAATAGGTGTACTTTGTGTCACAGACAAATTATTGAAATGCTAGAAAATACCAGAAAAAACAGAAACAGTAATTGAATTCATTTTCTGTGATAGGTAGCTAGAAACCACACTTGTTCATGTCACGTTATTTCATCCAACTGAGCAAAAAAGGGAAGAGAGATCTATTTTTCGAGAGAAAATGTTATTTCCCCCCACTTTAACAACAGAATCTGTAAGAGGAAGGAATGAAATCACTTTGAAAGGACCCTCAGATAGTTATTTTTCAAAGGAGAGAAAGGCTAATGAAGAAGGCAGGTGAATAGAGAATCAAAGATTATTTCAGATATACAGATGACAAGTAATAAATACAATGGCTAGCACTACCATTAATCGCATTTAGGACTCTAGGCATGAATGTAAGTTACATTGAGCTGGACATTTATAAGAACACATGGCAACACAAGGAGTCATGGAGAGGCTGCCAAATTTCATGAATTCTACATAGTCAGGGAATTTGTGGAGTCTACCTTCTTTTAAAATGAATTGTCATTGCATCCACTTAAATCATGTACCTAAAACTCTAATAAGATTAATATGTGAGAATTATGTAGTATTCTTTCTTCAGAGATCTTCCAGACTTTTGGATGAGTTAATTTGTTAAAGATGGAATTCTCATGTAGAGATGAATGGAACATAACCTTGTCCCAGGTTTCCTGTGTAAAGCAGTTGGTTTAGAGAAAATTTGCAAATGCAGATAGATTTAGTTTAGGAAGTCTAGATTCAGGTTCTACTTTCATATGATAGAAAACGATGAAGCTGTATCAGAAGGTGTGAGTTTGGAGTCATTATAACAACTAAATGTCATTATAACTATCGAATGCAAACGTAGTCCAGAATTAGGAATAACAAAATTCAATCATACATCATAATTCATGCTACACTTAAACTTTAGCTGTAAAAGTAGCACTGCTCTCCTAACAGAATTCAACTGCATCACTCAATGCATTTCTTTTATGTCATCCATGATCACTACTAGGGCAAAACAATGCTAAGACAACAACAGAAGTAAGCTTATTCTTAAGCAAAGTATGATTCTTTTCTCGTTATACTAGTAGATATTGTTGGTTTTTTTGTACAATATTAGTGAATCAGGAGCTTCGTTGACTAGTATGTCTGTCAACATGAGAGATCTCCTCACTCTAGCACCTCAAGAACAGATCCATTTATGGATAAGAGTAGAATAATCTGTTATTCACAACCAACAGAAAATAGTTAGTACTGTCGTTAAGGAGCTGAGACGAGTGGTTGTGACTGAGTTAGGAGAGCTCCTCAAAGCACTCCTGTTAAATTGAAATTATCAAATTACACTGCAGGTTCCATGAACACATGAAAATATTGTGTTTTTTTCTCTTTCAGTATGCAGTTTTAGTTTACCAGCAAGGACAGTGGCCATCCACATTGTGAGCAGCTCTCATTCTAGTTTTCTCATGGTATTTAGTGTACATGTGCCAAATAAGTTATCATGAATCACTGGCTATTTCACTCTACATACATGTGTCTGAATGTTTGCATGAAAGGCTGACTTCAGACATCTGTAGGAAGCTATTGAGTGTTATTCATACCATTTTTGAAAACTGGACCAGAATGAATGCCCGTCAATGCCCTTAACAGGAGACATGAAACTCCTATTCATCAACCAGCCTGTTGCTTTTGTTACCAGTTCATTTCCTGCTTCCTCTCTGTCCCCTGCAGGAGAAGGCTTATCAGGAGCCAAGTATTAGTCTCTATGAGAAACACTAGACTGCAGCAGAGCAAAAGGAAATCTAAGCATGAGGTTGGTTTTCCTGTCTGCTAAATAAAAAATGAGAAGAGGGAAAATGCTAGAAATTGTGTATTTTATTGAGCATTGTTTTTATGCCAAACACTTCTGTCACTCTTTCAACTACTAGTGCAAGCATTGCTCTCACCGTAATCCTTTAGCCTGGCATGACAGTAGCAGATATCAAAACTTAGTTTCCATGGGTGAAGGACACAAGTTGATATTACAATTAAAAAAAAAAACCTTCCTCTGAAATTAAAAAAAAAAAAAAGGAAGGAAATGAAGAAAGAAAACAATAAAAATTACCTGTCATCTCTGTGACTGAAGAGAGCATCTAATCTCTTCCATCGTTATTTTTTAAGAAGAAAACTTGTGTAAGAATGCAAACATAATTAAATTCAAGGTGACATTTTCACTGAGTCAAGTAAATAGAAAATAACAAAAATAACCCCCTTTATGTGATTACCTGTGTCTCATTGAATTGCAAGATGGTACTTCACTGAGATCACTCACAGCAAAAGACTAAAGAAGAGTCTGAGCAGTCATGATATTTTTCTCCCTTCCTGCTCAAAGCACTCCCACGTTAAATAATCAGTTCATTTAAACATTCTGTCATGATGCTTTTCAATATGTTGACTGATTGCAGTGATAAAAATGTGATTATGTAAAGTATCTCTTTGTGACTAGTAACTTGACCATTTTCCTAAGTGAGCATTGTTATGAGAAAAGAAATGCAAATTATAGCACCATAAATATACACACTCCTCATAGTTCTGGAATACTGATTATTTCAAAGAATCAGAATTTCAAAATAAATCTATAAGTTGTATAATTAAGAAAATTATTGAGAGGAATAGCACACTGATGGCATTAAGTCACAGGTATCCAACCTTTGGGCTTGCCCGGACTGCACTGAGTGATGAGGAATTGTCTGGGGTCACATCTAAAATATATATTATATTTAATGTATATATGTAACAAAATATGTATATTTAGTATTAAAACATAAAAAAAGAGGGGGGAAAAAAACAACCATAAAACTAGAGGAATATTTGACTTCTTTTTTTTTTTTTTTTTGTAACTAATTGTGAGAATCTGGAAAAAATTTGGTTCAAAATTTGTTGAGTAGCACCCATTCGAGACATCCCACTCGAAAAGATTTTGGGGTCAGTAGTTACCATGAGCACAGCAGTAAGAGAAAAACACATGGCTGGGCAACCATGAGGAACCGTTTTCGGCTGTTGCTCCTTTAGCGTACTCAAGCTGACTTATGGGGGCTGTCTTGGAGGAGAGACATCATGCAGACTATGCACATACCTAGCACTCCACCATAAAATAATCACATGATCAACTGCCAATTACCCAACAGGAGGAGTGTGTACTACAAACATGCTGTTGCCCCTGATAGTCTAAACATAAATAACCCTAGCAATTACCATCATCTTTGAAAACAAAACATAAATGTCCCTGACAACTAAAGCAAACCCTGACAAAACAAACAAAAGTGCTTCTGACAACCAACTGCTGTCCCTGGCAACCAAAATGACACTATGAAGAGGATTTAAAACTGAAGAGTTCTAAGATAGAACAGGTAACTCCTCTGCCAAACTGCAGCTATGAGGGTCAATGAGACATGACCAAGGTGCAGCCTCTCTATGGATCAGTGAGATGTTGAATCCCTGGTGGTCATTATTCCTACTTTATAAACCATTTGCTGTGATTTCTTTCTTTACTATTACTGCCTTCCTCATCTTCCCCACATTCCCTAGCTGCTTAAAATTTGTAATACATCAATTAGACAAATCATTTGGCCTCTTGCTGCCTTAGTCTTCTTCCAGGTGTATGTATGTTGGGCCATCTCCTCCAGTAATTGGAGCAAGACTCTAGCCTGTCAATATCTAGTCTGATGGAAGTGGATACAGTTCCTAGTGAATTCACAAAGGTGTTCATTGGAGATTTGTAATCTTATTTTACTCTTCCTGTACTACATCCTTGAAAACAGTGGCACTTGATGACCTTACAGGTCTTTTCCAACTTGAATGATTCTATGATTAAGTATATCAACAGAGCACAGACTTATCTGAATCAACTGCATGTAAATACACAAAGTAGATACTGCACCTAACAACATATAATAATGGATATATTCATCCTGTCAATGTATTAAGCTCACCCTGTGGCTCAGTACAGTATTATCAAAGCTCCATCCAATTCCAAAATCTTTATTTCTACTCTTTTTCTTTAACCTTTTGACTTGCCTGGGCAGCATCAAGTGGAGAGGAATTATCTTAGGAAACATAAGTGCAGGTTGCACCAAAAGTAATGATTCCTATTTATTTCTATGGAAACACAAACAACGCCATTAGGTGTGCATTTTCATCAGTGATGAACAAGAGCCTGCATGCTATGCTCATAAAATTCTTCACTAAGGTAGGTGACTGACCCTCACTGTCGCCACTGCTGAAACACACCACCCACTGCTTCATTGTGCTTACATTCACTATTTGGTATCCATAATCATTCAGCAAATGTCAATGAATGTCACTGCAGGCAATTTCTTCTACATGCAGCTATTCAGTGGCACATTTTCGCTTCATATGCACTTCAAACACCTTTCTGTTAGACTGCTCCTCTTTTGCCATGTGTTGCACAAAACAAAACAGTATGGAATGTTGGTGAGAAGGTTCAACCTCTGCTGCCGTAACACCAACATCTGCCTCTGACATAGTGGGCCAACATAATAAAATAGGAGGCATTACTTTTGGACTTTTGGAGTAGCCTTCATAAAATAAAATACAGTTACTGTGTGGATGTAACAAAACTTATTTTAATCTTTTATAGGTTTTACTTTAAACAAACAAAAAAAATAAGGAGTGTTATAAAATCATAAAATGTGCTGTTCACAAGTGTGTGCTATCAAAAAGCGATGACACAAATTAGGTGTGTCTGTGAAGCAAGGGCTATTTTTTTCCAGTAAGAGAGAGCTTATAGAAATCTGGTAAACAGACACAATGACATTTTTCTTTTAATTTAATATCTGATTCCAACCTTATACATTTTATTTGAAAATTTACAGGAAGTTTATTTATGTTGACCAAAAATGGAATCACACGTATGTCTAAAAATAGACATGTCTAAAAATAGACATAAAAATAGACATAGATTATTTTATTCTGAATCTTAAAACTTATTCTCAAATTTCTTTATCACAATTGAAAGCACAGCTGTGTATTTGTCACTGTTCACAGGACTGTGTCTACTCATAGAATCAAACCACACATTATTATTTGCCGTCAACTGAGTCAGCGCTGCACAACCATGCCCTGGTTTCAGCCCTTACAGTGCCAGTCACCTACTAATGTGTGGCTGTTGTGAGAGATGGATGGGTAGACACCCAGAGCCAGGCTGGGCAGAGACACTGCCATATGGTGTAGGGCAGGGACATCCACAGGACGGGTTGTGTATTGTCATATGCAGCCTGAAAGCTGGAGGTTGGACATGCATTAATTCTTGGAGGTATGACATACAGCAGTGAGCTGAACTGATATGAGGATAGCTTGCTCCTGGACATACAGCCACCATTTAAATGAATGGAGATAACTAGAAGATGGCACTGTCCAATTTTTTAAAAAAATCCACCTGCTGCTGTCCTGTTATACCTGCATGTGTGGCAGGACAGACACTCTGTAGGAGAAAGAAGCATTGCAACTTAATCCAGGAAAGCCACTTAACTGAATACATTCATGGAAATTAGACAAATTCATAAAATTTTTCAGGGACAGTGAAGAAAATTGGGTTACGCAGACTGAATATTTCTAACAACTTAAAGATTTCTGAAGTCTAATTAGACTGCCAGTATACACTTGTTAAAATGTTAGCAGGTGTAGCCAACTAATGAATACATGTGTAGAAACCCAGAAAATCATGATACTTGTCACAAGATTACTACACAGAATCAGAATTTTCATGCTATAAAAATTGATATAATCACTAACTATTTATGCTTCATTTTGTAAAACTGTTCAACTGCTCATTTCTAAGGTATTGGTAACTATATCAGTGTTTTGCAACATTTGACAGAAAAGAAAAAAGAATTCTAGTTTGACTCAAATATTTATTTTTCAGCTTTGCTAATGTCATTTGTGTTAGAGTTCTCTGCCCTCCTTGCTGCTAAATTTCCCAATTGCCATCTGCACTTCAAAATCACAAACTGTTTCTCACAATTTCCTTCATGCCAAAATCTCCATTTTGCCTTTCAACCAGCTGTAGAGATATCTGGTGTCTCACAATAAGAGTGTTTTGATGTCAAAAATGCTGTTGAGTAGAGCTGAACAAGTGATATTTCCAAAGCTGAGCACAATTTGGTGCTGCAGTAAATCACAGAGATCACTGGCAGAGCACTCACAAAGAATCAATCCTGCTGCAGCACAGTGATATCTTTTTCCTTTGTAATAAGTTTGTTGCTTTTAGAAATAACATGGTGTGTCTTGACACAAGTCTTGACACATTAAACAGGAATTGTTACACTCCTGTGTATTCCTTATGTGACTTGATATAACATTTGAACAGTGCTATGAGGAATTTTGCTGTCATCCTGGGGTATGTTAATTTTGTGTGATTGCTCTGAAGTATTTCTGACCTTTTGAAATCGACGGGTTTATGAAATTGTCTGGCACTTAATCCACATGCACACATGTGCATATACATGTGTACATGCAGACAAAGTTCCGATAGACAATTGAAAAGTTAAGTTCACGATTTAGAAAGACTTTGAACAACATTCCTGATAATAATTCATTCAGATTTAATTGATTTTTACATGCAAACAATGGTAAGGAAAAAATATAAACAAACAAACAAACACATTTTTGTGGTAATCATTCTTTCACTTTTTAATTTGTTCACCAAAGAAGGTAACAAATACATCGCTGATTTCTTTGGTACCCAGACAATAGTATGTACAATAAGCCAACACACTGTGATAAAACAGTAATGCAGTTCCATTATTATTGACAATAGATGGCCTTATATTAAACAATTAAAAAAAAAAAGTATATTCAGTCTGCTAGTCCAAAATGAATGGTATGTATCTGAAAGTTCAGCCACTCTGACATCCAAACACTTTAGATGGGAAATTCACCCAGGGCAGAACTGTGACTTAAGTCAGACTTCACAAATGAAACAGTTTGTGTTAGATAACCTTAGATATAACATCTTATCTGTCTTCTTAGTTGACTTGATGTTACTGTGTCTTTTCTTCAATGGACATTAATTTGGTCAGTAATTTTAAAACAAGTTCTACCCAAATACTGAGGAAAAATCTTGTCATCCTTGTGAAATTTGTACTCTGCTTACCTGTCCTGCTAAATTTGCCATGAGTTCTCTGTCTAAATCCCTCCATGTGATATTCATCATCCACCCTGTAAAATTCTTTAAGGAAAAATCATAAACTAGAATGAAATAGTCTTTAGTCTAGATATAATCAAGTGTATTAAGGAGCAAATTATATCAGTTTTGGTTCACAAACACTGAGAAGCACTAAGGAACTATTTTTGGATATGTACCAATGCACTTTTATGAACTTAGGTTCTTATCAACATGGACTTCAGGAACCAATTTTTATGGTCAGATGCATGACTACAATTCTAAAGGGAACACTGATAACAGTTGAAAAAAATCCATAAAACTCATTCAGGTTGTGTAAGTTGACCTGAAACCCATAAAGAGCACCACAGGACAGAAGGGTTTGGATAATAGTATCAGATAATGATATTTATTTATATGTTGATCTTTCCATTCTCTTCCTACAGTACTCGTACTATTTTTGGCTTCCATTTAAGTAGAATAACAGATGACTGTTTCCTTAATGGACAGATTTGCTTTTAGTGTCAAGTCACCTCATTCATGCTGGAAACTAGAATGCAACAGAGGGAGAAATGCCTTAAGGTTTTTCAAGATTCAATCAAGTTGATTACTCAGTAAACACAGCCAATGACAGTATTCTATGAGGCTGTATATCCAACCAGGTAAACCTGTCTGAGTTGCCTTTAAACAGTTGGTGATGGTCCTGAAGATGGCTTGTGTATGGAGGCAGGCAGACTGCACAAAGCAAATGTCATTTCAGCTTTCCCCATGTCTGTTCCTCATTGGTTGATAAGGATAAAGACATCAGAAGAACAGTTAGGCTGAAAACAATAAGTACCTAAATATAATAAAATGATAAACAATATTAGGAATAAACTAATAAAATAAGTAATAAATGCATAATAGAAAATATCAATATCATAAAGAACTGCAATGAATGTGGAAGAAAGAATAAGTGATACTTTTTTTATACAAATGGATATATGACAAAATACTAACCCAAAAATCTATTGTCAGGTTCTGAAACACATTCAGTACAAGGCCTAGGAGGTGTACATCATGTCTGTACTATCCCATCTTTAATCAGTACAAATGTAATTGATACAGCCAACATATTAAGTGAAAAAAATTTGAGAAAAGCTGTGAATGTTGTTAGTTGCGATCTGTGAGCTGTATGCATTTCATAAGAGTATCATTTGATTGATTTTGTTATCTTTCCTTAACTTCCTCGTTGGACCATGACAACATTGTCAAAAACTCTTTTCTCTATACAGTTGCAGTCATTTAAGAAATTAACATCCCCTGCAGCTGATTACTTCTTCTGGTTAGAAATTTCTGCTACCAAAATCGAAACACTGTAAAGTTACTGTAAAATGAGTCACCTTTTTAAATTGAGAACATCTAGAGCTACTGAATATATAATTGACCCCTAAGCACTAGCTCCGCACAGCTAAATGACAGAGATTCATTAAAAGTGTTCTTGATTGTACACAACCACCTTCTTCTTTTCAAAATCAGCCATTAATGAAAACCACTTGGAAAGCAAGGGCTCAGCAGCTACAAAGCGAAAGGAAGAAAAATAAAAACCCAGTACTCTTCTTGTCAAGCAGCAATTCAGTGCAGGAAGTATTTAAAGTTCTTTAAAACAACAACAATGAAAAAGTGCACAGGAAGGGATATGGCTCTGTGTTATTCCTGGCATTTTTTCTTTATTTTACATTAAGTTTTCATCAGATGAAACACTTCAGACTCACTCAGAACTCCCATAGCAATTTGCAGTAAAGTTACTTTTCCACTCTTTCTTTTTCCCTCCTGTGTTACAAATATTTCCAGAAACAAAAATAGGAATGTAAAATATGCCCACATACAACATAGACACACACATTCTTGCACACAGTGCAAACTGGAATTAAGTTTCAATCTGGAAGAACAAATTCAATCATATCAGCTTCAATTACTACTCAGTAAGATTAAAAGAAAAAACAATCACTCCTGTGCCTTAAGTGTTTCAACTGTAATAATAATAATTGTATATAGTGTTAATATTGTCCATTTTTAACAATGCTAACATTGCTGTGTAATAATTACAATGCCTATGGCAAATAGGTGAACTCCTAGAGGCATTACACACATTTTTAAATCAGGCAAATACAGTTTTCAGAAAGGAACTGTCCTTCCTCTACCCTCACTCTTATCTTAGTTTCTGGCTACCAACTCTCTAGGTGAGCCACCTCCAGCTACTGTGAGGAGAGAGAGTATCACTACCTGATATGAAAAAAAAAAAAAAAAAAGCAATTCACAACCCAGTTTATGTGGAAATGTATCCTTCTAGTGATGTGTGGGTAAAACTGAGAGTGATGACCAGATCAGTTCTCATAGATATGTTCAAAGTAGTAATTGGTTTATGGATGCCGATTCACCCTTGGCAATTCTAAGGTATAGCTTAGAGCACACTAATAGCACAATTTTAGGTTTTTAGCTTTTAACTACAAGAGCACAGGTCTCCTTGTGGTCTGTGTAGCCTCACAACTTGAGAGCTAATGGAGAACAGCAGGATTAGAAGAACACATCTGGATGTTTTTCCTAAATATCTCAAATTATATAGATAACATTTAATTACACAGATACATATTTTTCAAAACAAAAATACTATCTTTTTTTAAGAAGTTCCAAATGGTTGGGATGCTTTTTCATTGACATGATTTCTGGTAAAACAAAGTGAACCATGGAAATAAAACCAAACAAAAATTTGCTGTTTCTTGAGCTAAGGCTAAAATTGAAGACTTTCCACAGAATTTTTTTGGAAGACTTTCCACAGCGTTTTTTTTTTCTCCAATCATGTTCACATGCAAACGAGTACAGTATCAGTGGAAAGAATCATGCAGAACACTATGAAATCACAGTATAACTTAAAAAGCTGAAATATTGAAGTATATTTATACAACCTTTTCAGGAAAATAATATAACATTAGAAGCATCAACTCTTACACACAGTGTATTTTCTGGGCACTTCTATCACAGAGTTTCTGATTTACATTTGCCTAGGTTTTTTACCTGATGTATCAAATAAGCTATGACATATGGAAAGATAATACTAAATATATACGTTCAAAAATCAGTGTGTTCAAATACTCCAAGCAATTGTCATAGAGCTGCAGAGTATACCAATGAGAGCTATATGGGGAGATAAAAGTAATATTTACTGTGGGTGATTCTTTAGGGTTATCATAAGCATGGGAACCAGAGATGCACTATTTCAGTGCTACCACATCATAGGTTCATAGGTTTCAGATCCACAGCTGGCCTAAGTCGGCACAGTGCTGCCAGCTCCAGCAAAGGTAAGCACATTTGTTTATACTTCCTGAGGCTCTAGACCATAACAACTTATACACTGACTTCCAGAGACAGGGTTTTTTTTTTCCTTGCCATTCCTCAAATGTTCAGTGCTGCGATCCATTCATGGGATGCATGGAGTGTGACCTCTTATGAAGAAAATCTTTTCTCCAACTTTATTAATCTTTCTCAGGAATGTGTACCTGGAGAGAAGAAATGCTTTTATTCAGGCACAGAAACATAAGTCTTTGAAATTTAGCCTTTAGAGAAAACCCTTTTTGTTTTGTACAGAGTCATACTGTGAGCAACAGAGTCCATAAATAAAGGAATGTCACACAGCTCATAGGTTATCTGTTTAACAATGACAGCTTTGTTCTTCTTTCTAATTTAAAAGATTTCAGACTGCTAAGATTCTGTGATTTAACCATTTTTAATAACTGACTAAAATGATTCCCACTAAGATTTGAAAAGCAAGAGTGACTAGAGCACAGGCCTAAATTAAAATGTGCCCTGTAAGATGATTGCAAATTAGAAAAGGATGGATTATTTTATTATGTGTAAGAAAATTAAAATCGGTTGGAATTTTTTTAATTACCTAAGCATGTTGCTATCTTCTTGGTATTTTCTGGAATACATTTACAAAATAAACTTCTAATATCTTGGTTTCATTGTCAGCAATGAGACTGTAGACAGTTTATCACTGTTTTGTTTTACTTAAAGCCCCAAGAAAACTTTAAAATGTAACAAAAGAATATATCTCTCTGGATCTATTTTAACTATACAAAGGTTTTTCATAGTAATTGTTGATGTTTTGGATTTACTACACTTTCTATGTATTTGATTATTAACTTTATCAGTGAAATTAAATAATTTCATGTCTCTTTTTACATTTTTAAAATCTATCTTGAATATATGCTCTTACTTCTATCTAAAATGTTGTAACAGGTGCAAGATTATTTCAGCATTTTACAAAAGGAATTCTTTTATCATGTCTAAACACTTTCCTGATTTCTATCCCCAAAACGTGGTTTTCCATGGACACAGCCTCATGAAAGAAATACCTGTTGGAGAGCTGAGATCACTTTTTGATGACGTATGAAACAGAGAAGCTTTAAAATAACAAAGGAGCTATCATCAATCATTCAGCATCTCAAGACAAGCAGAACTAAAAGTTTTGTAAGGCAGGAAGTAAATTTGTCAGTTCTCTTGTTTTGTCTGACACTTCTTTTGTAGATTCCAGATTTGCACTTGCTTCCTCAAGCAGCATTTATTCCTACAGGGTAATTGAAGCATCTCTTAAGTTCTTGGATCCCTTATAAAAGATGTAGATGAGTGTATACCTGTTGTTATGGGAAGAAGAATGCTCCAGCATAGCACAAAACAAAGATCTGGCAAAGGATGATTCTTCCTCCTGATGTTATATTTTTGATGTGTGCATGAGGAGGTCTTGAAGCCCAGCCCAAGAAGTTCAGTGATGTGGGCAAGTGCCAGCTTCAGAGGCTGAGTCATGAACCTGGTTGCCCTTAACGCTCATGAAAACCCTTAAATGAAGGAGTGGATTTTTTAGAAGTGAGAACTTATCAGGTCTGGTTTGTTTGCTTGTACATTTTGAGTAGCGACAATCTTCTTTTAAAGACCACTATGAGAAAGCTGGAAATTCAAAAATTGGGCAGAGAAGAGCACTATCTTGAAAAACACCATTGGAAACATTATTCTTATCAATTTCTGTAAAAGGTAAGTTTTTACTTTAAAAGTTGTCAATTTATACTTCCATATATTTTCTAATTTCATAGTTTTTTTCAACATTACAGTGCTATGATGTCAAAATTACAGGATGTCAAACTTCATTGCATTCAGTGTGTCACAGTTTTTCATTATTAAAAAAGGAGAAGAGGTTCTGAGAATGTGAGATGTTTAAATGAGTATTAAATTATAGATTCCTTTAATTTTAACAGAGAAATATAATATTTAATCTAACCTTCTATTTCATAAAATAATTCATGACTCGTGCCATTAAGTATGTATAAAATACTAGGAGTAACACAAGAAAAAGAAAAACTTGAAATATTTTTCCATGATATGAAAGGTGTTCAGTTCTGTATAACATATATCTTGTTATTTGAAATCATGAGGATGTAGGATAGTTGAAATTGTTCTAATCAGATGAGAATAAAAGTAAATTCAACAGGGAGTGAAACATTCTACTTTTTTAATGGATCTATAATGAATCCTGGTAAGTATACAAAGTACTAAAATCACAATATTACTCTAACGTGTCACTAGAATATTGTTCAAGACAATATATGCCTTGAGACACCAAAACCTATTTTACAGTACAGTAAAATAGAATTTCTCTTGCTGTTTTCAGTTGGAAATTTGAGGGTTTTTTACAAAATAATGGTTTGATAATGTTTTATAGTAGCTTTTATCATTCACAAAAGTAAGTGGGACTGTTTTGTAGTATTTAATATATTTTGCATGAAAATTTAAACGGAGATCATTCTCATATAGGCTTTACAGATGAGAGTATGATCCTTCTACTCTGCTCATTAACATGTCCACTATGGATATATATATCAAAGAAAGTATGAGTCAACTAGAGAAAGTCCAAGTGAATGTAATCAGAAAACACTTTTAAAATGTGACCATCAAAGAAAAGCAAAGATTGGTTATTCTGATTAAAGAGCAAGTGAAGAAGGAGGTAACAATCTTCATAGACAAAAAAAAACAAAGCTGCAAAGAGTGGAAGAATAATCTGTTTTACATATTCATGACAAATAAAACTATGAGATTGTGTGGGATCTGTAAAGTTAGACTTAGCACTGTTTTTTGAACAGTAAAATCAGTGAGTCTTGTATGAAGCTGTAAAAGAGCTTGGAGTGAAAAGGCTCTTCATTACAATTGGCATAATGCATGAGTTGGAGCTTAGTTTGTACACTAGTTGAGATACTCTTGCTCACTTAAATAAAAACATTGAACTGTTGCATTTTTGCCTATTTCATTTTCTGAATAAAAACCTTTGCAACATATAAGAAATAGGGTGAAAATCAATACAAATTATTTAAAAATATTAGAATACTGTGTAAATACAGAAGAGGTGATTTTTTAAAAATTGAATTGATATTGATTATATATAAGCAATTTAATCTAATTATCTTCGCAAAACAATATGCTTGCCTTTACAGATCACAAGGATTACAAATGCAAATTGAAGAGGGAGAGAAAGCAGTGGTTAGGTAACTGGTGGTCCATTTCAGCTGATGCTAGGATTAGTAAAACTTCAGTTGCATGTAAATTGTACTTGACATTATTGATGGAACAGGACAGAAAATTCCAATATTTCTTTCATTTATCTAATAGATTCATGAACTCTTAAGAGCAGTATGGGAACCATTATGATCACAGCCTCCGACTGCTTCTGTCACACCAGACATACAACTTCCTTGAATTAATTTCTGTGGTTGAGCTGAAATTTACATTGTTCTAATATTTTAGATTGTTTCTTGTGTCTTATCCAGACCTTCTAGATACTGTAACTCATTATGCCCTTTCCTACTAAATTCAACTATTCTCTCAATAAATTTTTATTTTTCCTATCTGTGATAATTTCATAGCAATAGCCTAAGTACCTAAACTCCACCACACTGCTCCCTTAATCCCTCTCCTCAAAGAGAGGTGAGAGAAAATATTCTAAAATAAACTGAAAACAAAGCAAACAAACAAAAAAACCCATAAAGGTTCATGATATTAGATAAATTTAATTAAAGATAAAAAATGGATGAAAACAAGGAAGCAAATACCAAAGAAAAAAAGGAAGGAGAAAGAAAATTATTCTCTACTTCCATACACAAGCAATGTTTGTCCATGTCCTGGGAAGCAGGCCTTCAATGTACGTAGTGGTATTTTGGGAAGCTGCATTCAAAAGGAAAGACTCTTATCTCCTTCTCCTTTTCCTTCTCCAGCATGGCTCAGGAATAGACAAAGCACTGATATGATACCAATTCTACACGTGCAACACATAGCACTGTAGGAGGTTCTGTGGAGAAAGTTAACTCCATCCCAATCAAACTCAGTGCGATATGATTTCCTGTCATTTGCAACTCTTAACAGAGAGAAGACAGACCTTTTCAGGAACAGATCCTTTATAAATGCAGGTTTCTTACTGTGAAGACATCTCATTCTCACACATGTTGTTCAAAGGACAGCCTGCTTGACAACAGAAAATGACCAAATTTGACAGAATTTGCTCATTATTTAGATGACATCAAGGAAAAACTACCAAACGTCTGCTTAGAGCATCTGCTAAAAACAACATCCAACAGACAGACAGATTTGGCCACCTGCAGGATGACCAAACCCTACACTGCTCTGTACTCTTACCATAGCTCCAATATCCTGCTTGGTATGTGTGCATCAAAACTGTAAAGGTGTGAACAGGGTGTGCATTACCATCCCTGTAGCGGTTTCAGTCACTGTAGAAAAAGTAGCAGGCCTGTGTGAGAACAGGTAGAAAGCTCTGCTCTGTTTACACATAATTATGTGAGTGAGCATAAAGACAAGACACGCAAACAAGAGACATGAACAAAAAGATAGCATATTTTGGAAGATATGAATTGTGTGCGAAAGAAGTTCTAGACACACTGGGAAAATCCCAGTAAACCTAAAGACAAGAAAAAGAAAAATTACTGATTTTTATTGTTTTGCTAAAAGCTGACATTGTGTGTGGTATCTAAAGAAAAATAATTGTGTTTCAAAACTCAGCAAGCCTGTTGGCAATATATTTTTGTTATTGCAAATCTACGAGAACAACAACTAGGGGTTCCTGGGAAGTGTGTATCTAAGGTAGTCAGTGATGAACATGGAACCTAGTGAAGCTCAGCTATGTTGTGCAATGTCTGGAAATTGACACCAATACTTTTACAAAGCATTTTAGAAAGGACAAAGTGTTGGCAGGACATCTCTTCACAAAGCAAGGAAAGCTTGCAAGCAAAAGGGTGTTCTGTGATGGGCATCCAGCTGGGAAGAGATGTGAGTGCTATAGATACAGCTCTTAACCTTTCCTTTGTTAAATTTATAGTTTGAGCTCCCTCAGTCCCTCGCAGTCCTTTAATAATTCTTCTGGCTTTCCTTTAATCCTCTCCAATTTATCAGTGCCCTCTTTGAACTGTGGGATAGAAAGCCACAGCCACACAGAAACACAGAAGTAGCATGATTCATTCCTACTCAGTATTCTCATGTTTATGCCTCACATTTACTTCCTTTGCTCTGAAACTGTACTGAGTGTTCATGTTTGGTGTGACTTCTTACATCTTTTTTAGAGCAGCTGCTTTTCAAGGCAGAACTTGCCAGCCTGGAAGTATGGCTTCTGCTCACACTTCAATAGACTGAAAAGTGAGTCGGCTTCTCTGAACTGCAAACCGTATATTTATTTTATATTTACCAAGCAACCCACATTTCCCTTCTGAATACTACTTTTTGTCATTGCTTTCTGTGTGTGTGCATGCATAAGCTATATATTCAATCAATAACCGTTTTGTTTCCCTCCAAGCCACTGATAACAATATTAAATAGTAAAAGGCCAAGAAATGATCCTTGAAGACCTCAGACATCAGTAAGAAAGCAGCGTTTAATCAATATGAACTGTTCTATCGATTTTCTATCACCTGTCTTCTTAATCAAAATATCTTGTACTAAACCAAAGTATTTGCAGAAATTGAAATGGTAAATTGCACTATCGCTGTTATCAATGAAACTCATAAAAAGCCTGGCTGCCGAGTATATTTCTCAATCAACTTTACGTTAATTTGATAAGTACATATATATACTAAGAATGCTAAACCAGCTAGATGCATACAGGAGTTCAGATACAAAACTCAGCATGACAACTATGCTCAATCATCATTAGCACTTTCAGGCAAACAGAAGACACAGACATCAGTCATCCGACAGAGCTTCTGAAGAATATCACTTTCTCCTATTAGTTTCAAGTCATGTAGTGACTAACACATAATGAACTATTAAACTGAACTTGAAGAAAGGGGAGATAATAAAACCACCACAGATAATACAACCAATTTTTGTGTGTATTTACTAGTTCAAAAAATATATACCTTAAAGGAGACTTATCTGGTCATTTCTTCCAATGATATTTCTTGTACCTTAGGAAAATGCCATCACCCTCCAGATTATATACTGCTTAAATTTTGGACACTGATGACATACATACTGAAGCAAAATGAAATTTCACTTGACATTGTCTACCTAGGCAGACAAGCTGTGCCTCGTTTTCTAGTGTAGGAAAATGGTATCTTGTACAGTCAGATGTATAATGCTTGCAGTATCAGATTATTTATTCTCAAGTGTACTCAGCTATGTTCTCATTGAAGTAAGTTCGAAAGTATGAGGAAAATCTTGAGTATTTGAATACTTATATACATGTATTATATGTATTATATGTATTTGTACATATTCCTTTGATAAGGGCCATATAACAATTTAAGAAAGAAGCACAGGGAAATGGATATTAAAATGCAAAAATACACTGAAAGTAGATATAATAAAAATAGATAATACCTGTCTTGCTGTGATCTAGAAACTTAGATAATGTGACATTATAGAGTCTATCAAATTTTAAAAGACTGCATGTTATGAGTGTATAGTATGATTTTAATGTCGGTACTTCTGAAAAAAATGAAAATCAATTTTTGTCTAAACTAACATTGTCAAAATTAGTAATTACTTTATAGAAAATATCAAGACAGTGCTAATGTTATGGAACTAAACAAGAGTGCTGCAAATAAATTTTCTTTTTTGAAATATATTCACCTGTAACTCAATGTTTTCTTGAGCAGAATTAAACAATGCAAACCTAGTTTGATATGCTAAAATGCTATACTTATTTTGTACTTACACAAGTTTTTCATATGATGAATTATAAAGGAAATATGTGTATAATTCCTTCACACCTGAAAACTTTTTAGTATTTCTATATGCTAGTGTGACAAAACTCAGCTTAACTCAGTTTCTAAATTCTACAGTCCACCAACAAGTCTGGTCTAAAGTTATAAATGGCCACTAGGAAAGCTTCAAGATTCATTTCCATGCTTATTTGGGAAAAAAATAAAAATAGAGCACGTGTGCTTCAGCCACAGCACTTAGCAAATTAACTGAAGTAAGATGATGTTGAATGTTCATGGATTGATCTTATCCTTTATTTTATTTTAAGCAGAAATATATCCCCAGTAGTGAAGCTTTACTCTTCAGAGAACCACTGATCTCACACCTGACCTAAGGAACAGAGTTTCTGTATGCTCTTGTGTAGTGTTCACTGTGATGAAACTGGGGGACTATGCACTATTATAGAGATATGACCACAAAGCACATAAAAAGTATTGAAAGATGTTTAAGTTTTGATACAGATACCTAAAAGAGTACTTGTCACTCACATTTCAATTCTTAAAACTTTGATTTTGTTTTAATGTGGAAATTGTGTTTAGAGTGAGCATGAGCACTCAGAAGCTGCAAATAGTTAACATATGATCTCTTCCTGCTGTAAAAGCAGCAATCCTACAGAAAACCAGAGAGCAAATTATTTAAACAGAACATTCAAATACATTTCTCCAAACATTAGGGGAAAAAATACATTTAGGAAATGGTAAGATTACTTCTACATATATATTATTGCTAAGTGTATTCCCCAAAGCATTTCTTCATATTGCTCACGAGCGATTCCCTGAAAATATCCTTTTCCTACTGGCATTGGTTAATTTTGATCAAATATCTTTTCAGCTACCCAGTGGGAGGATATGGAGAAGATGGCACTGTTTAATTCATCTTTGTGTTAAACAGTGAAAGGACAAAATTCAGTAGACACAATTTGCAATGCAGAAAATTCTGGCTTTAAAGTTTTTTTCCTCAACGAGGACAGTTCAGCATCAAACAGTAAGCAAGCTGTACAGTAACATTTGGTAGTACTATAGCAAGCAAGTACCCAGACTTACTGCCTAGGCACAATGAAATAACTGGAAATGACAAAGAAGATAAGGCAATGTTACTGTGGCATGAGAAAAATCCTTATAATCTTGAACAGTGGAAGCAAGAATATGATTAAGAGGGTATCTTTTTTCCCTACTTTCCTTCACCAGTTTTATTGGTACAAAAGCCACATTTTGACCAAAACTAAATTCTTTCTCTAATGTGTTTAATGATCTCACTAGCTGTTCATATCTGAATAGTTCAACAGTTTTTTAAGACTATAAGTACACAATATATTTCATAGAATCATAGAATGATTGAATCACATCTGAGCAGAATTTGGCAAAACAAGGTGCAAACCCTATACAAAATTGTTAGCAATTGTACCCTTCTCAATCATTTTGACCTTACATTTTGACCTGTACGCCTTTGCATCTCCAAATACATGTGGATATGACACATAGGCCGTGTTTCAAATGTCAAGATTTCTGCATCCCATTCCTAGTAAAAGTGACTGCAACTTCCTCTCTGTTTCCCAACCAGATGTTATCAGTGAATAAAGTTTTATTGTTTACTTCATCATTCACACTACATGCAGCACATTGCTGATGTTTTTTACTTCTATTCCATTGCAGTATTGCAGATATTTACTCAACTGGGCAAGAAAAACAGTAATGAAATTTAGCAATATATTATCTCACTTAAAAACAGTATGAATTCTGTAACAATGCAACTCACTCAACTTACTTGTCTCCCTGGGAAAAAAAAATCATTTAATAACCTAGGCAGAGTGAAGCAAAAAGGAAAAGTTAAACTGAAAGCATCTAGATAATGTCTATTATTTTATGTGAACAAAGCTTGTGAAATAGGCAGCAGATATTTATATCCCAAGTACTCATCTTAATAGAAAGTAGGTCATGAGTAATATAACACTGAATGCTTCAGAATAATCATTTTAAGAGGGTGAGAAAGTCTAAGAAATTAAAATATATCAATTCTGAGCAGTTATAAAAAATCTACTTGTAAAAAAATATGTTCCAATAAGTTGCTCATTCCTTATATTTTATTCAAAGGTTAACATACTCAATATCTGCCATAATTTATTTTTCTAAGAATGAGACAGAACTACACATACAATGGGGAGGAAAAGGGAGACAGCTAGGAGAAGAGTGGGGAGTGTGGAGAGGGCAGTGGTGTTTGTTTTTCCTAAGTGTCAATAGATAAACTAAGTATGCATTCTTTTCTTGCGTATACACACAAGAGTTCTTGTTTCAACTTTCAAAAGTTTTTTTAAATCTATGTTAATTTACAAAGGATTACAAAATAAATGCAAACAAATATATTCAGAAATAATAGTTTGGAGGAGAGAGGTTGCTATTATAAAATCTGAGGGCAAAAAAACCAAACAAATCTCAAAAAAATCAATCAAGTCTCTGAACTTTTTCTTCTAAATTTTATCTAATAGCAGGTAATATCTGTAATGATGATACAATAGTAGCTTTGCATTAATACTGATCATTCCTAAAAATACATTAGCAAGATTCCTAGCTAACTATTTTTTAAAAAACTTCAGCAAAGACAACACTATACTACATTTATCATTTAGTTATTTCTATCATGCTTCCATATGTTAAGGAAAATCCTGTTAGGAAAAACATGTATAAGAGAAATAATTGACCATTGCAATTATCAGAGAGAAACGACCAAATCCTTGCTCTGTGTTCACATAACCTCAAGAGAGCATTAATGCAATGCTGAAACTATATCAGCTATGCCTTATTAATGAGCACTTGTAGAGTCTCCATTTCACAGTTTATACATAGAAATATCAAACTTACAAATTCCTACCAGCTTTTATAAACTACCTCAACTACTTTACAAATCACCTCAACTACTTTACAAACCCAGCAAGTCTCTGGCACATCTTTTTTCAGCTATGACTGGGGATATAATTCACAACTATCTTGTTGACAAGGCTATGATTCATTTCACACATCACTGTTCATTAAAATAATATGAACCTCTGATCTGGGTTTGTTTCACTTCAAAGCTCAACTATCAACAAATTCATGGTCAATTAGTTTAAATGGATGAATAACAGTTGGAAAACTATGTAGCTTTTTCACCTTTTTGTGTTTTGTGCTTATATGCAATTAAAACCTCATAAATCAGTTATGATATGGTGAATTAGTTTTAGTTCTTCATTTCTTCTATTTAGCGTGAAAAAGAAGATACATTATTTCCTTTTAACTTGGACATGAAAAAAAATCAAATAATTTCTTTCTGTAGGCTGGTGAAGGCTAAAGAAACTCAAAATTAAATCTCTTAATGAGATTTCATGATGGAACATCTTACTTTTTGAGACTTATAAAAGTAAAGAACTAAAGATTCTTTAATGTCTACTTACAAGACTGATTCCTCATACTCAAAATGTACTTCAATCCATTGATTTCATTATTTTTCTTGTAAAAAATTTGAATGACATTACAATTGAGAAAAAAAAACATTTAATTTGTTATGTCTTAGAGATGCGTTCTTCTGAAACACTGACAAGAAAAACTATCTTTTCATGTTGCTCATTTTCACTTGTGTCTTTTGGCTTACTTGAATGTGTCAGAGAACAATTATAATGTTTTGGGTTTTGGAGGGGGTTTTGTTTGTTTTTGTTTTTGTTTTTTTGTGTATGCACAGGTGAAGATACCTTTAATTTGCTTCATATTTCAATTAAAGTATGCTTCTACAATTGGGAATGAGTACACACACAGATAGTGTACTCAAGGGGAACCTTTGCATCAGAGACATCTGTTGGACAACAGATATATTGTATGTTTAGGAGATACACAACAGATACATTGAATGTTTGAGCAAGTTTTAAGTCACACAGGGGGCAACAGATGATCTATAAAGTAAACAAACAAGCTAAGAAAACCTTAGCCAAATTCATCCTTTCTTCTAACCTGAACAGTTCACTTTGTCAAGGGAATATTTGGTCAGGGTGAAAAGGATATCTTATTAAAATTATCACCTAAGAATTGAATCTAGCTAGCTCATTCTGAAAATAATAATAATAATAATAATAATAATAATAATAATAATAATAATAATAATAATAATAATAATAATAATAAAGGATAGTTTCTGGAATAAATTTTAGTGATATTTCACCTGAAGATGGAGGAAGTCAGACAAGAGGACTACATTCTGACAGCTTTATTCAGTGGGAAAACGGTAGGTGGTTTCCCTTTCTTCTTTAAGACATAGTTTTTGCTCTCTTACAATACATCAGTCTTCAGCAGATCTTGCTTCTTCAAGACAGATATGCTCAGATATGGAAACTAGAGTTGGTTGTTGGATTGCTAATACAGAGCAATATATACATTAAAAAAAAAAAAGAACAAACAAAAAAT
This sequence comes from Cyrtonyx montezumae, assembly GCF_038088225.1. NCBI lineage: Eukaryota > Metazoa > Chordata > Aves > Galliformes > Odontophoridae > Cyrtonyx > Cyrtonyx montezumae. Next base: position 64,337,987 of record NW_027072034.1, on the reverse strand, counting down.
ACAACAAGCAAATGAACAACAACAACAACAAAATACACAGCATTTGGGATGAATGTCAAAGTAGTTTCTAGAAGGCTCTTCAGAGGATGGACACAGTCTCTTTTAGTAGAATGTTTACAGGTAAAAAATCTACATCTCTTATTTGGTTCTACCTTTGTTTTTGCAATCCATGCTCCTGATAGGATTTCAGTTTCCTGTAAACTTCCATTAATTATGCACAGAAATCATTAAATCCCAGATTCCTCAAAGATCTTCTTATGTAATATTTTGACTATTGACTAGATCAAGAGAACAAAGATGAGATATACATCAGTTTTTGTACTGTATTCATTATTTAAATTTCAAAATTCTGAAAAAATAGGGCAGTAATAGCATATCAGAAAGTTTAACTGGAATTGTGTTGTGAATAAGTTCAAAATTAAATTGTTTGACATTATATGACTGAGTTTGGACAGTTTGGATGTCTGTTGCTCAAGAGTCATTTTTCCTATGACGTATACAATATTCAAGAATATATTATTATATTATGTGATGTATTGAAGAACAAAGTGACACCTTACAAAATTCATAGCATTGCTATGTCTTGGACCCAAAGACAAAATTCTGCTACCCTATAAATGTTTTAATAAGTCGTACTGTATAGGAAAATAATAGAACTGGAACCATTAATGAAGTGAAATACATTTTACATATTTCATTAATCAGACTGAGATGTAAAAAAAATAAAAAAAAATTCTCATATAGATATAATGAAAGCAGCATATCATTAATGGAGAAAAAAAAAAGTATTTTATGGGCCACTGGAGTCTGTATGAGCAACAATTACAGAGTGAACAATGCAGATACAACAAAGTATACTGTTTAGAATGTGTATAAATATATATTTCAAATTTTATAAATATGTATTTCAAACTAGACACTCCAGAAGAACCAAATCATGACTAAAGAAATAACAGGATTCAAAATGTAAGTTTAATGGCAGGAATGCTAATTAATTTTTCACGTAACTTTAAGCAATAGTATCATATAGCAATTTGTGTATGTGTTTAAGAAGAACTGATTTTCAAATAATCATTTAAAGTAATATCATCTAATTTACCAAAATGTGTTCTTGACAGTTGGCAAGGACAATTTTTGGATGATTGCACATGCTCCAGAAACAGAGAGTTTCAGAAAATGCAACACAAAGGTTATTGGAGGCGAATTGGAATAGAGAGTCATCACCTTATTTACTTAGCACTGTCTTAGCTATGTCCTACCGCAGGGTTCACTGAGGAAATCTAACAGCTGCAGAAAGAGATAAGCAAAAACAAAACTTAAATCTTATATATCCAGAATTGTTTGTCTAAGTTAGTATCTTAAACAAATGTCCAGATGTTTTTTCTTTTGTCTCTACAGGGAGAGTCAGCTGTTCTTCAGTCAAATGTCTTTGTGATCATAGTCAATTTTAAGTACAAACTATGAATAGTCATTATTTTCATAGCACATATATATGCCCTGCATTATCAACAAAACAAAAAAAGCTTTAAAAAATACATAGCTTTTAGGCTTCATCTAGTTCAGAAACATGAGCTACAGCCATAAAATGTCATCCTAAAAAAAAAAAACATTCCAAACCTTGAAGCAACAGTGTAATGGGAAATGTTTCTATAATAGCACAGGTTTCTCTGGGGACAAAGTAAAGCTACTTAAATGTTTTACTGTTTACTCTAGAAAAATATCTCATCCTTCTGCACTCTCCAGGACACAGTACAAACAATAAGAAAAAAAAAAGAGAGAAAAAAATGTTGGTTCATCAGTGCCAAAAAGCAGATGATGGGCATTTAATAACCTAACTGAAAGAGATTTTAAATGTTGGTTAGGTTATCTGACAATTTAAATATGAATTTAAAACCTAAATATAAACCAAACAAATTTGATTCACTGTTCCTGGCTTCAGACAAAAATAAAGCTGAATTCTCCCATGACCACAGAGGCTGTTGTGTGCCTACTAGAATACTTTGCCAGGTATGACTACATTATTTCATAGAATTTAAGATGCTGCCCTCTCATATAGATTATTCTAAAAAATCCAGGTTTGGCAATGGTCAAGATCTAACGCTGATAAGATTTTCAGATAGCTTATCTGAGAACATCTTCTGCAGCATCTACATGTGACAGAAAAGTATTCACATCTCACAGCTGCTGAGGCTTTTTGTAATCCTCAGTGTTATTTCTCACCCATCCAAATACAGTTCTCACATCTTTTCTTCCTTGCTTCCTTGTATATTGTTCTTTACTTCCTGTTGTGTCCCACAACTTCTCTGGCTTTACCATGAAAGGTGATGGATAATCTGCTATCTCACAACCCCTATGAGGAGAATCATATGTGTCATTTGAGGAGAGACAGCAACTGACACAGCTGTGTCATGAAGAGGCTGTGGGGAATGGTAAACTTTGCTGAATCAACAATCAGCTCTATGCTCACTATGCTTGGAATTCCAACCCCATTCTTTAGAATAGAAGTGAATATCATTGTTGTGCTTACATAAGGTTAGGATCTGCAGAAGAACCATTAAAAAACATTAAGGCACACCTGAGGATGAAAAAATCTCTCTCTCCCATGTATGTTTATGTTAGTGTTAAATGAACAAGAATTCTGCAGACAAAAAAAAGCAAATCTGGGCTTTGAAATAACTTTTTTTCTTCGTGTAATTGTTAGAGTGAACACAATGAGTATGTCCTAAGGACCAGCATTTCTTCTCATGTTCTGCTTGCAAATAAAACTGATACACAATATATATAACTGATACAGCACATTCAACCACTTTTTCAGTCCAAAAAATCTTAATATCTAAGAACAAACTTCAAAGAAGTTTGTAACAAAAATAAATAGAAAGCAAATGTTTAAATTAAATTCTACTGTAGCGCTTCCACAGAACTGTAATTAATTTACATCAGAATGATGATTCAGCTTCAATTTATGCATATATATATATATATATATATATTTTTTTTTTTTTTGTGCTCAACTTTTCCAAATGGGAGCTTTTATGCACTTGAGATGGTAGAGATTGTCAACAAACATCACTGAGTATTTTTCTTTGCATGTTCAAATGTCAGTTTTAAACTTTATGTCTTCTGTTAAGGCTGTTTATATTTTACTTGCTGTTATTAATTGAATAATAATACTAACATCAAAACTCTAGATAGAAGAATTCTTATAATAACACAAAATGTAAACCGTTGAAGTTTCCAAAGTAAGGAAATATGTCCTATCCAAGCATTATATTTACAAAAATATGTATTTCGAATCGATTTATCAAGTTAGGAATTTAACATTTTGTTAGAAATTTCTGACCACTTGGAGAATCACAGACAGAATCACATGGAATCATAGAGATTGGAAGGGACCTCTTTAGATCATCTAGTCCCACCATTTTGCTAAAGCAGGTTCCCTAGATTAGTTTGCACAGAAGAGTGTCCAGATAGGTTCTGAATATCTCCAGAGAAAGAGGCTCCACCACCTCTCTGGTCAGCCTGTTCCAGTGCTCTGTCACCTCAAAGTAAAGTTCTTTCTCATGTTCAGATGGAACTTCTTAAGTTCTAGTTTTTCCCCACTGGCCCTTGTTCTGTCACTGAGCACCACCAATGACAGAGCCTCATCCACTTCACACCCACTCATCAAGTATTTATGAACACTGATAAGATCCTCTTTTCTGTCTTCTGAAAGCTAGAAAGTCACAGGTCTTTCAGCCTTTTCTCAAAAAAGGAATACTTCAGGCCACTTATCATCTTTGTAGCCCTCCACTGGACTCTCTATATTTCCCTGTCTGTCTTGAACTGGAGAGCTCAAAACTTAGACACATAACTCCAGATGTGGCCTCACCAGGGCACAGCAGATGGAGAGGAGAAACTCGCACAGTCTGCTGGCTTTTAATCATCTTCATCTTTTTAATGCACCCCAGGATACCATTGGTCTTCTTGGCCATGGAAATACTTTGTTGACTTACAATCAACCTGCTGCCCAATGGGACACGAAGGTCCTTTTCCACAGAGCTCCCCTCCAGTAGGTCAGCCCTTAACCTGTACAGATGTTTACAGTTAATCCTTCCCCATGTAGGACTCTGCACTTGTCTTTGTTGAACCTGATAAGATTCCTCTCTGCCCAACTTTATATTGTGGTAAACTCCCTGTATACCTCTTCTAAACAGATATGAAATTGCATTTAAAGGATGCTCTCTGGAATAATTGATGTTTACCATAGTGCCTCAAAAACACATATGGGCAGATAATGTTCAACATTATTGCTGGAGTGATACAGCATTTGAACCACGCTCACCTTTTACTCAATTTTTTTCAACAACTTAGTTGTTATCAAAAATTACAGTTTATTAGTTATTTTTTATTTAGTAGCTACCAAAACAAAAAGAAATCCATTCTACTTTTCTATCCAGGTTTTTGGTCATTGTGTGTCAGGACAGATATAAGAATGGCATACAAATTAGCAGAAGTACTTGGGTGATTGTATCTATGCTAAATTAATTGTAATTAACTACAGCACTTCTATCATGCCTAAAATATACGTGACTGTTAGCAAAAACATAGCTTAATTAGGTCAAAGATGTCTGTGAGGGTGGGTAATGGGAATAACTTCCTGATTATCAGTCTGCAGGAACTCACATCCAGCTGTAACTATAGAAAGGTGTGCAGCAGGAGGGTAATGAAGCAGATCCAGAAACCAACTCAGTCAAGCATAGGAGGAGATGTAGAATGATACAGTGTAGGACTGTTGGCAGTAAATGTATTTTAGATATTGTTAAAATGCTACTCATCACGTTGTCCGGTTACTATTCCAGTCATTTTTACATAATTTTATTTCTTATATTCACTATTTCAACATTGAGTATTTTGAATAAACTGTGCATTCTATATGAACGAATCTAACATAGCTTCATATTTTCTAGTGGCTGATGAATAACCATGAGCTGAGACATTTACAGTAGTCAAGCACAAAACTCTGATGTAAAGACCACAAGAAACAACACTTACAAGGATAAACAGGTTCTTTCTTTTTTTTTTTTTTTTTTTTTTGTCTTGCCTGTTAATAATTACGTTTTGGGTTTTTTTCAGTCCTGATACAGATTTGAATTACATTCCCTGACTTTGTCCTTCTTTTGTCTGGTTAATTCAAGCATCCTGTCCTATTAGACATCCTTTTGATTACTGCTGATTCTACTGAGTTACCTTTTTAACCTTCTTTTGGATAGACTAAAAGAACAGTAAATGTTAAGAAAGCATGCAAATTGACCAGATGGCTTAAGGGAAATATAACACTACCTTCATGTCTCTCATTAGCTCTACTTCATATGATGTAAATTTTCCTAATCACATGAAATTGTACAGAACTGTAGTCATCCCATTCAGACATTACCTAACTGTATGCAGCACAGAATAATTTAATGTATCCAATGCATTTCAACTACAAAACTGTATAATTTAAATAGTTCCTTTGGTAACTCTGAAGTTCTGTTACCTTAGAAAGATTTTGTAAGTAAACTAAAAAAGAAAAAATTACTGTCATTCAATTTGTAATGGTATCTACCAATTATTGTTCCACATGATTGATGACCAGTAGGCTATCGCAGGAAATCCAAGTAAATCAGTGATACAAATATTGGAATACACATAGAGGCTGTTTTTGAACTGTAGGTTGTAATTCTGAGATATGCTCTATCCTACTTACGTCAGTTTGATATCCATATTTAAGTGATCACTTCTTGCAGAACAGCCTCACCTAATTTTGTGTTTTCTCTAACTCATTCAAGAGTTTTCCACAATAATATTATAGCTGTAGACAATATAAAATAGTAAAAATTTTTGAACTGAGATGTCTCCTAACTTTAAAAAACAAGTCATTTATTTGTCTTTTCCTCACTGTCCACAGTCAGTTTTCTTGATTGTATAGCACCTATAATTTTCCTGAGAGAAAAAGCAGGGTTTTTCAGCCACCCAGAAGCATCTAAGAAACCACAGTTGCTGAGGAGCTCAGGTGCAGTGGTAATTAATCATGCGGGTAAAGGACATTGGAATCATAGATAAGCAGATAATATTTACAGTGCAGTAAGCCAGTACAGGTTCAAATGTTAAAAAGCATGTAGGTACTATCGCTAATGGTCTTTAGATGAGCAGTTCTTAGAGTATATCCCACACACGCTGAGTGCGTGTATTTATATTTCACTTTAATGGAAATCTGCTTCTTTAGGTAGAAACACGATGTGCTTTTGTGCTTCAATGTGATTTTTTTTCATACATTCTTTCTCTTAAATTTAAAAATTGTTTGGACTCTGTAATGCCCCTTTAGGATTTTTTTGTTAGAAGAGAAGACAGAAAAGATAATCATAATTTATAATTATAAAATTTAAAATAGTGATTAAATCAGATAAAATAAGAAGACAGTAATTGCCAGTTCCTAACCAGAAGTTAGCTGGTCTATACTGATCTTTTTTGAAAACTTTTGTCAAGAGATACTGCATCATGAATTATTCATTTTATCAGCTCTATTACAACAGTATCACTTTCCTAGGTCCTGAGACTCAGTTCTCCTTTCTACTAGCCTTACAAGAAAATCTTAAGGAAAGACTAAAAACACCACTAACATTTATCACATTTTGTTTGGCATATTCAAAAGTGTGCATTATTTATACATGAAGACTAAATATGCCTTTATTTATCACTGGCAAGGAGAAAATGATTAATAGGACTTCTTAAAACCAAAAAAGAGTTTACAAGGAAACAACCAAACTGGAATTCTAAAATCACAATCAACTTCTCAGTTACACAGCAAAATCATAGAATAATATACAATTTTACTGCATAGCTGAAGAGCTAGGCATCATTTTGTATCATAAAGCCACCTCTGGATGAAAAACTGATAATGAATTAAGATCATGTATCAGATAAAAAGCCTCCAAGAAATGCAACCACATAGGTGTTGCTGCATCTTACATTAGCAATGAAATACATCGTTTTTATCCATATGTATTAAAAAAAAAATATCCCATTCAAGCACCTGCAGCTTGCAAGGCAGGAAGATATTTACTTCAGTGGTCTGAAAAAGGATGAGTCATCATGCATACAAATTGTCATAATGGAAGAAACTCCACATTAAAGTGGTGCAGAGACCATGTGGTGTGGAATGAGAGATAATAACATAGATGAGGCTGGAAGTCTCAGGAGGATCAGTTAAGGTGTGGATGTTTTCTGGATTTGAATGAATATATTTAATTCCTCTACTTTTCTGCTGAGCTATCAGCTATGAAAAAATAGGCCCAGAAAATGAACTTATATACAGAGCCGTGCAGAGGCAATGCGGGAGGTGTAGAGAGGTAGTAAAACTGCTAGGTATGAAGATACTGAGGAAGGATGATCAGTTCCTGTCTGCAGCAGAGGGTTGAGCAATAAAAGCAGCGGGATGACATCATGAGAGCAGAATGGCACATTCTCCAATGCAGATTTAGGTTGTGATTTCCCTGTTTCTGAACTGGTGTGGAATTCAATTCCACACCTTTGCTTCATTGACACTTCCACATCAGACAGCATTTTATCAGACTGCCCCTCTACTACCATCTGTCACATGGCAACAGAATGGAACGGGATATTGGCAGGAAGGTTCAACCTCTGCTGCCATTGCACCAATATTTGCCTCTGATGTCTTGGAACTACATAATAAAATAGGAGACATTACTTTTGGGGAGGTACTTGTGGGTATATTTATGCTTTGTATTTGACTAGTAATATTTCTCTGGCTCTATCCATATAAAGCAACTCTCAGTTCATGAGACAGATGCAGTATGGACTCCAGGTGAAAGTTGGTTTAGTAAGAGTTTGATCAAAATGTTGTGACATATTAATTTCATTTACATATTAAAATTTAAACAAAAATTGCAATACCAAAAATTGAACCTGTTGGGAAATTCAGGGTTAAAGCCAAAATAACTGTAGAATATTGAGAATTATTTTTCTATATTTGTACATTCATATAAATACTGCAATCATAAAAAATATATATATTAATAGAACATGTTCTGATTACTCGATTACCCATCATACTCCATTTTTAACAGAACCTTACTCAAGCCTTTATATTTAGTCCATAAATTGAGAATATAAATTGAGTTTGAGAATATAAAATTAACACACTGATTTAAGTACAAATACAGAAAAGTATATAGCTATCCACCCAAATGTTGGCACTTCGGAGGCTGCAGCCTGAGGTGAGACCAGGTTGTCATGTGCCTGTTCCAGCCACACCAAGGGCCCCAGTGCATGGCAGGGCTGGGCCCAGCAGCCACTCTGGGGCACCTGGACAGAGCATGGAGAAGGGAGGTAAAAAAACACTGCACGGGGGAGGAGGAGGGAACAAAAAACAGCAAGGAAGAGCAGTGGGAAAATGAAGTCCAAAAGAGAGGCTCCTTGGCAGAGTAGATAATCTCTCTGGATGACTCCATTCTGGAGTAGTTTAATCCTGATGGACTAACTGCATTTTTATGTAAATGTTACTGGTTTCCACTTGCAAATGCTATTAATAACACTGTTTTCTTATTACAGAGGTAGAAAGGAAGTAGATTTTGTAGCTGTCCTGCTGTGGCCACACTCCCTAGCTGTTGTCTCTACTGACCCTGAATACACCTCACAAAACACTCCAGGAAGATGTAGGAACACATTCAGGAAGTATTCTTGTAATTTAGGAATTCTGATAAGTTTCAAGATGTTACTACTATCACTATTAGCTACCCCTCACAGCATACTCTGCCGCTGCCTCCCTCCCTAGATGTCCTCTCTCTACTTGACAAAGTAACTTGCACAAGGCAATGAACAGACTTATTAAATGGGAGGGAGAGTGACTGAATTTATCCTCCTGCGAGATTAGAAGTGTTCTTCCAAGCGGAAATCTCTCAGAACAGTTATCTTTAAAGTAATCTGCAAATTTTTCACAATTGATCCTGGAGATGTTGATCAGGATAAGACAATGTTAAGGAGTTTTTCTCCCAGCTTAAATGCATTCCTGCATCAATAACAGGAAAAAAGGAGAGGGAAAATTGAAATGAAGAATTATGATATGGAGAACACTACTTCTTTAAAATAATCTCCCTGCCTTTTAGGTCTTCAGGTATTTCTGTCCTCAGTTAGATGAGCTATATAATTAAAAAAAATGGCAGTACATACACCTAATTCTTAAAACTTCTGAGAATTATAAGTGTTAAAAGTACAGAACAGTAGCCATAAAATCCAAGTAAAATGAAGTGTTTCCTGGATCTAGTAACTTGTCTAAATATGATTCATTCAGTATACTTCATCAACTTTAACTATACCTACTTGTTCACATTATGAAGGTCAAACGCAAGAACAGATTTGAACCCCAGATACTTATACTTCTCTCTACCAATCCCATATATCAATTCCTTGTATACTGAACAAAAGTAAATACTTCACTAACTTAGTAGGCTGTGGAAGAGATAAGTTGGAAAAGACGCAGATAATCAGTGACACACCATTTAAAAGAGTCCTGGAAAAAGGTCAAGAAATTACACAATAAGTAAGACTCAAACATCCATTTAACACAAGAGTTATCTCTAGGTTATCATGGTTGCATTGTTTCGCTAGGATTATTAGGTAGACAAGTAATATGACTTGCAAAAGCAAAGCATAGAGGCTTAATTTTTTTTCACTGTCTGAAAGTCCATTTCAAAGGCTTAAATTAGGAGTCAGGGAGGATGTATATATATATATATATATATATTCTTCAAACATTAGTCATCGCAGCAAAGAATCAACATACAGTGGAATAGAGATCAGGCACTTTAGGTGTGCCCTGGGGGATGATTCTAATAATGTTTTGTAATGGTAATTTTGGTAGAATAGTCGCTAGAACATTATTTTTAATGGTATTACTGGATTCTGAAATTATGCTCAGCAGGTTGGGTGATCCTGCAGAGATTACAAACACAATATAGCAAATCATACAATAAAGCCTGTTACTTTAATCCCTGCATTAGGGACATACAATCTTTTCAGATAAATTGAAAACCAATTCAGACATTCTCACAGCTAAGTGTACAAGGCCAAATCAAAACTGCTTTCTAGGTTTATGGAAATTTGGCTTGGAGGCCTTTAGCAAATGCAGCAGACATAATTCAATCTCTAGTATAAGGTGTTTGTGGTCCAAAAATAACTGAGAAAAAGGCTCATGTAAGTTCTGATCTTGATGTTGACGATGTGTTTGTACATACTTTGGCATAAATATAATAACCTTCCTGACTATGATTGCACTATTCATAAAGTTACTAAGTATTGAAACAAAAGGTTCAATACTGCCTTTAGTAGTGATGGTTATTAGTTACGTCATTGCATGCATTGTTTATTAAAAATCTTAGAAATACATTTTTTGAAATGTCAGAGAAGTTTAATATTAAAGTAGTTAAATAAGTTATTTGAATGATATTGTGAAAATCTCTTTTGGTTATTTTGTGTGCTGGATGTTTTAAGGCCGCAGAAGAGAGATGGTAGGGATAATTGATTTTATTTTCTTTTTTTTTTAAAAAAGACTGCTATCCTCTGTATGAGGATTGTGACATCTGGAACTTTTTATTCTTACCAGACTAAAAACTGTTGTAAAGGCAGTAATAACTTCTACCATTTGTTTTATAAACATTTATGCTTAACCCACTTAACTAACTTGCATCACAACAAAAAATTGTTATGCTTGTGCCTAATTTTGGAAGAGCCGTTACGCACCATTCTTTAACACAGCATCAGTGAAATTACTAAGATAGACTAATTTCAGTAAAAGATGGTAATTTCATATTCAAATCTGCATATTAAATTAAAAAAAAAAAGAAGATTCTTTTTATTTTTACAGCCTTTTAAATAGTGGTGGGATAAGCTCTGATGCAGTAGGGTTTTATAATTTCTTCACCACAAAGCAGTGTGCTTCACACTTTGGTGTCTCTCGCAGGCACTGGGGTGCAGAGCCAGCACAGTGGCAGCCTGCTGAAGGTAGACAGATCCTTACAGGTAACACTTGCCAGGTGCTTTCTGATAGAACTATTTCAACATCTTGGATATGTTGAACTTTCACCAATGAATAGAAATTGTGCTGATTTCCTGACTGATAATGGAAGATTTCTGTCATCCAGTGGGTCAAAGCTGGAACAATCAAATATACAGGCAGCTTTGGGAACATTTTTTTATTTCTCCAGGTTCAATTGTCTGACCATGACATTCTAAGAATGTCAGAATTTCTAAACAGGCTTACAGTCACAACTATCAAATCACTGTGCATGGGGAACACTTAGAAATGTCTATTTTAGGGCATTGCAGTAAAATTTTGATTGGGATTCTGATTCATTTTTCTGTTTTGTCTGTAAATGCCAGTGGCTGAGGAGGTATAACACATCCTTATAGGAATAAGTGTATGCAGGTTTCTTTGAAAATAATGCTTCTTATTCTTTTTTTAATGTAAAATTCAATGGATAGAATGAGCACAATAACACTCTTTGAAAGAACAAATTCTCAGCTAGAAAACACTATTTTTCAGCACCATCATCATCATTAGCTATGCATTTTTTTCCAGAGATGAACAGGAGCCTTCATGCTGTGCTTGTTAAAGTCTGCATCATGGTCTGGAACATGGCTTGTCTCTCATACCTCTGTTGCCACTGTTGAAACAGAACACTCACCTTGCTGTGCTCACATCTACTGTGTGGTCTCCATAATGTTCAGCAAGTATCAATGAAAAAAATATGAGCCATTTTTTTTCCACATGAAGGAATTCAGTTACACACATTTGCTTCATACGCCCTTTCATGTCAGATGACATTTTTCAGACTGATGCCCTGCTGCCATCTGTCAGATGGCAACAAAATGGAATGTAATTGCGAAGGTTCAACTTCTGCTGCTGTACCAACAGCATCCACCTCTGATGTCATTGGTCAACATAATAAAATAGGAATTATTACTTTTGGGGCAGCCCTCATACAAGATTCACACCTGTAAGATTCATTAAACTTCCAGTTGAGGAAGAGCAGAGTTGTATAGTTCCATTAATTTCATCCAAAAACAGCTAACACAAGACAGATAAATTGTGTGTAAAACTGGTCTAGCTCTCTCTATTAACCATACAAGAATCTAGGTAATCAATTTATAATATTATTCTTTAAATGACCACAGTGACAAGTTGAATGTCTAATTTTGTGTCTGTTTTTCCAAGAAAACTAAATCTTGTCCCTTATTGGATAGATCCATTTTCTTATTCATGAACTACGTAAGCTGCATGTGTAAGTCTAAATTTTTTAATGTTTGTTACTGTATTTTGTTTGTTTGTTTGTTTTTCCTAAGACTTCTTATTTAGTGGAAGGTTTCATTAGTCAATTTTTATTCTATTCAGTTCTGACCTTTTTAGAAGCTTGGGACATCTCACAAATGGTAACAAACAAATTTAATAATTACTTCGAAGAGCAGGCAGAGAATTATTCCACACATTCAGACCATGCTTTGCTTCTAAGACAACAAATGAAAACCAAGAGCATTTTATACCCACATCAGATTCAACTTACAGACACTTTTTTAGCTTAATCTTATGAATTTCTGTTTCATCAGATAATAAACAAGTGTTTCAGGAAGTTCCAATATCAGGCTTTTTCCAACCCATTTCACAGCTGTACAGCTGTTAAGGAAATTAGACCAGGACACAACAACAATATGACCAGATGATAGAAGTCTGGTCTCTGTAGTGACTTGCCCACCCAAATAAAGTTTTCACCTGTGGCCTTCTGTCAGTCTCCTGATAGACCTTCTGTTGAAGACTATACTTTTGGAAGTGACATAGCATGTAACTCTAGTATTGCTGACTCCATGAAGTCACACTCAGAAGTAACATCTTCTTAAGGTTCTGCTTAGTTAGACAGCAACAGGGCACTCCTCAGTAATTCAGGAGTTAAGAGACTTCAGAATTCATGTGTTGAGAGAATGCTTATTTCAGGCATGTTCGAACCACAGCCTGTTAGTCACATGTGGACCAACAAAGCTTCTAATGTACCTCGTGCCCTGACCCATGTCATCCTGGCAGTGGCTCTTCCCTGCCAAGCAGCCCAGCCTGGCCTCAAAATATGGGTGCACTGCAGTACTGACCCTTCTTCTTTCACTTGTAGCATTCACTCAGTCACATTGAAACCCATACATTTTGTGAGTGACATATGCCTGTGCTGTTTGTTGAGTGAAACACAGTGATTGCCACTACTGATATTTCAGCCTGCCTAATAGCATCTCAAAAGAAAACAGAACTCAAAAAGTGAAAAATAATGGATGAACAAAGACATTTGTTCATCAAAGATGAACATTCAAGGAAAAACAGACAGATGAGTCCTTCTTGGTCGAGATAAATAATATGGTACTATGCTTAATTTGCAAGGAAATCTTGCCAGTTCTCAAAGATCACAATTTAAAAAGACATTATATGCAGAAATATGCTGCCAAATTCAATGCATATCAAGGAATGCTTTGTAAAGACCAAATAGCAAAACTGAAGCAATGTATCTCAACTCAATTGAATCTTTTTTAAAAAGTTTAAACTAACAACAAACAAAATAGTCTCAAAAGACTCTGTTATAAAAGGTAGTTCTCTGGTAGCAAATCTGATTTTTAAAAAATCAAAATCATTTACTGATGGTGAGTTTATTAAGCAATGTATGGAAAGCATGGCAGATGTAATATGTCCTTATTAAAAAAATGATTTTTTCTAAAATTGCTTTGTGTCACTAGACCGTAGCAGACTATCTGAAGAAATAGGAACATCTATTGAAAGAAACTTGCAGAGTAAACTGCTAATTTCCATTTTTTTTTTTTGCTTCGGCAATGCTACAGATACAACTTGTATTTAACGACACCAGTGTGGTGACAGCAAAATGGCATTAGTTGCAAACACTGACTTATATATCCTTCTATGTGCTTCGTGTATGCCCCTAAGCATGCATCATTAATCAATCTCATAGCAGGGGAGGTCCTGTCCCGTAACATCCCGATGTCCCAGCCACGCCTACTACAACAACTCAATTTGCCATTTTAATTAGAGGTATGGATAACATAATGTCACTAAAGAAATAGCTTCTTTGGTGCTATTGATCAACACAACTGAATTTCCTGATTGTCTGAAGCAATTAAAAAATACTTTAAAATAATTTTCTTTAATCTTTGTCAATACATCTGGCATAGCTACTGGTGGTGTCCAGGTAATGGTTGGTAAAAAAAAGGGACTTATAAAATCAATTGAAGATGATACAATTGCCACCGGCAACTCATGTTTCATGAAATTTCGGGGCTTGGACTTGATCTTTGGAAGTTCCTTCCAGCACTCACAATTCTGTGATTCTGTGAAATATCACTTCATTGTACATCAAGAAAATTTATGCACAAAAGCTTTAAAAATGGATACCATCATGCAAATCATCATCAAAGCTATGAATTTCATTAAGTCCAAGGGACTGAATTATCACCAACTCCTGGAGTTCTTCAGAAGTATGGGGTCATTGTTCACTTTTCTGAAGGAAGGTGGCCATGCTGGGGTAAAATGCTAAAAAGATTTATTATATACAAAGTGAAATCAAGTCCTTTATGAAATCAAAAGGAAAATTTCTGCCAGAACGTGAAGATTCAAAATAGCTCAAGGTTTTAGCATTTTTGGTAGATTTGATAATTTGCAAATTTTATAAATTAATATATTGAGTTGCAATCAGACATTTTACTCAAAGAAAAACTTGATCTTTTCACCAAACTTATATAAGACATATCTTACCAGAGAAAAGTATCTCTCAGTTTTTGGCAGTATATACATTTGTGACTAATTATTTTCAAGAATGAAGCACAGAAATAGTAATATATCATTAAAAATCTCTGATGAACATCTTGAGAACTCACTAAAAAATTTGACTGGTTTCATTGAACCAGACATAGATGCACTGGCATCGCAAAAGCTTTTATCTATTGTTCCCTGTTTTTTACTTAAAAGAAAAATACATAAAAATAAGTTTTGTTACTTATATACATTAACTAAATAATATATTTTATGTGCGGCCCAAAACAATTTCAGTTTGCTCAATGTGGCCCAGGCAAGCCAAAAGGCTGGACACTCATGGCTTAGAGCACAGTCAGTGGCATTAAATCATCTTAATGCTATTCTCACTTAGTGTAGTTTTAGCCGAATAACAAGTTGCAAATAACACTTGTTCACATACACCATTAATTCAGAGTTCAAGAACTACATCAAGCCAGTTTTGTGACCTCGATCCAATTGCCAGAAGCTAAATGTCCACATCAATAAAACTGCAGCCTAATTAGCACACTGGTAAACAATGGCAGTAGAGTTGCCAGGTACTAAGTGGGCAAAAAGACAGACCTGTTCTCTCTCTTCTGAAACATGCCTCCAAGCAAGGCATATTACTGGGATGAGAAATTTTTACTGCCGTTCCTCATGCTGAACCTAGTTTTTGCTCAAAGCAAAAGAATGAACTCTTCAGGGATACATATCAAGCATTTTTCTGGGAAATGAAATCTTTAAGTAACTAAGTATATCACTTACTGAGTCCAATGTCAATTGGTCTATTATCACAATAAGCAGAATAATATATTTTTGCTCCTAAATTCCAATATCATTTTCAGAAGGAAAGATCAGCTTCTTGCATTTTCATTTTGCTTCTCTTAATGGAAATCTAATTATTCTCTCTTTCAACATTTTATTCAACCCATATGCTACCTCAATGTAAATACAGTAGATGACAGTACTTAGTAATACTTTTAGCCCTGCTTCCTTGTGAAATCATAAACATTTCTGGGTCCAAAGTAACAATAGCACAAACCCTTTCAAGAACACACTTAACAAGACTGAATAGTTAAAAATATATATATTAGGATGTAATGCTCATAAATGTACTTACTATCTTTTTCATTACAGTATGCTGTAAAAATGTATTTAAGAGGAATTACCATAGGTGAAGACCTCAGAATTGTTTGGACTGAAAGATTTGTAAGCATGCAAAAAAAACTATGAAAAAAAAGACACAAACAGACACATGCACAAAAAGAAAAAAATGGCAGTTCTAGGGTGATGTCTGAGCTTTGAACAATTTTGCTATGGATGAATGAGGTTTAAGAAGCATGAGCCTGTGTTCATAAAAGTGATCCATGACCCATCAAAACAACAAAGCTGTTGAGCAGAAGCCTAATAAGCAAGTTGCAGTCCTTTATGATTTGCTCAGTACTCGGATTGATCTATTACTTTACATAATACAAGGGTGTCCCTTGTCTATGCAGTCATTCTACAATAAACTCTTGCAGAGCATGGCCTCCAAAGAATATTTTATATGATATAGGAGATCATAGCAATATTCATTGTTTCTTTGTAAACACCAGAGCAATGTCTTGATTCTACCTGAAACTCTAATCAATCTCATCCACTCTACAAAAATATTTATGAATATTAGTACATTTAGTTTGTTTGACATAAGAAGCAGAGGTATGGAGTCCACAGATGTTGTCTGTGGCAGGGAGCAAATAAAGGAGATACCCAGAGACTAAAAAGTTCACTTGCAGAGGTGGTTTCACTTGGGGAAAAATTCTGGACCTGACACATAACAGTATGCACATACAACATAGATTGTAAACAAACAAACAAACAAACAAATAAATAAATAAATAAATAAGATTTCATGATTGGGTCCAGGAGGGGGAGTTTAATATGCCATACTCTTATCTATATGCCAGAAGGAAGTGCAGTACCACAGAACTCCATCCTGGGACGGATCATTGTTTACATCTGGACAATCTAACAAAAAAAGCAATCTAAACAATCTGGAAAAGATGACAGCATGAACTCTCATCAGGTTTGCAGACAATATCAAATTTTACAGAATGTCTGTCAACACTCAAAAGCAGACTTGCTATACAGAGGATCCAGACAGGCTGGAGTAATAGGCTCCATGCAACACATTGCAAACTCTAGGACCTACCTGCCTCTGGGATAAGGGTAGTCTTAGCTAGCAAACGTAACTGTGACTGTTACACTCAAAATCTTGTTATGGGAAAAAGGGAACATCTCATATCCACAGACCTGAGAACATATAAGTACAATTAATGCACTAACAATCAAAGTAAAACAGAAACTGTATATTAATAAAATACTAAGACTGTTATCTGAATAAATGTGTCTAGTGTCTTTCTGAGTCCTATTTCAGATTCTTTTCTCTGAAGCAGAGATGAATAAGGTGAAGAATATTATTGAGAGCTTTTCAGGACATAGGTTATATGTGCTCTGAGACTGTGAATGTACTCACATGAAAATTGTTCAAAGCTGTATGTACCAAACAGGCATAAAGATGACAATATTTCTATCTGTAAACCATGAATCTTTCTTATTGTATAGCAACCACAATGCTGACCTGCCAGAATTCTTTCCCCCTACTGACAGCTATTAAAAATCCATGATAGATTAGTCTTAAACTTTAAGAAAGCAGAGATGGGGATCATGTCCATGCTGCTAAATTAAGTGTAGGTTTGTGATCTAGAGTATTTCTTCAGTGGATGATTGAATACAGAATCAAAGAGAGTAAAGTTAGTGTTTTACACTCTGAGCCACCCTGCTCCCTCATTTTCTTCTTTTATTTTCCCAGTATTCCATTCATTAGTTGTTAATTTTGCAAAATTCAGGCATGGGTGAACGTTTTGAACTATGTTATGTTAATTAAACTTCAACTTCTGAAGAATTAACTAACCAGGCACTATTTATGAGTCACTGATTTTTAACTGAAGGCTAACTTGGTTTTCAGCATTAGATTTCTACCTAATTGCAGTACTTTGGTAACACACACAAAGCAAACTTGCAGAACAAAATATACAAAATGCCATTTTAAAATTAACCCCTGACAGGCTTTAGTGAAACCCTTGATTATTTTTATTATTATTATTATTTATCTGAAGATTTTTTGATAGGAATTTTGTCAAAAGGAAGGCAAATAGTGCATTTGATTTCATTGTTATGATTTATGAAAACAGATCTATTAATGGATGAATTCTCTCTGGAAAGCAAAAAGTGAGAAATTTATTCAATATGTGTGAGTAAAATGCTTTCAGAGGAACTGCTAAACTCTGTCAAGTAAAGTTGATCAGTTCATATATTCACAGGAATTTTGAATTAATTTCTATAAATAGAATTTAGGTTTTTTAATATAAAGATCAGCAGGGGCAATATACTAATTTAGTATTACACCAATTTGGAGTAATTTTTAAATGTGTATCTTTGACATAGACATGAATATTAACAGTATAGATAACAACGCTATCCTTGGACATCTACCTATCTGAGCACATTAAATTAGAAATGATTTCTCAGAGCTTCCTCCTAGACATCCTCAAGTCACATCTATAGTGACCCAACCTTCCTTCCACTAGATAAGCTTAAAACAAGGACAGTAAGTATTCACAGACTGCTTTTGCCATTAACCTTCCTTTATCAATACTACAGGCATTCTTATAGATGTGCAGTTTCAGGAGAGAAGTTCTTACTGGTTCTTTGTATTATAAAAGACTAAACTTCAATAAAGATTCAGGGGTAAAGATTCACTTTCAAACTTTGCCACAGTTTTCAGGCTGAATTTGAGTAGGTCGATCCTTTATGCTATTTCAATTTTATTATTCATGAATTGAGAATAAGAAAAATGATTTGCCATTTTCTGAAGTTCTTTAAAATTTATAAATTTAGATTCTCTACAAACTAGGTATTATTTACTACTTTCTCTTTGTAATTCTAAATAAAAAAGACTCATTAAAACACTGGATTCAGAGACTACATAACAGTTATTATCTGCCTAAGTTTCTATTAAAAAACACGATGGTTTTTGGCTTTTTAATATGAAATTAAAGAAAAAAAAGACAACAAATTTCTCTTAATTTTCTCTTAAGCATTTTCTCTTAAGCATTTAACCCATAACCTCTTACTTTTAAATAGTTCTGCTGATACTTAATTTGTCTCCTAAGTTAGATGTTCCAAAATTACCCCACCCAAAATCTATTGGATGCAATTGGCTATCATAGAATGATAGAATGACTGGTTGGAGGGGACCATGAGATCACCTAGTTCCATCCTCCCTGCTATGGGCAGTGTTGCCAACCACTAGGCTGCCCAGGATCCCATCCTACCTGGCCTTGAATGCCTCCAGAGAACAGGAATCCACACACTCTCTAGGCAACCTGTCCAGTTCCTCATCACAATCTGAGTAAAACATTTCTTCCTAACATCTAACCTCAACCTACCCTCTTTTGGTTTAAAGCCACCTCATTGTCCTATCATTATAAAATCATGTAAAAAGTTGGTCCCTCACCTGCTTGTAAGCTCTCTTCAAGTACTGGAAGGCCACAATGAAGTATCCCCAGAGCCTTCTCTTCTCTAAGCTAAAGAAGCCCAACTCCCTCAAGCTTTCTTCTTCGGATAAGTGGTCCAGACCTTTGATCATTTCATCCCACTCCAACAGCTCCACATGGTTCTGTACTGGGGGCTCAAGGCTTGGACACAGTACTACAGATGGGACTCAACAAGGGCAGAGTAGAGGTGGGCAATCACCTCTGTCTCCCTGCTGGCTACCCCTCTTTTGATGCAGTCCAGGATATTGTTGACCTCTGGACTGCAAGTGCACACTGCTGGTTCATGTTCAGCTTTTCATCCATCAGGACCAAGTATTTTGCAGAGCTGTGCTCAATGAGTACTTAATCCAGACTTTACAGTGGGATTGCCTCAACCTGAGTACAGCATCTGGCACTTAGTTTTGTTAAACCACACCTCATTGTGTGCCCACTTTTCAGGCATGTCCAAGTCCATCTGGATGTCATCTCTCCTTTATATTATGTCAGCTGCACCCCTCAGCTTAGTATCATCAGCAAATTTACTGAGGTTACATTCAATCCCAATGTCAAATCTAGTACTGAAGCTAAAATCAAGCTTAACCTTGCAGTGCTGGATATTTTACTACTTTAAAGACACAAAATTTACATAAATTAATCATTTCTTCTTTTGAAGTTTGCATCATAGCAAATTTACTATTGGGAATAAAATAACACATACACAACAGTGCTATGTTTGCCATTCATTTTTTTGCAAGAGGTGCTTTTCAACTTGCATATGGGTCTATCCACCTAGTATTAGAAGTTATTTTCATTCACTAGAGGTTTTGAAATGAGATGCAGTGGAACCAAATTAATTTCATCATTTTATCAAACTGGCTGGCTTCAATAATTGTTCTTTTCTCAGAAAAAAATTGCTGAAAGTCATAATTATACTTCATATGTGAAGAAAAATTGAATTCTCCTTGAATAAACATCATATGATGTTTGATAGAATTTTAATACCTTCTGAAGTATTTTTTAAATTTTCTCTGCAGAAAACTAGACATGAGAAGTCTTAAGAAAAAATTCTTGATGATAGCAGTAACATGCTATTTTTACTAAAAATGCATTTTTTAACAACTGTTTAATGCTGTGTATTCCCTTGTAATTATTTTTCTCCTATTTACTTAGCAATCTCTCTTTAACATTTCCTTGTATGCAGAAGCTCATCAGCTAAATCCTATGGATTTGAACACTGAACATACATAAACAGATATACACCTAATGTTCATATATACATGTAAAATACATTAAACTCAGTTGTCTGTTCTCATAATCAATGTTACCTGTTACACTGTTGTGCAATAATGTTGTAGAATTCTGTGCTTAAGAACAAATATCAGAATATGATATGAGGAGATAAGTAATGTAATTTAAAAGTGTCCAAATCTGACAGTATAAAAGAAGAAGGTTATAAAGGCAGGAAATAAGTGTATAATTAATAATTAATCAAAATGATAACATGAAAGGAAAAGAAGCATGCCTTGATTAATCAACTCCTCATCTCAGCTAGCTGCTAAAATTAAAACAACAGACTAAATACAACACTAATGTGAATTTGTAGCTAAAAGAAACTGTACTTTTGACTACATATTTTGCTTACTTTTTATTTTTATATAATATATAGTTTAAAAAATAAGTGCACATAAAATAAATATAGCTATCTAGCTACCATGTTAGTCCTAGTATTTAGAGAAAAGGGTTTACAGTTTTCTCTTCTATCTTCTAACTCTATACATTATTATTACATTCCCATTCTTTTTGAGTGTATACCTTTACAAAAGTCAAATTGAAACAGCTAAAAAAAATAAAAATAAAAAATAAAAAGATATTATATTGCAGCTGCTTATCCATTATGAAAGGAATCACTTCAGGTGCATGAAAAAATGTTGCAGCATTCATCTTTTTTTTTTTTCTGAGTTATGAAATTTTTAGAAAACTTATATCAGAAAATAGCATTTTCATTTTAATGGCATCAAAATGGAGTATTATGATAATTACAAAGAACTCTTTCTTATTTGAAAATCGAGCTGTAAACTCTGTCAAAATTAATTAATCTCATAAATAGTGTGAATATTGTTACAAGATAAACAGAAAAAGAAACAACTTTCACTGTACCTGCTGTTATCTATGTTCTTTCTTTCAAAACATATCTTTGATGAGTGCAGCCTTCATTCAGCTTCTTTTGCGTTGTTTCTGAAATTAATCTCTAGTCTTTCAATATATACTAACAGAGCAGGCCTACGTATGAACATCTTACTAAATTCAATGACTCCTCTTCTGAAGGAGTCCACTGCAGAATAAGTTCTTAGACATTTTTAGTTAGATATGCAGAGGAAATTAAAGATCCCTGTAAGAACCTTGATTGTGCTTTTATTTGTATATTTATCTAATTATTTCTTAAAGCGATCCACGCAAGCAGCTTTGGTGTAGGAAATAAAAGCTTGAGCTCTCCACTTCAAAGCTCAGGCAAAAAGCATTTATTCTGGAGTTGCTCTTTTTATCCTTTCTACATGTCCCTGCTAATCTTTCCTATTTTTTCCCTCTCTCCTTTCTCCTCTTGTCAGGAGTTACAAAAAATGCAACTGTTTAGGAAAGAAAATATATTCTTTCATCTAGATAAGTATTATACAAATTTTTAGATGAGGAAACCAATATGAGACATTTTTATAGCAGAATACTCACTGCCTTATAGTTCACAAGCTAGCTTTCTTCCCAAATTATTTAATGTTTCTTTTCAATAAAATTGCACATTAATTTGAAGTAATTGTAGTTAAGCTTCAAATTATGCCTGCAGGCAAATAGAGTTGTAGTTACATAATTTTGATTGTGTTGTTTTTCTTTTCCAAGAAGATGAACTATCAAAACATGCCTATCCTGCTAAAAAAATAAAACAAAAAAAAATACAGTTTACAGATAACTTAAACTATGTTTCAGATATCAAAATATAATATCACTTCACTCTGTAATGCAAAATCTGTATGATCAATGTGACGTGATTGATTCAATACAGTGTTTTTGACCAAAGTGGTAAAGTGGTGATTCACTGGCATTGGCAGTGATGGAAGAGACACACAAGTCATTGAGAGCAGACACATTCTCTCTACAGAAAAGATATTTTGAACTTATGAAAAATGAATGACAGAATTAGAAACTTTAAAGAGCATTTATAACAAAGACCACAATAGGGAAGTAATTCAGATTTTGAAGATTGCTTAGCTACTCATACAACCACATTACAAAAATTGCCCTTTTTTTGCACTAATCATAGAATCATAGAATAACCTGAGCTGGAAGGAACCCACGATTATCATCAAGTCCAAACTCTGGCTCCTCAAAATCAGACCATATTTCTAAGAGCACTGTCCAGACTCTCATACACCACCATGAGGCTTCCCCTCAGTCTCTTCTTCTCTGGGTTGAACAAATCAAGGGACCTCAGCTGCTTCTTATATGTTTTGCCCTCTAGACTCTTCATAGACCTCCTTTGGATGCTCTCTAATAGTTGTATGCCCTTCTTAAATTGTGGTGAACAACTGCACACAGCGCTTGATGTGAGGCCACATGAGCGCAGAGCAGCAGGACAACCCCTTGCCTCAACTGTCTAGTAGTACTGGGAGCGATGAACTCCAGCATACAGTTGGGTCTTTTGGATGTCAGGGCATGTTACTGATTCACATTCAACTTGATGTCAAACAGAAAGAACCCCAGATCCCTTTCCAAACTGACTTAATATGCATTTAAGCCCAGACCCATGTCATTTATAAAAATGAAAACAAAAAAAAAAACAAACACTGAAAGTATCTGGCTTTAAAATGGAGCCCTGGGGAACCCCACTGGTGACTGGCCATCAGTGTAATGTAACTCCATTTACCCCACTTAACATTTTGAGCCCAACCCGTTAGCCAGCTGCTCACCCATGGCATTATGTTTTTAGCTAGTTGTATACAGGACATATCATACAGAAAAATGCCATAAAAAACAGCAGTGAAAGCTTTGCTGAAATCCAGACAGATTACCTCTCCTGTCTTCCCTCAGTCATTTAGATGAGTAACTTTATCATAAAAGGAGAACTAAGTTCATTAAAAAGGACATTCTGCCTGTGAATCCATGTTGTGCATGGCCATTGGCTGAATTGACTTCTAAGCATGTTTCTGTAACATCCATTATAATAACTGTGGAAAACCACACATTTTTCACACACTGAATTGAGACTGACAGGCCTGTAACTACCAGGGTCTTTTTTTTTTTTGCTCTTCTTGAAAACTTGGAAATATTCCAGGTTCCACTCAACCAGAACAACTCCAGTTTCCCAAGACCATTGAAAAATAATTGATACAAGTCTTGCAATGACATCAGCCAGCTCTTTCAATACCCTGAATTACATCAGGCCCAATAGTTATATATGCATCAAATAATAACGAAGAATTCTTAGAATATCATACGCTATTAAACAATAATAGTGTATGCAACAGAAAATTCTACTGATGCAGCATCTCTATATTTGATTGGTGTTGATATAATTTAACTGTACTTAAACAGTACTGCTCAGAAGTTCAATATCCTAGAAAAAGAAAGCAAGAATGATCAAGATATCTTAACTTCATTTTGTTACTACTGATATGAGGGTGGCTCCATGATATCAGAGGTGAATATTAGTGGCATGGCAGTAGAGGTTGAACCTTCCTACCAATTTTCTGTTGCATTTTATTGCTGCGTGACAGATGGCAGCAGAGGAGCAGTCTGACACAATGGCATTTGATATGGAAGTGCATATGAAGTAATTTTGAATCATTGAATTCCTCCATGCAAATAAAATTGCACCCACTGACATCCATTGATCCATAGGAATAAATAGAAGACATTAATTTCTGATCCACCTATGTAGAGAAAGAGATAAGCCACAGCTCAATGGTTGGAGAAAAGACTTTTGTGTGGACGCATCTCAAGGAAGATAGCCATCTCAGGAGGTACTCACATGACACTTACCCAAGCACCCAGGGATGTCAGGTAGGCAGGAAAAAAGGAAAATAAAAGAGGGACCAACAACCATGAGGGTACATGTTCTGTCATCAGAATCCTCACGAGCTGATCCCTGCATGCTGACAATGCATGCAGCATTGTCAGCAGTGCATGCAGCTGATCCCTGCATGCTGACATGCATCCTGCACCCTGCCACTTCTTCCTGGTAACTGCTTGCTGCCCAAGGCCAGCCATCGCTGCTGCTGCTCTACCCCTCGCTCATCTGCCTTGGACCATAGGAAAGCATAAAACGGGAACGCTGCTGGATCCTGGTGGTGTCTATCCCTGCCTTACATAATTCTTGCTTCTTTCCTATCTTTTCTATCGCCCACCTCCCCTTCCCCATCACCTTAACCGGTAATAGCGTCCAACCTCTTACTTTGAAGAAAAAATAAAGACAAAATAGTACACTCTGACTGTATTTCTTTTTATTTACAAACATTGACTGAAAAATCAATGTAAAAAAAAATATAAGAGATGTTAACTATTCTCTGTGGTTTTGATTGCTTTATTTTCTTTGTTTGCTTGTTTCTGTTTGTTTTCTAAATAGTAAATTCAAAATGATACATCTTCTAAATGGTCAGAAGGCTGGAGCATCTTTCCCATGGAAACAGAAGGCTAAGAAGGCTGGGGCTGGAGAGACCTAATAACTGCCTTTAAGTATATGAAGGTGACTTCCAGGAAAGCTGATGAGGGACTCTTTATTAAGGAGTATTATTATAGGGCAAGAAGTAATGGTTTTAAACTTAAAAAAAAAAAAAAAAAGATTTGTTCAATTTACCCAGTCATGCTTTATTTCATTACATTACAGGCAACATGTCAATTACTTAGAACATGAAACAGGAGATTGTATCCCTCAGTAGTATGAATTCATATATCAGTCATGCTGTTACACTTGATACAGGAACAGCTGGAGAAACTCCCTCCACATTACAGTTGCTTTCTCTGTTGTTCAGAATCTGGTGCATTTACTGTTATTTGTCTTAGTTTGGCATGTAAAAATGAAATGTCTGTTTAATTTTTAGTACACAGATTTACTCTTCTCATTATGAATTTGACAACCCATATGTTTTTGTTTTGTGAGAGAGTTTGTAAGGTCAATTTACATCTAATTGGCCTCTAAAGCTATTGCTACACTACTTCATACACTCTGAAGTTTTTGTTTTCCTTCTTTAAAGTATGTGTGGCCTGAATATTTTATGGATAGAATCAAAAAAGCAACACTAATTGAAAGTGACATTACAGAGGGTAAAAGGCATCATTCTTGTCCTGATAATTACTGGTCCATAAACTGCTGATATAACAGGATGTGTTGAAGTGATTGAATATTCTGACAACTGAAAAGGAAAGCAACGTTTTTGTTCTCAACTCATTATATTCTGGCAAATCACTGCTGATTTCACAGGCTCTGACAATAGCCACTGAGGCCAAAAATGTCATCAATAAGTGAGAAAAATGAGTGTAAAGTCACTGCCATCTTCTTTATGTCTCATGAATAATCTGTGAAATCACAGATTTTTATGAAGTCTGATCTGAGATGAAATGTCTTACTCAGTTCTGAAACCTATTAGGTCTATCTTCATGAAAATCCAAAGCAAATAAGCAACAGAAAAAAAAAAAAAAGTAAGAGAGGCTAGCAATTATCTCAACTCGTGCATCATATCCTTACATGTTAATTCTGGCCTGGTACTTCATTGCAGGGTCTCTAACAGAAATAAGAAAAGCAACTTATCACATTTTTAAATCAGATAAATATATAGAGAACAAGTAGATGTCCAGATCAAATTTTTTAGGTAGTGCAAAAAGGAGATAATATTGTAACTGTTTTAAATAGGAGCTGTCTTTAGTTTTATAACATACAGAGTCTGGTTTAGTGATCACCAAAGTCAAAATATCGTTCCAAACTTTTTTCCCTTTTTCTACCTTACATCCTACATCGATCTGCACAGGCTGGGTCACTAGGCTGAGGCCAATGAGATGAAGTTCAACAAGACAAGTGCAGAAGAAATGGACCTAGGTGTGTTTGTAGAGGCTCGGCTAAATCAGAGCCAGCAGTTTGCTCAGGTAGTTAAGAAGGCCAGTGGCATCCCAGCTTGTGTAAGAAACAGAGTTGCCAGCAGAAGTAGGGAAGTGATCGTCCCCCTGTACTCAGTTCCTGTGGCCAAATTTAAAGTACTGTGCTCAGTTTTGGTCCTCTCAGTACAAGAAAGAGACCCTGGCGCAGGGCAATGAAGCTGGTGGCAGGTCTGAAGCACATCTCTTATGGGGAGTGGCTGAGGGAACTGAGGAGACCTTTATAGCGCTCTACAAAAAACTGAAAGGAGGTTTTGGTGAGGTGGGGATCAACATCTTCTCCCATGTTAGTAGTGATAGGACAAAAGGTAACGGCCTCAAGTTGGACCAGAGGAGGTTCAGGTTAGATATTAGGAAAAATTTCTTCTGCAAAAGAGTGATCAGGCACTGGAATGGTTTTCCCAGGAAGGTGGTTGCATCATCTTTCCTGGAGGTGCTCAAGAAATGTTAAGATGTTGTACTAACAGTCATGGTTTAGTGGGGAAATATTGGTGGTACGTGGACAGTTGGACTGGATGACCTTGGAGATCTTTTCCAACATTCATGGTTCTACAACCTTCTGACAATATGCTTTGAAAAGTGGTACAATTTTTTACTGGGAATAATCTAATGAATGGCATGCACTAGTTTATAATGCAACTTGCTGAGTGATCAGGGATACAGCTAAAAGTGCCACTTCAGAAAATCATAAACACCTTCCTTACCTGAGCTTTCATGCAAATGATAAAAAATTGTACTTCCAAAACCTATCAGTTCCGTATTAAAGACCTCACAACTTGTCACTGCACCTGAAGCTATGCTTAGAAGTCACATATTCTGAGCACAACTATCTCCAAGATGTTTTATTATTATTATTGTTGGTAAAGATATCAATCCCTATGTCACGTATATGTCCAGAGATTGAAATGATTAAAAGTTTGCATACTTTCCTTTAAAACTGTAGATATTAGAAATCTTGCACTCTTGCCTTTGTGTCAAGTAGAAATTAATTTAAGCACTTTGCAGAAAATTAATGGTTAAGCTTACCTGGCCCTTTCAAGATAGCAAGGAATTTTCTGACTGTGGAAAGTGACTGAAACTGTGACTGCAGCAGTGTGGTGTGGGAGAAAAGAGATAATGCCCTATCAAATCCCTTTTGGTATAGAAGATTATAAGAACACCCAGGGCTGAACTTCCATTCAGCAGAAGTCATCCAAGGAAAAAGGATATAATGAGAGACTTCATCTTAGAGCAGTATGCTTCTCAGCAAAGAAAAGACTGAAATTTATCTAACAGACTGCTGCTTATTTCCTGGGAGATGTTTGAATTGACTACAGAGATAAGTGACTTGTTATTCTACTCGCAGAAAAAAAACAACAGAAAACACTGAAACCAAACTAGAATGAGAGTTAAATAGAGAATACTATGCTTTCTTTGTCTGCCTCAAAGGAAACAATTGTGTTTGTTTGTTTTTTTTTTCCTTATTTTTTTCATTTTATTAAAATAAACTTATTTTATTTTATTGTAAGTTCACTAAGCTTTTAAGTCAATCTCTAAGCAGCCCAAAACAGAAAATAGGGAATGGATTCTCACCTGCAGCAAACTGCACCTCAGGAGTGAGTCTTCTGTAAGTCTCCATCAGTTAAGATGCAAGGACGTGATTGCTTGATCTGACAACACAAGGTGCTGGACAAAGTGAAAAAGAGTATTTTTGAGACTGCATGAATCACCTATCTGTGCATGACCTGTATGTTATCAGGAAAGAGTATAACAAGGTAGCAGCAATAAAAGGTTTCTCCAAAACCTGAAAAATAAGAATAGATACAGAATAAACTATATATTATTTACACAGCTGAAGGTCCTGTAGGCAAGGAAGGTTTTTTTCCAGTTTTGGTCTAGGTCTAGCCTCTCATAGTCTACCATGGTAATCCAAATCCTTACATGATCATCAAAAAGCTAATTTTTACATTCATTTGCAAGAGAATTGATTAATTTCCCTTGGATGCTGGAGATCAGCTGATCTGCTGTAAGGAATCAGGGGCACTGCTGCCAGTGTGACTTAGTAATGAGACTCATGACATGAACTGGGATAAAACTCTCACAAAAGAGACAATAATAATGTTGTTATGAAGTACAGACATCGAAGTCATAAGTCAATTATGAGAAGATGTCACTATAAGGTGAGGTACAGCCACTTGAAAGAACCAGAAATGTCTAATAGGACAAGTCAGCAGAGTTCTGGATTAAATTAACTAGATCTCTTACATTCCTATTATTTAGAAACACACCCGTTTTTAAAAAGGTTAAAAGGATGACCTTGGGAACTACTGACCCATCAGTCTCACCTCTGTGCAGTGGAATATCCTCCTGGAAGCAATGCTAAGGCACATGGAAGGCAGGGAGGTGATACAGGAGAAGCATCATGGCTTTACCAAGGGGTAATCCTGTCTGACCAACCTAGTAATCTTCTACGATGGTGTAACTGCATCAAGGAACAAGGGAAGAGTCACTGATGTCATCCATCACGACCTCAGTAAGGCTTTTGACACAGTACCCCACAACATCCTTCCCTCCAGATTGGAAATATATGCATGTCAATGGCTTATGGGTCAGTTCAGCCCAATTCTGTGACAAATTGAGTGGGCGACTCATGGACCCACACCCAAGGAAAGGGGAAGGGGGGAAAAGGGAAAGGGTAGGGAGATGGGCCTAAGAACAAAACAGCAGCAGCGATCTGAGGAGGAAAACTGATTTACTAAATAAGATATTAGAATGAAAAATAACAAAATATAATTTAATTTAATTGGAATTGAAGCTAATAAATCAAAGTGAGAGAGTGTCTGAAAACCAAAGGCCTTACTCTAAAGCTGAAGGTGAGATAGCAGGAAGCACTCGCTACTGAGGTGAGCAGCAAAAAAAGAGACAGTCTCAGGACTTGCATGCAGGACTTTCCCTCTGAGCAGAAAACTGGAACTCAAAGTTCTGTGAGGTATGCAGTTCTCTTCTGAGAAACGGGTACCTGGAAATTTGGAAATCAACAGAACTGGAGCATTAACTCTTTAACTCCCAGTGCCTTACAGAATCACAGAATGGCCCAGGTTGGAAGGGATCTCAAGGATCATGAATCTCCAACCTCCCTGCCACAGGCAGGGCGACCAACCTCCCCATTTAATACTAAACCAGTCTTCCCAGGGCCCCATCCAATCTGGCCTTGAACACCTCTGGTGTACTGAGCTATACCATCATAATTCATAGAAATAACTGTACAGGAAGCATGTTGATACCTTGTTATTTCTGTTTCCATTGTTTTATTTGCTTTACACTGCTTAATAATCCTTGCCATGTTATTATTCATTATTTATAAATGAGATAGAGAAAGCAACATATTATATTTTATGGGACCCAGATTTCTCATGGAACATTTAGCTGGGGGTGGGAGTGGGAAATAAAAAAATAACTGGATTGTGCACATCTACAAAACTAGAAACTGTAGCAAAATTGGACTGCTTTTGTTTCCTCCTTGACTCTCAGTTCTATTCTTAGCTGAAGGACACATTCATGCCATCCTATTTCCTTTTCATGTTTCATCAGTCATTTTTTAAGATTATCTCATTTCCTAACTTTTTTTTTTTTTTTTTAAGAATATTCTATCAAACTGAGATGTCAGAGAGAATAGTTTCCGAAAAACAACAGCAGCCTCCTGCTGTATTCACTGGTCCATCTACAGTAAATGTCTTAGTTCAAAGCAAAGAGAATGTAATAAATAGAAAGTAAATTGTACAGTGATAGTATATCTTCGAATGCAAAAATAGTATATATTTCAAATTGAGAGTTTGTGTGAGTTTTCTCGTCTAAAATCTCGAGTAAAATTGAGTATTAAGCATGTGTGAATATTTAAGATGTGTAGCCCAGACATTTACGCACATCTACCATGTCAAATACGAAAAACTGAAGTAGGTCACTGGTTTTGCTCATCTGAATTCTTTGCAGAATCAGAACTTTGGAAGAGGAATGCAAACTTTCAAAAGTATTCATTAAAAAAATCTTACTGATAAAAGTTATTACGTCAGTTACAGGGAATTTGCCTGCACATAAATGCAACCACACAGTTTCTAATAGACATCAGAGCCTTCTGCTTTCCTATTCCCATTACTACTGTAGATGAAATATAGGACTCAAATCCTGATGGTGACAGTGTTCACAAAACCAGAAACTTGTTAATCCTCTTTGTAGCATTTTTGGAAGGGATATTTTCTGGAGGAAGAAGGAAAGAAATGGAAATATTCATTGCATTTTTTAGAAGTATGGTAATAAAATTAATTGGTACAATAAAATGATTATTAATCATTTCAGTCACTACCTCTGAATTTGTTACTCAGTACTGTTGTACCAGTTGTTAAAAAGTGACATATAATTACTCCCAGCACAATTGTCTCGGAACCAGGATATGCTGACTGTGCCATGCCTGATGCACCCCAAGGTGTAGTTAGCTCTTTTGGCTGTCAGGGTATGCTGCTGACTCGGATTCAACTTGCAGACAACCATGACAGCCAGATCCCTTTCAATGGGTCTCCTTTCCAGTGTCTCATTCCCCAGTCTGTACATGTATCCAGGGTTGCCCCGTTTCTGGTGAAGAGTCCAGAACACACTCCTGTTCAACTCTATGCAGTTGGTGATTAGTTGAGACCAATGACTGTATTGTCTTCTGTGTGTATTTCAGTAACTCCTAGAAAAATCTTCGTCTAATTTTGCCAGGAACTGAAGTGACACTGCAGACTTGTAATTATCAGGGCCTTCTTTGTTGCCTTTTTAGGAAACTGGAACATTTCCCGGCTTCCAGTCCACCAGGAAACCTTGTCAACGGTTTACGGGCAGGTTCGGCCCAGTTCCGTGACGATTGGTGCGGGGGACCCACGGACCCACGCCCCAGGAAAGGGGAAGGGGGAAAGGGAAAAGGGAAAAGGGAGATGGTCCTAGGAACAAAACAGCGGCAACGATCTGAGGAGGAAAGCTAATTTACTAAATAAGATATCGGAAAGCAAAATAACACAATATAATACAATATAATTGGAATTAAAGCTAATAAATCAAATAAAATGAGCAAGAGAGAGTGTCCGATAAACCGAAGGCCTTACGCTAACGCTGAAGGCGGACGGCAGCGAGCACCCACTGCTGAGTCGATCCCAAAGGAAAGAGAGTGTCCCGTGACCGCAGACAGTTTTTATCTTTCCCTCTGAGCGTAAACACGTAAGAACGCAAAGCATCGCAAAGTCCTCTGGGGAATGGAGTTCTTCTTCTCTTCTGAGACAGGTATACCTGGAACTATCGATGATCCACGGAGCTGGAGCATTAACTCTTTAACTCTAAATGCACTACATGATGTTATGATGTGGAATACCAGTACCAAAAATCATAAAACCATGACAAACCTCCAGATTCCCAAGACTATTGTGATATCACAATATCAGCTGACCCTTTCAGTATCCTGGGATGAGTTCTGTTAGGCCCTATAGACATAAGCACCCATCTAGAGCAACAAACACTGCTTTGGATTTGGCTGGAAGTTCATCACTCTCATAGTTACAGACCTCCAAATTGGGACTCTGATGTTCCCAGAGCTCTACATCAATGCTAAAGGGAGCTAAAGAAGGAATTATATATCTCTGCTTTTCCTATGTCCTTGATTGTGATTTGACCAATATAATCAGTAAACAGATCATTATCTTTCGTCCTCCTTTTGCCATAACATATTCTAAAGAAAAACTTTATATTATTTCCCACAGTTTTGACCAATTTTAACTCAAATTGATCTTTGGCTACACAGAATTTCTCCCTACAATGGCAAACAACATCTTTGCAGTCCTCCCATGTCACCTGACCTTGCTTCTGACATCCATAGCATTTTCTTTTACAACTAAGTTATACGAGATCCCTGCTCAGTCAAGATGATTTTCTTTCCTGCCTTGTCTTCTGATATTTTGGGATTTCCTACTTATGTGCTCTTAAGAGATGGCTCTTAAAAAGAACAAGCATTGATGAACTCCAATACCTCCAAAAGCAGGTTCTCAGGTGATCTTGATAAGAAATTCCCTGAGCAGACTGAATTCTACATTCCCCATATTCAGGGTTGATGTTTTGTTGGCAGTTTTATCTCCTTTCAGCAAACATTTTAAACTCAGCTACTTCCCGGTCTCTGTGGCCAAGATGGCCACCAGTCACTGCTTCAAGGCACCTTTGCTGGTTGTCTCCCTTAGTATGTTTAACAAGAAGTTATCATCAAGGTACTTGAAGAATGTCCTGGGCCTGTTTTTATCTGCTGTGTGGTATTCCTATTTAACATCTGGCAAGTAGAAGTCATCCATAAGGACAAGAATGGTTGATACAGACATTTGCTTTTTGCTTCTTACAGCATAATGTCATCTTCCTAGCTGGGTGATCTACAGTAGACTTCCACAACATCATCCACATTATGTATCCCTTATCTTTTTCCATGTTGTCGTTATCCCCTCTACCCAATTAATCACTGAACATACTGTTGATATACCTGTAAAGGCCTTTCCTGTTGCCTTTCTCCCTTCTCATCAGATTCAACTTCAGGTGGGCTTTGGCTTTCCTTTCTGCATAGTTGAGCAGCATCTCTGTATCCCCCTGTATCACTTATTCTTGTATCCAATTCTTACATGCTTCCTTTCTATGTCTGAATTTTGTCAGGAGCCTCTTACTCAGCCTTGCAGGCCTCATGCTGATTTTTGTTTTGGCCTCCTGAACCTGAGAATGGACTACTCCTGTCTTTGGAGAAAGTGACCCTGGAAATCAACCATCTATAATTATTAGGTGTCTGTCTAATAGCCCACCCTAAAGACTTTCCTAAAATTATCTTTGTATTAAATGTTTTTAACAGTGATGAAATAAAAAGATATTTTCCTACAATCATATAATCTTTAAGGTGGAAAAGACTTCTAAGATCATCTAGTCCAGCTGTCCACCTAGCACCAGCACTGCCCACTAAAATATGTCCATATGAACTACATCTACCCTTTCCCTACACACCTCCAGGGATGGTCACTCCACTACTTCCTTGGCAGCCTGATCCATTCCTTAATAGAAGTTGGTATAGTAAGTATCTATTTTATCATTATGTTTTTTTTTCGTGAAAATTCTAACTTCTCTGGAAGAAAAATCCAGTAATTTTATCAATCAATATTTAACATCAAGACCTGAATTTTGGGTTTTTTTTTCTTTAGTTTAAACTTAAAACCTCTGGATTTTAAGGGAGTTAAACAGGCTAACTGAAGTCTTTAATTTTTGTTTTTTGTTTATAAGTTGTCTAAAAAAAAACAAAATTCTAATTTTTATATAAAAATTCTCTGTGCATGTAACTCAATACTAAAGTAAATGTTTTGAATTTACTCAAAGGATCCTTTTCAGCCATTTGCTTTCAAAAGACCAAAGACTTAGGTTTGTTGATAAGAATATTGTAAATAATGTTTGACAAGACTAGACAAAGATTAACCTATTGCTTTTTTTGTTATATTTTTTCTATGATTATTTATTATTATAATAATGTTTGCATGATTGCCAAAAAGATATTGTGTCATTGTTTTTCGACTAAATAAATGGAACTTATGAATGAGAACAATTGTAAATGATGAAAAACAAATCCATGAAGTTGTTCATAAATGCATGGCTTTTTGCATATAAAATTAAATATTCTCACAGAGAACTGCAATTTCCTAAATATTCATGTTGAACAAAAACTTCTCTGCGTGAGTGTTTGCTAGCAATGAATATTAAGAAGCAGGAACACGGTCTGGAGAAACAGCTGTGCAGAATCAAAACAAAGGTTCACTTAACCCTGTTTTTGTAGTAGCTGTATAGCTCAATTTATCATGAGCCTTTCACTTCTTATTTATGACTTTGCCAAGAGCTACATATACATAGAGAAAATCCTTCTGTTCCTTTTGCATAGTTCTTCCAGTTACTACTATGAATCAACTTTTTACTTCTTTCACAATCATCATCATCACCACCACCCCTCTGTTGTTACATGGGTCTCACAAAAGTAAACAGTGGATTGCTAGTTCTATTTCCACGCTAGGTTGGAATTAGATGTAGTAATAAGATCATAGAATCATAGAGTCCTTAGATTTGGAAGTGAAATCTGAAGACTGTCTACTCCAACTCACCTGCAATCAACAGGGAAACATACAGCTAAATCAATTTGCTCAGGGCCTTATACAGATCCTCATCTTCAAAGTCTCCAAGGATGTGGCATCAACCACATCACTGGGCAACTTGTTGCAGCGCCTCATCACCCTCACTGTAAAAGGTTCTTTCTTTATATATAATTTAAATATATCATCTTTGAGCCTGGATCTCTGTGGGAGATGAATAGAAGACTGCAGTTTCCAGAAAATCAGTCAGGGAACACCATAAGCAGTCTACTTTCACAAGTACATAAACCTATCGACAGGGACAAACTTACAAAATTGTATAACATTTTATTATTTGCACAAGTAATTATGTTGAGCAGTCCTCTAAGGAAACACTTTAGGACAAGATTTTGTAAGGACTTGAATGTTATGTTTGTTTATTGTTTTTTTCCTGTTTGTTGTTTTTTGTTTGTTTGTTTGTTTTAATTTAGCATAATGCATCATTTAATAGATAATAACCTTAATATTTTGAATTGATTTAAAAAATGAACAAAGAATTTAAAGAGGTTGTTTTTGTAATAAAATGTTCTAAAGAATATGATTTCAGATTCTAAAGTGGTTAAAATCTGGGGAAATAATGATGCAATTGACTATTTTACTCTGTATTGATATTGGAGCTCCTTTAAGTGCACATCGTGGAATATGAAGTGTTTTCCACAATCATTTATTTTTGTAGTATTTATCTAAATAATTTGCTGAGACTGTCTTCTTAACAGCAGAAAATCAATTTCACCTTATATATCTAAGTTTATGTACACTTACATCTAATTTGTTTCAGCTGAAGAAAAGATAGAAAAGAGTTTATAAATACACTGAAAAACATTAGAATGAAAAGTGTTTTCTCACTGTCTACCCCTTTTATGAACAATTTTTAACACTAGTCTTTCTCTACCTTTTGCTAATATGCTACTGAATGATGGAATATATTTACTCTTCAGTCATACTTCGTTGTTACTACTTTTTTCATATTTAAATTGCACTAGATTCTGTTAAAATCATAATGGTCTTTTTCCATTCGAAAGAATGTTTGCATTTCAGTTTGAGTAGCCCAGAGAATTTTCTCCACTTCATTTTATTACTTTTACATGACCTGGATGGATAATCCAAAATTTTCAAGTAGCTATTTTAAAGTACATTGTTGGGAGAAATCTATGTAAGAAAGCAAAACTTATTACAATGCAAAAGGATTTTCTATGACGCTTTTAGCGTATGTTTAAAATTAGGTCTAAGAATCAAGGGTTATATTAGGTTATTTTATATGCATATTAAACAACCTTGAAAAACATTAATAAGAATGAAAGTGATGAAATACTTGATTACTGTTTCATTCCTAAAAGTATTGAGTAGTTCTGTTAATCTACTTGAAACACAGATTTTATTATGTTTTCTAACTGTGTACTCTGAACCAGGAGACTTGTTCTGTTTTTGTCAATAAATAAAGCCTAGACAAAAAAAAATCATATAAGTATGTCCTTGATATCCTTTCATAGAAATAAATGTAACATTCACTAAAGAAAATGCTAAAATATGTAAAACCGATAAAAAATATTGTGCCTTAAAGATAAGTCAATACTGTTACTTAACTAGAACCCTGTTTTTCAGCACAACCTTGCAGTATTAGACTTTTGAAAGAGTAAGCTTTGATCTTACAAATTCCCTGCAGTATCTGATCTAATCTGTGCTTTCCTTTAGCTATATACAGCCTCATTAAAATACTGACAGAAGATTTGGGAAAAAAAAAAAAGTGATGGAGAGGAAGGAAAACCAAAGGAACAGGCAAGTCAGGTGGCTTATTTCCAAGATTTTGCATATGTGTTCTGACATTATTAACTTCTTTTGTGATTCATGGCAAAGAGTCAACTGTCAAAAAGAAAATTTACTTTCTCCTTGCTTAGAAGGTGTTTGCATTGAATTGTTATAAGCACAGAATAAAAAGGTTCTTTGTGCCAAGCCACAAGCTCTAAACAAAGCATTTGCTGGAAAAATTTAAAAGGCAGCATGAAATGCAAGAGAAGAGCTTGATCTATTTAATCATGCCTAAGGGTGGCAAAGTCACCCTACAGACTGAATGATTATTTACAGATGCATTCTGACATGTAATTTCACTGAATACCCCACCCACATTTTAAGTTTATAGGTCCAGTCCTAACACCAATGAAATAACTGACAGTTTGCAATTGATCAGCATGGGAACATGGTTCACATGTTTCTGAAAACTGGGGAAGGCAGGCAGAGTTGAGGTCGTTTGAATTGATTGAGCACTGCAGACAAACTATGGGGATTTCAGTCCTTTCTTTGGCTTGCTCATCTCTGGCTGGTATGGAACTCACAATGGATTTG
Source organism: Cyrtonyx montezumae (assembly GCF_038088225.1). Lineage (NCBI taxonomy): Eukaryota > Metazoa > Chordata > Aves > Galliformes > Odontophoridae > Cyrtonyx > Cyrtonyx montezumae. Next base: position 64,300,896 of record NW_027072034.1, on the reverse strand, counting down.
GAAACACTACCTGAGCCTGTCCACATGAATTAGGTTTCTAGGCTCGAAGAAAAATGCAAACAAGGAAAATAGAAAAGTCACTGGAAATCTGATGGAGATGTATCCATATATCAGCTGCAATATAGAAAATGCAGGTGGTGGGACAAAGTGTATTAAAAATCAGAGGAAGAAAATACATTCTATATCTACACTTCCCTGGTCTCTAGGCCTGTGAAATGTCTACTTCCTCCTCGTCTACTTTCAAGAATTAATTTTTGGACTCTTACTTTTCCAGCCCTATCTTTATACAAGGCATTTGTATAGAATTATGTTGTGGTGGTAGGGAGGCATTCGTCTCTTTCTGTCACAAGGGAGACCTTGAAGCTCAGCACCTGACACACTAATGTGCACACATCTTGACACAAAATGTGGAACAGTAATTTAAACATTTATGGTGTATTGCTGTTATTTGCTGAAACCACTTCAGCGATGTAAAAACTGGGCTAAAAGTTTTGGTCTGAAATGCAGCTTTCATCCAGAAAGCTTGAAAATAAAAAAAAAATAAAAAAAATAAAGCAATTAAAATAGGCTAGAGCTTTTTAATAGGGTAAAAATATGCTGTATCTTTTAAAAATGTTAATATTTTCTTTTAAGTTCTCTAATTAACAATGAAGTGTATTCTACATTCACAACCCAACCAAAATTCTATTGGATTCTATATTTAGTGACTGTTAAATTACATCTATAATTAAAATGCACAGAAATTGCAAATAAGATTAAAAATGTCAGCATTTGTTTGAAGTGCAAGAACACTTAATGTACATTTAAACTTACATTCTTATTCTATTTTATTATGAAGGCATTTGTTTTATTAAAAAAATACTTTCAGGCTTTATTGAAACAGAGATCTCATTTTCAGAATTTTGGCCCACAGCTTGTGCTGTGGTGTAAATCCACTGGGAAGCTCAGCCCCACACAGCTGGGAGGAGAGGAACTGAAAGAGAAAAATGGGGACAATCATGGCCATAGCAATTCAGTAGGTGAAGTGAAAGCCACACACACAAGCAAAACAAAGCAAGGATTGCATTGGCTACTTCTCATCACACCAAATGTCCCCTCTCCTCCTTCATCCCATCAGTTTTAATGCTGAACATGACATTAGATGGTGTGGGATGTCCCTTGGGCCGCTCTGAGTCAACTGTGCTGGCTGTGTCCCCTCCCAGCTCCTCTTGCCAGCTCCTTACAGAAAAGTCCTGGGCTCTCTGTGAGCACTGCTTTGCAACAACTAAAACATCACTATGCTATCAATACTGCTTTCATCACAAATCCTAAACACATCATCATACAAGCCTCTACAATAAAAAATTGACTTTATCCCTGAGAAAACCATGATAGCCTATGTCTCAAGATCTAAGAGCAAATGATAACTGACTGGCTTGTCTCTAAAAGGCTTGGATTTTTCAGTGACTTTTCAAAGTCTGTTGCCTTCTGTGCTCTACACGGTTCTATGGTGGGATCTTATGATTTATATCTACTGGGCATATGTGGCAGGACACTCGGGTCAAATTTTTAAATGTATAAGAGAGAACATATTAAATCATCATTTCCACTGCTCTAACAGCTTTTAATGCTGTTTTACTGTACTGAGAATCATTGACACCAATATCCCTGACAGCTACTGGATTTCATGCAGTTCTTGCAATCCCCAATAATATACCCCAATGTTGAGCTCACAATTGTTTGTTTACTGAATTTTAAAAAGTCTAATCATAGTTAAATGTGCTAATATAGGAAAAATTCTGTACTTTCTGCCTGTACCAAGATTTCTAAAATTGTAACTTTGGGTATCTTCTACTGTTTTTATATATGCTTCTAATACATTAAGTATAGTCTTATAACTGCCATTAATAATTATTAATAATTAATAATCATTAGTAGCATCATTCATTAAACATTAGCCTATATTTTCTGCTAAATCAAAAACCTTGAAACTATACACAAAACTCAGTAAAATCCTCTCATGGACAGACAGTGGTTCAAATCTTAGGTTAGACAGCAAATTTTCTCTGTAGATAAACAAGTATTGTGATTTTCACTTCTTAGTATCTAAAGCAAGAGGGCAAAGTAGAAGTATCACTGCCTTTTAGTTCTGCAGGTAACACACTGCTCTAACCTAAGTATTTAGAGATTTTATTCACTGCAGGTGACATTTTGATATCTAATTAAATTGTTCTTTAGAGAAAGAGCATCATAAAGGCTGGCTTCAAAAGACCATGAGCCTTATTAGTTAAGTACTTGCTCTTTAAAAAGTGCGTATTTTATGACACAGAAGTTTTAGGAAGTACATGAATTTCTGGTATGAATTTGCTAAACTGTACAAAAGGCTGCAGAAAATAACTAACATGATATATCCATTTTGTCTTCAGAGTGTAGTAATTCAGAAAGAACAGCCATCACAGTAATGTTACTTTACTGACAAAATGTTTTTTTTTTTTTTTTTATTCTATTTAATGCTACGGTACAGTATCTTCAGAATCTTTTCTTTTTGTTTCTATTTCTTCTATTTTTTCTTTATTTTTTGATATGTAAAAAAATCCTATTAAGTCCGTTTCAATAATCTATAAAATCCAGCAGAGTGTTGATTTTCCATTTACTCACCCAGGAGAGTTCAGATCACGGAAAAGCTTTCTTTGCTCAAAAGAAAACAAAAAAAAAAAAAAAAAGGAAAATATTCAGTTCAGAGAGATAAGAAGACACCAAAGGGAAGATTAAAGTACTGTCCCTAATTCACTGGCCTCTCAGATTGTATTTTGTTAAGCATACAATCCAAATAGAGTCATGATATTTTTATTTTCATTATTATTTTATGATCCAGATAAAGCTATCAAAAAAATCATATACTCCTTAACTTTGTCAGAAGTGACATTTTCAGATTAATCACAGACTTCAGAAAAAAAGAGCTCTGTATTCATTTCCTATGCCCTTTGAAATGATATTGTCCCTCTTTTGTTGGAAGTCTACACATTTTGTATTGGGGAAAGAACAATTTATTCCATCTGAAACAGTTTCAACTGTAGTGGGCACTTGCTAATAAAAGTAAAATGAAAAAGTTTGCCTTCTCATCTTGTTTTCTCCACGCTAAATTCAGTATGATGAAATGTAGGTTAATTTTTGATTCAAATAAAGTTGAAATCTATAGATGGATTCAGAATTTTTATTTAAATGTAGATTTATATCTAGGACTTATTTTGTGGCATAAATCCATGGGAAATAAAATGTATGAATGTCACTGGTTAAGTAATGATAAAAGACAGAAACCAAAAGGAAGTAGAATTTTCCTATGTCAGCATTCCAAAAAGTAGCTGAAAATGTTATTGAAATTTGTTTTCAAATTAAAACTTCATCAATGTAATAGTATGATATAGTTTTGAAACACTCATATTAGAAAATAAATAAAGAGAGCCTTAACTGTTTGGATTTTTTTTCTGCATTTTGTGTTCTGAAAGTGTCTTAGTTTCAGCTGGGATGGATTTTTCTTCAGAATGTCTGGTATAATGCTGTGTTGGTTATAGGAGAAAGACAGTGTTGATAACACTAAAGTGTTTACAGTTGCTCCTAAGCGGTGTTGTAAAGAGCCAAGGCCACTCACAGCAAAAGACACAGAGAGCTGGGAGGGGACAGAATCAAGACAGATGACTTAAATCAGACAAGGAATATTCCATACCATATCACATCAAGTGGGAGGAGTTTTGAAGGATCTGAGTGTTCATCTTCCTCTCTTCTGCTGCTTAGGGGCCAGCTGGGCACTCATAGGGAATACCTTCAAAATACAATGAAGGGAGCCAAACAATATGAATGAACCAAAATCTGACTTGAGGTCTTGAGACTTTCTTCTTCAGAATTGTGCTTATCCTCCCAGCAGGTGGCTATAAACCACACAGTCACTAGCTTACACCTTCCCCTGAACTCCCCTTCACAGAGAGGTGGGAGAGAATTGGAAAAAAAAAAAAAAAAAGCATAACTCATGGTTTGAGATCAAACTATTTTCTAAAACAGAGAAAAGGAAAAGAACAATAGAACAACAGTTCCAACTATTCCATCCATACATATATAAATGTATATAACAACCTATGCACATGCAATTGCTCACTGCCTTTCAAACAATGCCCAGCTCACCCTCCAAGCAGTGGAAGTGAGCAAGATGAAAAATAAAATGCATAACTCTGAGCTGAGCCAATAATATATCATAACAATCTTCCTTGATTTTCTCAAGTGATAACCCTACAACAGTATATCTGGATCAATGTATTATCCATACATTTTCATCCATGAAAGCTACTCCACGAAACAACTATCAAGATAGCTTTTCTCTTCTACCTTCATGCAACTAACCTGTTACATAAACCTCCTCATTTTCCTCTGAATAGCTGCTCAATTCAGTAATATGCTCTAACTCAACAAGTCTGCTAATTTTAAATCCTACCTTCCAAAATTACCATGGTCTGCAAATGAAAAGCTAAATAACACAAACTGAGGAAAGGACTGGTTTCTGGTTTTATTTGTTTTTATTTTAATAGCATTCAACAGATTGTTATTATAGACTGAAATAAGTTTCTTCTGTTAAAATATACATTTCCTAGGGAGGGCAAAAAGGAACATAATCAAACATCAGAATCCACTTTTCTTCTTTATTGTGTATTTGCAATAGTGCTGCTAGTGAAAGATCTTACAACATGCATAAATCAGTCAATTGCTAATTGATGAAAAATAAGAAGCTACTTGCCACACAGGTTGTATTTTTAGTAATTCATTTTATTTATTCTTAAAATCTGAAGAGAAATTAATGTACACTTGTGAGCTTCCAAGTACTCAAAGTTCACCTTTAGTAGTAGCACTTTGATTCTGTTAGTTGATAGCATGTTTTGGACCTGCAGTAAGAGCAAGGTTGTTAGTATTCTTTACACAGTCTTCTGATTTTGCACACATTACATGTTGGGAAGAGTTATCTGTTCTATGCACACAAATTAACCATATGAGACATTCAAAACTACTGACATTACTGTTGCTTGTTTTTTTGGTTTTTTGGTTTTTTGGTTTTTTGTTTTTAGTACTACCCTTTTGAAAGACATTGGAAATTAATGAATTATTTACAATTTACACCCAAATTAATTACATTTTTTCTAATTAGACTGACAAATATACTTTAAATTAGTGTATGAACAGAATTTTTGATAGCTTATTCTAATAATAAAATCACAGACGTCTTCCTCTTATTTTTTCTAACTCAAACACAGAATCTCCAAGCCAGTGAGTAAATTAAGACTCTCATCAAATTATTTCTCTATGGATAAAAGATCAATAACATCTATAGTTTGTAATCAAATAGGCAAACTGCAACAGGGAATTTAATATGCTTATAAGTCATAAAATATTGCACCACTGAATATAGTGCAACTGAAGGCTACTTTTTGTACATTATCGAAGGATGAGTGTCAGAATATTTCCAAGGTCTCCTTCTGCTTATATGACCCTTGATTCTGGCTATAATGTTAGAGGAACAAAATACTTAAGTTCCTTTCTTTCTGTCCCCACTATGGGTTAGACAATGATGGACAAGTAAGTCTTCATTAGAGTCTGAAACAAAATGTATGAGAAATCATGAGAACTGATGTACACTATAAAATGTCTAACCCTGTGGACATAGGTACTTAAAGAGGGATGTAAGCAAGGGAAAACATTAACACAGTAAACTTTGTCTTCAGGCATCTTGAGACTTCGTCAATTCTTGAGCCAATGTGTTATTTTTACATTTAATAGCCTCTAGTGGATTGTATCTACAGAAATTTGTCAATTTAACTGTCTGTAAATTCCGCACATACTGTAGCTGCAAGACCCATAGTGAACAATCATGGCTGAGAAGAAAATACACAATGAGAATCAAAATACAAGGATAAAGGGTATATCTAGGTTAATCAATATTTAAGTCTCCTTTCATCATTCATCATACTTCAATGGTAGTGTCAAAAAAGTAATACAGTGCAATGGCTTAAAGTCTAATTCTTAGATAGTGAAAGTAGGGAAAGCATGGTTTTAATGTAGTCAATGGAAAAATAGAAAGTATGTAGGAATACTGTCACAAAGCATGACTTGCACTGCAGTGCCAAATATTTCAAATATAAATGTTAGAGCTTAAACAAGAACAATATAATTTTATTTTGAAAAGCACAGATAACCAAAGTTCTCAGAGAAAATAAGTCTCATGAGCTCATGTAAGATATTGGTTCATTTATCTTGTTTGACTCCTTATGCCCCTTTAATTATATTTTGAAGGTATTCCATGAGAGTGCCATTTCTTTTCACGTTTTCTACCATCTTTCTACTTCTTCCAGGCTTGTGATTCCACTAGAAGGGATAATTTACATTCAATTCATTAATTACAACATAAATTTGTAACATTTACCTTCCCTTATACTTTCTTTTTTCTTTTCAGAAAGAATAATGAAGAACGTTTCCTCAGAATTTCTCCATCTGATCTTTCAGGTACAAACTGTTGACAAAGACAGAAATCTGAGTAGGTCTTACAAAACCAAATTCTGTTTATTCATTCTAGAAGATTTTTATTGACATCTATAAAAGGTACATTTACAAACAAATGTATTTTAGTAACTGTTACTCTTTGACTTATTGTTTAATCATATACACAACCAATCAGATACAAGGTACATTATTATTTCTACATAGCATTCCTACCTTTATATTTTCAAATTTAGAGCTTAAAACAAGGGTTTTTTTTTCCTTATTTTTTACCCTCATGATGAAAAATAAGGCTTTCACAACAGTTATGACAAATTCAAAGTTGAAAAGCATTCTAAGATCATAATTTTCACATTTCTATCTGTTGAACTTTTCTGTAATTTGCCTTTACTTTCCATACTCAATTACTTCTGGACTGTAAAGATATCATGCCTGCATTGTGTAATCCTCATCAACTATCTGTAAAAGCCTCAAATATCCACTGGAATATGTGGAAATTGATACAGTTAAAAGAAAACTACCAGAAGAACTACTAGAACATAGTATCTTTGCCAACATGTTCTATTCTATGACTATACATGGTCATTTTGTGGGCATTTTTTCATGCAACATCAGTAAAAAGTTATCATAAAGGAGTATATATATCATTTTTAGCTGCATATCTGACCAATGGAAAAAGTGAATATGCCATTGTGGTGGCATTACCACGTGTAAGCTGTAGATATAATTGCTTCAAACATAAGAAAGGGAAGAGTTCACAACCTGGTAATAGAGAAGAAATCTCTTATATCTTCTGGAGGATCAGAGCTTGCCAAACAGTCCAAACGAGGCATTGTCCAAGTAAAGACCCTTTCCTTGTGGCTGCCAGCCTTTAAATGAGGTTAGGGTGAATTGCCTCCACCTCTGCTTCCAGGGCTATGCCCCTTCACCAGGTGTTCAATCACTGTTCCCATATACCATGTAAGCATCTACAATGAATAACAAGTATGTGAAGTGACCAAGTCAGTAAACAAATGCTTTAACTCTCAACTTATACATCAGTTCCCTGAGTCTCCTGTGCTTCAGGCACTTGTAAAATCATGCAATTTACAGAGGCATTAGATTTATTCCCTAAGGTTTAATTTTAAAATAAATAAATAAACATTATACTGATGCATGATGTAAAAGTAATCAGAATCTGGCTCGTTCATTAGGAGCTGGGTGATTTACTAAAAAGTACAGCTGTCTGCTGGGGCTCTGAGTCTTTACATGGAACATTTGACTGCAGATGTCAAAAAATTCCTATAGGCAGTTTTCAAAGGAATTCTACACCAGCTACTATACTAACTGGACAGTTGTACACATTACTCATAACTTTCTCACCCTCATTTCTCACCAGCTAAGTCACATTTTGTACTGCCTACACACCTCTTGAGTAAATATGAACGCATTACTTATGGCTATCCAGCTCCATTGCATTTTGTCAATATGCAGATTTTCTACATGTAAATTGTCTAAACCTATAGATAAACCACTCAACAGATTATGTTTCATCACTGAAAAAAGAGAATAGCTCTTGACTGAGGACTACTGAGTTAGAATTGCACAAAGTCAAGGACGTTCCACTGGAAATGTCTTGACACTGATGATGTTTTTCCTTTAACTTAGGGAGGTTTTCTATAAGTGAAGAAAGAAAGTCTCCAAAGACAGAGCTGTGCCATATCTTTCTATTCTGCCAGGCCAAGATCGGTCTTTATAGTAATGAGTGCTTTGCAAAACATGCTACAAACTGGCCCTTAGCAAAGCAGAGTTACTCAGGAAATGATAAATCAAACTCCAAACTACTTGAACACAAAATGAAAGAATGTGGAGCAGTGCTACTTACAAAATTAGAATGTATGAAATATCCTGCTGTCTCAGAAGCAAGGGATATTTTGTCCCTTCAACTGGCATTAGCAGATGACATTTAGGAATACGCAGAGCATGCAAAACTAATCATCGTCTGTTCTATGTTCTCTTCATCCTCCTCTGGCAGCAATAATTGTGTTAGGGTTGATAGAGAATATGTTGCTGCCTAGTCCTATTTTCATTTTTTTTGTTGTACTTGATGTCCAGAAATTTAACTCCATGAACCCCTATGATTCTATGATTCTATGAACCCGCTGATGTTCTCAGCCCCCAAATATTTTCTATGACAGCAAGTCCTACAAGTTTATAGTCTACTGTATAAACTACTTTATCTGTCTCAAGTCAGTCTCACTGGTTTTGTTCGTTCTAGTGTTTCTAGTATTGAAAGGTTAATTCCATATTCAGTTTTATGCTGTCACATGACCTTGAACACTCATTTCCACAGCTACTGATTCTTTGCTAATATTTTGTATGGAATCTTTTCAAAGTTTCTTTCTTTGTATTGTTTTATAAAGCCAGTTCTATTTCCACTTGTTTCCCTTTATTTAAATATTTATTGACCGTATCTGTTCTGCCCTGACTTTGGCAGGCAAAATCAGTAGGTAACTTTAGAGAAGTCATACTGTCCCTTTTGCAACAGATTCTGCATGTGCTCAGTTTTCCTAATTGATATGAAAGACTCTGTCATCTTATCTGTGAAAGAAATCACAAGTCAGCCTTGCTGGTCTGTGTTCTCAGGAGCTTCTCTAAAACTTAGAAGTGGTGAGATACGCACACACAGCCTCTTAAGTTGTGTTGATAATCAAAATGTCTCAATTCCACAACCTTAACATGCAGATATCCCACTACAATCAGCAGGAATAAAGCCTAAGCTCCAGGTTATTTCAGGTTGGATGTCAGGAAAGATTTCTTCTCTAAAAGACTGGTCAGGCACTGGAACCAGCTGCCCCGGGAGGTGGTAGAGTCACCTCTCATTCTTGGAAGTGTTTAAGAAACATTTAGATGTTGTGCTAAAGGACGTGGTTTAGTGGGAAAATATTAGTGGCAGGTGTGTGGTTGGAGTGGATGATCCTGGATATCTTTTCCAGACTTGGTGATTCTATGATTTCATGATTCACTGAACAGGAGTGAATAGAGCATGTGTTCTAGGGTGCTGCTGATTTACAGCTTAAAAGCTTACTCTAGTGTTAATAATCAGTATTAAAGCTGAGGCCTCTGAGAATGTGGCATAGCAACGATTAGTTTACAAAGACTGACAATTAGAAGAAAAGTTTGGACACAAAATGATTTTTGTTTAGAACATGAAAACAGAGAGCAATCACCTGTAAAATATTAGCTGGTGCTAATATTTTTGTATGATACGAATAAGGACAGAGTTGACAACTCCTGAAGTCTTCAGCAGGACTTGTGCAAACTGGTGTATGTGTATGATGTTACATATCATTAATTCTTAATATTCTTCATAATAATTTCAAAAAGTATTGCAAGAAACAATGCATATCAAGCTGAGATTGCAAAATTGTTTTGAAAAACTCTTCCAAAGAATCAGACTGAAATTTTGTGTGGTCTTTGAAGTTGCATTCTAGCAGTAATGGGTAGCTATGAAACACACACCAAATTAAGTAAATATAGGAATTCTAAAAAACTTTTCAAACTGGCTTTTGTACTATCAGAAAAAGTTATCATTTTAATCCACAACTCCTGCCTGATCTAGTACTAATGGAAGATTCACTAAATTATCTTCATAAAGGTCAAAATGCTAATTAGGAGATTCTCTTCAGTGATAAATCAGAGATGTGGAACAAGTGATTAGATCAGCTTTTTTTGGAGTTCAATTACCTTTCACTTCATTTTTAAAACATAGAAAATAAGACCTGAATTTTGTGACATTAAATAGTTCTTTCTTTTTAATTGTATAGAAAACAATCTTGGAATTTTTCCATAACTTATATTTTAATTAAATTTATGTACATTTTTAACAAGTGACAGTAGTGTGTATTTATTAGTAATAATGCAATTAATGGCTGTAAAATAATTTAATACGTATCTTTCAAGTTGGTAAGTGCAGTAATAAACTAAACTACATGCATCCAAATGAAATGTGTTTGTCTAAATTACATGGAATTAAAATATAGCTTTGCATAAAGAACAATCAAAAACATAAAGTAATTTCAATAAAAAAAAAAATTAATCAGGCATGTGGAAAAGAAGGATCTACCAAGAGATTACAATTTATAGATACAATAGAATCACACAGAATCACAGACTCATAGGGGTTGGAAGGGACCTCTGGAGATCATAGAATCCAACTCCCTAGCTAAAGCAGGTTCCCTGGAGTAGTTTATGTAGGAAAGTGTCCAGTCCAAGTCCAAGTGGCTTTTGAATATCTCCAGAGAAAGAGACTCCACCACCTCTTTGGGCAGCCTGTTCCAGTGCTCTGTCACCTCAAAGTAGTTTATCAACTTCTCACAAAATCTTCAACATATTATGACTCTGTTCCTTCATCCAGGTCACTGATGAAGATGCCAAACTATACCAGACTCAGAGCTGATTCCTGAGCAATAATGCTAACTAGAGGCCTACAACTAGACTGCTCCACAGCCTCTGAGCTGTCATTTAGGCAGTCCACTGTTGAATTCACTCCTGACCCATCTATTCCACACTTCCTGAACTTATAGATTCATAGATTCATAGATACATTAGGTTGGAAAGGACCTACAAGATCCTCTAGTCCAACCATCCTCCTATCACCATCCCTACCCACTAAACTACTAAATCAAATCCCTTAGCACCTCATCTAAACGCTTCTTGAACAGCGCTAGGGATGGTGCCTCAACCACCTCCCTAGGCAGGCCATTCCAGTGCCTGACCACTCTTTCAGAGAAAAATTTTTTCCTCAAATCTAATCTAAATCTTCCCTGGCGCAACTTGTGGCCATTCCCTCTCGTCCTGTCATTATTTATCAGGGAGAAGAGGCCCACCCCCTCCTCACCACAACCCCCCTTCAGGAAGTGGTAGAGTGCAATAAGGTCTCCTCTGAGCCTCCTCTTCTCCAGACTAAACAATCCCAGCTCCCTCAGCCGCTCCTCATAAGACTTGTGCTCCAGACCTCTCACCAGTTTTGTTGCCCTTCTCTGAACACGCTCCAGGGCCTCAATGTCCTTCTTGTAGTGAGGGGCCCAAAACTGAACACCGTACTTGAGGTGCGGCCGCACCAGAGCTGAGTACAGGAGGAATCTGATTATATTAGGGATGTTCATAGAATCACAAAATGGCTTGGATTGGAAAGGATCTTAAGTATCATCAAATTCCAACCCACTTATCACAGGCAGAGTTGCCAACTGCTAGATGAAATACTAGTTCAAATTGCCCAGGGCCACATCCAACCTGGCTTCAAATACTCTCAGGAATCAGGCACCATGACAAAATCCTTGCTGAAGTCAAGGTAGAAAACGTACTGCTCTTTTCTCATCCATGACATAGAAGGCTACAAGACTGCTCAAGTATGATTTCCCCTGAGTGAATTAATGTTGACTACTCCTGATAACCTTCTCTTTCACTTGCTTGTAGATGCCATCAGAGTAAGTCATTCCATCACCGTCTAATGAGGTTCAACAAGGCCACAAGCCCAAATGCAAGATGTTGCGCTTGGGTCATGACAATCCCAGATATGTATACAGACTGGATAAAGAACTCATTGAGAGCATCCCTGACAAGAAGGTCTTGAGTACACTGGTGAAAGCTGGACATGAGCCAGCAGTGTCCTCTTGAAGCACAGAATGACAATTTTTTCCCAGGCTGCATCAACAGAGGGGTGGCCAGCATAGAGAAGGAGGTGATTGTCCCCCTTTGCTCTGCTCTTGTAAGGCCTCATCTGAAGTACTACATCCAGGCCTGGGGCCCCCAGTACAGGAGGCATGTTTAGATGTGAGAGTGGGTCCAGAGAATGGTCACGAAGATGATCAGAGGGCTGGAGCACCTATCCTATAAATAAAGGTTGAGAGAGCTGGGTTTGTTCAGTTTAGAGAAGAGAGGGCTCTGGAGGGGCCTCATTGTGGTCTTCCAATACTTAGAAAGATCTTATGATCAAGGGAGAGAGTCTTTTCACACAGACTTTTCACACAGTGAAAGGACAAGGGAGAATGGTTTAGAACTAAAAGGAGGAGCTTTAGATTAGCCATTAGTCAGAGGGAGATGAAGCAATGGCACAGGCTGCCCAGAGAGGTTGCAGGTGCCCTGTCCCTGAAAGCCAGCTTGGATGAGTCTCTCCTAGAGTGTGATGTAGTGCTTAGCAACACAGCAGTAAGGTTGGAATAAGATCATCTCTAAGAGCCCTTCCAACTCAATCCATTCTATGAGTCTATGATTCCCAGGGGTAGAGGCGAGCTGATTGGCCTGTGGTTTCCCAGGTAATAGCTATTAGTTTTCCTGAAATAAAAAATTGTTAAGAAAATATTTGCACTAGTTCAACAAACTGAAATACTAGCTTTCATCATTCTTATTTTCAATACTAATCTAAGACTTGTACTATACATTGCATGTGTATACTACTGGACAAAAAATAATACTCCTGAATTCCAGAACTGCAATGAGTTGTAATAAACACAGAAAGCACCTTAGGTCTAATGACAATACCGTTTAACATAAACATTTATTTTAACTGCAAGTTCAGTAAAATAGCAGGGGAGAAGAGATAAATTCCTACACCAGCTATTTCCACCTCACTGTAAAGATCAAAATGAATTTATTCATACTGAAAAAGCATGACAATCAGTAAGGATGCTGTATCCTTAATAAATGTTAACAAACCACAACAATTTGATCAAGTACTCGTTTTTCAACTCTCCCAGGTATGGTAAGATGTCAAGTGTCATATTCCACTAATACTTTCAGGGTACAAATTCTAAAAATGTATTCACAGGTTTGGTCTCTTATATACAAAGATATAGACATCATGCAAACTTTGCAACGATTTTATCAAACAGATACGTGCTCTCCCTGACACCTGAGATAAATGACAAATATGCAGGCTTAAAGAAACATTCTGAACATTTTTTTTCTTAATGGGGTTGTATTGGTTAATCTCAATTTTGGACTATCACAATGACAGGGCTATAAGCGACCTATAGAAATTATCTAGCCCAACCCCCCTCCACCAAAGCAGGCTCCCTAAACCAGGTTGCACAGGTAGGCATCCATGTCTCCAGAGAAGGATTGGATGGAAGGAAGGATGTGGAATGAAATGTGAGTGCTAAGCAAATACGTTCTTGTGGTAGTTCTGAACCAGCCTATGAAAACATACCTGATAATTCCACAAAAGAACAAAATCTTCATGAAGAACTGTGTATTAGCTTTTGAAAGAGTACGAAATCAAGAGGCAAAATCTGAGGAAACAAGATGTTTTGTTTTCTTGTCATATGCATAGACCATGCATGGTTTGACTCTGAGTTAGGTTATATCTAGCTACATTAACCAAGGAATCCAATAAAGAATGATTTCCACTTTGCTTTGAAAACATTTGTGCCATGTGATTTATAATCACTTCTACATTGCATATCACCACTAAAGAGATTTGAGCCTTTATCAAGAGATGGTAGTAGACCCAGTCTCAGAGGAAATTGGCTACATTCAACTCTTAACATTTAATATGGTGATAGTATGTCAATTTTTTAGTGTTATGTTAGCATGTATGATCTATTTTATTTAATCAGTATATAAGTTGTGTAACTGATTCAGAAATCTTATTCTTATAGCTGTGTCAAAACAGAAGTGACATGTTTGCTCCAAGCCCAGGGTGAGGAGAATAACCTAGCTGCCTGTGAGTCCTTATGCAGCTTTGTGAAGGACAGATATGTAACTTTGGAGCTTGACTGAAAGATAATAATAATAACCTTTTATCAAGTACATAAACTAATGATTAGTCTGTGTAATAGTCAAGGACTTCAAGAAAAGATGTGTCTATAAAAAAGCAAAAAATCATAATAAAGAAGAAAGAAACTGGAAGGCAGCAACTCATCAGGTACGAAGATCAACCAATATCAAGTGCAAGAGAGATAACCTTCTTCACTTCGTTGCTGCCATCTGCATGCAGCAACTCATCTGGTGCTTGCATTAGAGGTGGGAAACATATAACCAGTACTTAACTTATCACATTAGCACATGCAGTCTATTCTGCCCATTAGCCTAAAAATAATAGCTGTGTAAACATAACTTTTCTGTAGTCCTGCTTCTGTACAAGAAAGGGTTCCCAAACAAAAGACAGGGAAAAAACAAAATTCTATGGGACCTCTGCCAATAGCAATGAGTAAAAACACTTTGAAGGGATAGTATGTTAAACTGATACTTAACCTCCAAATCTGTGTAGACAAATAAGGACAAACTCAAGTAATTTCAAAAATGTGGTAAAATCTCCATATGCCTAAAAATAGGTAGAAGTCCTCTGATGGATGTTCTGTGCTTAAAACATAAAACTGATAGCAAGACTGATAGCAAGCATAAACTCACAGGTATTATATCACTAACCCAGTACAAAAGCAGTTTTATGAACTGAACATTGAGCAGACGTGTGTCTCAGGCGTGCCAAATAAATGAGCTCTGAGAAGATTTACAAATGCTGGAGTAGAAATGATAAACATAAAAATAGACAGGCAAGCATTCTCAATGAGACAAGTTGTACTAACTCCTCATATTTGCCACAGCTACTCATATGTTTTCTAAGCCTAATGTGATATGCCTCCAGTCTAACAGAACTTTTCTCAATAACTCACACTTCTAAAACTTAAATCAATTTTCTCCCTACATACTGTCAAAATGAATGTCTCAAGGCCTAGAAATTCAGTCTTTAATGACTAGTGCTACCAGCCACTGAAAGCAAATATCTGCTAGGTGGATGGAAAACAATATGATTTCATTTGATCCAATCAAGAATAGAACACATCTTTGTTTTAATGAACCTGAAGCTTCTTAGACATCTTTCGGAAAAGAATACATTGGCCAAACCTATGCATTGATTGGGCAAGAGATGCATGACAGGTTATCACTTGGTAGTCTATGATACATTTTAATCTATATGCTCACAGTTTCCTTCCCTTGAAAATCGAGCTATAATGGAAGAGACCACATAGAAGCAATCTGGATGAAAATATTGTTTTTAGAAAAAGCTTTACCACCAGCAGCACTCTCATGCCTTGCAGGCAAGACAGAAAAATACTAGCTGCTTCAGGATAACTAAGGCATGTTCCATAGGTTCTGCTTAGCTTAGGACCGATTCTCTAAAATCTGTTGAATCTAGATGTCTTGAATAGCCTAAATATTATATGTACATTATATTATATGCACCTTACCAGTCTATTTCTGGATGTGAAAGGTTTTGAGGGAAGAAAAATACGTAAAACTGGCTGTCTAGTAGGCTAAATTCAAAACACAGAGACAGGACAAACTACGAAACAAAATAATTGAGCATTCTAAAGAAAAATAATAAGAAAAAAGAAGGAAATAAATTACCTACTGGATCAGATAAAGGGACTGTCTGGTCCCATGTGTTTCCACAGTAATTGCTAACAGGATACCAAGGAAATAATTGTAGGCAGGGTTATTTGGTGCCTCCAATAAAACATTCTTCATATCCAACTACAAGAACTTTAGTAAGCTTTCCCAAACCAAGAGTTATCTTGTTCATTTAGCAGTTCCCTATGGATTGCTCTTTTATGTACTTGTCCATTCTTGCCTGCAGTCTTATTACTTTTAAGCAGCATGTCGTGCTGCCACAATGAGTTGTACAGAGCTATTCTTAGCTATATAAATAATAGCCTCCTGTAAATTTTAAACTATGTTGAATAAGTCTCATTTGATTCTCACTACTTGCATTGTAAGGGAACATTTACAATTAATACCTATTTCCTAATGAGATTTATAATTCCGTAGAACTTTATCATATCCTCTCTAGTATTACACCTACCCTCCCCCTGAAGTCATCTCTTTTCAAGATTCAATTGCCCTGGACTTTGGTCACATCCCTCTTTTTAACTTTTTCTTAACATTTTCCATTTCAACTATTATCTTTTTGAGATGACGAAATCAGAATATGATGAATACTCATGTGTTGATATTCAAGGTATGGGCAAACTAGGGATACTGCTGAGTTATGATGGCATTTTCTATCATACTTTATACATACTGTAAGTCATAATATTTAGTTTTCTTTTTAACTGCAACTGTGCACTAAGCTTATATTTTTGAAGAATTTTATTCCATCAAGATCTTGCTTCTGAATGGTAACAGTCAGCTTAGAGCTTTACATATCATTCATATGCAAATTTAGGATTACTTTTCCATTACAGATATCCATGCTCAATTTCATCTGCCATTTATTGTGCAGTCATTCTTGACAATTTTTCATCATCAGCATGTATTCCAGAACAAATCTATCCACTAGTGATATTTCTTGCTTATGAGTTCTGCTCCTTATTCCTGTTCTTCTCTCCAGTACTTTAACATTTTTAACAAATGAAGTGAAGAGAGAGGAAGAACAGAGGGATAATAACAACATATTTGGAAATAAATAGTTAAGGGTACCTTAAGAATTGGAGTTATGTTTCCATGGAAAACGTTATGCGTATGCTTCTATGGGTGTGACTGGGGATACTGAAAATAGTTCTTTACATTCATGAATTACTATCTTTTGTTACCCCTTTAGTACTAAAAATATATAAAAAAACTCTAGAATAGCTAGAGCTTAACCAGAATGATCTGTTCTGGGTGAGTGCTCTGAGTATGAGGAGTTTTTAATATAAAAACTTATATCTCTATTATACAAATACATACTGAAAATGTTTAAATCTTCCTATCTTCATAATCTTAAAGCCTCATAAACAAAAGCCCCAAAGTGAAAGTAGTTTTATAGCTACTGAGGTTGCTATAAAAAGAGATGCTTACAATTGATTACCTGAAAATAACTGTTTAATTGAATGAATTTTCCTTGTTCACTAAACAATTGCATCAGGTTTTTTTGTTTGTTTGTTTGTTTTGTTTGTTTTACTGTACTATATCCTGCTTTTAGTTCACTGCCATTTCCTGGGAATGCTATAGCTAATAGTAATGACTGATTTTGTTTTTCCTGAATTTGTGAGAGCAAGCAAATGATCTGAATTTTACACTGTCTTACACACTGACTGAGAAGCAAAATTGTTCTCCTTTACTTTCCTTCTAATCTTGTGAATTAGAACAATTGTATTAAATGTTGGCATTGGCATCCTGCAATATCTGTTGTTATAAGAATACCTACACTTGTTGCAGAAGAATAATTTTCAGTAATTTTGAAAAGCTCAAAAGGCTTATTCCTAGACATCAATGGGAAATATTTTCTCAACCTAGAGAACGTCCTGAAAATTATGTTCTGATCATTCTGTTGGAATTCTGTTGAAATAAACTAAAAGTCAAACCTTCCATCTTTACATCAGGAACTTACTGTCATTTTTTTCTCATATGTCAAGTAACTAACTTAACCACTGATTAGATGACTATCCTAGAGAGAGAAAAAATATTGGAAAATTGTTTTTTTCAATTTGAGCTGCTGATCCTTTAAATTTGGAGAAGAAAAACCTTTGAAAACTCTGAGATCTATAGAAAAAATAATACAGGAAAAACTGAAATAGGATTGATCCTTGTTTTGGATCATTAAATTGTTAGGCTGGAGTATTTGGGGGAGCTGAGCTATATTTTTTTTTCTTTAGTTCATTTCTCACATTTTTTCACTTTAATTCTGCTGGGAAGAAGTGGATGCAAAACAAATATCTCTCTAAGCTCTAGTGCTACTGAATTAGACACATTCTATATTAGAATACAGATTTATTATATTTATTCCCCTCATAAACATCATAATTTTTTGGTTGGGGAAAGGGTACAGGAGGAGAGCGAGGAAAAACTGTGGAAAATATAGATGCAACTTTCTTTGATCCTTCCTCAATAATTCCATGGATGTCACATCACCTTTATTTCAATTTCATTCCAATCACAGTTATAACACTTATACATTTACTAGTTCTTAATCTCTTTATGATGCGATAACTACTGAAGTAATCTAAACCATACTTGTTTATCACAAGGCTCATATAAAAATACTTTTAAGACACATGGGCAATTGGATAATCAATTGTATAATTGGAAAATTCATAGTTAAATATTTCTCCATCATGAATTTATGCCAAAGGATCAGAAAGGAAATGTCTTTTTCCCCATAGGTGATGGGGAGATTAAGATCTTTTCTTCAGGTAAAGGTTTTTGGATTTCCTTCTTTGGTTAAGTATGGGAACAGTCAAAAGTACAGATTTAAGAAAAAAACTATCCTCTAAAAGTCATATAAGATTATAATATTGAAAATACTTTTTATTTTTTCTTTTAGCATTTAACAATGTCTATTTGCAGAACATTCTATGCATATTTCAGCTTTAATATCAATTCTTACCAAGCAGGTTTTTAAACGTGGTCTTTTTTTAACAATGCAAAATGTCTTGACTTTATTGTTATAATACACTTCTTCATACTGTAGCTACCCAGCTTTGGAGACTCTTACATCAGTTGTTCTTACAGTACAGGAAGGCTGATCATGATTCTAAAAAAACAGAAAACTCAGAAAACTACTTTTATAACATATGGAAATGCTTTGTCACATAGCGTATCATTTATACATGCATATGTGTGTATATATATATTTATATATAAAACATTATTTCATAATCTTCCTCAAAACTCTGAGTGTCACCATTTTTTACTAAAGATAAATTATCAAAGGTGAAGATTCTGCAGTTAATTTACTTCATAATAATTATCAATATTTTTAACAAGCAATAATTTACTTCATGATTTAAAAAATAAAGCAGAAATAAAAGCGGAAGGGGAGGGGAGAGGGGAGAAAGGAAGAGAAAGAGAAAGAGAAAGAGAAAGAGAAAGAGAAAGAGAAAGAGAAAGAGAAAGAGAAAGAGAAAGAGAAAGAGAAAGAGAAAGAGAAGAGAAGAGAAGAGAAGAGAAGAGAAGAGAAGAGAAGAGAAGAGAAGAGAAGAGAAGAGAAGAGAAGAGAAGAGAAGAGAAGAGAAGAGAAGAGAAGAGAAGAGAAAAGAAAAGAAAAGAAAAGAAAAGAAAAGAAAAGAAAAGAAAAGAAAAGAAAAGAAAAGAAAAGAAAAGAAAAGAAAAGAAAAGAAAAGAAAAGAAAAGAAAAGAAAAGAAAAGAAAAGAAAAGAAAAGAAAAGAAAAGAAAAGAAAAGAAAAGAAAAGAAAAGAAAAGAAAAGAAAAGAATAAAAAGAAAGAAAAGCAGAAAAAGTTGAAAGGGACCTTAAAAGATTGTTCACTACTACTGTTGAACTTCTTCAGGACTAACCAAAAGTTAGAGTATGTTGCTTTGGGCTATATCCAAATGCCACTTGAATACTGACAGAAATGAAACATTGAACAGCTCACTAGAAAACCTGTTCCAGTGTTTGACCACCCTTATGGTAAAGAAAAATTTCTTGATACTGTAAAGAAATATTTCCGTTCTGGTGCATTTCTTTACAGCGTTCCTTCATGCTCTGTCATTGGTGACCAGGGCAGAGACAGGCACAACCCTCTGCATTTCCCCTCCCCAGGGACTTGAGGGGGGAAATGCCACTTGGAATCCTATTCTTCAAACTTTACCAGCTTTATTGTACTCCTCTGAATGTTTTGAAGACCTTAACATGCTTTTTGTATTATAAAAATCACAACTGTGCACAATATTCAACGTGAGGCCACAGTAATATTAAATATAGACATAGAATCACTTATTTGAATAACTGGCAACGCTGTGCTTAGTACATCTGAATGTCCATTTTGAGAAAGATGGCTGAAAAAAGATTGACACTAACTAGAATAACTCTAGAATAGAATAACTCTAAATATTTCAAAATACATCAAATTCCTCCTATTTATTCCAACCAAAACAATGCATTGGATTTTATCATTCTTTCAGACACTATAATGGTTTTAAATATCCTGCAACTCAGTTTCCAGATATTTTGCTATTTATTGGAAGAAAAGAGAATTTGAAAAATGACACAAACACATCCAAAAAGAAGTAAGGAAAGTCAACCCTCTTCCAATTCTTTAACAATCTTTTTAATCTGAAGTAAGATAAAATAATCAGATTCCTAAGACTGGGTGTCTCAACAGAGGGAAATGGTGCACTTTTGCTCTCTTGTCTGCCATGAACTGTGGTACTAGTAAGGGAGTTCTACAGAAAACTCATCAGATTTGTCAGATGTATAATGCTATTGTTTGTCTTTAGAGCTCTCCACTCCTTCTGAAGTGAAGTTTTGGTTTTATCACATACAGTCAGATACACCAAAATTAAAGCCTGTACAAATTAAAAAAAAAATTTAAAGGAGATTTTATAAACCTTAAAACAGATCTTCATGTCTCATTTTTTTTACAAAAAGCAGACAAACAAAAAACAGTTATCTTCAAAACAGTTCAGGGCAAGCAGTTCCTGCCAATTTCCAAATCTGATTACATCATCCGTTCAGCATGCCATCCCTCTAATTCTCCTTCTATTGCAAATAAATCTCATAATGTTTTCCATATCGTCAAAGTCTGATTACAGCAGTTCTAGGGATACAAGATAGATAACATTTATTGTATGTTGTATTATCTTTTATTCAGACCTCCTGGAGGAAAAGCAATCAAGTTTCTAGAGCACAAAGGCCATTTTCAGGTTTTTTGGGTGCTCTGACTAGAATATCTTAAGTTATTTAGGACCTTTAGTGAAATTTCTGCATCTTTCATATCAGACAGGGATACTTGTGCCAGATATTGCCTCTCAGAATATTGTATGTTACTTTTACTTTTCAATCAAATAGTTTTTTCTATATAAAGAAGAACAAACAGGTTACTATGTTCTCCCACTGAATCCTAAAAATGCAGTAGCTCCTCTGTGTTTGGGTTACTTTCTTTTTTTCCTTAAGCTTTGAAAGGAAAGAGCCTTGCTTTGTGTACTACAGTGTATAAACAATATGTGTGTTATAATGAACCTTAACATTTTTTACAAAGAGTTCTGCATTATCAGAATTTCCCCATGAACTTCTTGTTTTCTCCTTGGATCCATCCTCCTGAGACTTTTTATTCTTTCAGACTAAAATAAAGATTCTATAAAAAATATGAGATCAATAGAAAGCTTTTTGCATCATTCTCCCAAAACTGTTTGGAGTTAGAAGCCTTTGGCTCAAACATTCTTCCAGGAGAAATAGATACTCAGCTTTCAAATTAAGAGAGAGGCAGAAATCTTGAATATGTAAATATGTAAATTAGATAATTAGGATTATCTAAGTGTCCAAAGTGACCTCAGTAACTCCCCTAGTCCTACATGAAAAAAAATTATTTTACTGCAATTCATCTTAATAATGTAAATCTATTGTAATTTTAATTATAGATGGGTATGACTTATCATGGTACATGGGTTGAGAAAGGGTTGACAGATTACTGACAATTAGAACTGAACAGCCAATTCACAGTACTCAGGAAAAGTCCTCAGTTTGTGGCTTACACCCTTAGTAAGACGTTTTTCACATAAAAAATAGATTAATATCTCAGTATTAATCATTGCGCTGTTTTGTATTTGCTGATAAATTAAGTCACAGTGCACAGTCCAAAAATAAAGATTCACTTGAAGCCCCTTTAGGTTTTGTTGTTAGATAAAGTATTAAAATACTTAATAAAATATCAAAAATATTTATATCAAGTTCCATTTCTGAATAAAAGCAACAAGAAAACAGCATAGAACTAATGTTCTACTGTTGTCTGGAAGGCAGATTCTTTTACTTGTTGTGCAGTAAGCCAATCTCACACAGAGATGAGATATTGACTTACTGCAAAGTTGTGTAAGGTTGACTGGTGATCTTCCAAAAAGATATCACAGCCCAGGATTTTCTCAACACTGTTTTAATACATATTCTTATCAGTTGACCACTATCCAGCCTACAGTTAGTCAGCTAAATATAGGGTTGATCTCCCTACCTGTAGGTTGCATGCTATTTAACCACATGTTAAAGGCAAGGCTGGATATGACTCCAAGAAGCCTGGTCTAGCATCTGGCAAACTTGCCTACACCAGGGAGGTTGAAACCAGATGATCTTTAAGGCCCTTTTCAACACAGGCCATTCTAGGACTCTATGATTCTTCAGAATGTTCATATGTTTGGATACAAGTTTAGTCATTACATTGCAATTAACTGTTCCTCTACTTAATCGCTTCAGCAGTTTCACGGATGATCATCCTGACCTAAATAAAGTATGTATTTGCTACATCTAAGGATGCACATACAAAGATTTGTACAAACATAAGTTTTTACTGACAACATTACTCACTATTCTAATAAAATGAAATTTGATGGATATTTGCTATGGGTAAAGCAGGAATTCAAGTCATCAGGTGTGGATTAAAACTGAAGCAGCTGTGGAGACAAAAATCTGATGATCAAGACATTGAACTATAGGCACACAAAGTTTTTAGATGAGAACAATCACAACTTTCTTCTGCAATTGCATTTTCTACTGCATTCTTCTACTTTATTCTTGTTCTGTCAGACTAGCAAGTAAAACTATGAGTTGCTTGTGACATTTTAATCCACTGAATTTTGTTACTAATCATCTTAATTATACCAGTTGCAAACACAAGTACTTCACATAGACATATTCTTCATGTATCTCTTATGGAAGGCTCATGAAAACTTAATGATATATATTCAGAGCTGTTATTAGTGAAGTGGTCAGTAGGACAGTCTTTGGGATTTTGACAAGATTTTTTTTCTGATAGCAAACTGGCTGCCAGTACTTCAGGACTGTTCTGAGACACAGTGTTATGGGTCTACTCCACTCTTTTGAGAAGTCTGCAAACTAGCTTAATGTGCTAGAGGATAGAAGTCAGAAAAAGTTCAAGATGAAAATACTCCCATATGGATGAAAAAAATCATACACAACTATTAACTACAGAATTTTTCCTGAGGGAAGTCAGCAGAAAAAGTACAGAGAAGACAGGAACCCATGGGATCGTGCACAAAATCCTCAGCTTGTCAGGTTCACTCTTATGATCATAATACCTCTGGTATGACAGAGATACAAATATTGTTATTTTAAAATTCTCCTTCCTCTAGTTGATTTTTTCCCACTGTTGAATAAAATATATTGTCAAGACAGCTGTCAGTCACCCTGCCATTAGTCACAGTTATCTCAAGGGAGGAGACACAGATTCCTAAAATACTCACACCCTCAGGGAAGTAAACAATAGGTTCAGAATGGGTAGGAGTTCATGAATTGCAGCACAAAAGAAAGAGCTGCAAGCTTTCACTCCAGGACAAAAATGTAGCGAAGACCTTAAGAGCAATGAGAAACATGCTGGAATGAAAACTAAAAGACAGTGAGATTTAATTTGTGCTCTAACAGTACACACCACCTTATAAGTGTTTTTCTTTGCTTACCAGTGCCAAATATTTTTTGGAAATCTAAGCAAGAAAATAAGTAAACTCTGGATTAACTTTCATTATTGACATGCCTTCTAAGACACCTGTATAAAAGATGTAGTCCAGAAAATATAGACTCTTTCCTCTATATCACAATTCCTTTATCAACATCTTACATGCTTTTAATTTTAAGCAGAAATCTCAGAAAACTCAGAGCTTGTACTACAAGACCCAGAAGTGTATGTCTTATGTTAACAATTAAGTAGAAGAGTTGTGCATGTATGCATGCAAGAATTACATTTCTCTATAAATATTACTCTGAGTGATGTTCAGAAAAATGTTCATCAAATAAAGAACAGATTACAATGTAGGCTGCTTCATCTGTTATCTTTCTTCCAAAATGGCTTGTATATACATATATAGATAGATAGATAGATATAATTAACTGAATACAGGAAAAAAAATATATGGACATTGGGAAGTACTACTGGACAGAACTCTTTCATGGGAAAAGGAAAAAAAATGAAGACATAAATCTGTCACTAATTAGTTAAAAAAAATAAAGTAGATTTAATTCATAGATCAATAGCAAATTGAAGCACCTTTAGAATTTAGTCATACTCTGTCCTTTAAATCAATGATTCTTAAAGCTCAGACTGCACTTAAGTCAAGCTGGGAATCTGATACCTAGAAGATAGTTAGGTTGCAATGTTTTTTGTTCATTCTCTCTCCCATTTTTTTTCAAATATTTTTCTGTAAACCCCTCTAATCAGAAAATTGAGCAGCTGAGTGATGTTTAAAGAGCCAAATGCTCCTGGTTTCAAGCTAGGAAATGGAATAAAATGTCAAATTTTATGTATTTTACCATGCCCTTGCCCAAAAATATTTAATATTTGCTTTTTGTGGCTACGGTAATTATGATAGTTTTGCAAACTCAAGGAAACACTTTAGAATAATTAATTTACATCCTTTTATGTCATCTGTAGTAAGGCAGGACTCAAAAATATAGCTATTTCTATCCTAATCTGGGGGGAATGGGAAGGGACTGACTGCAGACAGGGAACAAAACAGGACACAAGTAATCTATAGAAGCTCTGCAAATACCTCAACTAATGCTGTAATACACAGTCTTTCTAAATAGGGCCATATTTCAGAGGCAGGCTGTCAGCCTAAAGAAGAGGCATTAGAACAGAAGCGATTCCGCAACCATGCATAACTGTTTAAATAAAAAGCACTAAAGTTGTTTCAAAAGTATACATTTGGAAGCAACAATATGACACCTCTGTCTACTAATTTAAAGGGACTGGACACATGCAAAGTCTTAAGGGATATATATAAATACAAAAAGATTCAAGACAGACTCAGCTAATCTTTGACCATGGCCCAAGTATTCTTCATAGAAGTAATCGAACTTCAAAAATAATGAAGATATGTAACAGTGCACAGTCTTGAAACTAACACTCCCTGCCAAGATCACAGCATTGTATTCATACAACAATACTGCTACCGAGTGAGAGCAGCCTAACTTCTAGATAGCTTAAAAAGTAGGTAGGTATATTATGGATCTTTAGGCACCCATTTGACTTTCATTCTTGATTTGAAGAACGTGAAATATTCAAGCATTCAGAACAGTCTGGAAATTATGTTACAATTTACAAAAAAAAAAAAAAAAAGCAATTAACAACAATAAATAAATGAATAAATTCTTAAATAGTACAAAAAGACAACAGTACAAAATGCCTTTTTTGTCAAAAATAATTTGGAAATAAAAAAAATATGTCACAAAAGCACTCAGTTCATTGACCAATCTTCTTTTGTTTTCAAGCATGAAGATGATGTGGCATGCACAGTAATGTGCATTATGTTATCTCCTTTTCTGTTGTCTTTTATCATAAACCTTCTGATGTGGAGCATGTCACTGAATATATAATCATTCTCATTCACAGCTGACAATTTTGAATTTCTAAACTCCAGAAATATCACAAATGCTTATGAAAGTACCATCCCTACTCCTGCTCTGTCTCATAAAACTTAATCATTTTGAATTTATAAGGTTTTTCCTATAACTCCTCTAAAATCGCCAAACTCATTTTTCTGCTTCCAAGTGGGGTATGCCTGTGAAAGACAGAAACTGTTTTCTTTTGTCTCAAAGTTTGCTTCGTAAGGCCTTTTCTGGTGACAAGACTCTGACTGATAACTGCCGGTTATCTGGATGGGTGTTATGGTGCCATTGTCTCTGCTTACGGTTGTAAAGATAAGCAGAAATAGGTGCAAATAGTCTTTCCCGTGGGAGTACGGCTTGGAGAAGCTTACCACCACAAAGACAATGCTCCTGCATGGCAATGAAGGCCACATCCGCTGCTGGCTTATCTGTTGGGCCAGACATGTCACACACAAATAATCTCCTGAGAAATGGGGATAAAAGGCCTTCACTGAACTAAGGATTTTGGGAGAAGAACTTTCAGAAAAGAACTTGGGAGAAGAACTCCCAAAGAAAAGATCTTTGAGGAGAACTCCCGAAGAGACTTAGGACGGACCCCGAGGCCTGCTTGCTGCCATCTCCCATCCCCCGCGGTGACCGGACAGGTTCCTGAGATCAACGGACCTACTACGAACCTCGCTGGATCCACGGTGGTGATTATATCTCTCAAGTTTCCTTGCTTTTCATCTCTTTTCTATCGCACACCTTCCCTTCCCCATATCCCTAAGCAACTAGTATTTGTAATAAACTGGTTGGGCTAACATTTGACCCGTTGTGTCTTAATCTCGCCCTCGGGTATACATATACATATAAAGAACCTCGTCTCCCTCCTTTATATTGGAGCGTGACAATGCCACTGACAAATTCTGAAAGAAATTTGTGATACGGAAACAGATTTTTGAGCTCACAAGGAAGTAAAATTGATTTCAAGAGGAAAGATCTTGAAGTTTAACAAATAATGATATCTGCAGTGGTAAAAACAAAGAAAAAAACAGATTAAATTGATCATAATAGATTTTATCACACTTTGCATCCATCTATAAAATTCTCTATGTGGAGATTTGTATCTGGTAAATGTATTGACCAACTCATATCTTCTTTATTGAAAATCTTCTATATCATTCATAAAAAGGTAGTCAGATTTTGCTTTATACTGATAGGAAAAATGCACCTGACTTCTATCATCAATAAACCTTGCTTCACAGTGAAATAGTGCCTTTGAGAAACCAAAGTAGTCATAATTTATTTTCTTTACCTTTGCACAGACAGCTCTTATGTGCCATCAATGTTATTTTCACATTACAGGATCAATCTATTCTCTTCTGATTGTTTTAATGTTTACATAAATAGACCATCCTTTTCTGCCAGTGATCTCTTCTGATCACACTGCATGCGTCACTTACCTCTCCTTGACATAACTGTTAACACTTTCTACTTCAAGGATGAATGTGGTCTTATAATGCTTGTATACCCCCTTACAGATACTTCTGGGAGCTACACAACATCATGCTGCAAATAAAAACTATTTTTGTACTCCTGATTTGTCAATAGATCCTTTTTGTTCAAACATTAATTTGCTCAGTTTTTGGCTGCATCTACCTTTCAAATGACAATTTTCTTTGGACAAAGCTGAACAGAGTACACAACTGTGCCTTTTGCTGTCATAGCACTTAATTACTTTATGTATCAACTATATTTCACTGGCTTTAACTCCATCTAAAAAGTGTGACTGATATTTATTACATTTCTTCTGTGATCAACTTGCCTGATATTATCAACCTGAGATCTTGCCACATCTTTCTGCCTTGGCTGAAACTGTTTCAATGTATCAGTTGCTAATGGACTCCCAAATATCCAAGAATATCCTTTATGTGCAACATTTAGCCTGCTGAATTTGTGTTTCCTTGAAAGAGAAGTGAGATATTCAAAATTATAAATCTATTTTGACTTGTCAATATTTGTCTTTTCAGTAGGAAATAGTGAAATTACTGTTACCTGAAAACAAAGTATAAAACCTTGGAATACTGTATGGCTGTCTCCAAATATCCTTGTCATGGTCACTGGGATTCAAACAAGAATTTCTCATTGTGGTCATTTACAAGCCTTTGACTCAAGGAAAAGGCATAGTGCCTTCAGAAATAACCCTTCTTTTGTTCTTGATGTACATCTCCACATCCAGCAAATATTATTCAATGACGTGCAGCTATACGCAAGATTTCTCTTGAGATTCCGCTCGCCTTTTATAACATCTAGACAATGTTCAGCTTGCAGTATACACCACAAAATGTGAGAGCATGTGCCATGAGCAGACTGCTGTAAATCTTAGCCAAGTAAACAGACAATTGTGAACTATGGAATAACAAGAGAAAAAATTTAAACAGAGGGTGTGGTGAATGAAAACATGGAATCTGTATTTAATCTAAGTCTGAAAAATTGACCTTGTAATAAACAAGTTGGCTAAGGAGAAAAAAGAACATTATGAGAAGTGGAATTCAGTCAGATATTTTTTACCTATTTGAGTACTGTGGAATGAAGTAAGCACTGGAGCTTCCTGAGGGTAAGATACAAGTAAGGTGCAATTAGCAGTCATGAGAAAAAAATGTTAGAGGCTTTACTGCTCTAGACACATCAAAGCTACAGTAAAACAGGAATTATAAAGAGGGAGTAAAACTGTGTACTGAGTAAACTCTGGCTGAAATGATTCCAAAGAGACAAAAAGTATACTAAGTTGAGATGGCTGAAAATCAAATGAAGATATAATGGATAAAAGCACCATTTTCACTTCTGAAAAGTTTCAAGATTGCATAGCAGTAGAGGTGATCATAGAAATTAAACATAGTGAGTTACTGCATTTACTTTAAATATATAGATATTGACATACACATACATATTCAGACAAACAAAAAAAAATATGCTAAATAGAAATTTCACCACACAGAGAGTGATTAATCACCATAACCTAAAGGGAAAATGTGAACAGCCTCCTTTGGCTTCTCAAATATATGAGAGGTAAAATAGTCTCAAAATGTTCTCAAAAGACTAATCAAACACTTGTCATCCTTTGATCTGTCAACTAAGTAAACTAAATGAAACAAAATATAATAGTCTGTGCTTTGAAATGCCATATCATAAACTGGCTCTCTCTTCTATACTCTGCTCTTCAGAAATGTAGATTTGGGACAATACAAAAGGAAACTTGGATTATCAATATAAAATACTTTGTTTTTTGTAAAAGATCTTAAAAAATACTTAAAAATATTTTTAAACCTGCATCTCTTCCCTATGTTGAAAATGTATTTGTCCTCTTTGAATTTCATTTATTCACCAAAAATGACTACTCGTGGAGTAGGGTCACAGGTCAGAAAATATAATCTAACCATCCCTCTGGGTTCACTCTGATTCTAAGCCCTAGAGTATAGAATTGAGTAGAAAAACTCTTTATAAATACTGTTATGTAGACTATCAATTTTGACCCTAAGTAGTTGATGAAAAGACCTGTATATTAACAACATCACATTTTGAAGAGTACCTGTGACACTTTGATAAGAGCATGACAGTTTCTGATGAAAATAAGAAATGAGAAAAGGATTACATCAACTGAGATAGATGATCAGGTAATTTTAGTTTGTGCTGATAAGTATCACAAATTGTGCTGATGGACTGATAATTTCCTTCTTTTTTTTAATTGAATGCAGAGATAGAAAAGAAAAACAATCAAAGGTGGTTGAAGTAAGTGACAGATATTTATAAGACCTCAATGTGTAACACTCTAAATGTCTTTCACTGAGGCATTATTCTCCTGAATTGTCTCTTAGTACCTAAATTTGACCCCCCCCCCAAAAAAAAATGGAAATAAATACTATTTGAAAGTAGTATGATTAGAAGGTAAACAGAACAAACAGACCAAAAATTCTATTTCAAGAAAACCATAGGTAGACTGTAAACTCAGTTTTCATGCTTTGAAATGTCACGACAAATCTGGCTCACAGAGACTGATGTCTTTCCATGAAATGTACATAATTTAAGGTTACTTTATTCTTAGCATTCAATTATGAGTTATATCATAAAACTAGATAGCATTTCTATATTTAAAACACTGACCAAAATACAGCAATGTATTTTTGCATTTTTGTATTTTACAATGACTTTTCAGTCACTGTATGTAATACCCATTCAAGTTTTTAAATAGGAATAACTAATTTTGCATTTATTTGTCATCAAGCAGTAGTCATTCCTATTTTTATTAGTGTATCATCAAAGTAATATGGACTGAATGAAGTACTTTTGACTGTAAATTAGAGAAGTGTCTGGGGCAGCAGCAGCATCCTTTTCTCCCTTTATCCAAAGTGTTACATATTTCAAATACTTCATTTTAATAGATAACTCATTCCAGTCAAGCACCGCTTTAATTGCAGTGTGCCCAAGCTGAAATGCTCCAGAAAGGAAAAATCAATGCCTTAGTAAACCTGCAATACAATTTAGTTAAATTTTGCCTGTTTATAGAATCTGATGAGGGTTGCTCTGAAAGTAAAAAATATTTTATTATGTTCATCTGACATCAGGGGTGGATGGTGGTGGTATGGCAGTAGAAGTTGAACCTTCCCACCAATATTCCATTACATTTTGTTGCTGCGTGACAGATGGCAGCAGAAGGACAGTCTCACAAAATTTTGTTTGACATAGAAGTACATGAGAAGCAAAGGTGTGGAACTGAGTTCCTTAATGTTGAAAAGACTGCATTTACTGATATTCATTGACATTTGCAGAATGATGATGGATATCAAACAGTGAATCAGCACAATGAGGCAGTCGGTGATGCTTTTCAGCAATGGCAACAGTGATATTAAAGACAAGCCACATTCCAGATGGCCATGCAGAAATGTCACAACAGAAAATGAAGAGCATGTCAATCACCTCATCCACACAAATCAGCTAATGGTGGTGACTATGCTGAAGAGTACTGTTTTGTAGCTGAGAATTTGCTCTATCAAATAATGTTATTATGCTCCTTTTCTGCTGTAGTTTCCATGGAAATAAATAAGAGGCATTACTTTCAGAGCAATCTACATATAAAAATGGTAGATTAAGAATTTTTTTTTTCCTTCCTGAAGTCTGAAGTGTTTGTTTGCATTCCTGTTTCTTATCAGCATCAAACTTCAAATGCAACTTTATAAAGTCACTTTTTTTTTCTTTTTTACTTTTTTTCTTTTGGTATCCCATCTATAAAAGCAAAGTATAAATTGTTTTCTTATGTTGAATATATCATAGTTCCCCATACCAGTGTATATTTACTGTGAATTATAAAGACCAATGTAGACATTAACTATATAAATAAGCCTTGCTGATTGGGTATAAAATGTAACACTTGTTAAAAAAAAAAAAAAGGAAAAAAGAGAATATACTTAGAAGTGTACAACGCACATTTAGTACTTCAGAAATATCTTAATACTGTGTCTAAATTCAGCTAATCCATGTTAGACTCGGAATGAATTATAGAATACATTCTATAATGACTGATACATTTACCTCACATGTACGTTTTCCTGTACCTACAATGGCAACTGAAAGTTTATACACATTCATTGTCCAGTAAGAAAATACTGCTATATAGAGACAGACTTTTTACAGTGCTTGAAAGTAATTTCTGATCCATTATTGCAGGAACTAATAGATCATAGCCTGTTCCCAGCACAACATAAAAGGTTAAATTTAAAAGGATTAGAACAGTCACTAGATGTTTTTTCAAATTTCTCACTATTTTGCTACCCCTTGTGAGGATTAATTTATTTTTTCTTAAAGCTAAGTATATAAGACACTGCTTTTAACTATCAAATATTTTACAAAATATGATGAGACTTTTTGGAAACTAAATACATTCAGAAGATTTTTAATGCCATCAGGACTATCACTGCTTACAACAGATCCAGATAAAAGATTAGGTTTTACAGTCACTTACTGTTTTAGTTTTGTTTTTTATTAAACTTCAATTTCCTGATATCAGATACATCTGTTATTTAAAATAAGGATGTGAGATCTTAAGATGAGATCTTGAGCACTACTAACAGAAGAGAAATGTACGTACCACAAGAATGCAAATAAAATTCCTTGAGTTATTTCATCTAAACACTGGTAGTGCAATTTAGGGACCTGTACTAGAAGAACCATCCATGTGACGTCCATTTTGTGTAGAGAGCATGAAAAGTGAACAGCCATTACACTCTCTTTGAACAGGCTGACTTCAGGAAAGAAAGGATTTGACAGTAGGGTTTGAATAAGATAATTAGTATTCATTGTTTCCTTCTTTTCTTTGCTCTTGTAATTCTATCTCATTACCTCTTTACATTCTCATGTTTCACTATTACCTTTGATGTATTAACTCCTTAAACTTCAAATAATAGATCTGAAGAGTCAGAACAACGTACTGTAAACTGTCAAGGGTTATCCTTGTCCTATGGTAATACCAGAATGAACGCATTGCCTATCATTCCTCCCCTCAAGACTGCATTTCCTCCTATTACTATCTAATAAAAATGAGACAGTGAAATATCCCAGGCTGACAGCAAAAAGCCACTTAAAAAAAAAAAAAAGTGTCTCTCTAACTCTGCTAACAGTGCCAGGTTTTGATTATAATTGTGATTCCAGAGATACTTCTCACAGACAAATCTTTGATGCTCAATATTTTCAGACAAGCATTCATGCCCTCATTTAATACAACTACAATTGCATATAGTTACGATGCTAAATATGAAAAAGTTTGGTTTTCCGTCTGAGATCCAGCAGTTTTCTTTATTTATTCATTTCTTCTTTTTACTGTCTGTCTACATTGTCATGTATCTGCATTTTTAGTATTTTTGGAAGAGGTTAAACTGCTTTCTTGAGTTACACAGTTTAAAAAAGGATGAACTTCAGCTGTCATGTAAATAATAAGAACAATAGAATAGATACTAGGGAACAATTGACATAGAGTTGTAAGTCTTTCACTAGACAGTCACTTCCTTGTTCAAACAAGTAGGGAGAAAAAGTACATGGAGAAAGTGAGAAGGAAAAAAAAAGCACATTCAAATAAAACTAAGATCGTCATAGGATTATACAGTATGCTTCATCCTTTTCACTTGTGCTTCAAATCTTTTATGATTTGCTGTCATTGCTGAGCTACTTAATATACTTTTACAAATTCAAGTGATACTAGAACATATTTGTCAATTATGACTTCCTTTCTTCTGTTTCAGTCAAAAAAAGATGCATTTGTCTTCATTTTTTTCTTAATTTTTTACTTTCATTAAGGTAGCCAAAGCTGAGAGTATTAATATTGATCAAAAACTCAATAATTCATCCTCCATAGCATTCAAGAGAAAAGACTGATTTGGCAAGCTTGTTCTAACCTGAAGCTGCTGCCTCTTTCATGAAGAAATCCAGATATACTCACATGCCACCTGTCAGCTTTCTGCAAAAAAGCAAATGAAAAATAATGATTAATAAGAAGCAGCCTCTCTGTTGCCATTGTAATGAGTGGAGCATCTCTTCTTGATTAGGAAGAGTGGTTTGTTGTCCTCCTGAAAGACTTGAGGATTAGAAAGAAATATTCAATGTTAATAAATACAAAATAATGCACACAATTGTATCACATTATATAATGCAGAACATTTAATGACATTTACTGTCAGAGAGTAGAAAAATAGATTGTCTCCTAAGGGAAGGTAGGCTTGGATTCAAGGGCAAACATCAAGCAATGCTCCAAACGATAGGGCACAGTCCCATGGCAACAAGGGCAGATAGGGTGGTGACTGCTCATGGTCCTATCAACTATCCAGTAAGCATTATGCAAACACACAGTAAAATAATAAGTCCACAGCCACTTCTGGAAATCCAGAAAATTCAGAAATAGGGTAAAGAAAAAGCAGGATAAGGAGGATAATAGGGAAGTGGTGACTACCTCTTAGAGACAGACACTGGAATTTCTTGGCATCATTTTAATACAAAACGATTTCTTATTCAGTGTGTAATTGAAGTGTAGAGAATATTATCACCAGAATTAATGGAGGTCAAAGGAATATGTAAATTCAGAGTAGATTAAAGTGAATTCGTAAATATTAAGTCCACCAGTAGCTACCTGGACCCTTACTCCTAAATTGTTGACTGCTGAATTGCAGTACTGGAGATTACTCTGCCTACTCTTATGTCATGATATTCACTAGCTGTCACTATCAGCAGCATGATGGCTTGGTTGGTACCTCAGTTTTCTTGCAACAGCCTTTTTATTCTTTCAACAGAAAGGATTTATGTCATAACATAATGTCAAGAGCATGAAAGACCTCATTGCAAAATCAAGAAATAGAAACAAAATACGCATAGGCACTGAAGTCAACCAAGCTAAGGCACAGACCAACATAACTATTTTAAAGCTAGCTACCAACCACTCAAAAACTTTATAAGCATCTAGATAATATACCTCTATGTGAGAGGATTAAATAAGACATATGTTAAAAATTGAAAAGAATAAAGTAAATAGATAGAAAGAGGACTTCCAAGAGAGTCTGAACAGAATAAAACCTAGGGCTGAATGTAAGCACTCACAAAAAAGCCTTCAAACTCCAATAATTAACTATCTTTCTCTGCTAAATAGGAACTAATAAAAGACAGTGAAAAAGTATGCAGGAAGCTGCATGACCAAGGCAAAATATCAGACAGAATCTGATTGAAGAATCTGAAAGGAATGACCAAGGATCTGCAGTAATGCACATAATACAAAAACATATCAACCTTCAGTGTCACAGTTCTACAGAAAGATGAGCTGAATAGTCATAAGCAGCTCAGAAGAATATTGCTGTCACTTCCAGGAAATGATCACAGCAGACTGATTTTAAAACAAAGGAAAACAAAGAGGGGAAAAAAATGTAAGAGAAGAGGCTATAGATGTCAAGAGTAGAGACATAATGCGCTGAATAAATACAGTTTTTTTGAAGGTCCTAGAAGATATGCTGAAATTCAAAATGCTAATGACTATTAACTTGCATAGTTCTGAAAAAGTGGTTTGGATGTTCTACTTGCAGCAAATCCACAGAGGGTAATGACTGGCTGTCAAACACAAATAAATTTAACAAGTGTGGTGTGTTAACTTGGATTACACTTAACTGTCCATCCACCCGTTCACTCACTTTCCTGTTCAGTAGCATGTGCAAGGAAAGCAGGAAGGACAAGAAAACCCACGGTTTGACAGAAAGACACAGAGATCACTTACAAGTTATACACATAGAAAAAATTGACTCGAACTGTGGAATATTAATTTATTGGCTATTTATATTAATATTTAATTACTGATTTCAGTAGTGTGAAAGTACCCACACTATGCCACCTACACCCAATACAGCAAGAAAGTAAGCCTTTTTGAAGATAGCATATTTTGTCTACACTTGAGTCAAACATTCATTAATTATTGACAAGCATAAAAAGCAATTATTCTGACCTGTTGATCACATTGCAAGAACAGGGTTTGAAAGAAAAAAACATGGAATATCTTGGACCGTGAATCAGAAATGTAAAGACTTGGATACTGAAGGCAAATACTGAATAAACATTAACTGAATTGCAGAAACTGGGAGAAAGCATAATAGGTAGCTTTAAATAGACATAACTAAAGTTTAGAGCAGTAATTCACAATAATTCATTTTCTAACCAATGGTTTTAATAGGAAACCCAAAATTCTCATCAAATGAACATTATACTGTTCCATTAAGGACTGGTAAAGGTGAACAATAACACAAAGGCAGAAACAAGAGTAAGAATCAGTATAGTTTCCCTGATTAACAAATTACCTACCACCTGAACTGCATAAACCTATCTAACAGTAGCAGTTCTTGAGGCAAACGTGCATTAGTTTGTATTAAATACCTGTGAGGATCAAGAAATGTTGAATCTTAATGATAAGGCTATAAAACTGGATAGGTATTAAAAAGTTCAGACATATATTGAATGGTTAAATTCTATTACAGATAAGACATAAAATGGTTTGGAAGTGTCTGAAGACTAGAAGTAGCAGTCCTTACCACTCCAACCACTTTAACATTGGACCACTACTATCATAACAGAATTGAAGAATGGTTGAGGCTGGAAGGGACCTCTGGAGGTCATCGGGTTCAACACTCTGCTCAAGCAGGGTCATCCAAAACAGAATGTTCAGGAAAACATCCAGATAGCTTTTGAATATATCCAGAGATGGTGACTTCACAGCCTCAAACAGAAGGAAAAATAATGAGTCAAAAATCAGATAGAAAGAAAGCTAGGAACAACAGAAGTATGAACATTTTTTGGGAAAAGGTTATATTTGCCTTTTTCTGCTACAAAATTTGAGATGAAATAGGAAAAAATAGATTATGATATTGAAGTTATTTTTTCAACTAAGCTGTGAAAATCATTATATCATGATATCATTAAAATGTTGTCATGCTTATCATTCAGAGAACACAATATCTTGAATTTAGCTATTATCTAAAAAGCTAAATTAAGAAACATGGTACAATTTGGCTGATTGCAAGACACTTTTACATATTTAAAAAATCATTCTATTAAGAATAGGATGATTTATGGAGATCTGTTATATTTTTAGATCAAATGGAAGATGAGATAAAATTGCAGACTTGAAAGGTGAGCTTTTTAATCTTTTATTTTAAAGAATTGTCACTTCCTGAATTGAAAGAAGATTACAATTAGAAGGTAGGTTTATAATTATATGGAAAAATTCTGAATGCATTTGTTGATATAAAAGTGAGCAAGAAGCCGATGGCAATGTACAAAATGTATTTAGCTAAAACTGTTGACCTTCTTCAATCTCTTTTTATCTCCTGGAGACACGCATTCTATTTAGCCCAAAGTATCAGATGAATATTACTCTACCTTTATGACATACTTGTGGTACGATGGAAAGCAAATAGAGGTTCTCTGGAGAAGTTATGGCTACTTTATAGCATCAATCACATAATATTGTGTGTTCTATATTACACAATACTGTTCTTGTTATAGAGTTCTGAATCTTCATCAAGCTATTTAAATCTCATACTCCATACAAAGCCTTTTAATAACACTGGAAATTCCTATCTGCTTAGGATTTTCTAGAAACTTATACCTGTTACATATCTCAAAACAGAATAAACACAAGGACATCTACAGAAGAGAAATAACACTTAAACTACAGAGATATGCATTCAGATTTGATCTGATCTTACATTAAGTGATCATTAGTTTTGCTTAACCGCATAATGATCTCCTTAATTAACTCTACTTTGAGTCTTCTTTATTAAGTCAGTAAAGAATACCATACTCTGGTGAGAAGGTATTGATGTCTTTCCAATTTATTAGAAGCACTTCACAGTCTTTGTGGATTAAATTATACTATGTGTAGAAAAAAAAAAGAGTAGTAATTCTTTCCATTAGCAGCAAATTGACATTTCAAACTTGTATTCAAAAAAGAGGATGAGAAACTTGCAAGGAACGCAAAAATGTGAAAAAGCTTAAATTTCGAAGTTAAAAATGGAGCTAAATGAATGTAAACAGATCCAAGCTCATAGAACAAACCACATTAAATGCTTTTCAGCATATATGATTTGTTCTTTTGATGTCTGTGTGCGCACAAAACAAAGCCATTAACTAGTTCAGGACTGTGAGTGATCAAATGGCCTCTTAGTGCCAGACCAGGACTAGCCCAGAAATTAGTTCCTTCCTACATCATTGAACAGAAGAGTATGCTTCCTGGACAAAGAATGGAATAGATGACAGTTATGAAAGCTGATACTAAATATAACTTGCATAGGGTGAAGGATATCTTTCACTCTATGCAAGGAGCAGTAAGCTTTAGTTGAAAGTATAAGATCATCGAGGAAAAAAGAACAACTCTTATTTGTGTGTGTGCATGCAGTTTTATTTTCATAGGCTACCTTCCACCCACAAGCTGGGCCTTCTAGGCTTTACCACAACATGAAGTAAGAGCTTTGTCTAACCTTCACAGAAGCAACTGCAACATAATCATAGAACATAGAATCTCCAAGGTTGGAAAAGACCTACTAGATCATCCAGTCCAGCCGTCCACTTATCATTAGTAAGTCTCACTATACCATGTTCCTCAACACAGCATCTACATTTTTCTTAAACATCTCTAGGGTTAGTGATTCTACCACCTCCCTGGGCAGCCCATTCCAGCACCTGACCACTCTTTTGGAAAAGTAATATTTCCTAATATCCAGTCTGAAGCTCCCCTGGCACAACTTGAAGCCATTCCCTCTAGTCCCGTCACTAGCTACAGAAGAGAAAAAGCTGACCTCCAGCTCACTACAACCTCCCTTCAGGTAGATAGAGAGCAATGAGGTCTCCCTCAAGCCTCCTTTTCTCCAGACTGAACAACCCCAGCTCCCTCAGCTGCTCTTCGTGAGGTCTGTGCTCCAGACTCCTCACCAGTTTCACTGCCTGTCACGCTCCAATATAAAGGAGGGAGATGAAGGTTCTTAGATTAGGTATATACATGACGTGAGATTAAGAAGCAACGGTTCAATGTTGGTCCGACCAGTTTATTACCAATATTGACCAGGGAGATGGAGAAGGCAGACACTGTTAGGGTGATGGGGAAGGGAAGGAGAGCTATAGGAAAGATAGGAAAGAAGCAAGGATTTGTACAACGCGGGGAAAGTCACCAGTCAGGATCATAGAGGCAGTCCGGTTGCAAGCAGCTCCGGCGGTCTGAGGCAGAAGAGCAGGGGCGGCAGAAGCGGGGAGAACAGCAGCAGCGACGGGCAGCCCTGAGCAGAAAGCAGCTGTCCTGGAGAAGCGGCACCGGGTCAGCACGGGAGAAGCAGCGTGGGGAAAGTCCAGGAACAGCGTCAGTCAAAACCAGAGAAGCTGCGAGGGGTCAGCACCAAACAGTGATCAGCTCGTGAGGGTTCAGATGGTAGAACACCTCGAAGGAGCAGCGAGGTCCAGGAGAAAGCAGCATGTCTCAGGCAGCAGGCCCAGGAGGGAGCTCAGCAGCAGGGATCAGCTCATGAGGTTTCCGATGGAAGAACACCAACTCTCACGGTGGCCTCTTTTCTTGCCTACATGACAAATCCTGTGCTAGCCTGCCAGGCAAGCATCTCCTGAGATGGCTATCTCCCCATGGAAATGATTACTACACAAAAGAGTGTTCAGTGGCCATTGAGCTGCAGCTTATCTCTCTTTCGCTGCCCCAGGACATGCCCATCTGCTTGTCCCTTAGACAAAGGATTTCGCAACCCTTGCCCAGGACTAGCTTGGACATGTTCAGACATGTTCATCAGCAAACTTTGAGGCAATGTTATAAAATAATAGTCTCTTACATTGCCCTTCTCTGGACACACTCCAGGGTCTTGGTGTCTTTCTTGCACTGAGGGGCTCAAAACTGGACACAGTACTCGAGGTTCAGTTTCACCAGTGCTGAGTACAGGTACTCAGTACTTACCCGCTCCTACTGGCAACACTATTTCTGATCCAAGCCAGGATGTGTGAAAGACAGAAACTCTTTTCCTTTCTTTTCTCTCAAAGCTTGCTTCTTAAGGCCTTTTCTGGCGACAAGACTCTGACTGATAACTGCCGGTTATCTGGATAGGTGTTATGGTGCCTCGTCTCTGCTTACAGTTGTAACGATAAGCAGGAATAGGTGCAAATAGTCTTTTCCGTGGGGGTACGGCTTGGAGAAGCTTACCACCACAAAGACAATGCTCCTGCATGGCAATGAAGGCGACATCCGCTGCTGGCTTATCTGTTGGGCCAGACATGTCACACAAAGAGAAAAGGAAAAAACACCTGAAAAAACACCTGATAAAAGGCCTTCACTGAACTAAGGATTTTGAGGGGAGAAGAACTTTCAGAAATGAACTTTGGAGAAGAACTCCCAAAGAAAAAATCTTTGAGGAGAACTCCCGAAGAGACTTAGGACGGACCCCTTGGCCTGCTTGCTGCCATCTCCCATCCCCCGCGGTGACCAGACAAGTTCCTGAGATCAACGGACCTACTACGAACCTCGCTGGATCCATGGTGGTGATTATATCTTGCTTTCTGCCACGTCTCCATGCTTTTCATCTCTTTTCTATCTCTTTTCCACCTTCCTTTCCCCGTATCCCTAAGCAACTAGTATTTGTAATAAACTGGTTGGGCTAACATTTGACCCGCTGTGTCTTAATCTCGCCATCGGGTATACATATACATATAAAGAACCTCGTCTCCCTCCTTTATATTGGAGCGTGACAGGATGCCATTGACCTTTTTAGCCACCTGGGCACACTGCTGGCTCATGTTCAGCTAAGTATCAGCCAACACCCTCACATCCATTTATTCCACACAGCCTTCCAGCCACGCTGCCCCAAGCCTGTAGAGTTGCCTGGGATTGTTGTGGCCAAAGTGCAGGACCCTGCACTTGGTCTTGTTCAACCTCATCTAATTGGCTTCAGCCCAGTGATCCAGCCTGTCTTGCTACCCCCAGGCAGATTGACACTTCTTGGGTAAATCTCATCTGGCCACATGGACTTGTGGTATTCCAGATGGAGTAGTAGGTCTCTGTTTCCTCCTGAATCACAGGGGGTTTATTCTGCTCCCTAAACGAGACTTCCAGGTCAGAGAGTAGAGTACCCTAAGGATAACTGGACTGATTTTTAAAGCAGATATAAAAAATGCATTGAGACCTTCAGCCTTTTCCTTATCCGCAGTGGTCAGAATCACAGCTGCATCCAGTGAAGAATGGAGATTCCACAATGAATGTGGAAAGGAGATTAAGGTTTTAGAAACACGGCTCAGGAAGGGTAGATTTAGGTTAGGGAAAAAAATCTTTTACAGGGAGAGAGGTGAGGTACTGTAACAGGTTATATAGTGTTGTGGTTGATGCCCCATTCCTGGAGACTTTCAAATCAAGGCTGGATCAGGCACTGGGAAAACTGACCTGTGTGTGTACCTGCTCATTGCAAGGAACTTGGTCCCTTCCAGCTCTAAGAATTCTATAATTCTATGATTATCTAAGGCTTATCTAGGCAATCTGTTCCAGTGCCTCACCACCCTCACTATAAAAGATTTTTTCTTTATATCTAATATAAATCTACCCTCTTTATCCTTGAAACCATTTCCCCTTGTTCGATCACTGCAGACCCTGCTGAACAGTCTACCCTCTTCTTTACTTTTGATACAGGAGGGCCACTACCAGCTCACCTCACAGTTTTCTCCAGGCTGAAGAGCCCCAGAAGAGGTGTTCCATTCAGTGGATAATTTTGTGGCCCTTCTCTGTATGGACTCCAACAGGTCTATGTCTCTCTGTACTGAGAACTCCACATCTGGTCACAGTACTCCAGGTGAGACCCTGGAGGCTGCAAAAGACCTCTAGAGTCATCTGGTCCAAACACTTGTGCAGAAAAGCCCCAGCAGTGTTTTCAGGTTGACAAAGTGTGCACAACCCCAACTCAGTACTCAAGTGATCTGAACTAAATACAAGCTAATGGCACTGAAAATGGATAGCTAAATATGCCTGCCATTCTTTTTAATGGAGAAGGATTTGGTAGAAATTCAAACTGGTGAGACACAAAGCAAAACACTAGAGAGGAATATTTATTGCCTGTAAAAATCGTTTTCCTAACATATTTGAAAATATCATGAAAGCAAATGAAATCATAGAAACCATGACCTGCACTCTCTGAAGTGGTTATAATTAAAATATTCTTTTTTTTTTCCTAAGTATCACCAGTGTAGCATCACATTTGAGAAAAACAAAAATTTCATGAAGGTTAAGAATGCTAAAAATTGCACACTACATAATAGCAGTAGATAACTTTTGCATCTACAATTATCTCTCTAAAATCTACTAATTGCAGTCTGACCAGATTTTCTATGTAGAAAATCTGATTCTTGACCAAAAATGAAAAAACAGAATGAAAAACATGAAAAACAGATCTATATGATGCATGATTAAAAAAAAAAATCCAACTTAATTCGCATAATACATGGAATCCTTTTCCAAAATTTTAATGTCTTCAATTATTTCCACCAACAAATCAAAGTTTAAGACACATTCTCCTGTCAAAAATTTCCAAACAGAGTAATTAATAGAAAGTAGCAAAAACTCTTAGTAGTGGAGAATATCCAAAATTTGAGATAAACTTATATCAAAGTGTGTTCTTCTGGTCCTGCGTTAGCACACAAATGAGTAAGGAATGGGGGAGTTCTGACTTCTTCATTATTATTAATAGATACACTTTTAAGCTTGTATTTCAGACTATAAAAAGTTCTGCTCTCAGTAGAGGACAAAGAGGACACATCTGGACTTCACAGTGAATGATTTGAACATTGTCTATTAGCAAGCTGCCCTACAGACAAAGAAGGCACCATATTTTATGTATTTTGTCAGACATGATCTCAAATGAAATCAAGAATAACAGTCACGCACCTGTGAAAAGATGCATTTCTATTAGAAGATTGGGATAATGAGTTCTCATCATCTATGTAAAGCTCTATTATCTGGTGACTAAACAGCACATTACCAGTGAAATAAAAAATTATCAAAATGAACTTATCTTAATTTAGCCTGAAAAGGTTATCTTCAAGTGTATTTCCAGATGGGAAGACCTTTTAAAAAGTTTATAAAAGAAAACAGAATGATTTGCGAAACATTACAGTGATTTGATGTAATAAAATCTAAAAGCTCTAAACCAGGTGCCATAAATATTTCACACTACTGAAAATTGCCATTTACAAACTGGACACTGGAGGGACAACTTAAAGTGGTACTGCTTCTAAGGAAAACAGTAAATCTCATTATGTTAATGGAGGACACTATTTGTTAGATTTTACTGCTATGTCCTTTCACTGTCTCCAGAATACCACTCCTTCTTACAATGAGATGTCATTGCAAGGAGACAAGAAATAAAGCATTCTCTTGAGCAGAAAAAATGTACCATTATCTCTATCCAAACTTACTAATACGTCCTAGGTAGCAAAAATTTCTTCTACAGTATGAAAAAAATACATGCAATTTTCTGATTTCTGAAATCTTACAATTAAAACTGTAAAACTATAATGTAAGTGGACCTTTACTCCTCTATACAGATGAAAGCATTATTGTACCAATGTTGCAGTATTTATCCTGGGATGAGGACATGCACCTCTGAGGCAAAACAATAACAACTATTGGTTAGATGTAAATAGTACTTACAGAACATAAGACAGTATGTGGAGTTTCAGAATTGCTCTCCACTAGAGCAAAGTATCTAGAGAAGTGAGTTTTGGTAAGAGAATTACATGTTCACAGCCATTAGTGACTCTGTTTCATCATGGGTAGAAGGAGTAGACAGACATGGCACAGAAAACAGTTAAAAAAATACTTCAACAAAGTTATTTCTCATGGGTCATTTTCATTTTATAAGAATGAATTTATGTAGAATTTTATATCAGTGTTAGACCATGGAGAAATCGATTCCCTAAACAGTTTCATAGCATTCCTGCACCATGAGCACTTGTTATATTCTATTCTTTTGGAAGACATCAACATCACTATCTATGATAGTGTTTCTTCCTTATTTTGTCAACGGTAATTTTGGTCTGGTGCGATCTTTTCTAGATTTTGTTACTACACTTCTTTTTCTGATTTTTCTTTTTCATAGTGTGGTCTGAATTTGTACGGTTTCTGTAGGTTTATTAATGACATCCTATTAATAAAATAGTTGCTTTGTACTTGGGATACAAAAATATTATAAAGAAGTACATCATGTCAAAAGCCTGAGGGAATTCAGTACCTTACACAAAGGAAATTATCAAGGGGATACACAAAGGAGTTATCCATTAATAAGCAGTAATTGAGCTTTCCATGCATAAAGAGACTGGTGTTCCTTCTCCACTCCTAAATGAATATTCCCAGTGACATCTTCTAGCCCTCATCCTGCTGTAAGACACAACTCCTCCAGTTTCCATGAAGTCTTTAAGCCACTAGGAGTGCAAAAGCCAGCACTTTCAGCATGCCCAAAGGAAGGTATTTTATGTAAGGGTCTCATGGTGTTCTCCAATTAAATAAGGGGAAATACTGAATTGCAAAATTCATATTAGACTTACCACCCTGGTTATACTATTATTTCAAAAAAAGAAAATGAAGAGAGCCACTTCGAACTGTAGCTAGGTGACTGAATCATAGGATTTAAATGCATCTTAACTTCTACACACTACTAACATATTTTGCTATGTCCCAAATATCTAGCATATCAGATCTAAATATACAGAAAATTGACAATTTCAGTTTCATATTCAGATACTGAAGATATTCTAAGCAGACAGATGAAAATGGTATCTAAGCATTTTCGTGATCTGTAGTCAAACTCCTCGCTTTTTAAACAGATGTAGATATTTGATATTTAACCTAGAAGGTATGAAATTGGTTGTTTTTGACAGAATACATGCTTTGTAAAACTTCTAATACTACCAT
This sequence comes from Cyrtonyx montezumae, assembly GCF_038088225.1. Classification (NCBI taxonomy): domain Eukaryota; kingdom Metazoa; phylum Chordata; class Aves; order Galliformes; family Odontophoridae; genus Cyrtonyx; species Cyrtonyx montezumae. The sequence goes on along the minus strand of NW_027072034.1, from coordinate 64,256,606 downwards.
CTTGGTGAGGTGTATGCTTTGCTTAGCAAATGCTTTCTGGCTCCTTAATTTAGACGATAAAAGACCACTTTTCTGCTCAAGTCAATGTTCTGAATTGCTTTTAAGTTCATTGTAATGTAAATTCAGGTAGCAAAAATAAATCCTATTTTTCCAGTTCACACTGTACTTGTCAACTGACTTCATTAGGAATATGGCTGCATTTTAACAAATAATACATTGGATGTAGGTAAAAATTTCTATATTCAGTTAAGCAGTTTTATATTCATTTTTTATCTAGACTTGCTTTGTTTTTTTTATTGTGGGAAATCTAAGTAGTGGAGTTGGAAGCAGACTTTAAAGTGCCAGGTGTACGGATTGAATATATAAACCAGATGATTTTCGATGAATTTAGATTTTAAGGGGGGAACAAAATCTCAGATTAAGTAAAAAAACAGAAACAACTTCCCCCACACATACTACACAGACACACACATACAAATGCACAAGATAACAGAAAAAAAAAAAAAAAAGCAACGAACAAGACCTTCAAAATAAAAAATGCAGCATACAGGAATTGCTTCCTCCTGAAATAAGTGCAAGTTTTGTTTTTGTTCATGTTCTTGCTTACACTACATCCCATATGCAATAGATGGAAAGGCATACCCAGATATTTTTAAGCTAGAATTTTTCTGGAGTTTTTGGGATTTGGGTGTTCTTTTGAGGGGAAGAGATTGTTAGGTTTTTTTGGTTTTGCATTTTCAGATTTAGTGACAGGTAACTGTCCTTCAAAAAATAGTGATCTTTCTAATTAACAGATCACTTCAAAGAGGAGGATGTGGTGTACCACTGCAGCCCTGCACTGTCATATATCCTCTTAGGCATACACTTCTGGCCACTATCAAAGACAAAACAGCAGTGTTAGCTGCTGCCTAATACTAACTGTTCTTCTGTGGACAGAATCAAACAGGATCAAACAGTCTTCTGAGGAGACATGACAACAGTTAGTCATCATCAACTTACCTGAACAATTTTTAAGCTGATGAAACCAAATAAATAATCATTACATTTTTAGCAATTCTATCTAGTGAGAAAGATTAAGCAAATCTGTTTGGTGATAGGACTGCTCTCAGTTGATTTGTCATTTGAGACACTACATTAAAAATATATAAGTATTTAAGGGTAAATTAGGAGACTACCAGGAAAAAAAAATTCAATTGTTCTTTTGTATACCTGAAAGCACTGAATTTTTATGCCTTACAAATTACACGTGGACAATCACATTCACTGACTAGGAAAGAAGTCTGTATTTCCTTCAAATATTAAGGTCAGCTTACTGAACAGCTAGAAGGTGTTATCTATTGTGTTTTGGTGGGTTTTTTTCATAACAAGTATTAGGATACACCAGTTGCAGAGAATGATAGGGTTGCTGGGATTGTTTTTGAGATTTCATGTCTGCATGCTAATTAGACTATTGAAGAAATTAGACTTTTTGCCTTCACTGGATATTTAGTGACAAGTTTTCATTCCAGGCTAAGGTATGGTATGCTTTCCAATCTCCGTATCAAATGAGAGGGAAATACTGCATATACAAAATAACTGTGATTTCAGAGTGGAACTGATTGCACAGCTGTGTCTAGGTTTACCAGTACAATCCAGTTGACTGGTGACAGAAGAGACTTCTGCAATTTACCTGCTAATTAGTCTTTTAATGCAGTTTCTTATTATAAGGTACTGTAAGCAAAAAGGTTATAGAACAATACAATTACAAAGTTAAATTCATTAAAGTTACACCAAAAAAATTATATAGTGATAGAACTTTAAAAATACTATCACATTTTTTTCCATATGTTGATACTGAAAAAAAGATAGAAGAAAGAGGGAAGAAGTCAAACCCAGAAGATCTGCCATGTAATCTCCAGAATATTCTGGTAGATCATTAGTGAAGACCTATGCATTGGATATTAGATTGTCTTCCCCACACTGAGCCAGCTACTTAGTCTGCAGAAGTAAAAGATTATGATCTGCTAGAATGTGAGTTTCCAACATTTTGGTTTGCCTGGGCCACACTGAATGATGAGGAATTGTCTTGGGTGACAAACAAAATATATAACATAGTTAATGTATATACGTAACAATTATTTTTAATATATACTTTTTTTTTTAAGAGCAAAAAACCCATAAAACTAGTGGAATATACAGCCTTGTTTTTATGAAACTAACATATCAGTCTGGTTTGATGGAAGGGATTCAACTCTTAGTGAGTTCTCAAGGTGTTCATCAGAGATTCTGAATGAAATTTTACTCCCCCTGTACTTCATCCTCGGAAACAACTGTTGACAAATGTACATACTGCCAAAAAAAAAGTGATGACATGAATAAAGTAAGATTGTGAAGTGAAAGATATTTTTCTCTGGAAAGAGAGGTGTTCTGAAAGTCTGGTAAAGAGTCGTGAACAATTTTTTGAGTTGATTGCAACTCTATAAATTCCATGTGGAAATTCACAGGTTATGTATTTATGTTGACTGAAAATGTAGTTGCAATTATACAAAAAAGTGTTAACAGTGCTGATCATACACTGATGATCAATGGGTGTGTACCTGGGGCCAGGCCAGGCTGCTTGTCAGGGCTGAGCCACGACCATGGTGGAATGGGGTGGGAGGCAGCTACAGGACAGGCTGGGCCGGCCCACATGCTATCTGTGGGCTGGACATGCCTGCTCAAGACGCAATGCAGCTCAAGGGGAGGAAAGTATATCTCTTGCCAGTAGGTTTCACTGACATTTACTGACAAGGAGAAAGCAATCTGCTTGGCCTCCTGTCATTCTAAGTCCTAGTCCCTTACCCTAGGCCCAGCTCTCCTCTTGCTTAGCAGCACTGTTTAACATTCCCAAGCCCTACAGAAGAAAACAGTAAATACTAGTGCAAAAAATTGATCACAAGAATGTATATGAAAGCAGAGATCCAGATTACACTAGAAAAAAATATGAAAATTAAAGTAACACAAATTCTCACTGCTAGTTGTGACACATAAATAGCAGTAACATTGCAGAATTTTTGGTTTGCTAAATCTTCCTAGACAAAAGACACATATATGCGCATATATATATTATATATTTGTATATTCATATAAGCATTGGTTCTGTTTCCTTCATGCAAAATTAGACAGGCAACAGGCAAACAGCTTGGATATAAAAACACATAAAATAAAGTGTAAAAAAGATATAATGTACTCTTAGCTTGCCTGATATATCTACTGCTGAGAAAAGGATATCTGTAACATTTTCAGTCAGATAAATTTCATGTTACACATCAAATTACAAGCTAATTATATTTACTACAACTTTTATGATAAGCATAAAGATCTCCTCTTAAAAACCTATTCTTAAAACCAAATCCTGATAAATAGTTCTGGCTAATAATACCAAAGAACATTATTCATGCAGTGTATTTATGTAGCTAATAAAAGAGTACAATTACGTTTGCAAACACTTCCTTCTTTTACAATATCCTTAGAGTTTAAGCATGTTCTGAACATTAATACTAAATAGTACATGAAAAGTGAAAACACATGGTTAATTTCAAGTTTTCATGTAGTATTCTAGAGCTACAGAATAGTTAATAAAAGATGACATTCAACTATGTTTGAATTTTAATTATTCTCACATATATAATAAAGTCAAATGATAAATACTCTTTTTTAGCATTTTTGGCTCTTAATTTTTCAGAACATCAGTCACCACAGTTAATGGAATGCAAAAAAAATGGTTACTTACTGAGAAGACCATCAGAGCAATCATGAATTGTGAAAATGCTCCAAGATTCCTGGGGGAATATGCTGAGATCATCACCAAGCCACTCTCAATGATATTTGAAAAATCAAGGCTATCAGGTAAGTCTCTAGTGACTGGAACAAAAGGCAATATCACACCCATTTTTAAGAAGAGTAGAATGGATAACCCAGGGAACTATCAACCTGTCAGCCTCACATCTCTGACAGGGAAGATCATCTTCTGGAAAGATAAGCTAAGGCACATAGAAGAGAGGGAGGTGAGATAGAATAACCAGCATGACTTCACCAAGGCCAGGTCCTCCCTGACGAAACTTGTAGCTCTTTAAGATGGTGTAACTGAGTCAGTGGACAAGGGAAGGGCCACAGATGTCATCAATTTGAACCTCAGTAAGGTTCTTAACATGGTCCTCCATGACATCTTTTTCTCTAAATTGGAAAGATATGGATTTGACAGGTGGACTGTACAATGAATGAAGAGCTAGTTTCAAGAATGTACCTGCAAAGTGGTGGTCAATGTCTCAATGTCTGGATTGAGATCTGTGATAAGTATTGTCTCCCTAGAGTCAGTACTAGAACCTATGCTCTTTTAATATCTTTATCATTGACATTGTTAGTGGGATCAAGTGCATCCTCAGCAAGTTTGCAGATAACATCAAGTTGTGTAGCACAGTTGATATGCCCAAGAAACAGGATGCCATGCAGAGAGACCTTGACAGGCTTGAGAAGTGGGTCTGAGTGAACCTAATGAGGTACAACAAACTCCTGCATCTGGGTCGTGGCAACCTCCACTATCAGTATATGCTGGGGGATGTAGTGATAGAGCACAGCCCTGCTGAAAAGGACTTAGAGATACTGATTAAAGACATGCTGGATATGAGGCAGCAACATGCCTTCTCACGTCCCAGAAAGCCAACCATATCCTTGGCAGCATCCAAAGCATGGCCAGCAGGTTGAGGGAGGTGGTCCTGCCCCTCTACTCTGCACTGGTTTCTTAGGTGATTGTGTTAGATTTTCTGACTGATAGTATAAAGCAAAAGGGAGTAAAAATGGAAAAACTTTTCAAAATAATTATTTCATTGGCATTGCATGGAGCAAAATACTACTTTTCTTGAGGAGAGATGAGGAAGACTTTGAATGTTCAGTTCTGGTTTTTGAAGGGAGTGGGGTTTAAGGTCTGAATAACAGTTTCTTTTGCACCAATCTAACTTCTTACCTGATTGCACCATTCTTCTGTGCTATTGAGTCTGAAACATACTTTTGAGAAAGTAATGCCTTAAGAAATAAAGCATACCCAACATCCTAGGCTGCAGTTATGACTTTAAATAAAAACTCCAATTTCTGACTCTTCATAACAAAATAATTCATTATAAAACATGTGGACAACATGTCATCTTTCTACAGAAAAGAAAAATTGCCATCCTTGAATACCATGTACGGAATGGAAAACTTTTCATATCATTTATTGAGTTACTTGCAACCATTTCCAAGTTACATCAGTAATTTCTGTCCATTATCATGAATCATATATTTAGTTCATATGACAAAATATTCCCAGCAATGATGAAAGAAAGTTGAAAAGAAGGTCTAGAATGCCATTTGTCTTTTATTTATACCAGATTGACTTTGTCAGACTAGCACTAACACTGAAATTGTCTTATTTAATCTGTTAATCAGTGTCCTGAAGGCACTTGGTTTCATATTTCATACTGTTTGCTAACCAATTCAAAATTTTTGTATTAGATTAAACAGAAAGTTCATCTACCTCACTAAAAGTGACCAGTAAGGGAGAAAGCTTCCTTATTGTTTTCCCAAGACGAGCTAACTAAGTTCTTTGAGAGATTATTTCCTACTACCTAGGAAGGACTGTTAGAAAAAGCTAACTTGCATTATCAGTACCACCATCGATGAGCCTTCAACTACTTGCTTGAGCATGAGCATTGCTATCTTCAAATACACAAAAGAAGGAGTAAATGGAGGAAGAAGAACCAGGACCTTCCTTACTATACTCATAGCATTAATGCTCCTTCTCAATTGTTTGAATCCTCACATTTCTTCAATTTACCAAGCTGACTCGTTAACTGCTATTTAACAAGTATCTATTTTAACTCTGTGTAACTACTTCATGCTATTTTTTCCTATCTTATTGTTATTTAACTCATCATTCACTTCTTCACTCTACTGTCTGCCTCATGAACTTTGCTCTCGTTACCAAAGATACTAAGATACAGAGAACTTGAAGGAAAACCAAAATCAAACAGCAAAATCATAAAATACGGATGGGTAGGGATTGTTACTCTGCTAAGAGCCTTCTCACTGCCCCTTCTGTGCTGGTAACTATCAGCCTCCATCGATTTGCACTCTTCTGTGGCTGAAAAAATGTTCTATTTCATATAATGGTCTACTTAAACCCTTTAGAACAAAAGTAATTTTATACATTTATCTTCTACCCTTGTTCTTTCTATGTTCTTTATTTTTCTCAGTGTGAAGGGGAAACTGCACTGCTTATCTTCTACCCTTGTTCTTTCCATGTCCTTTATTTTTCCAAATGTGAAGGGGAAACTGCACTGCTTATCAATATTAAATACACAGGTGAAGAACAGACTTGCAGACAGGCATTTTTCTGTTTATATTTGTGCTCCATTATCTCCCTTTTATCTTCTCTATTTGATTTTTTATTGGTTGCTGAATAATGAGCTAATAGTTAATCTGAAGTCTCTCAAAGCAAATTCAAAGTGTAGTTTTACCCACAAGTATTGGAGTTTACTGAAATTATTTTTCATCCTTGTCCCCCATTCACTGTTTTCTGTTGCATTTCCTCACTGCTGGATTTCATGTTCTGCCTGAAAAACTGTAAACTATTCAGAAACTGTTCACTTCTTCTGTCATTGTTTCTGAACATATGAATAAGCACACAGCCCAGCAGATAGCACAGCATGATTCCAATTGTGGAGTACCTTCTTTCTGGCCAAATATTTTCTTTCAGGTTTTTATATTAGGAATACAAGAGGACTGAACTAGATTCATCTCAGAACTGAGCAACCTTTTAAAGAGAAAGGACAAGAAAAGGAAAAGCTTTTTGACCATGAGGGAGGTCAGATACTAGTAAAAGTTGTCCAGAAATTTAATGAAATCTTCATCCTTAAAGACATCCAAATTTTGTTTGAACAAGGCCCACCTTTCCTCTTTCAACAGAACTTATCTGTAGTGGACCTAACCAGAAGACTTTTATACATTAAGGAGTTAGGGATCCACCTTACAGTTGACTTGATGAGGTACAGACTGTGCTGTGCTAGGCATATCACTGGTCTCTGGCTCTATTTCATTACGTAAAAAGGAATGCTTTCACCAGAGCATTCCAATATTAAGTATCTACATTTGAAAAAATCTAGAAGAAACAACAATTTGTAGTTTTATTTTGTATTACCAGAACTTCTGTTTATAACTATTCAGCAAGAGGCATGGGAAACTGCATTAAAAACAGGGACCACAGTGCAACTTATATACATTCTCTATTGGAGCTCCTTCTAGAATTTTATATGCAATATGAACTTTATATCTGGAATTGAATCAGTTTCTCTGATCCACGTTGGCTGCTAAGTTGGTGACTGCCTGGTGGAATCAAAGGTATCAGCTCTGGAACATACATCTTTTCAGAAACGTCTTGGTTCTTGAACATAATTTAGCTTCCCCACTTCCTTATCTAAATCATTTTTAATTTCATTTTGGCTACCGAAGGCGTAACAACATGTTATTACTTACAGCAATGAGTTATTTTCAGTAGCAAGAAGAACTGCATTAAAAAAAATCACAGAAACCAAGCTAGAGAGATTTGAAAGATTATGCTACACAAAAAAAAAACCCTTCTTCAAAAACTCAAGTTTAAATATTTTATCCACTTAGCATCTGAATATAGAATTCATAGTTAAATGTTCAGGTTTGCACTGAAGCATTTAGTTTTCCTGTAAGGTATTTAGACTTACAGCTGCATCAGCCTTTCAAGTCAATAAAACTTGTACTTCTAATAAAACTAAAACCCTTCCAACAGTTCTTCAGTAACTACATCTTAAGACACCATTTCTGAATTCATAAGAAATGGATTATTTTCACAAAAAGAACAGTGAAAATGTCAACTGACTATTTATGGTAAATGTGTTTATGCAGGTCAGCGACTGATGGGCAGATCTGTCATTACCTCCATTTTTTCTGCAATAGACATGAACAGAAGCCACTCCAGACCTATTCATGAATATATTTTCAATATAAGTACAAATCATAACAGTGAACTTCTATGCTTGTCAGTTGTATTAAGAATATCTACAAAAATCTTCAGCAGTACTTACGGCTAGTGAATGGACCCAAATAACTTTGGTAGGGTGCTATGGGGTGGGAAAGTCTGCCTGAAACAGCAGAGATGTGTAAAGGGACTTGACAATGAAGCCTGAAAAATCAATCCAGCCTGTGGCTTTGGTTTTACAGATATCACCTAAAGCCCTGAAGGGGTGTCAACACAGACAGATGCCTATATCAGGAAGAACTCCTCCCCCTTCCATATTCAAATTTAACTTTTATTTTTTTGTCTATCAAAAAACAGCCAGCATTCATTTGTGGTGGCTTTTAAAAGCCATAAAGGGACACTCATCTGACATACAAGAAGCATGAACAAAACTAATGTTAATCTATCAAAAAAGATCTATCCAGGGTGGTGGCACACTGGAACAGGTTGCCCAGGAAGGTCGTGGATGCCCCATCCCTGGAGGCATTCAAGGCCAGGCTGGATATGGCGCTGGGCAGCCTGGTCCAGTGGTTGACGGCCCTGCACATGGCAGGGGGGTTGAAATCCAGGCCATTCTATGATTCTATGACTGTGGATGAAAACCTATTTATGATATATGAAAAAGTATGCTTGCATATTTTAAATGTCTCTATATTCTTCAGTACTGCTAGCAAAAAGGTCTGCCCCAAAAGGGATCTTTTTCTGTTGCTCTCATTTTTATGCGTTTTAATTTAAAAAAAAAAACATTTTTTAAACCCCTCTCTATATTAACTATATTATATATAGGGCTGTTCTGAACTTAATATCTCCTACATTATTATGTTGGCCCATGACGTCATAGGTGGATTTTGGTGATATGGCAGTGGGGTTGAATTTTCCCACCAATATTCCATTACATTTTGTTGCCATGTGACAGATGATAACAGAGGGACAGTCTGACAACTGGTGTATGATATGGAAGCATGTGGGAAACAAAGGTGTGACATTAAATTCCTCGATGCAGAAAAAATGGCACCCAGTGACATTAATCACAGAATCATAGAATCACCGAGGTTGGAATAGACCTCTAAAATCATCCAAACTAAACATCTACCTATCACCAATAGTTCCTACTAAACCATGTCCCTCAATACATTCAAATGTTTCTTGAACACCTCCAGGGACTGTGACTCCCACCACTTCCCTGGGCAGCCCATTCTAGCACCTTACTACACTCTCAGAGAAGATTTCTTAACATCCAACCTGAATCTCCCCTGGCCCAACTTATATCTAATTCAAAGCCCTCTCAATGAGCCCTGCAAGCTCCTGGGCAAGGATCCATTCTCTGCTTTGAGACAGTTGAGATCTACCCACAGCCAGTGATGAGTCGATCACTCCGAGGTTAATAAAAAAACACAAAATTCTTGCATTTGCAACAGCCTCTCAGCCATGTATTTATGAGATGTGTTTTCATGTTCCACTCAGCATCCTTCCCTGCTACTAAAAGGATAGAGAAAAACACTACCTGCACACCCACTCCATCTATTAATGGCCCCAGTGCCCTGGAGTCCTGTCTGATAATGCTCAGGCTTCTCCCAGCAACTTCATTGCTGATGGCCTGAACTATCAGTGAAGGATGATAATCAAAGGGGCAGATTGGGCCCGGCAGTTCCCTAGAAATATCTGTGAGCCGGGCCCCAGTGAGGCAGCATACTTCTCTGCAGTAAGGTCAGGCCAACACACAAGGCCCTCCATATCTCTCTACTGGAGCCACTTATGGCGACCACCCTCTGTTCTTCCCAGCAGTGATATCTTGCATCCTACACAACCTCATGAGTGAACCTCCCACTGCCTCTTCACTCACCTCTCCCTCAAGTTCCAGAGCCTTAAATCTCTTACACAGGGACACCCAAATAACCAAGGCAGGTCAGAATGGGGGCTGCCTGTTATGCTGCCAGCACAAACTGCCGCACTATGCCCTTCTGATGCACCATGCCATTGCCCGTGCTGTTTGCGCTGCTCCTGGCTCCACCTCTGTGATGTCATAACTCCACTGTTACATGGGGTACAAGAGCAGCCAGAGCTGCTCTATGCCAGGGAACCCTCAGCCAGCTGAGACCATTCCCTGCTTCAATGTGGAATATGTCCACTCCACAGCCGAGTACCTCACCAAAAAGTCAAATTCGACTCTTGTTGAGTGTTTCTGGGGACCAAACAGTGGATATGAATACAGTGAGGTGGTAGGTGGGAGCACAGTATGCAGGCTCTCATTCATCACTGCTAGAAATGCAGAGGAACAAATTAACAGTAAACATGTGAAAAGAGAACTAAGAAATCTACGTCCCCCAGTCAGCAACACTAGAAGATATCAGAGGTAAAATGTATAGGAAGCGATGTTTTGGTATTTTAGGGTGTAACTGGTTTTCTGATTATTCCTGCTTCAAACACTGTGTGTCACTGAAGACATGAGAAGCAGAAAGCCTAAGAGAAAGCCTGTGAAGAGGAAATGCAAGACTTATGACAGCCAGACGTCCAACCAAGGCAGGTTGCCTATCAAACAGGAGGCACGCTCTTCTCTGCATTTGGTGTTCTTCAGCTGGGTCTGAAAATAGCTCTGCAGCAAATGTGGTCTGCAGAAATGCAAACAGTTTGAAAGTGAAGGAATAACAATGTCTTAAAATAGCAACTTGAGTGGTGCACGATTAAAACAGAGATTGAGCAGTTTGGATAATGTACTGTTAAGAAGAAGATTAGTCTGATGAGCGGGATTACTACTTGAGGAACATATGTATTCTTAACTCAAGGCTAGACATTATTTTACATCCAGAGTGCACGTCAAATGCACCATTTATACTAGGAACATTGCCCTCTTTTTCTTCTTGCAAGAAAAAATGTAGTGTTGAGCATTAATGACAGCTTTTAGTACCTCTAATAAAATTACAGATGACAAAATTTTGTTTGCTCTCTGTTTGTGAGTTTGTCTAAGCACAAAATTGTTCTCTAATTTTATTTTCTGCAATACCAAGAAATAAACACATCCTCATCTTAAAGATGATCCAATAAACAAAGCATCACAGTCCTTTTGTTTGAGTGTTAACAAGTAAAACAAGAGTTGAAACTACGAAACACTCTTTCTGCTTGTAGACTAGAGTTTCTACACTAGTTTCTACCATTTTACAAACTTTCAGCGCTGCTTTTACCAATGAAGCTGAAACAGCATCCTTTTCCTTGTGCTGTTATAAACACCAGTCCTGCTTCAAGTGAAATAACACTGCAGTTTTAAATACAAGGCCTCATGCAAAGAATATGACCTTTGATGTCTCTGTTGTAAGTCCAGATGCTTTAAAAGCTTTTCAATATCACTACATTAATAATACGTATCTGTAAACTACCTAAGCAGGAAAACTTTACAATAGAAATGTATTAATTGTAATCTAGAAATCTTGAAATTTATTATTTCTGAGAACAAATGAAGACGTTCAGAATTTGAAATACTGTCAAAACGTTCATAGTATTTAAATAAAAAAATGCCTTTTGAAGTGGTGAGACACTGTATTCCCCATCGTGGTTTGTGCTGCATATCTGCACCCTAGTGGCTAGGTTTTGGCAGTTTCAAAGAAATCACTAAGGAGCTCTAAAAGACAAATGAAACTTGCACATATTGCCACACACAGATTCAAGCCTGCTTCCCTTCTTTCTCATTATAAATATTCTGAAATTAGAACTTCTGAAATTTATCACAGCTAATATCCACGCCAGATTACTCACAGCAGACTATACAGTATTGATTTGGCTGTTCACATTTATTAAGGCGAACAACTGTGGACAATATGAAATGCATGCCACTCTGATGATGTCCCACAGAGAATATGAGCAGTTCTACTATTGATGTTAGTTTATTTTAAGCTGTAGAGACTCATTTCACTCCTAATGTTTATCATTATATAAATCTCTGAATATATGTTCATAAATGATGTTCAACTCAGCAGTTAAAATAAGGTCAAGTAGAAATATGGAAGAAGCCAATAAATTGTATTATTTAAATACTACTTTGTTAACAGATAAGAAAAATAAAACTACATTTGTAAGTAATTTGGCTCTAAGGCATAATCGTTAGTAATCCCTATCAAATTCTTTACAGTAGCAAATGGCTTTCATGACAAACTTAAATAGTCAAATTTATTTCAGTATGTCTGAAACAACTCTTTATTGTACTGATAGAACACTAAAATACCATACTTTGATCAACAGCATTAAAAGTAACTAAAAATAAGATATTCTTTCTTGTTTTGCTCTACAATCACAGCAGCACAAACAGACAAGTTAGTTCAAGCTATGTTTGCAAGCTGTTACCTGTCTAAAGATCTTCCAGGAATCAAGAAGAAAAGCGTAGGTTCAAGTGTTGTATGCTGACCTTGGTGGGAGACAAAGGACTCTACAGCCCTGTAAGAGGAGGGGTCACCTTTTCAGTACTTAGGCAAGAATTAGATTCCTATCTTCAGCTAGTAACAGCAAGAGCAGACTACCAAATAGAACATAAATCCCTTTAACCGAGATCTTGCTTCTAATACAAGAGAAATAATTCAAATATCAAACACAGTATTTCAGGGTTAATGCCTAGATTTTGTGAGAAATCATTCATAGATGCATGTACTACAGAAGGTCACAGTTCTTGGCTGCAAACCAGCTAACTTACTTATTCCAAAAAGCAAACTCTTAGGTCTGATGTTACAACTCAGTTAAATGCAGAAGTCTGTGGAAATGAGTCTATCCACCTCAATCACTTCTCTGTCTGATTCATGAGGCTATAAGAGTTCAGATTTGTCAAAATGTCAGCTTCTGAATGGCAGCTGAATGCAGCAGGCAGCATAGCTTACAGATGGGCATCTTCCCCCTGCCCCTCTGAGGCATGGCCGTCATTTAAAAAGGTTCAAGGCAGAACTTAGAGGTCATAATTATATAAAAAAAAATCATGGTTTTATTGACTCTGATGGGAAGCTAAATAAAACTTATTTGTAAAATGGAAAAGCTGCAGCCAGACCAACTAGGCAAAAATATGTAATACAATGTTTATCCAATTATAAGAGTATACACTAAAACTGATAATTGAAAGATGTGTAATGTAGAATTCTCCCACTCTGTCATGAGATTGTTCTGATGCCAAACTAACATAGAGATGCAGTGTTTTTTCCAAAATTAGCTGATACTTTTTTCTTTTTTCTTGTTATTGCTGTTGTGAAATAGAAATTTTAGCTTACACCACTATTTTTTTTTTTCCAACTGAGCACATCTTATCACAATTTGGAAAGAAACTGGCATTTTACTCTAATTATTATTGTTCCACACCTCTATGTGCAGTTTATCAGTCAGTGAGTAAACCAAACATAAAACACTATTAAAAAGTAACACCTATTCAGCAGGCCTTTTATTTAAAGTTCCCGGCATTTTCTTCCAATTAGAAAATGTTCTGCTACATCCATTGCTGCAGTCTATAAGAATAAGGGGGTTATTATTTTTATCATATCATAGAATGTCATATCATAGAATGGCCTGGGTTGAAAAAAGACCACAATGATCATCTAGTTTCAACCCTGCTGCTATGTGCAGGGTCGCCAGCCACTAGACCAGGCTGCTCAGAGCCACGTCCAGCCTGGTTTTGAATGCCTTCAGGGATGGGGCATCCATGACCTCCTAGGGCAACCTGTTCCAGTGTATTGCCACCCTCTGTGTGAAAAACTTCCTCCTAATATCTAACCTAAACCTCCCCTGTCTCAGTTTAAGACCACTTTGTGGGGAAACATTCTTGAAAACATTTTAGGTTACTTTCATTTATTCTTTTTTTTTAGTTTCCTTAAGTTTGAGGGTTTGGTTTATTTTGCACAATAATCTTTAGAATGCTGAAGAGTATGAAAGGTGAGGAAGGGTAGCTATGTTGCTTTTAATCTTGATCTCTGCTCTTTGTAATTAAACAGCTGAAGACGAGCTGCTTTATGAAATACATCTCATATGAACACACACACATAGATATGGTTAAGGTGTGTGTCACTGCATCCCTTTATGCTATCCCCTACAAAACATCAGGTCAAATGGGAAAAGGAAAATCCTTTTCCTGTGCAGGAACTTATTCTGAAGCATATAAAAAAAGGTAGAGTAATAGCAATCAAGTAGGTCAGTGGTTCTGAATGCAGTGGCATCTTTTACTATACTTGTAACCCTTAGTCACCTCCTTTTTTAGACTTTAGACACCACTCTTTTGAGGTCAAGTTACAGTCTATTCCTATCTCCACCTACGTACAGCACTGGCAATCAAATAAATGCAGACCTTCGTTTCTTTAGCACCTCTCCTTAGCCTCAGTAAAACAAAAGATAAACACTGAGAGCAGATCTGGAAATAACACCTCTGAGCAATGGTCTCCATGTCTTTTTTCTTACCTTAAGTCTTTTGGAGATCCATTCTTAATCAGTTTTAGTTCCTGCTTTTCCCAACCACTAGTTCAGCTTATCTCTGAGTAGAAGTAAGCTGAAGTCTTTTTTTCACACCTACTTGTTGCATAAACATTCATAACACAAATGATTTTCCAGTTCACCATGAGCACTCAGAGAGAAGAAAGTAGTAGTATAGTAAGACCAGTATCCACCTGCAATTGATGAAGGTAATTAAAAATTAAACAAGTAATTCAGTAAGCAAGTATGCAATTATTCATTATCCTAGTGAATTTTAACTGCTGTCAATTCACTCTTGGAGTGGACCACAGGTTCTATAGTCTCTCAATTTCAGTTCAGGAATCATCAGCCTTTCACAAGCAGTGAATTGGCCTGCCTTTATTCTTACCTAGAGTAGAAGCTATCCATGCTATAAAGAACAAACAGAGATATCGCTCATCAAAAGGCAAGATGGTTCACTTAAAGCTGTAATGGGTATCTTGTTTGACTTCAGACCTTTAGACTTCCAGTTCCTGGTGACTTCACAATATTCAAGGAAGCAGAAATTTCTGTTACTCTTCTCTATTTTCTTAACACATCCCAGCTGTCAGATTACAACCCTACCCTAGACTAGCTGACAGCTGGTCAGAGTTACTGGCAGGATGTGTTCAAGACTTGCAAAGGAAACTGAAGGTGATAGTATCATAACACCACTAGCTTTTCTGGTACCATTCAGAAACAATATTTCTGTAAATTATCATTAAGAAGAGTGTAAGCTACCCAATAATACCATATTTTTTTTCAGCAGTATTGCAGTATTCATTTCAATTTAATCATTTTATTATCCTTGATGACTGTCTCCCGAGGAATACAGCCTGGTGTTTATTTTCTTTTTGAGGATGTTAAAAAAAATAAAATTAAGGATACAACTGTAAAAGATGTTAATTCTGTGCAGTAGAATAAAAAAACTGGAACTCAAAAAGATTGTTTCTATGTGTTCCAGCTTTACAAATGTTGTGGTAGGGACTCTCAAGGGTTTCACCTATTCTATTCTGTTGTCAGACTCTTCAATAGACTTTGCTTGTTCTGTTTTGCTCTTTTATGTCAAGATTCCTCCTTTATCCTTCTTTTTCTACACCTTCCCTGAAACTCATATTCTAGCATAGACAAACAGCATTTCTTATGAGCAAAGGTGCCTCACAAACTGTTGAGCCATTTTCAGCTACCTTTGACAATAATTTAATGAATTCCAATTCATATCCACATGTGGTGAACATGCAGATCAAGGTTAAAGCTAGGAAACAATAGAAACCATATTCAGAGTGAATATGACAGCACATTTCACTGATACAAATGAAATATATTAATGCCTCTTTAAAAATTAAAAACATTATGAATAAAGCAAAAGACTAATGTAAAAGTGCCTTCGATGCTTTGTGGATGTTAACAAAGCCACCCAACCTCCTGTCAATCCCTCCAAATTCTAACTTTCATCGCCTCTTTGTTCCCTTCTTTTATTTTCACTCCTGAGCCAGTGATGATTATATGAATTGAATTATTTTCCCTATGGAGCACTTGTTTGTGAGCAGCTGGCCTGCTTTGGAAGCAAAGTGCTTTCTGTTGCCTTGCTTACAACAAGTCTTTCCATTTATCAATAGTCATAGCTTAGATCAACCTCAGTTACACACAGCTCTGAATTCATTGTTTTCAGTATGTGAAGTGTGATATACATTTCTCCAGCTCATTACGTATCCAAAACTGAGTAACTTATCCTCTCAACAGTTTTCAATTTCTCACAAAAAACAAAAACCAACCAAACAAAAAAAAGATAAAAAAATAATTAAAATTAAAAAGTAAAAATTAAAATAAAAGCTAGCTGTAGCTGGACATTTGCAATGTTGTTTGGAGGCAAAATATGCCATAGAAGTGTCTGCAGTCTGTAAGTTTTATTAGAGAAAGAACCGCACCAGAGTTTAAGGTCCAGGTCTAGGTTCAGAAATAAAATTACATGAAAGAAAAATGGGCTAGTTTTCTGAAATTCACTTATCATGACAAGTAAATCTAATTAGATTCAGCTAGTTATTGCACAAAATTCAGTTCCCCTCTACTATAGATATCCACAACACAAAACTGACTGTTTATCATGTCCCATTCTTCATGTGGCACACAATTCACTCATAAGAATCATCTGGTAGTTCAGCAGCTAAAGGCAGACCACTTCTTCACTACATGTTTTGTCCTAAATCATTTTTAAATTATACTCTTCTGCTTATTGAAGTTATAATAGGAATAGTCTGTTTGAGAGTGGATACAGTTGTCTTCTGACCTCTTAGGTCAGACACTGAAATGATTTAACTCTTTTCAACTCTCTTTCACACTACTGGGGTGAAGTAAATGAAAGACAAAGCAAGAACGTACTATTAAGACTTCAAAAATTGCTGACACCACATTAATTTTTTAGATTTCTTCAACATAAATGAAGGAGGTTAGACTTCACTAGTTTCTCGTCTATGACTTTCTACTCGAAATTGTAAGAAATTAGTGTTGCATAACTTATATATGCCAATCCACAAAAGACAGCCTGTGAAGTTAAAAATACAATGGTGTACTCAGTAACAATACTTATTTCTACCAAAATTCATTCCTAAGCCCTGTATCTTGCAAATTTGTTAAAATTAGTGATCACATATGAGAAAGTGGTTAAAAATGACTAAAAAAAATACAACTTCCTTTTCCCAGTAAACAAGATGGGAAGCTCATCCATCATAAAACAAAATACCTCCCCAAACGCCATTGTTCAAACATTACAATACAGATGCTAGCTAATAAATCAAAGAGATCTTTACCATCCACATTGTTCCAATAAATATAGCTGCAAATAAAATATATTTTGCATTCTCATGCTCATCTAAAACTATTTCTAAAATATTTAAGTATACTTGGAGTGAAATAGTAATGACACTGAGAGTAAGACTGGGTAAGACACAAAAATGTTCAACCAGTGTTAAATCACATGACTTCAGAAATAGGTTTCCATTACAAAGAGAACAATTAAACTTCCTTCTGTGTTTGGCAGCTCAGTAAATCTGAGTTACTTCTGCTCAGATACTGTGCTGAATTTTTCTTCTGAAAAAAAATTACCACATAAGTCTCAAACCAATTCAATTTTTCAGGTTTCAGACCTAAATGAAACATTTTTAAATGCTCAGAAAATGCCAGGCTTTTTCCCCATTTTTGAGAGGATGAGGGCACAAACCCAGAAAACAGTACTTCAAAGCCCAATTGTAAGAATTTCCTGAAGTGATGAAATCAAGGAATATATACAACCTTCAAGAATTCGAAGATTTCTTTAGAAGACAAGAAAATATCCTCTCCCAGAAAAGTAGTGGAAGTCAAAAGCTACTGGTAATTTTGTTTTGTATTCTTAAAAAAAATAGGAGTTAGTATAGAAATATACTTTAAAAGATCAGTAGAAAAGCACTTTCTACAGGTTGTGTTGTAGTTTTTGGCATAATTTTTTCATTAGAAAACCCCTAATGAATGAAAGAAAACCCTCTCTATGTTTGTTTGTTTGTTCTTTTTTACAGTGGGAACATATCAGCAATTAAGAATTGTTCACAAACTAATCTAGTTTGCTTTAGTAGGGGAGTTAGACTCAGTGATCTCTTGAGATCCCTTCCAACCACAGCTATTTTGTGATCCTATGATTTTATGATTCTATGATTAATATTCTACTATGAAAAGGTGACTGAAAAGAATTTTATTGATAATTCACTGCTCAATAATGTAACTGAACAGAGATTAGAATAAAGAAGTTAATGCCAGGAACTCGGTTATAAATTGGTTGTAATTATTTGAATGAGCACATAATGAATATTCTCCAAAAAGTAAGAATACAGCTATAATTAATAGCCATTGGAAAAATAGTCTTGGTGAGCAGAACACTAATTTTCACACACCCACATGTTTATATATTCCAAATACATTCTTACAGTATTTTTATCCATTTCAGATTTCTCATCTACATCACACAATTTCCAAAATGGAAGATAAGAAAATAAAAATGGATGGTAACTTGGAAATAGCTATTAAACATACTTATGTTTGACAGCAGCCTGAGTGGCACTGCAGGATCTTGTTGACACACAATATTTTGAGTGTCCCTGTCCTGAGAAATTCTACACAGCAGCTCTATGAAAGGCTATAAATCCCAGCTAAACATAAATCCACAAGTTCTGATTCAGGATTTTTTTCCCCTTATCATCTTCACTCAAAAAAATTACTGTAACTCCCTTCCAAAATAAGAAGTTGCTTTCAGCTTGCAGCATTGCATCCTGCAGCACATAGAAATTTGAACACGGTACATATTTTAAGCAGACAGAAATAAAACATGTAATTTGGAGTCAGACTACCATAAGAAAAAAATGCTGCCTTTACTCAGTATATGTAAACAAACTTCTCAAAACTAACACTGGCAGCTAAAGTGATCTGATAATAAAATCAGGAATCTACTCATTTTTGTACCTATCATAAAATATTGGAATGGGGAGAAGAGTCTTATTTTTAGGTGAAGATATATGCACCAAAGTAATTACATTTTCTAAGCAAGCTCTCAAATTAAGTGAAAAAAAATCCAAATAGTATATTTGTGTCCAATGAATTTTCAAAAGACAGATTTTAATATAGCTCCATGAAAAGTAAATAGAATTATTTAAGTTAGATGGTTAAGATTTTGTTTGATTTGGTTTGGTTTTTAATCAGCGCTTAGCACTTAAAAATAAAATAAAGTAATTAAAAAACAGATAAATAATCAGAACTGTAACTGAAGACCTGTGAAAAGTAATAAGGATAAAAATATTCTTTTGGATGAAAAAGTTCATATAAGAACTGCGAAGAAAAAACTTTCTAATGGCAGATATTGCCCTCAAAACTATTCTGAGAAACAAGTAATTATAATGTTTTTTATATTTATATAGAGAGAGATACATACATACATACATACATACATATATATATATACATATATATATATATATAAAATAATGGTTATTAATATTTTTAAGAGATTTCATGCCAGACAAAATGTATTCGGTTATTAGTATATTCACTGGTAGTTGCTTTCAGTAAGTGTTGTGATTTCTGTACTAGAAGGCATATTTGATGACTTTAAGAAATTTATCATCACATATACAAGCCTATACTGCATTTTGATATTTTGATTTTATCTCATCTGGAGAGTTTGCAGAGAGTTTGCATACATGATTTTTTGTTGTAAAAACTTACATCTTCAAAGAAACTGGAGAAAATACAGTGGCTGTCACCCATGTTAAAGAAAATCTCATAGCCAGCACACATATTTGTCAAGAATGAGTTGAGAGACCAATGCCCAGCTGTTTTGGTTTGGTTTTTTTTGGTTGTTTTTTTTTGTTTGTTTGTTTTTTATAAAAGGGGAAAAGAACTGTTCTTGCTGAAATTTTCTTCTGTTGTACTTTAAAGAATGAAAGAGCAAAAAAGAATTTCAAGCTAAAGATACCATGCAAGGATATATTTGAATTCTAGGTTACTGATCACACAGCCAAACCTACTGTCAGATATTCAGGTCATGTAGCCCCCTTTGAACCTTGCAGAATAGAATAAGGTCCATCCCACAGCAATAGGCCTATAAAGAGACCCATAGTGATAGGGCGACCTATATCCAAACAATCAATGAACCAATCCACCTTATAGCACAGTAGCTAGATGGACAAAAGCTTTAAATTGCTCTGTAAAGATTTAGAAGGCAAAAGTTTTCTTACTTTCAAGGACAAAACTTCTGCTAACAGAGGTAATGAAGAAAGTTTCTCAGTAAGAAGGTTATTCCAAACTTGTCCATCAGACTGCTCTTTTAATATCACTATCTATCAGACAACTAGTTTAGCACTGGTGCGTGCCTGAGTCATCTTGATTATCATTTTCAGTGACTACACAAAATTGTATCTATAATTCACCAGTATTATATTCAATCTGTCTTACTTGATTGTATTTTAGAACCACAGAATCATATAACTGTTTGAGTTGGAAGGGACCTTTAAAAGTCATCTGCCCCAGCTCCTCTGCAGGGGCAATAGGGATGTGCTCTCTCCTATACTGAGGATTCCACATCTGGATGCAGTACAGCAAGTGAGTTCTCTGAGTGGCAGAATCACCTCGGAGGACTGGCTGGCCACACTTCTTTTGATGCATCCCAGGATATGGTTGACTTTCTGGTCTGCAAGGGCAAAGTGCTGGCTCATGTTCAGCTTATCAAACATCAGTACCCCCAAGTCTTTTTTGTGAGGGCTGTACTCTATCCATACATTCCCCCCACTTGTACTGATAGTGAGGGTTGCCATGACCCAGGTGCAAGACTTGGATTTGTTGAAACTCATGTGATTCTCCTTGGCCCATTTCTTGAGTGCGTGTCATCGACGGTTCGGAAGGTGGGAATGACCGGAGCAATTCCCATCTGCTGTAAGTGAAGATCATGTTCACAACTTCCTGAGGAAACTGAACAACCATAGGTCTACGAGTCCCAGTGAGATGCATCCAGAGTCAGGGAATTATCTTACGTAGTCACCAAGACACTCGCAACAACATTGGCTGGAAGAAAGGAAATATTGCAGAGATTTTTAAGGATGGAAAGGATGATCCAGGGAACTACTCACCTGTCAGCCTCACCTCTGTGCCAGAGGAAATCACGGAGTAGATCCTCCTGGAAGTTAAGCTAAGGCACAGGGAGGAAAGGGAGATGATATGAGATAATCAGCATGGCTTCACCAAGAGAAACCTTGTAGCTTTTTATGGTGGCATAATTGCATCAATGGGCAAGGGAAGAGACACTTAGGCTGTCT
Source organism: Cyrtonyx montezumae (assembly GCF_038088225.1). Classification (NCBI taxonomy): domain Eukaryota; kingdom Metazoa; phylum Chordata; class Aves; order Galliformes; family Odontophoridae; genus Cyrtonyx; species Cyrtonyx montezumae. The sequence continues at coordinate 64,235,294 of NW_027072034.1, read as the reverse complement.
ATGTGGACTTCAGTAAGGATTTCAACATGGTTCTCCACAAAATCCTTCTCTCTAAATTGGAGAGAGAAGGATTTGATGAGTGGACTGTTCAATGGATGAAGAACTAGGAATTACAAGAAATGTCCAGCTACATCAGGTTGCTTTGTTTTACTTATGATAAATAGGGGGCAGAATTTGGTGCAGATGGGAGATTTATGTTGCACATTTTAAGTAATTCAGTGAATTTGGGCTGAATTTTTCCAATTTATCTAATTTTTGGAACAATCAGTTGTTTAAAAGAGTCTTCTCTGATAACTGAACAAGTTAGATCAGTCTCATTCTATATTCTGATAATAAAATACCAATTTTCTGCTGTCTAGAACTTCCCACTAAAAATGGTCCCACACTACCAAGTCACTATGAAACCTGCTTAATTTTGGATAGATATCCAGGAGAAAGCTTCAGATGTTAAAAAAAAATAAATATATATATATAGAAAAATAGCAATATTTTATAACAATAAGAGCATGGGAGACCAAAAAAGAAAAAAAAATGGTAACTAGTAGTTCTGGACATTTGCATATGGGAAAGTACATACTTCTTCTAAAGTTCTTGAAAATTATTTTGAGCAAGCATTGCACAACTACCGCAGAACAGAATGAGCATGGAAGCTAAATACATTTTGCATCAGTACTCTATGGTATTAACACAGAGGGGACAAACAGGGATTCCCTTGTTTCCCTCAGAACATCAGATGGTTACTTCCAGATTGCAGAAAATTCCCACAAGGGAAAGAAAGAAAGAACCATAGGGTTGTATTTCTGTAATTACAGTAGAGAAAAATAAAGTTATTAATTAAGGACTAAGAAAGATATTTAGGTACATCTAAATCAAATGAAAATAGACAAGAACTGTGTTGATTTACAAGAATTACTAAACAGCCTTATCTTCATCTTCAAAGATGATTCTAATTTACCAGACAAGAAAAACCAACAGAGAATATCTAGTTAATTTCCTGCCAGAATCAAGATAGCCACCATCTGAAGAATCAGTCACTACAGCTTCCTATCTCTCTTGCAGTTACCAAGCAGGGAGGTGTTATTATCAATTCCTGTACTGCTTTAAGAAAATACATATAAGTTAGTACTGGTTAGAGACAAGTAAAATGGTGGTCCTGAAACAGGGTATTAAAATGTACTTGAGGCAGATAAGAAAGAAGTTCTGAGAAATGCTAACATGGAAGAATGTTAAGAGATACTTTAAGTCAGAGATACTCACACAGTAACAAAACCAGCTGAGTGCCTTCAAATCACACTTTGACATAGAAATCTGACTCCTGTGGTTGCACATTCAACATGAAGCCAGTTAGTCTGCCAGTCATTATAGGGTACTATTCTATTTCTATAGCTATATAGTGCTGAAACTAACTATTAAGTGAATTCACTTTTCTGATGAAGCATCATGGAGGGCACCTTGAACTTAATGGCAGTTTGGTTGTGCTTGCAAAGTGTGAAGAAAGTGCAAGTCTCTGAGCTAATATAGCTCAAAGATTAATTTCTAGCCCTAATGATTTTGTGAAACAGCCTTTTGAAATCATTACAATCATACTAATTAGCTTTAAAGTCCTAACAGCATGGTCTTTCTTTCACAAAATACTTCTGAAGCTGTAGTGAGGCCTTATTTTCATTAATGTATATTCTGGTAAGTGAATCAATAAATTCTTTGTTAATAATATATTTGTGTCAATTTTACTAGACTGCAGCATTTCCAGGAGACTAAATTTAACAGTAATACAGTGCCTAAGGACTTCTGCCATCATTCAAAAAATAAAAAATAAAAAATGTGCTGAACTATTCAAATACACATCCTTTCCATCTTTCTCTTCTGATGTCAGAAGGTAAAAAATAGATTCGGTGTATATTAAGCTTTACAAAATCTACCTAAGATGCTGCAAATTTAGAAGCAGATTATTAAAAAAAATAAAAAGGAAAGGAAAGGAGAAAGAAAAATGAGCAGATACATGTAGCAGTTTTGTAGTGACAGTGAATGTAGAGAGATGCTGCAGACATTGCTTAGAAGTATGAATTTATTTTCAAATTTTAGAGCATGCATTTATATTCTTGAATATGATGCATTTTATTATAATTCTGACTTTTAGAATCATGTTGGGTCAATCACATGGTTTTATCTTTCTTTTGCTCCTTTAAACATCTCCATTACCTCTGAAATGCATGAAGGTTGGTCAAACAGATATTTTTTGTGTACCCATGCACCCACAGTAAATGAAACACAGCATCCAGACATATTTAATTCAGAAATTACTGAACCAAAAGAATCAGAAATCAAAGCCAAGAGAACAGTCAACAGTAACTGTCATGCTCTAATGGGGATAGTATCAACAACAGACACTGCACTTTCCCTTGGGCACAGTTAGACAAAGACAAAATCTTAGCATTTGGAAGGAGCATACTCATTAGGAACAGAAGGGTTCTCGGACCTTGTTTAGAAAAACTGGTAGTTTCCATATAACCAGCAGCTTCTCATATATAATGGCTCATGCTTCAGAGAGCAGTGCTTAGGTGAGTCCTGAAAAATATAGAACTGTGTGTCATAACAGAGGTATGGTACATAGGACTATCCACTAGTTTAGTAGTGCCAGAATAAAGCTGGCAATGGATATCTAAAATATTAGAACATGATACTCGAGATTTTTTTAACTCACAGTTTACTGAATTTAATTAAATTATCCTTAGATTTATAGCAAAACTTCAATATCACTTTCTTCTTCCTCTGCATTGCTGACAGTCTTTGCTTGGTGTCCTGTCTGATGGCTTTTGTCAAAGATCAACTGAAATATTCTTCCAGATAAAAGATTATCCTATTAAATACTCTGCCATAGCTGAAATTTGGACAGAATTTGTCCTCAGAGTAGGAAAACTTAAAAGAACTTCAGACAAAAAAAAATAAAAAGGAAAACATAAAGCAAGCTTCCATTATAACAGGAGGGGAGAGGGGAAGGGGAAGAGGAATGGGCTGGGGAAGGGAAAAGGAAGGGATTATTTGGTGGCCTGAAAATATAAAGGAATGAAAATATAAAGTCAGAGAAATGAAGTAGAATTGAACCAATGAGGAGCACAGAGAATTCACCCAGCTGCCATAACAGTGCTTGGAGTGACAAAGACAAACAGAAACTCACTTCTGCAGCCACTCAGAGACATACATTTTAAGATAAAAAAGGCAATTGTGCAACAAGGAAGGTTAAAGCCAAACACATCTTTCCAGTTGTTGAAGGTGTTGCTGCAGGTGCAACCATACCCACCGTAAGAGGCTTCAACATGATAGGAAGATGTCATGATATGAGATATGACAGGAGTATGTGAGGCTTAAAATTCACATTTGCATTTGTATTTTATACATATATTTCTCCCAAGTTCATGTAGCTATGTGTTTGTAAGTACTAAATATATTTTTATTATACATACTTTATATACCTTAAAAGTTGCACATTTTGATGGGGCAAGAAATTTTGCACTAAGATTTTAAAACTGGCTGCTGTCTGATGCACATTTAATTGACAGCAAACTTGTCTGAAGTACACAATTCACGTTTGCATGTATGGATTTTCTCATTTGCTTAAACTGATTAACTTTGTAACCTTGTCTCTAGCTCCAACTGCCCAATCCTGTATAGGGTTTCTGGCATGCATCTGTTTGAATTTCAAAGAGAATAAGATAAATATATTTGTCCCCAAATTTTTTTGTTAGTAGTAGTAGTGAAATGGTTAGTGTTTATCATAAACAGAAAATTCTCATGTGGATTTCTACTATTTGTATTTACTCATGCTGTTTTGAATGAGAGTTTCAGTGAAGGGTACAGAGACCAAAACTATTTTCAATTGAATTTTAAGTAAATCATCATTCTTCTTTTCCTCTTTTATTTTTTATTTTTAGTAATGTTAAATTAAAAAAAAAATTAAAAAAATCCCTTTTTTTTCCTCAACTTTTTGTTGAGGAATGGTCTTGGTAAATTTGGGCAAAAATCTGTTTCATGTAGGTATGCCAGTGCAAAGCTGAAAGAACCAGAGTGAATAACTAACCCCATTGTGTCTTTTGCCTGATATGTTTGCATAATCTATACTTTAGGTTTTGAAGTGCACAACCCTAAAGAAGCATTCAAAATACTGAATAATAAATAACAGATGAAGTCCACCTCTTATGCATTAATAACAAGATTGCTTATTTGTATGACAACTGCATTGTGCTTGCAAGTAAACAAGTTGTTTGCTTGTTCTACTCTTATTCACACCTTGCATGATGTGTTTTATATGCTGCTGAGGTTCAACCTCAGCAGGCAGCCAAGCATCACACAAACACAGAATTTAGCAGACCAGATTCCTTTCTACACTGCAGTGTGTGCCCATTCAGGCACATACACCAATTAATTTAACCACAAGCATGCAAGGAGTGTATGGTACAACAGCATAGAAAGTTTAGTCCCTTAACCAGAGGACCAGATGAGGACCATCTGAGAGAACATAAAGGAGTGGCATGTAGCTGCATCGTAGGAGGGTCAGGTTGGGAATTAAGAAAGATTCTTCACCAAGAGGGTGACTGGGCCCTGGAACAGTCTCCCTGGGGCTGTGGTAATGGCCCCAAGCTGCCAATGGTCAAGAAGTATTTGAACAATGCTCTGAGGCATAGGATTTGATTTTGGCTGGTCCTGTGTAGAGTCAGGAGTTGGACTTCATGATCCTTGTGTGTCCTTCCAATTCAGTTTAGTTTATGATTCTGTATTTACAATCCACCTTCATAACAAAATGAGAAGTTCCTATGGAACTTCCTATAGCTACAGAAGGAAACTGCATAATGGCAGGTTGTACTGCTACATTAGCATGGAATATGGGTTATAACTGTAAATTTACAGCAGTACAAGTTTCTTTTAGGAAATGACCTACACACTGTCCTATGTGATGCCAAGAATTACAAATCTTTAGAAAATAACACATTTTGTGTTATATGAACTTATTAAGAATGAACATATATATCCCAGAAAATACTTACACTGAGCTTATTATTGATCTGAAAAAATAATTATACAAAATATTCTGTAGAAGAATATTCTGTAGAAGAAGGGAGACATGATGTAAGGCTGGTCTGCTTTAGCAGGGCAAAAGAAGCAACAGAATGTCTAAAATGTGACAGACAGCATCAAGATGTTCCCCTTTGTCTTCCTTAACTGTGTGTGTGGAGACTTCATGATTTGCCTTGCATTCCACAACGATCTTTTGGACAAAAGTATGTTGGGAGGAAGTAAACAACCTCCCTCCCCCCCCAAAGACTAACAATGGACCATCACAGAAGGACACTAGATGACAGTGAAGACTGCCTATGTCTGCTAGGCAGTCATTGGGGGTGGATAGGTTAACGACTTTGGGAATGTAATAAATATATAACACATGTGAAAATATAACCTGTTCACCAGCAATCAACTGGTGGAACATTCTTGGATAGTTATTTTGTTGCTACCCCAGTGCTGCGAATAAACATCTTCTACACTAAGATGATCAGTGGGCTGAAGCATGAAGAAAGGCTGAGGGAGCTGGGATTGTTTAGCTTGGAGAAGGCTCTGGAGAGACCTCATTTTGGCCTTCCAGTATTTGAAGGGAGTGTATAAACAGGAGGCGGGATGACTGTTTGCATGGTTTGATAGTGACAGAAAAAGGGGGAGTGGTTATAAACTAAGACAGGAGAGATTTAGGTTGGATGTTAGGAGGAAGTTTTTCACTCAGAGGGTGGTGGCACACTGGAACAGGTTGCCCAGAGAGGTTGTGGATGCCCCATCCCTGGAGACACTCAAGGCAAGACTGGATGTGACTCTGGGCAGCCTGGTCTAGTGGTTGGTGACCCTGCTCATGGCAGGGGGGTCAAAACTAGATGATATTTGAGGTCCTTTTCAACCCAGACCATTCTACAATTCTATGATTCTATGATTTCTTTGAATCATAATTAACATTGCCCAGAGGTGGATCTAGTAGTTTTAATATGCAACTCAGAGAAAGAGTCACACTCTTTTTAAAGTGTTTTTGCTGGAAACCAGACATTCGCTTTAAATTCTTGTTGTAACTCATTCAAATTAAAACACATTTTTCGCTATGCAGAAATCAATTCAAAATTGAATAGAGATGAGAGGCAAGGATGTATCTGACTCTAATCAAGTTGTGTGATTCTGGTTAGGAAGAAATAAGATGATGGTTTTCGTCCTTCATCCAAGAATCATTTATGTATCTTCTAATACTTTCTAATACTTCTAATACTAGTTCAGTAGCTAGTATTAGATATCAATCAGAAACTGAAAACTAATATACATAATTCATCTCAGTTTTGCTAGACAAAAAAAAAAAAACAACACAAAAACAGCTCATCAAACTAGCAGCTGAAAGTTAGCAGGATGCAATTTTGTGGAACTCCTCATAAATTTCACAGAAAATAAGCGTACACTCTGGTGACACCTGTAGACCTCAATCACATGATACTTTCTACCTCTTCAATACAACTGTAGCTATTTCCATCTAACACGACCAGCTTTGTTGGTTTTGGATTTTTCCTTTATTTTCTTTCTTTATGTTTTTGATCAGAAAACCATTTTGACCAATGTTTGGAGATAGGATGTTAGCAACAGAGATGAAGATCTCCCCTGTGCACTACCCTGGCCTGACCAAGATTGCCTGCTATGTTGTTTTCATGCACTCTCCAGCCGGTTACTTATTTGATATATCTGAATACTTAGACAATGACTACTGTCATATCTTCGCTAAAGAACCAGCAGTGGCTTAATAATTTCAAATGCAATTATGTTAATTGAACTCCATAAAAAGAAGTCTTCTGCAGTGATGTGTGTCTTTTCAACTGCTATGTTATATATATAAATAAATAAATAAAACTAAAAAAAATTCAATACGTCTAACACTTGAGCAAGTAAAACTAGCTAAAATACAGAGGTGAGGGAGGTATTTCTTCCAACACTACACTTATCTGCCTCTCCAAGGCAAATGTGTATAGATGTCTTCTTATCCTTAAACAAGTCTCTTAGGTCAGCAATATTAGATACAAAGCTGACCTGTTGTGGTAACAGCTGAAAGCACTTTAAAAGCAATAATGGCCAAGGGCAGTTTTAAAAAAGGAGTCACACAAGATTTAGACTTCAGGCTGTATGTTATCAGTGAAACTACTTTGGGACTACTGGTGCCCTTAGCCTAATCAGTGAAGCTGATACAGTGTCTCACTGGAACAAGAATAAGCCTTTGAGCCCTCAGCTGTAGTTCCTGTCAATCTCATTTCACTCATAGTGGTCAAGCTTTAACCTTTAATGACTGTCTGACTAGCTGCGCTTGCTGAGTCACTGCCTTGGATAAACCCTGAAGAGGCATCTAGCAGAAACAATATAATACCACTTAGATCACATTTACCCTTAGGTTTCTTGTAACCCTTCCCTATCCTATAATTATCCATAGTGTTCAGTGATTTGTAGCCCAGCAATAGTCTAGTCTTCATTTACTTAATGCATATGCAGTAAATCAAGCTATTTCCCTCCCACCCATATGTTGGGCTGATATGCACAGATGCTGTTACAGAGCCACATAAAATCCCAGCTGTAAACTAGAAAAAAATAAATAAAAAAAAAAGATCTTTAACTCATCTTACAAAGAAGAAGAAGGAAAAAAAAGGCAGAATAAGTAGAACAATAGAAAACAGGCCCATAAGGAGCTGGATAAGCATACAAACAGACCAGACAACATCTGAGATAGACACAGACAGGGATTGAGGATGGAAGACAAAAGAAAAGAAGGATTTGTATTAAATTACTTCAGACAGTGATAGTAATTAATTAAAAAATACTAATCTCTACAAAACAGCAGTCAATAAAATACTTTTGATAATCCTTTGAAACTCAAGGAAGCTGTTAATTGCTGAGGTTTCTCAAAGTCATGTATTACAGGATTTTCAAATCAAAGTAAAGGAATGTATGTATCAGAAAACAGTCATTCTACAGAACAAAGTGACTGGCAAAAATATCTCCTTTTCAATATTTGTAACCAACAGCCCCTCCCACTTTTTGAGCAAACATCCATTCTCATAAAATGCTCAAAATAAGTCTAAAACCACAGCTGAAACTTCTTCAGTCCTAAGCCTGAGTTCATCACAGAATAAACTACTTTTGTCTTCAAAACTGATCTTGTTTCTTTTTTTCTATCTATGCTTCCATCAGGCCTTGAAAACCTCTCCTTACAGTTTCTGTCAGTGAATCACACTGCATTCAGGGTAGATTCTCAAGTTTTACATCAGTTATCAACAGAATTTGGTGCCTAATTGCCAGTTGTGCTAGTACCGTGTGTGATTTTATTGTTTATTTGCTTGTTGTTGCTTTTCTTGTGGTTTGTTTCTTTGTTGTTGTTGTCATTAAATTAGCACCCTAAAATTCAGAATGCTCTTTGCTTTTTAACTGAAATTTTATTAAAATTTGATTGGTAAGTAACTACTGGGTAAAAGCAAAGACTGTATGACTGTTAAACAATATCGTAATTGACAAGTTAGGAGTTTTAGGAAAATGAGCTGTTGCTGGAGCACTTATAAAAATGGTTTGCAGTAATATTTCATATTCTGACAGCACAGGAGTCATCCAATCAAGTTTTAAAAGAAGGTAGCCTCTAATCACTTACAAATCTGCTTTGAAATCTGCTATTAAAAAAGACTAATTTAGGACAAGCATGTGGGAGTTTTCCTGTGGTACATTCTCGGCAAAATGTCCTGAGTGACAACTGCTGCTAAGAGAGAAGGAACATGAGGGTCAACAGCATGCATGAACCAAATACTCCAAAACATGTGGAACACTATCTGCCCAAAGCTGAGTATACTGAAGAGGAAGACCATCAGCCAGATTCAAGAGTAACACAGACACATGCCAATCACCAAACTTAGAGACCTCTGCCAGACTTCACTCCCTTGCCACTGAACACAATACTTCCGCTCTCCAATGAGGTCTAATATCTTAGGTGGCGCAGGTAAGACCTACATCTCAGCTATGCACAGGCAAATTCGTGGGGAGTTTTTGTCAGTGCCTATGCATTGGTGGGCTATAGAGAGCAGCACATGTACAGACAAATATGGATCACCCACATACCCTACAGGCCCAAAAAGAATGTGTGTACCAGCTATACACATTACTCAGGGTTTGGGGATGCCTGCTTTTGTGTGCACATATGTGCATGTGTATTACACAGTCATAGAATATCCTCAGTTGGAAAGGACTGACAAGGATCACTGAGTCCAACTCCTGGCTCCACACAGGGCCACACAAAATACATGTGCTCTTGGTTTGAGAAAGAGAACGCCTTGGCATGAGGTACAGAAGGTTGTTTATTAACACTTTCTAAGCAGCCAGTGCTACAGTTTATATGTTCTGTTATTCATATTGATCCTGAAGGTACAAGTCACTGATTGCCAGTTAATTGAATGTCATTAGTAAATCAATAAAACAACTTAAATCCTGTTTTGGCTTAATTATGCTAAGTGAGCAGCTTTTCCTGATGGCAGCTGGACTAATGTATCCATGGATCCATGGATTTAAAAATGTTTAAATCCATGGATCTGAAAATTAGAAAGGATGTGCTAATCAAAAATAAGGGGGGAATTTTAATCTATGAAATAAGTATATAAATATCTAAGGAGCAGGAGGCAAAGGAACAAGGCTAGACTCTTCAGCAGTGTGTGGTAACAGGAGAAGGGGAAATGGCCACAAGATGATGCATAGGAAGTTCCACACAAATCTGCATAAAATTTCTTCACAGTGAGGATGATGGAGCACTGGCACAGCTGCACAGAGAGGTGGTGGAGTCTCCTTCTCTGGAGACGTTTCAGACCCACCTGGATGCCTACCTGTGCAACCTGGGCTAGGGAGCTGCTTTGGCAGAGGGTTGGACTAGATCATCTCTAGAGGTCTCTTCCAGCTCCTACAATTCAGTGATTCTGTGAAGTCTAAATGAGGTATTCTGAGCATTTTCATCACTGGTCTCATGTAAGTATTCTCTATTTTGCTGTTTCATTGCCTGCTACTGGAGATCTCTGATCTGGCTATAGAATCAGAGAAATCAGTGAGCAAAATAGGAAGTTTATTCTGTAGATGAAATAAATACATTTGTTTTGAATCAAATAAAGGAGAAGTATGATATTCCAAAATTTAAAACTGCTAGCCTTAGAGAGCTTATATTTCAAGTCAGAAAATGATCAAACCTACTACAAATAAAGAGAGAACAAAAAATAAGTAATAAAACCTGAGCAGTAGTAAACCTTAATTAAAAATAAAATAAAACAAAATAAAATAAAACAAAACAAAATGAATTAAAAGGTTCCTAAAATCAGAGGGATTTTTAAAGCTTTATGGCACAGTAAGGAATATTCCTTCACCAAAAATTACATAGAATGAGGAATGACAGTCAGGGGTTAATCTGCAGAATGTCCAACCATGGCTGTACTTCTTCTCCCATACCCAGGAGATAGATGAATGGCCTTAGCTGAGTCCAAAGTAAGGAAAATAAAAAATAGTGCTGAAGCAGAACCTGAATTCCCTTTCTCCTCAAAATGGATTTTAAAATAACAATCTCTTGCGATAAATTGCCAAAATTTATAGCATATTGAAAATTTTGGTCTTAATATGGACATTTATCTAGCCATCATTTACTTTCTGGACTCAGAAACATATGGCTGAACTACTTTGCAAGTGAGTTCTATTCTCTTGCAGTCATCTAAGCAATGTTCAGTTGAAATGTAAATATGCATGGTTTCTTTATTGCTTTCATGTGATGCTTACAAGCAGGAAAGTAATTAATATCGCTTGTGCACAAAAATGTGTATGAGAGGACTTTTGTCCCAGAGATTATAAAAAATAAGCAATTTTAAAAAATAAACCAATTTACATGTTAGAGAAGATGTATATAACTTCATGCTACCTCAGTTTGTAACTGTTTGTTTTTTCATAGATTCTACACTCTTCACTGGGCTTCTTTAATTTCCTAAGGTGTGTGTTTGGGACTTTCAAGATAAAAAAAACAAAAAAACAAAAAAAACCCACCTGAACTCCAGAAAAAACATTTGCATCTTCAAACAGGTGAGAAAGTTCATAAGTTGTCAGGGGAATATGCAAACTGCCTCATGTATAACCTGGGCAACAATAGGGTTCAAAGAAGGATTTTAAGAAATGAATATGTCATCTTTCAACAGTAGTATCTCCTGTGAATACAAAAGCCCTTGTGTCAAAGCACATTGTTCAGGTTAACTATGAAAAGAAAGACTTGTTTCTCTAAAAAAATTTCAATATAAATAAATATAGTAAGTTTTCCTTTCATTGCTTTACCAGCCTCATTTGAACAAATGTTTATTGCTCAAAGTCCCTACATAATTTTAAGATGTCCTAAATCAATAAACATGATGCATCTTAGAAGAGGACTCTGAGCCATTCTTGATGAATTCACTCTCCAGCACATTTGCTCTGGAAAAGCTCTACAGTAGGAGAAAGCATGACTCAAACAGAAGATGTACAGGCCCTTGAAAGAACTGGAATTTTAAGAGTATTAAAGTAAGAAACAATAGTGAGAAAATTGTTATCTTCTGGCAAGGTAAATATAAGAATTCAAAATTAAAAGATCCTGTGGAAGCTTGTAGAATTTGATAATTTATAAGAAAAGGAAAGGTTTCTTAGCCACAGTGTTGGGCAAAATTATCTACAAAACCATACACACATCCCTTTGGTCTTTCAGCCTCACCATTAGAGTTGCTTCCTTGGTTTGTACTGCTCTAAAATTTTTCTTACCTTGGTGTTGCAGACTGATTAAGAATTTGGTCTATGCCCTGGAAACCCATTCTTGGATCTTCCTTTTATTCTTCACAGCAAAATTTCCACACAATAGCCAAAGTTTCTCTCTATGACAATTACTGTTCCAAGGTAACAGTTTTACAATTTTTGTTCAAACTGGTGGTTTTTGTTTTGTTTTGTTTTCTGAATACACATGCAATTTTATTTTTCCGAGTGAGATAACAGGAGAAAAAAGGAGAAAAATCCACCATGCTTTCACTTCCCACTTCCACCACGTAGGGTAACTGCCTACTATCCCACCAATTGCAAGCAGGGTGATTTCACTGTTCAAAGGCTTAAAAGAAAACATTTGCTGTTCTTCAAACTTTGTACTACTTGGGAGAAGTCAGCTACAATGAGAAAAGGTAAAGCAAAGAGAAATTTTCTCCAACTCCTGTTTGAAATAACTTTGACTAAGGCCAAAGAGGCCATTGTGCTCATGCTGAGTGAACTGTCCAACTCTAATTTTTCCAGATGGATGGCAGAGCTCAGCAAACGACTTTGCTTCTTCTACTCATACCAGCATCCAGAATTGCTGTACAATGCTTTCTGCCTCCATTGGGTAACAATGCCTGAAAAGGTATCTACCTGTCCCATGTATTATTGACAAGACAAAGTCTGGAAAGTTCCTCACTACTTCATTAACAGAGAAAATTGAAAATATAAACAAAACCTTCACAGTATAAGACGTGGAAAAAGGAACAAGGAAAAAAGCAACACAAGGGCCTGAAAAGACAAAGAAACAAACTAAGCCATGGTTTCTTATACATTTTGACTTTGAAGTGAATTAAAAGAAATCCAGCTTAAGCATACCCATTATGATGTTTCTATTGTATCCAAATATAAATGAGACACAACACACTAAAACAGCATTTTTTTTTTTCTGAAACCAGTTTAAAATAAGCAAAAGGAAAAACAGGAGAAGGATGTCATCACAAAAGTGCTTTTCACAAGACTTTGCTACAGAGAAAAATTTTCTACAATACAAAATGAGGTTAGCACCAAGAGACTAAACTTCATAAAATATACATTTCACTCAGAAAAGAGAATTGATGTCTTCCTAAAGGGAATAAAATATGGAAAACCTAATTCAAAATAGACAATTATTTAGCTGATTCAGATGCTTCTCATAATACCTTAAAACAAATTCAGATATAGAAAGTATCAGAAATAGATAATCATACAGCTTTGTTTGCTATCTCATTTCTTTTAAATACAAAACACAAAATGAAAATGATAACCCCTGCACTCCAGCTGTATTATCAGAGCATTGAAAGATATTTAAAGAGATATCTTCAGTATCTCCTACAAATAATACTTTCAATCTTTTGAAAGAAATACTGAAATCCAGACAAAAGAAAATAAAAAGGTCCAGAGGAAGGAGAAGAAAATTAATCTGATGAAAATATGGAAGACAGCAAACACAGCCTGAAACAGTCAATGGGATCAGTGAGGTGAAAGAATTTCATTGTAAATCCCACTATAAGGATTTAAGTCAGATTTGAGCAGGTTGTTTAAAGAAGTCATAGCTCTGTTACCCTATACCTGAAATGAGAAATGAAATGCTTCCATTTCAGAGGTTAAAACAGTTATGATAATATAATTGATACTATATAAAGTACTCAGGAGCTATAAAGTACCACAAAGTACTGCTGCGTTTAAGCACACAAGCAGACTATAAGAATGGAATTTAAAAGATTTACTTTTAGAATAGATGACTGAGGATTAAAGAAGACAAAGCAAAGAACAGCTATGGGAAAAATATAAAAATGTCTAAACAAGCTAAATAAAACAGCAGTATGAATCAGAAAGCAAAGTGAGCAGGGATCCTTTAGAGATATACAAAAAAAACCACCTCCCATGTCTTCCTCCTGCCTCCCTCCCTTCACCTCCTAAAGCACAGACATACACACTTCTAGTCATCAAACAGACTCTCTGTATCTCATGACAACCACCTACTTATGCAAATAAAAACAAATAGCAGTACTGCACTTAATTGGCATAAAACTTTTACTGAAAGTTTCTTTTTTGAAATCTTTCATAAAAGAGTAAATCAGGAATAAAGTAATCAAAGTCAGTAGAATTACATTCGTGTAAAATTAGCATGGTGGAGATGGAGTTGGACTCAGTGATCCCTGTGGGTCTCATCCAAGTCAGGATATTCTATGCTTCTAAGAAAAATCACAGAAAGCAAAAGTAGAATCATACTTGCATGTACTTTAGCTTCTTTGTGCCACCCAGTGGTTTAGACTAATATACCCTACAGATCAATTGCAAAAAGAGCTGGTGGTGAATGATACACATTTGGGGGTCTATATGAAATAAATAAATGAGTAAGTCAGCAGAAACAGAGGGACAGAGTATCAGGTAGGCTCAAAGATGGATGAAAGATTAAGGCTCATTTTATGCATGTCCTATTTTGTATTGTTTCAGAAATAAAGAGAGCCCCGTATGTCAATTCCCATCTGTTTTCTAAGACCTATACTATCCTATTCTTACACAATTCTAGGGAACTTAGCATCTCAAGAATGGGAAATATGCTACAGATACCTTACACGCAGCATTTTCCATCAGTAGGTTAAGGCTGCATCTAAGAAGTACAAATTCTGTGAAGATAGAGAAAACTGCCAGTTATATTAAATATATATAGATATATATATCAGAGTCTGTTTGGATATATTATACTGCAAAGATTAATAAAGCTATGGCTTAACAGTAAGATTTTCAACATAATGCTTTGCCCTACTTTCTAGAGGACTTTATCTGTCCATAGACAGACTGAGATTTCAGCTCTCTTAAAATCTGACTCATTATATATGCTTTTAGAAAGAAAAACATAAACCAAATTAGCTTATTATATTTTGAAGTAAACTGCAATCAAATATAAAGTAAGAACCATTCATTACAACTGAGCAGTAGTGACTTTATCTGAATTTACCTCATTGCTTCTGTGTAGAGACAAAAGTAATGCCTCCTATTTATTTACATGGAAACTATAGGAGATGCAAAAAGCACAATAATACTAATTGACAGAGCAAATTCTCAGCTACAAAACACTGTTTTTCAGCACAGTCACGATCACTACCAGTAGCTATGCATTTTCACCAGCAATGAACAAGAACCTACATGCTGCTCTATGAAAATCTGCACCATTGGAGGTGACCCCCTGAAGTGATCACTGCTGAAATGCAACACCCACCTCCTCATTGTCATCACATTAACTGTTTGATCCCCAGTAAGCGTCAATGACCGTCAATGCGTGCCATTTTTTTGTGTCCAAAGGAAATCCTGACACCATGACACACCTTTGTTTCGTACACACTTCCTGTCAGACACCATTCTGCCCCTCTCCTGCCATCTGTCACACGGAAACAGCATATATTGCAATATTGCTGGGAAGTTTCAACCTCTACTGCCATAATACCATGAACACCATGTTTTGTGGGCAACGTAATAAAATAGGTGGCACTACTTTCAGAGTTGCCCTTGTATAATTCCAAGCCTCAAGGTTAAGTAGAGTTGAAAGACTAAAATATAAGTAAGAAAAAGGCTAAGACTTTTATGTTATAAGTAAGAAAAACACAACACAGAGCTATATCAGACTCAATTTTTCATTTCACATTTCAAAATTACCTTATTACTTGAAAATGCATATGAACTGATTAATTGTGAGTTAGTTTGGTAAATAAAAGTGTAATAGGATAAGTTTTGTTTGGTTTTCAATTATTATTGTTATAGTCAAAAATGCATTTGCTTCCACAATATTGTATCCACATCAGGGCAAACAAAATGCACAGAATACCACTCGTTGCCTTTGCTGTCTGAAGTAACAGTGCCAAAACTCACATCACAGTCTCGAGATGATTTTAGTGAGTACTTCTTCATTTTCGGAGGAAAAGACAAATACCTAATAGAAGCCCAAAGAAGCCAGAAGAAAGAAACACAACGTAAACCAGCTATTTATACTCCAGAATTTTTTTATCATGAAAATAGATGTGAAGTAATGCTTTCTTGCACTACAGGATTTTTGTTTGGGTTGGATTTTTTGTTGCTTTGTTTCATCAAATGAGTAAGGTGGGATGGGACTATCGGACTACTATGACAACCTTGTTTGCCTTAGGAAAGGTAAACAGCAATAGATCAGCAAAGAGTGGAATCACAAGTACCACACTTAACAGCATTTAACATAACTCAGGTATTTATTCTATGTCGATGTAGGAGCAATTGCAGTGGCAGTAGAAGTGGGAATTCAGCTGATACGATGGCAGCATAATTAGAAACATAGAGAAAGAACTAAATCTTACTATATTCTGTTGTTTTAATCAACTGATTTGGAATTTTGACACATAACCTATCAGGATAATAGGTTCTGTTTTTCATAAACAGCAATTTTGGCTTCAGTCCTAGAATTTTTCTATTTCTGAATGTAACCTGTACTGAGTGTTAATTAAACACCCTATTCTTGTGCTAAAGAAAGGTAAAGTGAAGACCCAAATGAGTAGTCTTTTCACAGTATATAAAGTATATTTTCCCTAATTCAAGCAGTTTGTCACAACTGTAATAATCAACCCCAGAAACAAACATAAGGAAAAGTGAAAAAACAATTGAGAGGAGGAAAGATAAACAAAAACTTTTTGTATGCTTTTTCTCTAAGCCCACTTTGCCTTTCACTTCTCTGCTGTCTTTGCAACCCTCCCCCAAACACCCACTCTTGGATTTTGCAGTCCAGCTTTTTGTTTGTTTGCTAGACTAGCAACAGTCACATTAATTCGTCAGTACCAATAGTCATAGCTTCCTTCAGCAGTCAATTATAAATATAAGCAAAACTCCTTCGTTCCATTGCTTAGTCAATCAAACAACAATGCTGACTAGCTAGCTACCCTAGCTTCCTTTCTGATCAGTTAAACTGAACAGTTAAAGAACAGAGCAGCATGAGAGAGTTGAGCTTAAAATGTGGGGAAATCTCATTTTCCCATTTAAACATAAGCTACATCAAAGCAGAAAATAAAACAGGCTACATGTGTAAATAGTTACAGATATAATTATACTTAGATTGAGCTAATATTTTCCTCTCTGCCACAGTATCAATCATCAGATGTGTTTTGATTTTATCTTTCAATCTCTTGTACATTTGCATGTATCGCTATAATCTGTGACATCCTTGATTGTCTTATCTCAGGCACGGTGATACATTTTGTGTAACTGAGTTCACCTAAACATATTGGTATAATACATAGTGTCACTGTCTATAGGTGCTGCAAGTCAGAGGCATCAGATTTGGTGGCAACTAATTTTCACTAAACTTATCTATCCTTTGCAGTCCTTAATCATAATCTATTGATTTCTCTTTATCACTTCTCAAAAGCCACTTAAAAAGTCACTTACAACTGACTTCAGAACAATTCCTTACTAGTTCTATAGCTCATAACTGTAACTACCTTGTAGGCAGATTAAGCCCTTGATTTTACTATTATCATGAGGACAGATAACAATCTCTTGTGATTGCCTCTATAAATTCAGTTCCCTGTTAGTGATAACTGAAGCCTCAGGCAGTGCATCCACTTCTCTGTTCCCTTAATCCAAACTACATTTCAAATGCCTTGAACAGTAAGTGGGACAAATATTACACGAACCAGTAAAGCCTGTCTGTCTCACAAACTGATTTGAAACCTTGTGATGAAATCTACTGTGTCCTAAGGTACATCTACAGGAAGACAAAATTTATAGAAATTAATTCATCTCAGTGATTCCTTCCTAACAGCTTATGAACTTGTATTAACAGAAAATCTAAGAATAGTTTCACATACTGTCACTTCCACAAATTGATTAACTTTTTCTCCTCTTCTCTACACAGAGCCCTTATATGAATTCCTAAGTTATTTCCATTCTGATTCTCATAGTACCATAAGTATCCATTTTCTACCTTACTGAATGTTGGAATACATTTATTAAAAAGAACTCCTTAACAAAAGTAAATTGGCTTTTCACACTGCAAAAGGCTATAGTTCCTGGAACTGATTTTTTTTTGTTTTTGTCTTTTTCTTTCCAGGAAGGCAAGACATTACACTTATACAGACATGTAGTGCTCTCATGCAATTCTCACTCCTGTGCATTAGTGATGTTTTCTTTTAAATGAAGATACAAAGTCTCACCACTGGAAATAATCTCTACCAAGGAGACTTTTTATAGCCCAGTTACATCCACCACTGGGCATGGCAGGGCAGCCTGAGGTAGTCTCTGCAGGGGACACTGCCCCAGAGATACAGGGGGCTGCATTTTTACAGGGGCAGTTTTTCCCCTTCCCTGGGAGCAGACAGGGCCATCGGGTGCAGGCAACCCTGTCCTGCACTCACCAACACCCTTGCCCCCTTCAAGGCTCAGGAGCTCCCCATCAGCTCCAACCTTGTCAGCAGCATAACCATCAGACCCCCTCCTCCCCCACCACTACTACCACTGTGTCCGGCTTTCAGTACCTCTCACTGTCACCACTGTGGCCCCACTTGGAGCTGGGCTCTCAGGGAAGTGGCCCAAAACCAGCTCCCAATCACCCAGGCTTATGGCCCCCAGGAGCAGCCCTACTCTTACTGTTCCTAAGTGATCTCTCTACATAGGCATTTCTTTCTTCCTTTTCCATCTTCAGTGTGTTGAGAAAATGATGTTCCTCTCAGATGCACTTTTACAGAGATCAGCAGTATTTTACAAGTCCCAGCTGTAGAGTTAGGCTCACAGTTCAAGCTGTAGTGCAGCACTTCCCAGGCTGAAGGTTATGGTAGTGGCAGATGGAGTCATGAGCCTGACAGAGTTTATGTCTTTTCAGATTGCAGAGCTGATGAAAGTAGCAATAATAATAGGAAAGGATGGAAATGGTTGCTGTGGAGTGTGATGATGTTCACTCTGGAGAGCTTCTGTTCAAACCTGAGTTGCAAGAAGAATGGCCACTATTTTCACAAATAGGTGAAGTAGTTATTTCTCCCTCCACCTTATCTTCCCTCTAACACTTGGTTACCAGTCTTAATCTTAATTACCTCACACAAGTGAAAGTTTAGCCCACTTGTAATTGAGTTTATGCTCATATATGCCTATTAAGTGAATCTACTAAATAAACTACGTTTTTTGTTTCTTTTATTTTTACCAGTATTTTCAGGTGCTTCTGGTTCAGCTTGCAAACTTCATAAGTTTCATGTCACGACCAGACAGAATGTCCCCAGTAGTTTATCTCACTGTTTCATCTCAGACTACATCTGTCCGCATCCCCTCACCTGCAATGAACTACCACACTCTCCCCATCAGGAGCAATATTGCAAGAAATGTATCTGTCACGTCAAACTTTCTAGCTACCAATCTGCCTTACTGTCACTGTGGGTTTCAAGTCTTTGGTTTAGGAGGTTTCAAGCACCTTGGGGACTGCTGCCAGCTGAAATCATCACGTTTTAAGCACTACTGAGCAAACTGACTAAGCAAACTTTAACTGGTGCAAGATGTCTTTTAAATCTGTCCGGAGTCATTGCCATTCACACACTACCACAGAGCTACATCAGTCACAGGTGCGGACAATACAAATCCAGAAAGATGAGACACATGTAAAACACTACCCAATCATCCATCAATCTATTTGGAAAACAAGTTTCCAAAAACACCTGAGTAGAAACTGCATCACAACGAAGATATTTCAGTGCTTCAGCTACAGTATTTACTACTCCTCTAGGACCCAGGGGAAATTTGCTGAGGTTTCAGCAGAGTGAAATTACAGCCAAGTTCTGCTCAAACCTCATCTTTTTCTAGATCAGCATTTACCACTTGTTCAGTGATCACTGCTCCTTCTCCAAAGGGACTGGATGTTTATTTGACATTGAGCACATGCTTTTTCCTCTTAAATGTTAATGAATAATTGCCCAGGAGAGAGATATTATTCAAGAAATGGAATTTAGTACCAAAAATGTAAAGGGAGAATGTGAACTGTCCCAGGATGTTTGCAGAAGATGTTCATATAGCTAATCCTCAAAGCAAACCTCTTAGCTTATAATTTTAAAACATTCCATTCCCTCAGAATGTGCATACATTAATTTCTTTGGAGAGCACATATGAGTTTTCCATATGAGTTTTTAATTGAAATTGTAATAGAGGGTTTAATATTCAGAATGCATAACAATCTCAAAATTAAAATGCGATCAGTGACACATACAAGCCCCCAGCCAAAGTGCTGTAGTCACATCCCTTCCTATCTTCCTTTCCCTTCATTTCTTTTCTTTCTTTTACAATGCCTTGCAAAGATAAGCTAACATTAATTTACAATGGAACATTTCTGTATGGGAGATTATTTGCATTAATTTGCTTGACATGATTTGTGTTCAGGCCTTTTTACACTGGCATGGCCCCTGTGTGTTACAGCTGCATGAAACAAATGCATATATACAAAAGTAATATGTAGATGGCACATGAAAGATAAAGCAATTCCTCTTGCTATCTCTAGATCAAAGGCAAGTAGGAAAAATAGACTATATACAATTAGATCAGAGTAAGACAGAGGGCAATCAGAGGCTACTACAAAAAATTAGCCACAGGAGGTGAAGCATATTCTTTACATTATTGGTAATATTCCTTTTCAGTACGTTCCTACTGTATACTTAACAGTACAAATACAGAAATAAATGTATGCTTAATCATGTCTATCATCTTTTCCGAGGTCCAATAATTTTAATGGCACCCTTAACATTTCCAGTAATTCTACTGAACCCTCCTTTTTCAGGCTTTGTAATTTTTAGCAGTTCTCTTTGAGAAAGTCTAAAAGTTCAGCAACAATTCCCTACTTAATTACTTTAATTATTACCCTATGTCTCTTAGTTTTATGAAGTATTGACTTTCAATCAGAGGTTCAATTACAATATGATTCTATGACATATTATGAAGTAGAAAAAAAGGTCAAAATAGGGTCCTTTTCTAGGAATTTACTAACTCATTAACATTCTCAGGCTTACACTTTCCTATTTTTTCATCTTAAGAAGGAGATATCTTGATATTTGCTAGTGAAAGAATGTCAGGGTTGGAGGGAAAGTAATTGAATCTCTCGAAGTGGTCAAAGCACAGCAGCAGAGAAAAAAATCATAGCAGAATGTGCTTGGGAGCTGGTTGGTAAGGCTACACCAGAAAAGCTACCGAAAATTTAGCTGTGGCAGTTCAAGATGTTCCTGCTTAAGATTGTCTTCTCTGTTCTTGTTCATAAATTATTGTCAATTGTCCAGCTAGGGCAGCTCAGCCTTAAGACTAAGCTTAAAATCTCTAGGCAATTTTTAACTCTGGGGTAAGCACTTTACGTGACAAAAGAATTCAGAAATGCAGTAGAATACAAGAGACAGATAAGCACATCTGCCATTAAACATTTAGACTTTGGGTTCTCTCCTGCTGCTCTGTGTTCCTGCCACATGAATTCTGCCTGGCACTCTCATGATGCTCTGACACATAACTTGCCTGTCATGGTTTGCCTTTCTTGTAGATTAATGAAAAGAAAACCTGCAGAGCTTGTTGATCATCAACACTGAATTGGGTAAAAGGCATGTTCCATTTTTACACATTTTTGTTATATCCTTCACATCTCATGGAGTGGGATATCAGTATTTGCCAGATTAAGTTAGACTCCTTGCTTCCAGACAAAGTTTTGATGGAGCATAGAATATGTTTCAGTTTGCTAAAATGCAATATTAATGAACTAATTATCAGATGCAGAATAAAAGAAAAAAAATTATCTGCTTTTCCTATTTTAACTGATTTCTACTATATCTTCTGTATTTCGTTGAGCAAAGGATTGACAAGAACACATCCACAGAGCTGCATATCATTTCTTCAGAGAAATAACTTTTTCTGTAGTATAATTCCCAAACGGATCTCCGATTCAGAGAAACTTCCTAATGAATGCCTTCACATAGTGAGAATGGCACTATGCATAAAGCACCCTGGGGACTTCTTGTAATTTAGTGCATTTATAATTTCTTTTAATTAGAATATTAATGTATACTGTGGGGTTCTTCTTTAATTGTTTTGTTGTTGTTGGTGGTGGTGGTGGTGGTGGTGGTTGTGGTGGTGATGGTTGCTTGTTTTTGTTTCGCATTAGTTGCTGTCCAACATAGTGTGGATTCTGCAAAGCAGAGAATTTTCTGAAATACCATCTTAATCTTTGGATGCCAAACGCTGTTACTACCCAACTAATAAAGCACCGATACAGACATAAAAAAATTGTAAATGTGTTGCTGAAGAATGTCATCATACATGACTGCCAAATCTCAGGTTCGTGAGCATTCTTTAATATTTAACTTTTAGAACCAGTTATACAAAATTTTCATAAATAACTGGAAAGACAACTTTTTGTTTACTAATGGTGATGGACTAAATACATCAGGTAGCAAGATTAGCCTGTAGAGAACCAGAGATGTGGGATGTGATGGTGGAACACGACTCTCACAGTAGGCATGTTTCAGTGTAAACACTGAAAAATTATTTTTTGATGGAACACTAGCACCGAGCTAAATGAAAGCACAGACAGATATGCCCTAAAAAGATTTTTCAAAGTACCTGACCATAAGTTGTACTAGTGATCCAGCTCTAAAACAGAAAGCTAGTTACCAGCTAAATGGTGTCAAAGTCTGTGGGGTTTTTTGATGTAGATTAATCAAATCCAGAGTGTTACAATCAAACCTGCTTTTACTTACTTCAATTGTTAGCAATACTTCAGTTGTTAGCAGTAGCACTGAAAGGCCAAGCCACCCTCTTGACTAATACATACTCCCAGATCTTAAGAGATTTTTTGTTCACTGTAGCAAAAGACAAGAATGATGAAAAGCTAGACCTTTACAGATAAAATATCTATATTTCAGGTCACAAACAAACTAGACGTTTTTGCAGATGCTTTTCCTTACAAATCATACAAATTGCAGTCATAAAGATCAGGTTGCAATAAGCAGGTATTTGATCCTGAAAAGAATGTTTTAACTCACCATGTAAACGCCACAATTTCCTCACCAAATAAGCAAGTTCTATGCATTGAGATACAAGCTAAACAGCACACATTTCTGAGTACAATTTGTACTTTATGAGATCAAAGAGTGTTTGTCAGTTCAAAGTCATGTTCACGTAGGATTCCTAAAGTGCTTTGTTAAGTGCAATTGTTCCAGAAATTCTTTAAGTAGATTCATACATACTAATAAATACATACACTTTTTGGTTATTACAGAATAAAGAGCACGTTTTCCCTTCTATTTGAGTTAAATTTAAAATATTAGATCTATACATAATCCACCCAGAGCTTCGCTGCTGTAGAAGAATTGTGTCAGGTTTCATTGATATTTATGATTGTGTAGGCTCTGCTTAATAACACTAATGAAATGCTCAATACCTTTGATAGGAAGAAATCCATAATTGTAACAAGGTATTGAGATTTAGATTCTCATAATTTTTAAGTACAAAAAATATCTCAGGAATATGATAAAATGAAAAATAAGTTACGAGATATTCTTCTAGTACTAATTTGCATGTAACCGCACCCCTCTCTAACCTCATTTAAGGGCTGGCAGCCAGAGAGAGAAATATTTTTACTTGGAGATTGTTTTGTTCTGGGAGTTTCCCAGAGAACCCTTATCTTTGGAGCAGGGTAAGCTATTCCTTTCTTACTATTGGATTGTGACTAACACCTTTCTTGGGTTTCTCTGGTTAGAGGTAACTATATGCCTCTATTTCCTATGGCAGAGGAGTTAAAAGGACATTATTGTGTTTTATTTAGCAAAAGAATAGCAATATAATTTTTTTTCATCACAGGTATGTATGGGAACTGTTGAATCACAGCCTGAACCACTGATTGGTCACCTGAGGCAAGCACTGAGTCAACCACAAGGGCCACATGTGAAGGTAATGTACCTGTGTGATTGGAAGGGGTGGAGTCTGGCTCCACCTCTCCCAGACTCCATTTAAGGGCTGACCACCACCAGGGATCTCAGGGGTCTCATGTCAGGGGTCATTCTCCTGTGGAGTCATCAGTGAGCCTTGACCATCCAAAAGGTGAGCCACTCTACTTACCAGTTATCTGTGTACAATCTATATAAATGTACCAAAAATATGTTATCCTCTGTGCTATTTTTTCTGAGTACCATTCTTGGGGGTTATTTGCCCTACAAGGTACAACACTGAAATCTTCTGTAGAAGCAAACTGTGTTGGTTAGAAAACATCTCTGCATGGTAAACTAAGAATTGTTGTATATTTACCGTAGCCCTTGTAAGCAAAGCCAAGTGGTCACAAGCACACAAGTTATTACAACACTTATAACCGCTGATCACCAAATATAGGAAGAGCACATTTTACATTTAGTTTAAATGGTAGATGATGTAGTGGAAGTGTGACGTACAATGGGGGTGATGCTCAGGACAGTGAGCCACTGGAAGAAATTCTGCAGCTATTTGGCCATTGACCTAGCAGCATAACAGAGGAAAAAGCCCCAAACTGTGTGCATTCATTAACAACAACGACCACCAACAACAGATTAAGAATACACATAAAATGTAACTGTACCTCGGAGTAAAGCATTTAAATCAATCTTCCTTAGTGATGAGTTAAAGTGTATGATGCTGGTGAAGTTAATAAACTGCAAATACATATATATACATTTATATACGTGTAAGAATTGAGTGCAGTTCTTTGCAAACAGATTAAACAAATAATTATAAAATAACAAATAATTATAATAAAAAGGAGAAGATAGAAATAATAGGCTAAACTTTCTGTTCTCTGTAATATTAAATATAAATAAATATAAAGCAATAAATGGTGTTCTATATCAGAAGATATTCAGGAAACTATACTATCCAAAAAAAAGGATCAGACAAGAATGTACAAAAGTAATGTCATATTCATACAGATATAAAATTTCTTAGTAAAAAAATGACATGAGGAAATTCAGTCTTCTACACAGGCAGTAAGCCAGCATCTTTCAGAATGCCTGTGGAAACAACAGAAGTATAATTAAATCTGAGGTTCTCCTACAGTACAGAGGTAAGAGTTGACTTTTGTCTTAAGAAGACAAAACGATGATTTTCAAGTGCCCTCACGTGCCCTGAAATCTCTGTATTGTTTTCTTCCCTTAACGCTCTACATGAAATACTTATGGTCATTGTCAAGTTTATGTTCCCTAATAACAGCCTGGAAAAAATTCTGTACAACTGGCAAAGCTGAAAACCACTGAGCATTTCAGAAATAGTTTGGGAATAATTTTCATCATAGAAAAAGGGGATTTTCTCAACAGACATGAATCAAAAATAAATGTTGATATTATAGACTAGCTGGGAAGTAATTCACAAAACAGGAAAAAACAAGACAATTTTTTCTGAACATGTTATTTGTTTCAAAATGTTCATTCAGCATTAATTAGAACTCAAGCTGTTGGCTTACAGTCTTGAGTTCATACTCCTGCTCCCCCTGTGCCACCCACTGGGGCCCGTTATTCCTATTATAAATACACGTAAATCTCACAGACTCTAATGGGCTTATTACAACCCTGCATATGCGTTGAGGGAAGTATAAATGTCTCTACTTGCGCCTTCTGATAAGCATAACTGTTTAGCAACTTAATGAGATAATGTTTCTAAAACAGAAAAAATCAGTGGGTGTTTTTCTGTGCCATTTTATGTGATTTAGTAAGCTTTTCATTTGAAATCCTTCTAGACTTCAAATGTTAGTAGCTTCTGTAGGCAAATAAAAGGCTGTGCTCTACCTGAAGATAGGATAGGTGGAAAGTAAGGGAGAGTATTTAAGAACTTATTATGCTGCAGAAGTAACAACATCAGTGAATTCAAATAGGACAATATATAGGAAAGGATAATCCAGAAATGATTATTTTTTTTAAACAAGAACTTATTTCTTTATACCAGAAAAGTAAATATTGAGAAAGAATAGGATAGGCTCGACAAGAGAATGAATGCAAGGGGGAGAAAATAACCACTTGAACTAAAGGAGAACAGTGGCATAAGAGCAAATGGGCATATGTTCAATATGAATAAATTTAGGTTTAATTTCTAAAAAGACCTTCCAGAATGTCAGAATTCCAAGAACCTTCTTCCTGAAAATAAAGTAGACAAAAAGTAACTGTCTATGAGAAACTCAGTACATCTTCAAACTAGTTGAATATTACAGTGCTCATAAGGGAACAATTTCATAACGTAGGAGCTCCCTCACTACTATCTCTGTTTTCCTACCGCTTCTCTATTTTTTTCCCTCAACATGGAGAGCACCAAAACTGAAGATATAAACTCCATAAAGCAGAAGCAAAAATAATTCATTTCACTAGGCAGAATTCAGTAACAGACACATATCACAAAAGGCAGTGGCACCAGATGATTGCTCTAAAAATGTTATGAAATAATAATATTTTCATTTGACCTTCTAATAGGTGTTTTTACTTTTTGTATTTTAGTAATCCTCTTGGTATGAATTTGCACTGTATCATCTGCAGTCCATTGCAGAAGCAAACATTGCCTGAATGGCTGAAAAATTTACTTTGAGGGTCATTGGGATCTGGTCTGGAACAATTAAAAATAGCACATACATTTGAACAAAAAATAAGGATAAAGTGTGCTTGCAAAATAAAATTTGGGAAGAAAAAGAAAGGATATGGGCTCCCCTCAAAACAATATAAAGAAAAAGCTCTGAGAAAAAGGAGTTTCCGTAACAAGAATCTGGTTAAAAAAAAAAAAACAAACAGATCTTGCAAGTATACAGTAAGAGATACTAGTTTAGCACCTAAAAAGGGGGACTACAGGAACTACTGACCTATTAGTCTCACCTCTCTGCTGGGAAACATCATGGAGAAGATTCTCCTGGAAGCTATGCTAAGGCACATGGAAGGCTGGGAAGTGATACAGAAGAACCAGCACAGCTGCACCAAGGGCAAATCCTGTCTGACCAACCTAGTGGCCTTCATGTGTCACTATTTGAATGAACAAGGGAAGAGACACTGATATCATCTATCATGACTTCAGTAAGGCCTTTAATACAGTACCCCAAAACCTCCATCTCTCCAAATTGGAAAGATACAGATTTGATGGGTGGACTGTTCGATGGACAAAGAACAGGTTGCAGGATCGAGTCCAGTGTGGTGGTCAGCGGCTGTCTGGATGGAGATAAATGACAAGCGGAGTCCACAGTGTTGGGGACGATAATTTTTAGTATCTACATCAGCAACATCGACGGTGGAGTCAAGCGCACCCTGAGCACATTTGCTGTTGACACCAAGATGTGGGGTGTGGTCAGCTCACCAGAAGGGTGGGATGCCATTCAGAGGGACCTAGACAGGCTTGAGTAGTGGGCTCAGGTGAACCTCAAGAAGTTCAACAGATGCAAAAGCAAGATCTTGCACCTTGGACAAGGCAACCCTCACTATCACTACGAGATGGGGGATGAAAGGATTGAGCGCAGCCCTACTGAAAAAGACCTGTGGGCAATTGTGGATGGGAAGCTGGGCATAAACCAGCAATGTTCCCTTCCAACCCAGAATGCCAGTTATATGCTGGGCTGCACCAAAAGAAGTGTGGCCAAGCAAGGTGGGAGAGGTGATCCTGCCCCACCAGATTATTCCTGAGAAGCCAGGGGAATCATTAAAGTAGTCTAACACCTATAGATCCTTGAGATTAGCAGATTACTTCACTAGAAAAATGTACACAAAGCAAAAAGAGTTTTTTATTTTTTTGTTCACCTTAGTTATTTTTTAACATAATAATTTTCCAGTCAGGAATGGCAATGCTATTTTGTTTTGTTTTAATTAATTACATGTGTAAACCGATGCCAAAATTATTTTCTCTTAATCTTCTCTGATAATTTCAAAAGATAATTGTTGATGGTATTTTGCAATTACTTTAGTTTAATGACAAATATGCATAATCAATTTGTGATTGAAACTATTGTTAGATAAATAATAATTACTTGGTGAAGAGCTTGATGAAAATGTAAAGTCAATTAACTTGAGCATCATTTTATATTCAGATATAATTTATAAAGGATCAATAAGTGGTTTTTAATGGTATTTATGTATTTTCAGACAGCTATACTATACAGCTAACATTATAGAAACAAGAAACAAAAGGAACACTTCCAACTCATTAAGTTTATTGTTTTCAAACGCTAACTATCAGCAGTTTGATGACATGCAGTAAATGCAGCAACTGACACCAAAATACTGCCTATTTTGATCTGCTTATAAATGTATAATCATAGAATCCTTCAAGTTGGAAGAGAACTCTAAAGATCATCTAATCCAACTCCTCGGCAATGAACAGGGACATGCACAGTTATATTAGGTTGTCCAGGGTTTGATCCAGCCTTGCCTTGAAAGTCTCCAGGAACGGGGCTTATTTTTCCCCCTTTGAGAAAGGTATATCTCATCAGGCACTAGCAGACTTAGTGCTGTGTAGACCATCCCATAATCAAAAAACAAAATTCTGTATATGACAGCAGCCTCAAAATCAGTTATTCATAAGCTGGGTCTACCTGTTTCCTTCACAATAATTCCCTGCAACTGGAAGGATAGATGAAAACACTATCCATGTCCCTGATCCTTTAATCAATTATCCAAAGTATCTTATCTAAAGTATCTTTTGACTACTCTTAGTCTTACTTCATTGTTCCCTGCAAGGGAAAAAGGAACAAAGAAAAATAATCTGAGGGCCATATCAAGCTAGGAAGTTTTCTAGTAATATCTTTAACCCAAGCTGTCAGCAAATTTCACTAAGAGGTTTGTCTGGTCAGCGTATTGAGACTTGCTATCCTCAGAAGGGAGTCACTGTTGACAACAGCCCATCTTTTTTTCTTATTGGAAGTGGTCATGATACAGGGGGTAGGCTGACTTGACCATGGCAATAAATCCAACTCAGATGGACTATCACCTCCATCACTGTTCAAGTTCCAGAGCCTCATATGCACCATATAAGGGTGTCTGGGAAGCTGAGATAGGCAGAAAGGTGATTTGCCTGCCTCTTCAAGCAGAAACCTGCTTCCTTTCCCGCTTATTCTTGAGCCACCATCTTTTGTCTGATGGTGCTCTGTTTGATGGCGAGAAAGCAGAGGACCCTTCATTTCCTGTGCTATGGCTGGCCGATGCATCTGTTGCAGGTATAGCTCAGTATGACTCTACCAGTCAATCTCCAGTTTCCTGGTGCTGCTCAGCTTGCCCACATCCTCCCAGAGCTCTGTAAACAGGCTAAGCAGTTCTGCTTCCTGGTCCCAGCTCCCACCAGTGCTTCTGTCAGGCAATAACAGAAGCTTGAGCAGCCTGAGGCATGAATGTTCCCTTGCTCTGTCTGAGTGGCTTGTTGATTCCTATGGGTGCAGAAGTTACAGAGGACACAGCTTTCTGCCAGGTGCACACCATGACTAGAACACTTTGTACACTGGTTTTTAACAGCACTAGAAGCCAGCCAAGTGGCAGCACCCTCCAGTGCACACTGTAGTGCCATGCCCTGCACTCTCCAAGGTTACCCTTATGTGTGAGGGCAATGGATGTCATTACTCCTGGCCTTATCCATGATTCATTAGCCGCTTTATGAGAGCCACAGGCACCAGCAAGGTTTTGGGCACACCAGGGGCTTCTTTGGCTCAGGAACCCTGTATCCCCTATCTGTTTCACTGCAAGACATGCAACACTGGAGTGATCAACCTGCCAAGTGATCTATCTGTAAGATACTAGACAATACACAGTGACAGGACACAGAATCACAGAATTGCAGTGGTTGGAAGGGACCTTAAGAGATCATCAAATCCAACCCCCAGTTAAAGCAGCGCAATGAAATTGCCTGGTCTCGGCCTGAACCAGTAAATGAGCACCTGAGTGACCAGAGCAGGAGAGCCCAGATCCATCCATTCTCCAGCTGCATTCCTGAGCCCAAACAGTTGCTGGGAGGGTGAGTTACTTCCCCTCTCTTTGGTATCTTGTTCTATAGCACCTGTATCTCAAATACAGGCTCTGTTATTGCCTTTGTTTGCTTTGCAAGCAGGTACATTGCAACAGGTCTCACAGATAAGCATCCAGATAGGTCTTGAATATCTCCATAAAATGAGACTCCACAACCTTTCTGGGCAACCTGTTCCCGTGCCCCATCACCCTTACCATAACATTCTTTCACAAGTTTGTACGGAACTTCCTATGTTCAAGTTTTAGGCCATTGCACCTTATCCTATCACTAGAAGATCTCGGCCTCATCTATTTGCCTCCCACTTCCTGTCAGATATTTATAAACATGAATCAGATCCCCTCTCGATCTTCTTTTCCCCAGGCTGAACAGACCCAGGTTACTCAGCCTTTCCTCATATGGGAGATGCTCCAGACCCTTTATTACCACATGGGAATGGCTAGCCCAACAACCACACTATTGGGTATGGGACTGAATGTGCAACTATCATGAGTTGTCTTGTTTTGCAAGATGCAATCTAAGAATTCTGTGAAAAATACAGAAGACAGAGCACCATATGCAAGACAGTAACATAAGTACACTGTCACAGTTTAGCTAGCATCACAGGCAAGCTGTTAATTAAACTGATTTTAATGAAACAACAATTGGAGAGACCTCAGTGTGAGTACTTTATTAATATTTCAGATGAGTGGGATCACTGCACAGCAAACAAGGACAAGGAGATGTTTCCCTCCCTCTCACTTGTCTCTGTACAGGCAGGGCTGGATGTGGGTTGGGAAAATCCTGGTTGAAATAGTGCTTCAGCAAAGTAGAAATTGTTTCTCGTTTCTTGGTCTTTCATGCTGTGAAGTATTTAATGCTATTAATTTCATCCTAGAAAAGAAAGTTATTCTCTACTGGAAATTTTTAGACATTCATGCTTTGATCCTGCAGCCAAACTCACTGCATGAAAATCTTGGGTGAAAGGTTTGCTTTCTTTCAGAAGATTTCTTCTTCTCTTGATAGTAATTCAAATGCACTGTATTAACACACAATGCTGGACCACCTCCCTGGCACTAATGCATACCTTATTAACCATATTATGTGTTTACCAATATACTCTGTTCAGACTAACCTCTACTGTGCATAGTCTGGTTATATTTTAGTGCAGTGTACAGGGTACTGATATTGTGGGTGGTATTAATCACATCATATCAAAGAAACAAGCAGTTGTGGTTTTTTATTGTTATGAAGATGAAAGGATTAATGCATCTTCTCTTTTTGCCGAGAAACTAGTTTGGTATCCTCACTAAAATGGTTTAGAAATAACTGTATTATGTGCAGAAAATACAGAATGGTCTTAAGTGTTGCCTAAATCTCCTCAAGCTTGAAAAATCAGTTATGTACTCACAATGTAGGAAATTGACTTAGTCTGTGCAAAAAGAACTAACTTTAATCATAATGTAATTGGTGCTATGCTGCTGGGTACTTCATCAGGTAGCGATTTAGTTCAATGACAGCATTATAGAGACAGATTTGATTTGGAGACTGAATTTTTTCAGGTTACTCTTAGGAAGGTCTACAAGACCAGGGACATAAAGAAATGAGATTTTCCACCTGAATCTTTACCTGCATTCTGTTTGTATTCTTGCAATTCTGTTTGTATTCCTGCATTCTGTTTGTATTCTATTCCTATCATATCTGTATAAATATCATGGTGGTCTAATGCACTAAAAGGCTGTTGAAGCTAATTATGTACAGCAATATAAAACTCTCTTTTTGTAACTCTGATGAATTGCAGACCAGATTTCTGATTTGCTAAAAGCATTTTACTGGATGAAGCCATGGGGATGTTCTCTGTAAAACTTTGCAGTTTAGACGTCTTCTAAACTTTCATATGCAAAGAATACCATTCAGTTTCTTTCTAATGGCGTAGTTGTGCTTCACAGTTATTCCTGAAACAATCTCCATAATGCTTATCTGTAAAGCACATCTTTCCTGAGCTTGTGATGAACCGATTATGAGTTGTTTGTAAAACAAATATCTTGACTGTCCCTCAAGTAAGACAAATCCTGTAATGAGCATCTAGTAGCAAATTTCTCATTTATTTGGCAAATCCAGGGATCTGACATTAAGTCTTGTAGCTATAAGTAGAGCTCTTCTGCTGTTAAAATTGTTGGGTGATAACCTTTGATTTCTTTGCTTGTCTTCTCTTCTGTAGAATTCAACATTTGGTTCAGCACATTTCCATTCCATCTTCATTCTCAAGTTGTGGCTGTGACAGGCCAGCTGGCTTATCCACAGTGAGAATCATCCATACAGCTTCAGAAACAAGTCTTAGTCTAGGAGCTCCCATAGCAGTTCTACTAGCTCTAGGCATTTCTGGACCTTTCACACAAGAGTACCTTTCCACATACTCTGAACGTCTCCCTGTTTGCAAAGAAATCAAGATGGTCTCTGGACAGACATTGCTAGTTCCTGGTGTAGAACCTAACCTATATATTTTATCAGGTTTTCCAGGAGAAAAAATCTATGTGTCTGAAGAAAGCCATGACAGATAAACTCCTCTAAAGGAGCTATGAGAAAAAAGAACTGTAAATTTTATAATACCATGACAAGTTTAGGCTTAGAAGTATACTCCAAATAAACTCTATCCTTTCCCAGCATTTATCTCCCTTTTGGACCAACAGAATCAACTGCAGAAATGTACCTTATGCACGTTACTCTGACATGAAAAGTATATGAGAAAGCTGTACATAAAAATAAATAAATAAATAAAAGGTAACTAATAGTACAGCAAGACAAACCAAGTACAAGAGATCTGTACCTTTTTTAGTATTTAGTACTTTTTAGTAATAGAATTTGTTAGAAATAACTTTAAATAACTTTAAAAAAAATAAATAAATTAAAAAAAAAAAAAAACAAGAACAAGATATTCCTCCTATTATGATGACATCTACTGGTTCCAGAAAGATATTACTGCTGAACATGGAATGGACGTTTCACAGAATCATAGGGGTTAGAAAGGACCTCTGGAGATCACCTAGTCCAACCCCTTACAAAAGCAGGCTCCTTACAGTAGGTTACACAGGAAATCCTCCAGGTGGGTTTTGAATATCTTCAGAGAAAGAAAATCCTCAACCTCTCTGGACAGTCTGTCATAATGCTCTCACCCTCAAAGTAAATATGTTTTTCATTTTGTTCAGATGAAACCTTCTGTGTTCCAGTTGGTGCCCATTGCCGCTTGTTTTGTCAATGGGCACCTCTGAAAAAAAGCCTGGTCCTATCTTCCAGCCCTTTAGATATTTGTTAATATTTATAAGTATATATCTATGCATTTCATTATACTTTATGACATTGTGTACATACATCTATGTGTAAGAACACAAACATATACATATTTAGAGTTTTCCTTGTTGGTTTCATAAAAAGGAGGCACCAAAAAAGGATTATTTTCTTGTCTTCTTTCCCTCAAAAAAAAAGCCAAGAGCAGAGAAGCACAGCCAGAAGGTCATCAAACTTGGGATCTGTGGGAGCTGTAGGAGGAACGTAGGAGCAGGAAAACTAAAGCCTTAAGAACCATCCTGCTTACAGGCAACATCAAGGTTACAGGCATGAGTGTCCTTGCTGAGTTTAGCTGTCATAGAGATGCATGGTATCTTTCAACAAAACAAACATTTCCAGAAGGCAATTAGATTGTTTCTTTAAAAAATCAAGCTGGTTTGTGGTACAGATTTCACGATGCATTGTCATTAGACCAAGTAAATTGAGCTGATTATAAACACCTTTTACAATAATGAAAAGACTCAAAAAGGGTATTTTGTTTATCAAGAAGTCATTCCACAAAGTAAGCATCCAGACAACCTAAACATCTTTTGCTTTTAAAAGTAATCTGTGAAGATTTAAATGACAATGATGCTATTTTTGTCCCATTCAGTCTTCCTAGACATCTGCAACATGGCAGGTAGCATGTCTGTAAAAACTCTAATTTAACCTGTCACAGAATTGCTTAACTTAATTCTGGGTATTGTATCCTGCACATTAAATAAATGATCCCAGTCTCTAGAATTCAAAAGAGAAAATGACAGTCACCTCATTTCTGGTCCTTTGAAACACAGTATCCATGGAAGCTTAGAAATGAACCAGCATGGTGTTCAATCTTCAGTCTTGTTTTATTCTGCATTGTGCACAGTCTTTTCTTTGAGTCTTGAGTGATATATGAAAGCCCGTAAAGACAGAAGATACACGTAAGTGGCATTTGGGTTTCATTTCTAAATGGGAACTTTGCCCTTCTGTGATTCTGACAAATATACTTCTCTCTCTCTGCCAGCCATTTTCTCTGGTAAAGCTTTTAAAAGGGCTTTTACCAATCACTACTGGCATTCCTAGAAAAGACTTCTGTGCAGAGTAAAGGAAAGCACCTGAATGTTTCAGTGGCATCTGCCTAAAGGGATATGTCAAAGAAGTAATATTGAACAACAAGATTTATTAAAGCAGATGTCCAATTTCTACTGCAGAAAGTGTGACATCCCTAACCACAAACCATCTGGGAATATTCTATTGCTGTCTTTCTCACTTTCTTCTTCTAAATCTGGATTTATATGTAGAGGGAAGGCATGATGACTTGGGTCTGATATGACATTTATCTTCACAAGTGAGGAGACTAATAAATCGCTGATGACATTAGCAGAAGTGAGTTCTAAGGTCTCCTCACAAGTGAAGATAAATGGCATATAAGACCTGAGCCAGCATATATTACATGAAAATCCTAATAAGTCTCACTCTCAACATGGCTAGATATGATGGAGATGACTGAACTTGTGTTACATCTCAAATCCACCACTCTGAGAAAAAGAAATTAAATTTGCAGGCCAAATAAGATTACTCACCACTAAGACAACCTAAGTACATTTTAGCCTTATGTCACTCTACTGCTCTGCAGTAAAATCAATTCAAGTATGCTTATGAAACAGTATCAGTAATCCATTTTTGGCTGCATGCAACATACCTTGCTTTTTGGGTGGTCCTGTGTGGAGCCAGGATTTGAGCATAATGATCTTGGTGGTCCCTTCTAACCTTCTATAGCTGACTTTCATGCCGCAAGCAACAACACAAACCTATGAAGCACCACTTGCATATGCCTCTATGTACAGTTCCATACACCTGAAATATGTATAGCTAGACTCTAGCCTGTGCATTTCAGAGGGCAGTAAGCATTCACAACTTGTTACCTACCTTAAGCTAGCTGCTGGTAGCTTTGTTAAAAAGCTAAGAATTTCAAGAATTTGTAATAAATTTATAAGTAAAATATTCTTCTTCGGATTTGAGATGTGCTAGACGCACCAAAAGTCTATCTGAGTCAGGAGTGGGAGCTGACAGCAGGTGTTTGGGACAGAGTATAGTAATATACTGAGCACAGAAACTCTACTTCCTCTAATTTGGGGATAATTAATTGGTAAACGACTTCCTAAACTGGACACAGCATATGGATTATCATGTAAAGGAGGCAGACATATTATGACATTTGAAACCCAAAGTCTAATGCTGATCCTAGCTTATGTTGGTGATCCTGACAAAATTCTGTAATGGAAAGAAAGTCCATCCTGTCCCACTTGCAAATGTTACAACATTTCCAAGTTTATTCCTTTTTTAATCTAAAAATCTCCTGGGGTAATGTTCTACTTACAAACAATCTCTCTGCAAGAATATTGTATTTTGCATTAATTTAGTGTACTTGTAATCAACTCCCTTCACAGTAGAAGACTGTCAGAGTGGTATATCAAGTAAAAAGTCATGCTTTTTACATTTTGCCCAGGTGCAAAAATAAGTGGGAACCCAGGTAATTGCTAATCAAAGCATCCAGCAGCCTGTGAGGTTAAGAACAACAGAAATGCTCTTAGTTAGGCAGTATCAGTGCACAGCACAAATTAAGTTGGCCAGGGTACCATGTTAGGCATGGCTGCAGGGCTACTAAAGTGGTGCTGTGCCCACCTCCCCAGCTAGCCCTATGCCACAGGCACAGGTAGAAGGCAGTGCAGGGATCACCTGACCCACAGGGAGTTTGAGCAGCACTGTAATAATGACATTTTGGAAACAGCTGTGCCTTTTTAACATAGCCTGGTCCAAACATCTATTTCATCTTACTTGTAAAGAGAGTGAAAGGACATAATGCAGCCAGATAGCTTAGCTAAATCAGAGAAAGAATTCAGTGTTCTTAAAACTAACTTTTAGCTCTCAAACAAACTGCTCCTTTAGTCAAATTAGCTTGCTTTCAACTATATTCATCTTTCTGTACACCATGCATACTAAAATAGTAGACATTTACAGACTTTAGCCCAGAATTTAGATTTTGCAATGATGATCGGAAACTAAGATTAATGAAAACATTTGTCATTTGTTTTCCCAAAGTGCTCGCAAAGACTTGAATAAATGAAGTAGAAAGCTGAAGCAAACTTTAAATCAATTGAAAACAACATTAAAAAAGATTTATCCGTATTCATTACCAAAATTAAGAGACATAAAAGTAGCTGGGATAAAAGAAACTAGGTCAGACTTTAAAGGAATATGTTTTATCAATCTTCTTGATTTCTAATATTACTAAGAACTATTAAAGTAAACTTTTCTATACTTGAATAGTTGTACAAGTTTTGCCTTAGAAGAAAGGGAGAAGCAGATTATTTGCACACAGCTAACATTTTGTGAAAACTTGTGTAGCTAATGCTAAATACTGAAAACAAATAGAATTAACTTCTGAAAAAAATACTATCCACTTCTCTTTAATGATTGTGAGACATTAATTTGTGTTCAGGTTCTTGCTTGAAATTTGATTGATTGTTTTCATAAGTTTGACAGTAAGAAATGCACATGGTAACCAAACCTTTGAAAGATAAAGGATATCAAGACATATTTTCATCAAACAAAAACAGTGAACAATATTCAAAATTTAAGTGGAAAATTGCTAAATTTCTTCAGCTGAAATTGTATGTATAAAGATCTGAATTTGCACATATTATCATATATTACTGGTTTTTCTTTAGTAGATTTTCTTTTTAACTTTTTATTTCTGCCATGAAAACACTACCTAGTTGATAAATAGGGGAGTTCTGGGACAACTGAAAAAAAGAGAGGGTGGTCTGGAAATTCCAGATCTTATGAATGATAAAAGAACGAGCCCTGTGAGAATTTTCATTATTTGAATAATAATTTACTGCTTTTTCCATCTGCTTGTAAAAGTAAACAACAGAAAGCTTAAAGATGCTGCTGAATTCTTTCTAACCTTTACTCACTTGTGGGAGTTAGACTAGGGCTTGTAGCATCCACTGAATTCAAAATACAAGTTAAATATACATTTTACCTTTAATAAATACATTTTTTCCTTTTAATTCTTCAATTGTCTTTTGACAGGACCAATAATTAAGAGTAGGCTGCTCTGAAATAAATGCCTCCTGTTTATTTCCAAGGAAAGTACAACAGATAGAAAGAACACGATTCTCAGCTACAAAAAAGTTTTTTTACATACTCTTTCATCACAGCCTGCATGCACCAGTGGAGGTAACCCACTGTCACTGTCAGCGCAGCTGAAACGCATCACTCACCACGTCACTGTGCTCACATCCACGGTTTGGTGTCCAGAAACATACAGCCAGCACTGACAAATGTCATTGGGTGTCATTTTTTCCACATGGAGGAATTCAGTGACACACCTTTGCTTCATACACACTTCCATATCAGTCGCCATTGGGTCAGCCTGCCCCTCTGCAGCAACAAAATTTAACAGAATATCGGTGGGAAGGTTCAACCTCTACTGCCATATCACCAATACTCGCCTCTGATGTCATGGTCCAACATAACTGTCATGGTTTTATGACTTTTGTGATCAGTATTCCACATCATAACATGTAGTGCACTGGGAGTTAAAATGTTCATGCTCCAATTCCATGGATTGTAAATAGTTCTGGGTACACCTGCTTCAGAAGAGAAGAACAATTATGTATTGCAGAGGACTGTTCACTGTTCGGTTTCCATTTTCTGTTCATAGGCAAAGATAAAACAGTCCACAGGTCACAAAATGCCCTTTTTTCCCTTCCTGTTGATCTCAGCAGCATGTGTGCTCCCTAGTTGTCTCGCCTTCAGTGGTAGAGTAAGGCCTTCGGTTTTTGGACACTCTCATTTTATTTATTAGCTTCAATTCCAATTATATTGTATAATATTGTGCTATTTTACATTCTGATATCTTATTTAGTAAATCTCCTCCTTAGGTCATTGGTGCTATTTTGTTTTTAGGCCCATCTTTCTGCCCTTTCCCCTTTTCCCCTTTTCCTGGGGAATGGACTTGTGGGTCCCCCTTCCACAGTCATCACAGAACCAGTCCGAACCTTCCCGTAAACAGTTAACAATAATAAAGTAGGAGACATTACTTTTAGATCAGCCCTCATAAAATATATAAAATAGTTAATGTACACAAGTAAAAAACCTCATTTTAATTGTTTTTTTTTAATTAAAACAGATAAAAATGAGAATAACAAAAAGAGATCACTTCTATTAAATGATTGTATATTTTATTCAGTAAGTTTAACTTGAATTTTGCTAAGCACATTTCATGCATATTACACTACTGCTGACTCATTCTCAGGTCCATCATCATTTGTCTTATAGTTTCATTTTGTGTTACATTTTGACATGCATACTCCTGTTTTTAGCCAAAACTCATCTATTTGTCTAAATAATGGTTAGTATAGTTACACACGGCTAAATGGTTGTGTAAGGGTTAGTATGCCTAAATAATGGAAAGTAGGTTCTGAAATATAATACATTTTAAAATTTAATAGAATAGTTTGAGAAAACTGAACCTAAAAGCAATTTCCTGAAACATTTGCCACTTCATTATTTCATTCTCTGCTGTATTGGGCTTATCCAGCAAGGTTTTGGTAGCAGGGAGAGCAGGAGGGGCCTCTGTGTGCAGGGCCCAGTTAACCCACAATACACACAGGCATACACACAAACACACATAAATATATATGTTTTGCTATTATGTGATTTCAGGTGTGGACCGGTGTGGACCAGTATGGATTTTTTTCCTCTTATTTTTGAGGTTTGAAGTTTTTCTTGCATTTCACTGCTTGATCAAGAATAATTTCAGTTGGAAAACTGTTCCTGTGAGTCATCTAGTCCAGCCCAGCATGGCAGAGGCATTGATTTGGTGGTGCCTACGCACAGTCCCAGTGTGTGGGTGTCTTGTCTAGCACTAAGCAATCCACTGCTGACAATTGTACAACATGTCTTGGCTGGCTTTCCAACAGACTAAATATACTTATGGTAAAAGATCCTTCTTTTACCTATTACCTTAAATTTTCATGTCCTAGAAGGAAACTATGATAATTACATACATTCAGTGAAATGGTAAAAGCAAATACTGAGTTAAAATACCATCAAGTAATACTTTGGAATGGCATTTGACAGATATGGATCCTTATTTTTTCCTTCAAACTAATGATTCATCATGAAGTAATTGAACAATTAAGTAATGTACATGTATTACATGTATTCTTAATAGATGTATTTTTTATATTTAGCCAACAGTTTTGACCAGTGTGTTCTCATAATTAAATGGCTCAGCACTAACACTCCCTCTGTGTCACTTTTAATGGGAAGAAAACTTTCCACAGATTACTTGAAGTTCAAAGGGACCTTTGGAGATCATCTGATCCAACTGTCTGCTCAAGCAGGGACAACTAAAGGAGGTTGCCCAGGACAGTGTCCAGATGTTTTTTGAAGACCTTAAAGGACAGAGAGATGCCACAGACTCTTTGGGCAACTTCCATCTGTGCTCTGTCATCCACAAAGCACATAAGTGCTTCCTGCTTCATTGCTGCAGAGACTGGCTTCATGGCAGGTAAGACTGCACTGGGCAAGAGATCTGAAGCAAAAAGGACTGACAAAAAAGCTCTTTTTAGGGTTTTTTGAATCCAGCAAAAGCGCTGTGCCTGTGCCAGGTGGTGGGAGGTAGGTCAAGCAGCAGGGTGTGTAAGTGCTATCCCTCTCTGCTCAGGGTATCAGCTCCCCGTTTGGTAATCTCTGAGGCCACAGTTTTAAACATGGTCTCCACCAGACATCAGGTTTGCCACAAAAAGACTGTGACTACGCAGGCGGAGGGCCTGCTCAGAAATGTAGTGGTTCACAAGGTGTGCCTGAGCATGCTGCTGCTGGGAGAGGGTGGCAAGGATTTCACCTGCATGAGGTACAAGCAGGTGGAAAAACTGCTTAGCCTGGTGGTGGAGCTCAAGGAGGAGGTGGAGAGACTGGGATCCATCAGGGAGTGTGAGCAGGAGATTGACTAGTGGAGTGACTTGCTGGCATACTGGAGGGAAGGGAGATACCCCCTGAAAAGTGGTGGACCTCCTTCCCAGTTGCAATCAGGCAGACCTGACAGATGAGGGAGGTTGGAAGAGAGTCCCAGCTCAGCATCATGCGTGCACCCCCTGCCTGCCTACTCCACTTCCTGAGGTCACTCTAAGCAATAGGTTTGGGGTGCTGGAAATTGAAGGGGAGGTGAGATGAAGAGATGAGGGAGGATCAGCCTAAGAGGGGGCTGAGGGCAAGGCAGTCATCCCCGTGCCTTGAGACTGCCTCTGCCAGGAAAGACAGAAGGTAATTGTGATAGGTGATTCCCTTCTCAGGGAAACAAAGGGGCCCCATATGCAGAGCTGACCCATAGGTAAGTTTTCATACCTCCCTGGGGCCTGGATCAGGTACATCACCAAGAAACTCACAGGTCTAGATCGCTCCTCTGATTACTACCTGCTATCGATAGTTCAGGCAGGCAGTGATGAAGTCGCCCAGGGAAGCCTGCAAGCTATCAAGAGATTTCTGGGGTTTACAGTGGTTGGTTGAGGGAGTGGGAGCACAAGTGGTATTTAAGTGGTATTTTCCTCTCTCCCTTCTGAGGTGGTGAAGGATACAGAGCCATCTAGGAAAACTCAGGCTCTGAATATATGTCTGAAAGGCTGGTGCCACCACGGGAATTTTGGGTTCTTTGACCATGGGTGTTGTGGTTTTGAAGCCAGTATTCCACATCAAAAATCATGTTGGGAGTTAAGGAGTTAATGCTCTGGTCGTGAGCGTCACAGGGGCGAAGCTCGGGAGCAGACACCAGCCTTGCTCTCCCAGCCCATGCTGCTGTGGATTCTGTGCTTTTTTTCTTTCGTCTCTCCTTTCTTTGTTTCCCTTGTGTCTCTGTCACAGATGACACTGTGACAATGGGACAGTTCACTCAGCACCTGATGGCTGTGGACAGGTCTCGCTTGTCCCCAAGGAGCAAGCAGATCTGAGACCAAAAACTGGCAGGGCTTGTTGAGAGGATCTTAAACTAGGTATGAAGGGGAAAGAGGATAAAATGACACTCACTAGGGTGGAATAGTTCACAGATATCAATTAGATTTGATGGGTGAAGAGAGTGGAGGTCAGTGGGACAGAGAAGAGCTTGGGAATGTTGTAGGAGATTGTAGAGAAAATACATTAATTGGTCAGCATTTAAGCTGTGTTTCTTCCAAGCTCAGAGTTGGTGTGTCCATGTGAGTAAGAAATCCTGGGAGGGTGGCAAGAGACCTGTGTTGATAAGCAAGGAGTTCATGCATGAACTCGAAGGAGGTCCATGAAATGTGGAAAAATTCTTGGAGAATTGGAGAGGTGCTTGAAGACTGAAGGATAGCCAATGTCACCATGGTCTTCAAAAAGAGCAAGCTGAAGGACCCAGGAAACTACAAGCCAGTCAGCCTCACCTCCGTCCCTGGAAAGGTAATGGAACAGCTTGTTCTGGACGCCATCTCCAGGCAACTGAAAGAGAAGGTGATCAAGCATAGTCAGAACCCCCTGGGTTCACCAGGGAAAGGTCATGCTTGACTAACCTGGTAGCCTTCTATGATGTCACCAATGGCTGGGTGGATTGGGGTAGAGCAGTGGATGTAGTCTATATTGATTTCAGAAAGGTATTTGATACTGTCTTCCACAGCATCCTTATTAGAAAGCTGAGGAAGGGTGGGATAAATGAGTCAACGGTGAGGTGGGTTGAGAACTGGCTGACTAGCCAAACACAGACAGTTGTGATCAGTAGCACAGAGTCCAGTTTGAGGCACGTATCTAGTGGTGTTTCCCAGGCCTCCGTGATGGGCCCAATCTTGTTCAACATCTTCATCAATGACCTTGATGAAAGGATAGAGTTCACTCTCAGCAAGTTTGCTGATTATACAAAGCTGGGAGGAATGGCTGACACACCAGAAGGCTGTGCTGCCATTCAGTGAGACCTGGACAGGCTGGAGAGTTGGGCAGAGAGGAACCAGATGATGTTTAACAAAAGCAAGTGTAGAGACTTGCACCTGGGAAGGAATAACCACGAGTATCAGTGCAAGATGGGGCATGACCAGAGAGAAAACTGGGTGTCCTAGTAGACAACAGGTTGGCCATGAACAAACAGTGTGCCATGGTGGACAAGGAGGGAAATGGAATCCTGGGGTGCATTAAAAAGAGTGGCCAGCAGGTCAAGGGAGGTGATCCTCCCCCTCTACCCTGTTCTGGAGAGGCCACATCTGACACTGTGTCCAGTTCTGGCCTTCCCAGACAGGGGA
The DNA here is from genome assembly GCF_038088225.1 of Cyrtonyx montezumae. Taxonomy (NCBI): domain Eukaryota; kingdom Metazoa; phylum Chordata; class Aves; order Galliformes; family Odontophoridae; genus Cyrtonyx; species Cyrtonyx montezumae. Next base: position 64,192,878 of record NW_027072034.1, on the reverse strand, counting down.
TCTCCTAGTGGAAGGCAACCAAAAGTATGAGGGGCTGGGAACACCTCTGATAACAAGGAAAGGCTGAACGGGAATCTGATAAATATTCATAAATATCTAAACTGTGGGAAGCAATTGGACCAAGCCAGACTCTTTTCAGTGGTGTATTTTGATGGACAAAGATCAATGACCAAAAACTGAAACACAGGAATTTCATTACAAACATAAGGAAGAACTTTACAGTGAGGGTGACAGAACAGTGGAGCAGGCTGCCCAGAGAGGTTGTGAAGTCTTCTCCTTTGGGCCACCAGCGCTGATTCAATGATCAACATATGATCATGATATGATCAACAGCGCACACTGTTGATTCATATTTTCATATTTAACTTGCCATCAACCAAAACTGCCATACCCATTTTGTGGGGCTGCTCTTCAGCTTCTCATATCCTGATTTGTACACATACCCAGGGTTACTCTGTCTCAGGCACAGAATCTGGCACTTGGCTCTTGTCAAACTTCATACAGTTTGTGATTTCTCGGCACTGTAATCTACTGACATCTCTTTACAAGGCCTCTCCACTCTCAAAGGAGACAACAGCTCCCCCTAATTATATATCTGCAAACTTAATTAGTGTGCATTCAGCAGGGGGCACTGTAAAAAGACAAGGATCTCCCGGAAAGAGTCCAGTGGAGGGCCATAAAAATGCTACAGGGCCTAGAGCACCTGTCACGCTCCAATATAAAGGAGGGTGGCGAAGGTTCTTAGATTATGTATATACCCAGCGTGACATTAAGAAACAATGGTTCAAATGTTGGTCCGACCAGTTTATTACCACTATAAACCAGGGGGATGGGGAAAGCGGACACTGTTAGGGTGATGGGGAAGGGAAGGCGAGCGATAGGAAAGATAGGAAAGAAGCAAGGGTTTGTGCAAGGCAGGGATAGTCAGCAGCCAGGATCATAGAGGCAGTCCGGTTGCAAGCGGCTCTGACGATCCGAGGCAGAAGAGCAGGGGCGGCAGAAGCGGGGAGAACAGCAGCAGCGACGGGCAGCCCTGAGCAGCAAGCAGCTGTCCTGGAGAAGCGGCACTGGGTCAGCACGGGAGAAGCAGCGTGGGGAAAGTCCAGGAACAGCGTCAGTCAACACCAGAGAAGCTGCAAGGGGTCAGCACCGTAGAAGCAACAAACAGTGATCAGCTCGTGAGGGTTCAGATAGTAGAACACCTCGAAGGAGCAGCGAGGTCCAGGAGAAAGCAGCATGTCTCAGGCAGCAGGCCCAGGAGGGAGTTCAGCAGCAGGGATCAGCTCAGGAGGTTTCTGATGAAAGAACACCCCCAATCTCATGGTGGTCGATCCCTCTTTTATCCTCCATTTCTCTTGCCTGCGTGGCAAATCCTGTGCTAGCCTGCCAAGCAAGCTTCTCCTGTGATGGCTGTCTCCCCACAGAGATGAGTACCTGTTATGGTTTTATGATTTTGTTGTATCATTGATATTCCACATCATAACATCATGTGGTGTATTGGGAGTTAAAGAGTATAAAGCACTGGCCACCTCTCTCGTTCAGCAATATCTAAGGCCAGCTGGACAGCCTTTACCTCTGCAAACTGACTTGATTCTCCATAATAGTACCACACAAAAGAGTGTTCAGTGGCCACTGAGCTGCAGCTTCTCTCTCTTTCGTTGCCCCAGGACATGCCCATCTGCTTGTTCCTTAGACAAAGGATTTCACAACCCTTGCCCAGGACTAGCTTGGACATGTTCGGACATGTTCATCAGCAAACTTTGAGGCAATGGTATAAAATATTAGTCTCTTACAGCACCTCTCCTAACAGAGAAGTTTGAGCGAACTGGGACTGTTCAGCCTTGTGAAAAGAAGACTGAGACAGGATCTGATATGTGTATATAAATATCTAAGGTGCGTAAGGCAAAGGGATGAGGCCGAATTCTTTTCAGTGATGCGTGGCAATAGGATGAGGGGCAATGGCCACAAACTGATGCATAGGAAGTTCTGCACAAATCTGCGTTAAGAACTTCTTCACTGTAAGGGCGATGGAGCACTGGCACAGGCTGCCCAGAGACTCTGTGGAGTACCTTTCTATGGAAAAACTCAAGACCCGCCTGGACGCCTACATGTGCAAACCGGTCTAGGGAGCTGCTTTGGCAAGGGGGTTGGACTGGATGATCTCTAGAGTTGAATCCAGCCTCTACAATTTTGTCATTCTCTGTCATGAGGAACATTGTGTTGCTGTGGAGGAGAAGACAATTGCAGACATTGCTAGCATAGATGTAAGCAGAGGATGAAATCTCTTGGTGTATACTATCATATATTCTTTTGTTTTCTTTCTTACATATAAATAAAGGAAATTAATTCAATATAGAGGCTTACTTGTTGCAGTAGGACTGAAGGAGTCAAAAGGATGGGAGAGGAGCACCTGACCTTGTGTGCTCATGAAAATTACAGATTGTTAATGGATTGGAGGAAGGGCAGGTGGAACAGACAGATGGGATTTGGGTGTAGGTTGCTGTCATGCTCCAATATAAAGGAGGGAGATGAGGTTCTTTATATGTATACACGATGGCGAGTGTTGTGGTTTTGTGGTTTTGATGCCGGTATTCCACATCAGAGCATCATGCAGCAGTGAAGGAGTTAATGCTGTGGGAGCAGCAGAGGGGCGAAGCTCCGCACCAGATGCCAGGCGGTGCTCTGCCTAGGCGCGTCCCTCTCGGCGGAGGTGGAGCTTCAGCATGTGTGCTTCCTCTGCAATTCCTCCTTAACATAAGCTCACAGCTTTTGGTTTGGAAACTTTACCTCTCTCTGTCAATTGTTCAATTTTATTAGATTTAGTAAAGTTACCATTCCTTCTCAGATCGTGCCATTGTTTTTTTTATTTGTAGACCCATCTATTCCCACTGTTTCCCCCTCCCCCGCCAGAGTGCACAGCTCTGCTCGGACAGCCGCTTGGCCACTGACAGTGCAGGTTGTTTTCTTTTTCCTTTCCCTTTCTCCCTTCTCTGTTTTCCCTTGGGTCACTGTCACGGATAACACTGTGACAGCGAGATTAAGACACAGCGGGTCGAATGTTAGCCCAGCCAGTTTAGTACAATTGCTAGTTGCTTAGGGACATGGGGAAGGGAAGGTGGGCAATAGAAAAGAGATGAACAACAAGGAGACTAAGCAGAAAGCAAGAGAGAGAGAGAGCATCACCACCATGGATCCAGTGAGGTCCATGGTCTGTTGATCTCAGGAACTCGGCTGGCCACTGTGGGGGATGGGAGAAAGCCGGGAAGCTTCACAGCGAGCAGGCACCGTATGTGGGGGTGGGGGTTCTTCCAAAGAGGTTTTTCCCTCAGCGAAGTCTCTTCTTCAAAGTCATTGGTTTAGTGATGCCGAAAAAAACAACCAAGCAAATCAACACACCACTGAGTTACGTCAGGCAGGTATTCCCCCGCTACAGCGCTGGGTACGTGGGGGATCATTCCACCAAACATGCACACCAAAGAGAGAAACGAATACATGTTTAAAGGTATAGCACATGCATATTCATCACATTCCAAACTCTGGTTATTGAGGGGAGTAAACCTAAGGGTCAATTTTGCTGTAAATTTTCAAACCTCGAAGGGGGAGAGCTCCTCACCATTCCTGTGGGTGTTTTGTTTAAGAGAGACATCTGTTTGGTTATCTTGTTGGGACAACAGGATGTCTGTCCTGCTTTCTCACCGACGAGTTTAGCTGCCTCTGCATTCTTGTATTAGTTTGATTTATGCCCACCCCCATTTCTAAGTTTTGTTCTCTGTTTGTGTACATATCTGGTCGAACAGATAAACCAGCAGGGAGTAGCACCTTCGTGGCCATGCACAAGTGGTATCATCCTTTGTGGTGATCAGCTTCTCCAAGCCATACCCCGAAAAAGACTACTTGCCCCTATATCTACTTATCTTCACAACCACAAACAGACATTGAGGTGCCGCGACAACCATCTAGATGATTTGCAGTTCTCAATTGGAGTCTTATAACCAGAAAGGCCTCGTGAAGCAGGCTTTGTGACAAAAGAAGTAAAAACAAGTTTATGTCCTTCTCAGTTCCCCAGCCCCAAGCTGGGTGCAGGGTGCACTCATGCCAGCGGGACGGCTTAGTGACATCACTGTTGTGTGGCATGACATCAGTCTTTGTTAAGTCACATGGGCAGCACCCCCTGGACCAGCCACACTGGGCTATGTTGGCACTGCAGGACGGTCACTGCTTGAACTCTGCTCTGACAGCCACTTGTGTGTTGAGAGTGTTACTATGAGAGAACATGAAAAATTTCTGTCTGATTCTCTACCTGAGCACAGTTCTGCTCGCATATTGCTTTTCTGGGTCTGGCACTGGTAGTTACAGCTTTCACAGCTGGATCTGCAATTTGGACAAAAAACATAAGCTTCCAGAGTGGCAGCACCCAGTTGACATGAAGTGCCAGACCTCCAACTTGTGCTGCTGGCTTGGCCTAACTAGCTGCCAAGTAATGACTGAGGACAGGGACAAAAACCAGAATCTTCCAGAGGAGCAGCTGTCCATTAATGATAACTGCTTTGACTCACACTGGCCTGGCTGGTCTGGCCTTTCTCAACAACGAAGATGTGCCCAGTACAGCATCAAGACACCTGTCACTCCAAAAGGCACAAAGAAGAAGCCCCTGCTCACCAAGCAGAAGTCCTTTGTCCGGGGCCACCCCTGGGACTACTTTTCCCAAGGAGCACCAATCTGGATCATTATAGATACCTTGAGGCTCATGTTTTTAATGTTTACCTGACCTGTGGCCTCTGGACTAGAGTGAGAAGACATTACTGTTGACAGGTGAGCAACTGAGATTTATCATAAGTTGATGATGAGGTTGGACCCCTTTACCCCTCAGGAGCGAGTCCCAAGGGACCCTTGCAACAAGTGTCCTGAACAGGTCAAAGTCTGCCCTCCGGAAGTCCAAGGTATCAGTTTTGCTAGTCACCCTCTTGACATCACCAAGAATAGCAAACTGTCACGCTCCAATATAAAGGAGGGCGACGAGGTTCTTAGATTATGTATATACACAGCGTGAAATTAAGAAACAACAGTTCAAATGTTGGTCCGACCAGTTTATTACCACTATAAACCAGGGAGATGGAGAAGGCGGACACTGTTAAGGGTGATGAGGAAGGGAAGGAGAGCTATAGGAAAGATAGGAAAGAAGCAAGAGTTTGTGCAACACAGGGAAAGTCACCATCCAGGATCCTAGGGGAAGTCCAGTTGCAAGCGGCTCCAATGGTCTGAGGCAGAAGAGCAGGGGTGGCAGAAGCGGGGAGAACAGCAGCAGCGACGGGCAGCCTTGATCAGCAAGCTTTTTTTTTTCATTTCTCTTGCCTATGTGGCAAATCCCGTGCTAGCCTGCCAGGCAAGCTTCTCCTGAGATGGCTACCTCCCCACGGAGATGAGTATCACAAAAAAGAGTGTTCAGCGGCCACTGAGCTGCAGCTTCTCTCTCTTTCGTTGCCCCAGGACATGCCCATCTGCTTGTCCCTTAGACAAAGGATTTCACAACCCTTGCCCGGGACTTGTTTGGACATGTTCGGACATGTTCATCAGCAAACTTTGAGGCAATTATATAAAATATTAGTCTCTTACACAAACTCCACCATTTCATGGTCACTCTGGCCAAGACAATCTCCAACCTTCACATCTCCTACTAGTCCTTCCCTGTTAGTGAAAAGTAGGTCTAGCAAGGCATCTCCCCTGGTAGGCTCTTGCACCAGCTGTGTCAGGAAGCAGTCATCCACACATTCTAGAAATCTCATGGACTGCTTCCTCTGTGCAGTATTATATTTCCAGCATATGTCAGGGAAGTTGAAGTCCCCCATGAGAACGAGTGCTGGCCATCATGTAACATCTACGAGTTGTTTATAGAACACCTCGTCTATTTCTTCATCCTGACTAGGTGGTCTATAACAGACCCCCACCACGATGTCACTCCTAATGACTATCCCCCTGATCCTTATCCATAGAGACTATAATTTATCATTTCCAACCTCAAGCTCTTCAACATCAAAACACTCTTTGATATAGAGAGCTATGCCACCACCCTTTCTTCCCTGTCTATCCCTTCTGAAGAGCTTGTAGCCATCAATCCCAGTATTCCAGCCATGGGAGAGGTCCCAGCATCATGCACTTAGGGGACTATGGGTGGGGAGCAGGGAACCACAAAGATATTGCCTGTGAAGTCTTCCAAGGAAAGTAGCCCTCCAGAGGTCTATTAGTTCTCCCCAGGGACTTGCCGAGCTGTGGGACTGACACCAGCAGGAGCCCTGTGCACCACATGGGGCCTGCCAGAGGTGGTGTGAGCCCCACGGGCTGCCCCAAGCAGTTCTGTGAGGCTGGAAAAGCTGCACAGGAATCAGAGCCCTGCAGAGTGATGCTCCGCAAAATGTGCCTACATCCCTTTCATGGCCCGTCTCTTCCGGGGAATGGAACAAATGGCCTCAGATTCCACAGGAACAGGGAGTGATTTCCATGAAGCACTTCTGTCCATTTAACAGCCAGCCTGTTCTTTTCAGGTGGGGCACGATATGAGGTTTGCCACTTCGGAGCTGTCCCAAACAGAGCCACAGCGACTGATGGCAAGGTACAGGAGGGTCTTCGTCGGTTCCCTCGTTTAGAGATCCCAGAGAATATTCGATGAGCCGTCACCGAGTGAAGGTAAGTAGGAGCAAGTAAAGCCTACTGCTCCATCATTGCCCTCACCCCATGACCCTGACTGGATAAGTGCCTGCATGCACAGTTAAGGACTGTTTGTGCCTTTCTTTGTTGACATGTAAAGGCAGGTGTGAAAGGTAAAAGAGAAAACTTGTGAATGCATGTAAGGGATGTCAGAACCTGTAATAAACTATTTGGATCACCCACACCTGAGTCCATTCCTCAGATGCTGCATCTACCCGAGCAATCTGGGCTAGGGTACCTGCTCTGGCAGGGAGGTTGGACTAGTCCATATCTAGAGGTGACTTCCAGCCCTTACAATTCTGTAATTCTGTGATGTTTAAACAAAAACTCATGTTTCAGTTTCTGCCCATTGCTTCTTGTCCTTTCATTGAGTGTCATTGCAAAGTGCCTGCCTGCTTTTTGAGGATAGAACAGCTGTTTTTCATTAACAGCTCAGGCTATCTACTTCTTCTGAAACAAGCTGAGCATTACTAGGCTTACCAACACCAGTGAAACAACTGACGAGTCCTTCTTGACCAGGGTGATTTTAGTCAATTTCTTTTGAACTCTTAAACTGCTGTTATCTTCCCAATAACTCCTCTGTCTAGGTGATAACATATGTTGCATGGTTTTAGCATACCTATTTTTTCAGTCTCAATAACAACTTCTCAATAAGCACATAACAAGGTTCAAAGTCACGCTGCAAGAGAATAAACCCTCTATAACACACAACTGAATCCCTGGGTAGAAGGCTGTGTATGTTTGCCAGCCTTTTAAAGCAGTTTGTTTCAGCCTAACTCATTTGCTTGCATTAAACATGTTAAAAGTAACATGCATTTCTGTCAGCACCTATGGTATCATATACTGTCTCTATTATACAATCTTACAGGTTATGCTTGATATTTTGTCTAGCGATTTCCCCTCTGTGAAACCATCAGATGATCCTTTCCTGTTTAGATAAAGCATATCACGGTAAGACTAATTTTTACTTCAGCAGATTACTGTTACAGTCTCTGCCTGCAGGTCATACCCTACAACTGGGAAAACATTACCTGCTTTCAAGACATTCCATACCATTATAAATCCTGTTGTGACAGAAAAAAAGACTAGACAAAATCCAGTCTGTTGAGTCCTCAGACATTGAAGCTGCACAAGTAGTAGAAATTCAATAAGCAAGCAGATCTTTCTAAAGACTCCTTGAAATTAAACCATGATCAGGAAAGTTATCTGCTAATTGAGGCTGGAAGGAAAGACAGAGACATTTTTACACCTAACTATAGAACTTCCACTTGCGGCTAAGTGTTAATTGAATTTCTTATTAACACAGTCTCTAGAAATCAATTAATCAGCAGACAATGCAACTTTATTGTCTAGAACAACCTCATTCCAATGCTCTCTCCCTCTTCTGAAACAAAATATTCAATTCCTATTACAAACTCTTCATAGCTTTTGCAAGCTATTTATACCTTCTGAAAAATTCTACTCAGTGTGTGAAATGTTCTCCATTTACGCAAAAAATATTAATATCTTGGTGGTGGCAGTGACATGTAGTCAGTAGAGTTATTTACTACCATCATTATACAGCTATTGATATTTGGTACTTTCCTGTAAAAGACCATGTTTGCAGTTGCTCTTAATTTTGGCGAATGTTTTCTAAGACGTGTATTTCTTAACTCTTTCTAGGTGTGATGCTCTCTAAAGTACATAAGAAGACTTTGTTCACAAGTATTTGACTAAAGGAGCAGGAAAAGTAATCGTGCTATTTCATCCATCCATTTATTCTGCAGCAGCTAATACTCTCACCTACTTCAGAAATCTGGCATAACAATTCCTCGGCTATCAGGATTCCCACTTCAGCATTTGAACTGAGTTTTAACACACTCTGCTTCTCCGTTACTGCTGAAATAATATGCAGATCTGAATGATATGCATAGGAGCATCATACCTCTGACTGCTGGCTGAAGCTGTGCAGTCACAGTCCATTCATCAAAGTGGCTTCAATTTTTGAGGAGCAGGAGTCTAGTCACATAATATTAGTTTACAGTAAATGGACCTCACTGTAGTAGCTGAAAAGCAATAGGGCGTAACCATAGTAACCACAGTAACTAATGACTAAGCTTACACAGTAACTAACGGCTAAGCTTGACTAAGTATAAACAATACTAGCTATAGAAGGAAGCAAAAGAAGAAAATGTGGCGACACGGGGTTGGTAGATAAGCTAAGGGCGAACCCTAAGAGACGTAGCCATGGAAGGTATCGAGAAGATATAAGGAGATGTACTGGACAATAAAAGCGGAACTTTTGCCACACCACATTGGTACAGTTTCTTTATGTCAGGCAGCACCAGCACCGTATAGTTCCCAGACCTGTCAGCGCGACAACAAATGGTGCCCCGTGTGAGGTGCAGGCATGCATGATGGTGCTGGCTGCTTGCTGATGGGCTGTGACACGGATGCCCACTGTGGTGAAGCGGTGTTAGAGCCAGGCGGGGGTTGGCCACCCTCTGGGGCTTAGGCGCCGATTTGGAGCCTCCGGTTCTCGCGGGTACAAGGGACTGGGGAAGGGGGCAGGGGAGCGGAACGTCCCAGGTGCCACGATGAAATCTGTGATTAAGGTATTGCTGCAACTTTCTAAGAAGTACTGTGATAAGTACGCACCTTCTAAGAAGGAGACTGCAGCTGTTTTAACGCTGCTCCAGAAAGGTTACTGACCTCCTTAGTGGAGATATATGAACCCGATAAATGGGATCTTTTAACAACAACCTTGTCTCAGCGTGCCATGTCTACGCAGAAGGCAGCTGAGCTTAAAACTTGGGGGTTGATTTTGGGAGCCCTTAAAGCGGCCCGAGATGAGAAACAGACCACTTTGGCTGCATGCGTTTCGTTAGGACTCGGAGACTCAGACGAGCGTCCAGGGGAGTGTACAGTGGGGTGTACAGGGGGGTCGGGTGGGGGAGGTTGTTCTGTTCCTGCAGACTCCAAGATGGCACCGGAGCCCTGTGCCCCTCCCTGGGAACCACCAGATAAGAACAAAGAAGTTTGCTCCTTATCACTTTCACCAGGACGACGGAATGTGGAAGTCTCATGCGGCCCGCTTCTCGGGAATGCGGTCCTGTCGCTGTATCCTTCCTTGCGTGACTTTTGCCAGGGGGAGGATCTCTCACGGGAAGGGGCTGAGGGGGCTGAGCAGCAGCCGCCCCCTGCCCCTGCGCTGCCCGCTGTGACTCCACCTGAGCGGTTGCCGCCCCCCGCACCCCCCCTGCCCCAGCGCCGGCTCCGCTTTTCCAAATGCCTCCCCAAACAGCCGCACCTCCAACTGCTCTGCCCCAGCAGAGTGATGTGCGGTGCCAGCCGGGCAGGGGGCCAACCTCACTCACTGACTGGAGGCAGATAAGGGAGGAGATGGGAGCAGTGGACTTTTGGGCGGTTACAGAGCTTTCCCGGTGGAGATTAGGTCAGGGGGACCCGTTGGGGTTCCTTTGAATCCGAAAGCGGTGACTCGCCTCGCTGAGACGATAGGGAAAAGGGCTTACAATCGCCCACCACGATCTCCGCGTGTTGAACCTTAGCTGTGTTTGTGGGAACTTTAAGTAAAGTTGATCTTTTTCCTGTGTGCACCTCCTGGAGTTGCAAGGAGTGATAATTTGAGATTTTTAACGTGAGCTGAACTCCAAGAAGATCACATATTGAAACTTAACTGTGTCTTTGGAACTGTTTATGTGTGTGCCTCTTGGGAACCTATTAAGTAATTTTGAGTCCCGTAAGATTATTGTGCATTCTCGAACTTAACGGTACCTCCTAACTTAGGTGTGGGGTTTGAAGTTTTTTCTCTGTGTGGCTTCACAGAGAAGGAGCGATTTACGTATTAGCATTTTCTTTGATCTTATTTATCTTTTGCATTCTTCTCTCAGTAAATGGAGGAGTGATTTGAGCATTCGAGTTTGTTTGAAAGTTTGTCCTGCTGCCGCAGGGAGACGAGAATGGGAGGGTGCCTCAGGCCCAGGGCCCCTCCCCCAGACCATCAAATGGGCACTCACTTCCCAGAGCAAGTGGGGAGTTACCATAATTTGGGGTGGTGATGTGTTGTTATTGTCGTTCTGTTAAGGATTGAGTTGGTTGCTGCGGCCCACCTAATACAGCAGCCTGCGAATATTTGGGTCACATGGGCGAACATAATGGGTCAGAAAGATTTTTGCCTCAGTTTACAGTCAGCTGGGTCTCCCTTTAGAACATGTTTGATTGGGACCCCCGGGGGTTGGCCACTAGAGGATTGGGAACCATATGGAGGGAAAAGAAGTTGTAAACATAATGTTACAAGGAGATCCATGGCAACGGTAGAACAGAATGTTAACTAATTGGTCAGATACAGTAAGGTGCCTGGTGGGAATGTTGAATGTAACCCTTCCTCATGATCCACCTGAGCTACAGCTACTTGGTTCACAAGGTGTTGGTAACGAAGTATGGAAAAATGGGGAGTGGAAATGTTCAGCTGCTTGCATTTCATGGGGACACTGGCATGTGCCTGGAACACTCTCGGAGCAATTACTACAGATTATGAGCCCTAAAAACCCATATTGGATACCGAGTCTCAACCGAACTGTGGGTTTTACATTGGTCAATCCAATCCATCCCGCTTACAGGCAGTGGGGACCAGATTGTGGTTACTCTGCCCCCGTAATGTATAATGCAGAGGGAAACGACTCAACATCTTGTGTTAACTGTACTGAGCAGGTGGCAGTATTTTTCCCTAATGGAACCAAACATAACTTTACCTTGCCTGGGGGCGGCAATGCAAGCACGCCAATTTGTAACCGTAGGAAGGGGTATGGGTGTTGCTGGGGACCAATGCCACTGGTTCCCCCCGTAGTATGGAACAATACCACGGTGAAAGCATTACCGCCAGGACTATTTCTGATATGTGGGGATAGAGCATGGCGAGGCATTCCAAGAAACCTCCTTGGGGGCCCCCTATTACATAGGAAAATTAACTACTCTTTCCCCTTGACATGATCAATTAGGGAATCTATCTCAAGCGCTGATGAGGGTAATGACTTCCAGACATTATAGCGAGAGACATAAGGTGAAGAGATCAATTAAGCATTTGATGGAGGACTGTGGAGATGAGGTTCGCCTCTGGGATCTTACAGTACACATTTTCGCCTCCGTATTACCCTTTTTTGGAACAGTGCATGCACTCAAGGAGATTGAACGACTGGCGTACTGGTCGGTAAAACAAGCCAACATGACTTCTCAACTTCTGTCAGAGTTGCTGATGGATAGGTTCATAGGTTCATAAGGTTGGAAAGGACCTACAAGATCATCTAGTCCAATCATCCTCCTATCACTATCCCTACCCAACTACTAAATCAAATCCCTTAGCACCTCATCTAAATGCTTCTTGAACAGCGCTAGGGATGGTGCCTCAACCACCTCCCTAGGCAGGCCATTCCAGTGCCTGACCACTCTTTCAGAGAAAAAAAATTTCCTCAAATCTAATCTAAATCTTCCCCGGCACAACTTGTGGCCATTCCCTCTTGTCCTGTCATTATTTATCAGGGAGAAGAGGCCCACCCCCTCCTCACCACAACCCCCCTTCAGGAAGTGGTAGAGTGCAATAAGGTCTCCTCTGAGCCTCCTCTTCTCCAGACTAAACAATCCCAGCTCCCTCAGCCGCTCCTCGTAAGACTTGTGCTCCAGACCCCTCACCAGTTTTGTTGCCCTTCTCTGAACACGCTCCATGTCCTTCTTGTAGTGAGGGGCCCAAAACTGAACACAGTACTCGAGGTGCGGCCGTACCAGAGCTGAGTACAGGGGGATGATCACCTCCCTGCTCCTGCTGTCTACACTATTTCTAATACAGGCCAGGATGCTGTTGGCCTTCTTGGCCACCTGGGCACACTGCCGGCTCATGTTAAGCCGAGCATCAACCAACACCCCCAGGTCCTTTTCCTCTCTACATTCTTCAAGCCATTCTGCCCCAAGCCTATAGCATTGCATGGGGTTATTGTGGCCAAAGTGCAGGACCCGGCACTTGGTCTTATTGAACCTCATCCCATTGAGCTCAGCCCAGCTGTTCAGCCTATCCAAATCCCTCTGAAGGGCCTCCCTACCCTCAGGCAGTTTGACACATCCTCCCAACTTGGTGTCATCTGCAAACTTACTGAGGGTACACTCAATTCCCTCGTCTAGGTCATCAATAAAGATATTAAACAAGATGGGCCCCAAAACTGACCCTTGGGGGACACCACTCGTAACAGGATGCCAGCTGGACTTAACTCCATTAACCACTACCCTCTGGGCACGGCCCTCCAGCCAGTTCTCCACCCAGAGAAGAGTGAACCTGTCCACACCACGGGCTGCCAGTTTCCTCAGGAGAATACTGTGGGAGACCGTGTCGAAGGCCTTGCTGAAGTCCAGGTAGACTACATCAACAGCCTTTCCCTCATCTACCTGTCTGGTCACCCAGTCATAGAAGGAGATGAGGTTGGACAAGCACGACCTGCCCTTGCTGAACCCGTGCTGGCTGGGTCTGATCCCCTTGTTGCCATGCACGTGTTGTGTGATTTCCCTCAAGATCATCTGCTCCATAAATTTCCCTAATACCGAGGTCAGGCTGACAGGTCTGCAGTTCCCCAGGTCTTCCTTACGGCCTTTCTTGTAGATGGGAGTCACATTGGCAAGCCTCCAATCTTGTGGGACCTCTCCAGATAACCAGGAATGCTGATAGATGGCAGAAAGTGGCTCGGCAATCACCTCTGCTAGCTCCCTCAGCACCCTTGGGTGGATCCCATCTGGCCCCACGGACTTGTGGCAGTTCAGATGGAGGAGTAGATCTCTGATCGTCTCTGCTTGGATCACAGGGGGTGCATTATGCGCCTCGTCCCGGACTTCCAGGTCAGGGCAAGTACCCTGTGGACAACTGCTCTGTCTATTAAAGACAGATGTGAAGAAGGCATTGAGAACCTCAGCCTTTTCCTTATCATCTGTGGTTACATTCCCTGCCTCGTTGAGTAAAGGAGAGAAATTTTCCTTAGTTTTTCTCTTGCTGTTAATATATTTGTAAAAGGGTTTCCCGTTCTCCTTTACAGCAGTAGCCAGTCTAAGTTCAAGCTGGGCTTCAGTATTTCTAACTTCCTGCCTGCAAATCTTGGCCAGTTCTCTGTAGTCTCCCCAAGTAGCCTGTCCCATCTTCCAGAGGACATAGACTCTCTTTTTCTCTCAGAGTCTCAACAAAAGATCCCGGTTCATCCACACTGGTCTTTTTCTCCTCCGGCTCGACTTAAGGGACTCCGGGACTGCCTGCTCCTGTGCCTTTAAGATTTCCATCTTGAGGAGCATCCAGGCTTCCTGGACCCCTTTACCCCTCAGGAGCAAGTCTCAAGGGACCCTTGCAACAAGCACCCTGAACAGGTCAAAGTCTGCCCTCCAGAAGTCCAAGGTAGTAGTTTTGCCAGTCACCCTCTTGACGTCACCCAGAATAGCAAACTCCACCATTTCATGGTCACTCTGGCTTAGACAATCTCCAACCTTCACATCTCCTACTAGTCCTTCCCTGTTAGTGAAAAGTAGGTCTAGCAAGGCATCTCCCCTGGTAGGCTCTTGCACCAGCTGTGTCAGGAAGCAGTCATCCACACATTCTAGAAATCTCATGGACTGCTTCCTCTGTGCAGTATTATATTTCCAGCATATGTCAGGGAAGTTGAAGTCCCCCATGAGAACGAGTGCTGGCCATTGTGCAACATCTACGAGTTGTTTATAGAACACCTCGTCTATTTCTTCATCCTGACTAGGTGGTCTATAACAGACCCCAACCACGATGTCACTCCTAAAGACTATCCCCCTGATCCTTATCCATAGAGACTCTACTTTATCATTTCCAACCTCAAGCTCTTCAACATCAAAACACTCTTTGATATAGAGAGCTATGCCACCACCCTTTCTTCCCTGTCTATCCCTTCTGAAGAGCTTGTAGCCATCAATCCCAGTATTCCAGTCATGGGAGAGGTCCCACCATGTTTCTGTAATAGCCACAAGGTCATAGTTAGCCTGCCTCACAATGGCTTCAAGCTCTTCTTGTTTATTGCCCATGCTGCGTGCATTGGTATAGATGCACTTCAGCTAAGATATCTACCTCACCCCTTTCTCCAGCACAGCCTCCTTAGGCTCTTTACTGGCGAGCCCTGTTTTATACCTTTCACCTGTCACAGCTAGTTTAAAGCTCTCTCAATGAGTCCAGCTAGCTCCTGTGCTAGGATTCGTTTCCCCCTTTGAGATAGGTGCATCCCATCAACAGATAACAGGCCAGGAGCCGAGTAAACTGCCCCGTGGTCAGAAAACCCAAAGTGTCTGTCTCTACACCAACCTCTCAGCCAATTATTCATCACCTGTGTTTTCCTAGCCCATTCTGTGTCCTTCACTGCCCCAGAAGGTATGGAAGCAAACACCACTTGTGCTCCCACCCCTTGAACTAATCACCCTAATCCCCTGAAATCTCTTTTCATAGTTCGCAGACTTCTCTGAGATATTTCATTGCAGTCTGCCTGAACTACGAGTAACGGGTAGTAGTCGGTGGGGCGTATCAAATCCGGGAGTCTTCTAGCAATGTCCCTGATCCGAGCCCCAGGGAGACAGCACACTTCCCTGCGGTTTGGGTCTGGTCTGCAAATGGGGCCCTCAGTTCCCTTTAGAAGGGAGCCACCCACTACGATCACCTTCCTTTCTTTCTTAGTAGTAGCAGTCTCAATGCACGGAGGTGACTGCCTTGCCATTGGTGATCTCCTGTGGGAATCTTCCTGCACTTCACCCCTAATCACCTCTTCAACATCCAATGCTGCAAACCTATTGCTTAGGGGTATCTGGGGACACTGGGGAGGCAGAGGGGGAGATTGCCCATGGTACCGAGCATGGTACTGAGCAGGGTACTGCCAGCCCTCCCTATCCCTCAGATATCCCCCTTCTGCCCTACGGGGACAGGTCAGGGAGTCCACCACCAACTGCGGGGGATCTCCCCGGTGCCTTTCTCTCTGGCGCTCTAGGGAGCTACTCCACCAGTCAATCTCCCGCTCACAGTCCCTGATGGCCCTCAGTCTCTCAATCTCCTCTTTCAGTTCAACCACTATGCTAAGCAGATCTTCCACCTGCTCACACCTTGCACAGGAGAACTGCTTAGCACCCTCATCCAGCAGTAGCAGGCTCTGGCACTCCTTGCAACCAGAGACCTGTGTAGCCACGCTTCTAGGCAGACCTTCTGTCTGGGTCGCCACAGCCTTTTTAAGGCAAGCCCTCTGTCTAGTAGAGACCATGGCACAAAAAAGAATAAAAACAAATAAATGAAAAATTGAAAGTAAATAAATAAATAAAAATAGTTTATAATAATATGTATATATATGAATTGTAATAACTTATAAATAAATAAATAATTATTTAATAAAATAAATATATATATATAAAATAAACACAAACAAACAGTGGGTAGTGACACTTCGCTGCCCTCCCTGAGCCCTATTCAGCTGAGGGGTGAGGGCGAGGGCGCTGAAACCCTGGCAACGCCTACGCCTTGTTAACGCCTCGTTAATGCCTCGTTAACCTCTAGTGAGAACAGCCTACGGGACTGGCCGCTCTCACTCGGTTCCCGTGAAACAGGAACCTCCCGAAAACCCGCCCTGTACCTCAATCAGCCACTGCAGCTCCGGCTGTGCCGATTTCAAAGCAGTTGATCACGAGGACTGAGTGATACTTCCGAGTTCTGACCGTTTTAAATCCCCCGCCGTTGCCCTGGCAACGCCTACGCCACGTCAGCCTCTCGCGAGAGAGAGCTGCCGGGATCTGTCGGGACTAGCTGCTCTCACTCGGTTCCCGAGAGACTGGAACCTCCCGAAAACCCGCCCTGTACCTCAATCAGCCACTGCAGCTCCGGCTGTGCCGATTTCAAAGCAGTTGATCACGAGGACTGAGGATGTTGAAGGAGTCCGGCATACTGTACTTCAAAATAGAGCTGCCATAGACTTCTTACTGCTTGCTCAAGGATATGGATGCTAAGATTTTGACGGCATGTGTTGCTTCAACTTGAGTGATCATAGCGACTCCATGCACAAGAAGTTGGCCTGGCTGAAGGAACATGTGAACAAGATTGGGATTGAAGACGACCAGTTGGGTAGCTGGTTATCAAATCTATTTGGGGGTGTAGGACCATGGCTAAAGCATATTTTGATTGTAGCTGGTTCAGGAATCATGGTAGTATTGCTGATTATACTTTGCTTACCCTGTCTCCTGCAGTGCTTACAACGCGGCATGCAGCAAATGATGCAGGCTATGTTTCAACGACAGGAAGAGTACCGCAGGATGCAGGATAGGTTTTAGTTAGGATAGACTTGCGAATCACGATGTAACGGGGCAAGGCTTGCCTGAGAGGACTGTTGCATGTATAGGTGCAATGCGGGGATTTTGGGGTGTACACGGTTAGGGTCCTCTCAGAGAATAGTACACTAGATATAGGCATGGGGGGGGGGGGAGATGTAGGGCGTAACCATAGTAACCACAGTAACTAATGACTAAGCTTACACAGTAACTAACGGCTAAGCTTGACTAAGTATAAACAATACTAGCTATAGAAGGAAGCAAAAGAAGAAAATGTGGCGACACGGGGTTGGTAGATAAGCTAGGGGCGAACCCTAAGAGGCATAGCCATGGAAGGTATCGAGAAGATATAAGATGTACTGGACAATAAAAGCGGAACTTTTGCCACACCACATTGGTACAGTTTCTTTATGTCAGGCAGCACCAGCACTGTATAGTTCCCAGACTTGTCAGCACAACAACACCTCACATACCTGAAAAAACCATGTGTCAGAGTGGCAATCTGACCAACATGAAGTCAGACTTTCAATCTGAGAAAAGAACAACTGCTCTAAATAATTTCCACATTAATACTGCAAGTATGAGAAAGAAGGCTGACCACTGCAAAAATAGAGAAGTAGTGTTCAAACTTTGGAAAAGGAAAGGAAAAATGTACAGTGTGTAGGAAGTCTGGAGGTAACTAGGATTAGAAATTTGCCTAGAATGAAAATTTTAGGGAGAGAAACCAGCAGATAGGGCAAATGACCCATAGAGAAATATTGGAACTGGGAATTACTAAGGTCAGGCGGAAGGAGAGATGATGGGAAGATGGTGACAGGAAGAACAGGTATGATCTTTGCTTTTATCTATAATCCTTTGGCCTATTCAGTTACACAGAATGGTAGCTGGAGGTAACTCCACCATTGCTGTTTGCACTAGAACTAAATTGTGATGAATAGTTAGAATCTCACTCTTGTGTGGAATGATACATTCAGAGGTAATTATACTCAAAAAATATCCATAACGTGGAAATGTAATGTGAAATAATAGCGTATTGTATCCACCTGAGCACATGCAAGTGAAACAGGAATAAAGTAAAACATTTTAATATTTCTGGAACTGCATTTTCAACCGAATATTGTTGCTGAACTACTTCAATATGTCTCTATATAGAGGATTAAATCTTTTGACAAACAGATCTCAAGTCAGCTGCCTTCAGCCTATTATACCAAATGCAGCATCTGGCTTCTTTCACTCAGGTTCTGAAGTCCTTCCTCCAGCAGCATTTTCCATTCAAATGCTGGGAGGCTTTTTGCCAGCTGGATGTTAACAGAGTACACAGAAAGGACCCAGCCAATTCCTTACAATATTTGCTCTAATCTTTATTCTTTCTTTCATATTACTTCCCTTCCTCCCGTTGTCTCGGTGGAATTTTAAATCTTCATACAGGTCTCACTATATTGATAATGTGAAGTTATTATAAAGCATAAAATCCCTTTTCCCTAGTCTCATTCTCCAAAGGAAAAAACTGACTTAATAATCACTACATTTCCAAAGAAAAAGAAAAAAATGATAGAAGAAAAAAACACCACATATATCCACACCTTAAAGCTAACAAATGTATAAGAAATTAGTGTTTTTGTTTGGTTGGTTTTTTTTCAGCATTTTTAAGCCAATTTCGTATTATTAGAAGCACTGGGACAATTAGGACTTCACTTCCTCTTTTCTTACTCTGGTTTCGTGATTTGAGTTGCAAAGAACTGCATCTTGGAGGTGTGGGAACAGCATGAAACAACAGGAAAATGTACAACAAAATCTCACAAAATTAAGCTCTTGAATGTGTTTTATATTCTACAAATGGCCATTTTTGCTGTTGTAATAATTATTTGAGGGTAATACAGCCTACAATAGCAACAGCACCCATCAAAGGCAACTTGTTTAAATGAGCTCAAATTGATCCACTTGAGCATTTAGCCTCTGTGTCTTTGCTTTCACAGAAATGCTTGACTGGTTAGCAGTACACAGATTTCTGCTCTATGGCTGAAAGTGTGCAATACTTATAAAAGTAAGGGGTGAGCATATCTTTACTGGGTTAGAGCAGGGAAAAGGTTTTTTGTGATGACTAATATATGCAAGCACTGCTAGTTTTTTGCATGAGCATATCAAGGTATATTAATCTTTTCATTAGGCCTGAAGCCTCAAATAATTCTTTTCTTGAAGAAAGATATAGCTAATAGTAAAGTAACTACTATAAATAACTTCTTATGCTTACTGTTGAACTCTGTATTAGGTAGGAAAAACTTGTGAGTTTGTGGGGTTTTTTTGGGTTAACAATAGACTTTGTTTTTAGAATTGTGTCAATATTTTATACTGTAGAAGCTACTCTGCATGACTTATTTAAAGTTATGAGAGAAGTCCTTGTCAGTTTTAGTTTTTCATATTAAGTACTGTTCTTTTTGAGTTAATTTTATCTGCCTATTCCTTAGGAAAAGCAAAGAGGATATAAAAATGAAGAACTATTACCCAAAATTACCAGAACACTAATGTTTTTCTGTGTTCATTTATTTTTGCATTCTTGATTATCTCTGAGTGTAAATCCTATTAGAAGTGTGAAATTAGAACTATCTTTTTCTTTAAGAAATGCTTTAAATAGTAATTCTGCCTGCTTACTTTTTTTTTTCCTTTTTTCCAAAGCACTTTTTCAGGCCTTTAGATGTTAGCTATCATAGGACAGTAAAGCATAAAAAAATAAATAACAACAACAAAAATCAGCAGTACTTAAATTTAAGGTAATAAATGATAAATAAAGAGATAAGCAGATTGAAAGTGGGAAAAGAGGGCAATGAGAAGGTGTTTAGATGGATGTATTTACCAAAGCTAATCACAAATGGCCATTAGTCTAAACAGTCCCATCTGGCAGAGATTTGTAGGCATCACAGGGAAGGCAGAATTTAAGGAAGGATTTAAATGAGGATAAAAACAGTGTGATCTCTGGGATTATCAGTGACAGATGAAGTAGGCAAGGACTTAAAGCATTAGAGAAGTTTTTTTTTAAATACTCTGTGCCTTTTAGTTTAAGACTTTAAAATGTGTGATAGTTAACTTATCTCTAGTAGTTTGGAGCATTGGTGTGGTTAGTAGACTGGTGGGGACTGTTGGTGGTCTAAAGAACTATGTGGATGTGTCATGGTTTTATGATTTTTGGCACTGGTATTCCACATCATAAAATCATGTAGTGCATTTAGAGTTAAAGAGTTAATGCTCCAGCTCCGTGGATCATCGATAGTTCCAGGTATACCTGTCTCAGAAGAGAAGAAGAACTGCATTCCCCAGAGGACTTTGCGATGCTTTGCATTCTTACGTGTTTACGCTCAGAAAGAAAGATAAAAACTGTCTGCAGTCACGGGACACACTCTTTCCTTTGGGATGGACTCAGCAGTGGGTGCTCGCTGCCATCCGCCTTCAGCGTTAGCATAAGGCCTTCGGTTTATCGGACACTCTCTCTTGCTCATTTTATTTGATTTATTAGCTTTAATTCCAATTATATTGTATTATATTGTGTTATTTTGCTTTCCGTTATCTATTTAGTAAATTAGCTTTCCTCCTCAGATCGTTGCTGCTGTTTTGTTTCTAGGCCCGTCTCTCTTTTCCCTTTCCCCCTTCCCCTTTCCTGGGGCGTGGGTCCGTGGGTCCCCCACACCAATCGTCATGGAACCTGCCCGTAAACCGTTGACAGGATGCTTTGTGAATATATACTTCCCTACTGTAGCAAGGGAAAAAATAAAAAGCCTCAGGCTTTTTTGGACAAGTTGAAGGCGCATACTTGTAAAGCAAGCTCCTATCTGTGAGTAAGGGTCAGGGAAAGCCATGTTGACTAACAATATAAAACCTTGTTTCTCGTTGACTGGCATACTTATCCACTGAACTATTACTTTGCTGTAAGCGTTATGGTAGTGGTAACAAGAACTTTGATGAAAAGAGTGTTTCAACAACGCTCTTTTCAAACTTTCCTTTTGTTTTTTCTTATTTTATTTTCTTTCCACTTGCTTCATCCTCCTGTCTGGAACCATAGTGAATTCTTCATTTAGCAAGTAAGAAGTTTATGGCATAGCATGTCAAAAAACACAGCGTAAGATGGCTTTGCTTAAAACAGATGCCCGCATGCTGGTCCAGTGCAAAAATTGGATTTATGATCTGTTTGAATATCTCTCGGTCATGCATAAATTTAAAGGTGGTGTGGTCTTAGTTTTGTTCTTTTTCTCCCTTTTCTTTGCCCTTCCCTCTTGATGACAACACAGGTCTTATGGCTCCTTGATAACTGTCTCATGGTGCTGACTAGAATTTGTCACAGAACATTGCTTTTGGAAAAAGTTTCTAGAAAGTAGATTTTGGATTAAAAGGGGGAAGGAGGAACAAAAATAAAATGCAACAAAAGCACTCCTCAGAACAGTCTAAAGAATTGAATGGTGTGCCTAAGGTAAACGATACCATGTAAAAGTTCAGCATGCTAAGGAGATTTCTGAAAACTGCTTTAGTGGGAAAATCTCTGCAATGAAAACCTGACTAATTCAAAAATATTCTGCTTTCCTCCTTTCTATATATGAGCTGCAATAACTTGCCTGCTTTCAGCAACTCATAGCTGAAAAAGAGGACACTATAAACAGGTCTGCCAAAGGTGATGGGGTAGGGTAGGGAAGGAGTTCACTTTTTAAAGAAAACTAAAACTCTTTAATGGTGGAGTTGCTAGTGCAGCAGTCACTGCTGTTCCATTCTGCCTCCATTTGTTTTCTGTTTATTTGTTTTTTCTCCAGCTACATACTGCCTCTTCTGCAGTTCTTTTATCATACCTATTAAACTTCACTCTCACAAGGAATTCCTGCAAAGACTGTGTGATTCTGACCATAAAATGCAGGTTAAAATGATAGAAAAATAGCAAGTAATATATAGCTGAAACATACTTAAAATGGGAAAGATCCCACAGTTATCATTTCCTGTCTGCGACTCTGAAAATATAAAAAAGTATTTTCATAAGGAAATGCTTTGGTCCTTTGTTCTATTGTAACCAAAGAAACAGCACTGCTAACTGCAACAGCTCTTGAAATTCCTTGGAAATCTGCTGTGTGGAGCCCCACACAAGGAGTTGCAGAGGCCACTGAAGGAGAAGGAGAATCAAGTCGATTTGCAGAGGCAAAGGCTGTCCAGTTGGCCTCAGATATTGCTGAACGAGAGAGGTGGCCAATACTTTATCTTTACACTGACTCATGGATGGTAGCAAATGCTTTATGGGGGTGGTTACAGCAATGGGAACAAAAATGGCTGGCAACGGAAGGGTAAGCCTATTTGGGCTACTGAACTGTGGAGAGACATTGCTGCCCGAATAAAGAATATGGTTGTAAAGGTGCGCCACATAGCTGCTCATGTTCCTAAGAGCCGGGCAACTGAAGAACAATAAAACAACCATCAGGTAGCTCAAGCTGCCGAAGTTAATGTGGCTCAAGTAGACTTGGACTGGCAACACAAGAGTTATTTTTAGCTCTATGGACCCATGAGACCTCAGGCCATCAAGGAAGAGATACAACATATAAATGGGCTAGAGACCGAGGGGTGGACTTAACTATGGATGCTATTGCACAGGTTGTCCATGACTGTGATACATATGCCACAATTAAACAAGCCAAGAGGATGAAACCTCTTTGGGGGGTAGGGCGATGGCAAAAGTATAAATATGGGGAGGTGTGGCAGGTTGATTATATCACCTTGCCATGAACTCGCAGTGGTAAGCATTATGTGCTTACCATGGTGGAAGCAACCACTGGGGGGCTTGAAACATATGCAGTACCCCATGCTACCACCTGAAACACCATCTTAGGGCTCGAGAAACAAGTCCTATGGTGACATAGCACTCCAGAAAGAATTGAGTTTGATAATGGGACTCATTTCAAAAATTCTCTTGTAAATACTTGGGCCAAAGATCATGGTATTGAATGGATTTATCATATCCCCTATCACACACCAGCTTCTGGTGAAATTGAAAGTTACAATGGGTTGTTAAAAACAATGCTGAAAGCAATGGGTAGTGGAACATTTTAGCACTGGGTGAAGCATTTGTCAGAAGCCACCTGGTTGGTCAACACTCAAGGATCAATCAATCGTGATGGCCCTGCCCAATCCAGCTCTCTACCTACTGTAGAGGGAGATAAGGTCCCTGTAGTACATGTGAAGAACATATTGGGAAAAACAGTTTGGGTCCTTCCAGCTTCTGGAGGGGGCAAAGCTATCTGTGGAACTGTCTTTGCTCAGGGACCTGTGTCCACTTGGTGGGTGATGCAGAAGAATGGGGATATGCAATGTGTACCACAAGAGAATTTGATGTTGGGGGAGTGCAGCCAGTAATTCCATATATATACATGTATATATGTTGTGTGTGTGTGTGTATTTAATGCACGTTAATCATTGTTCCTCTCTCTATATATATGTGTCAAGCATCATGTACTGATGTGGAATAAGGTGTGGAATGTCATGGTTTTGTAATTTTTGGTAGTGGTATTCCACATCATAACATCATGTAGTGTATTAAGAGTTAAAGAGTTAATGCTCTAGCTCCATGGATCATTGACAATTCTGGGTATACCTGTCTCAGAAGAGAAGAATCTTGAAGAATATCTTGTTTAGTAAGTTAGCTTTCCTCCTTAGATCATTGCCGCTGTTTTGTTTCTAGGCCCATCTCCCTTTTCCCCTTCCCCTTTCCTGGGTTGTGGGTCCCCCGCACCAACTGTCACAGAACCAGGCCTAAGCAGCCTGTAAACTGTTAACACTAGTGTATGAGCCTAAATGTTAGCACACTTTTTCCATATTTTCAGCTGAACAAAACCTGTAACTATTGTAATGTAATGTATGTGTGTAGTGGACGTGGACATTGCTGTTGTCTTAAACAAGATAAACTAGATTTTTCTTTTAAAAGAAAATAGAAACGCTTGTCCTTGGGAATGTGGGCCTTAATTAAAAACTCAAGTGTTCACAGTCATAAATGCAAACAATTTAGAATTGGGTTTCTGTTCAGAAATCAACGCAACTTCTAGAATAATTAGTTCATCTACTTGACAAACATTGGTGGCGTTGTTTACGGCCCCAGGGCTAAAGTGCCACATACAGTAATGCATGCATTAAAGAATAAACTTGAAGTATTTTTATAGTGTGAGTTCAACAGTGTTACATAAAATCCACAGGAAATTTAAAAGAACAGGTTTAGTGGGAGTTCAGGTTCACCTTTTGCCTACTTAACCTTTACAGATTTATCCTTGTTTGCACACATGCAGTGGAGAGAAAAGTAGTAGTTAACCAGAACAGCTGTGTAATCTCAAGTAGCAACGTTCAGTGCTTCAGCTGAAGTTTTGCACTTGGCAATATTGTTGGGTAGAGAAACTGATAGCTGATAGGAGTGAAGAAGTGCGTGCCTGAGACGCTGTAAATGGCGCCCACTGTGTGGTGCAAATCGAGCCGCGGCTGAGCGAGCCCGGTCCGGCAGCGCCGCCCGACTGAACTGTGGAGATTGTTCCGCGCCCGCCCGCACCATTGTGCGGGACAGAAGGTGGGCAGTCGGGAGCCATGGGGAGTTCACTAACTTCGGAGAAACAAGTAAATCTTGAAGTATTACGGTTAGTTTTAAAGTTCCAGGATCAGCCTGTATCTGTTTCAGAATTAGCAACTTTTCTTCAATGGATAAGCGAAAACGTCCCTGAATTTTCAAAAACTGGGCTCCTGATGGAGAGCTTTGGGACAAAATTAGCACAAAACTCTGGGAGGCTTCTGTTTACTAAAGACAGAACGGCTGCCAAACTTCTACCTGTTTGGCGCCAAATCATGGAAGGGCTTAAACGCATTCGACAAGGAAGAATTTCTTCCGGCTATTCCCTACCGCCTTCCGCCCCATCCCCGTCGCTGCCTCCCGGTGCGGGAAGCAAACCCAGCCCGGCCCCGATTCGCGGCTCCGACCCCCTCCCTCCCGACAGGGGAGAAGAGCAATCACAGCCTCCTGCGCGCTCCTGCCCTCAGCTCCAATTTCGTCATGGTCTCTCCGCTCCGCCCCCGACGATCGCTGCTCCCCTGCCGCCTTCTGCCCCAGCTACGCCGCCTACTGCTGCGATGCTTGCGGACTGCGTGTAACTTGGTTAAAGACGAGGACGAACCAGAGCCGGAGGACCGCTCGGATCGTGGTTCAGTAGATCCAGAAGACAAGTCAAACGTTTTCCCTCCTGATGATAACTTGAATGGAGCGGGAAAGAAAATTTTTTCTACAGCGTACTATGGTGCTTTAGAGCAGTGCAGAAAAGAAGCAATATTACGGGGTGATGCTGATACGTTGCAAGCCTTTCATGTGTTGTATCATGCAAATTGGGAATCCCTGCCTTATGAGGCAGTGAACGAGCTAAGGAAGTCAGTGAGAGATTATGGAATTCAGTCTTCCTTTACATATCATCTTTTGGTTGCAATTGGTGACAGTTATGTTATGACCCCTCACGTCTGGAAAATTTTGTTATGAATGGTCCCGTCTCCCATGCAATACACTGTGTTTATGACTGAGTATCGGGAACTGACTACCATCCAGGCTATGAATAATTTGAATAACCTCAATCACATTGGCATAGAGGAACTAATGGGGGAGGGGTTACGGGCAACACCTCAGGCCCAGGCACAGATGGACAGGCAATGCCTTGAACAGCTAAGACTTTGATGTTGCATGCTATCTGTCGGATACCTGATACTGATTCATCTAACACATCATTTCCATCAATTAAGCAGGAGGCTGCCAAGCCCTACATTAAACTTCTTGACCGTTTACAAGTATCTCTTGTAATAATATCAAATTCCTATGAGCCATATAGCTTGTTACGTCAATGGGATACCTCAAGAAAAGATCCTCTCATTATCCTGGAATGGATATTCTTACAGCATACCTTTTCAAAAACCATTACATCACGAGTGGAGATGTTTGCAGTGCTAATACAGCGAGGTCGAAATCGTCTACAAATTTTACCAGCTCTTGACCCTGATTGCATCTACATGCCTGCTACTAAAAAAGATTTAGATTGGTTGCTTGTGCAGTCACTCATTTTGCAAACTTGCTATGGCAGGCTATACCGGACAGATCTCCACCCATCCCCCCAAACATCAGTTACTGCATAATTTGAGTGATCTTGGCTTGGAAAGACTCATGACTCTGATTGGATAATCACCTGTATACATGGTTAAGGACTGCTTTGGGAAGTTATATTGTTGTTACGTAAAGGCAGGTGGGAAAGTTACAAGGGAAAACTTGTGTAAGTATATAAGGGATGTTAAAACCTGTAATAAATGATTTGGATCATTCACATCTGAGTCTGTGCCCGAGATGCTGCAAAAAATTATTGCTAAAAAGAATAAAAATGAATTACAGTGGTAGGATTTGTAATAAGGGTGTGGTATAGCCATCAGTCTGTGTTGTCTGTGGCCATCAGCAGAAATCCAATGAGGTTTCTGGAATAGAGCCTTGAACAAAAGCACCTAGAATTTGAGAGAAGGCCATTTGCAGCCGTAGTACACTAAAGGCAGCAGCAGTTTTTGCATCTGTCTTTCCTGATTTAATTATTGTGGGTTTTACTTTAACAATTTGCCTTGGTGCTTACACCAACTCCTATATGTCACTGCCTCTTTCCACATTGTCACAGTCAAATTATAATTTATTGTTTTACCCTTTCTTCTAGAAATCAGTAGGTATAGACTGCACGTTTACCTATCGCCCAATATATTTATTTTCTGTGGAAGGAAATTGTGAAAATGGTAAAAGACTTGGAGTAAAGCTCCTTAAAATAACCTCTAATTTACCTCAAAGCAGACTTTGCTGGGGTGTGGATTTTCAGAAGAATATAAAATTAGCCTGTAGGGTTGGCTTCTAGAGAAAACTGCTTAGCTACAGAGCTCAATTCTAATGCACAGTAGAGAGGAGGGGAAGAGGACAAAGACCTCAAGCAGAGGGCTAGAAGAAGGATAAGCTGATGAGGGAATATTGCTCTGAAGAAGCAGGTTATCAAAAGGACATTTTCAACCTTTCAGTATGCTACAGCTTTTCTGTGTACTTCATACACTGAATGCAGACTGTGCTAAAGCTCTTACAAAAATAGAAGTAGGCAACTTATGCTGCATTCTACATCCTTGCTCTTCTGAGAGACAAGAATGACTGGGGTCATAGTCACTGCTAGCTTCAGCAGGTACACGTTGTGTAGAATCAGTGGAGCTGAATGCCCACTCCTGGCAGAAGTAAGCTTGTCCTTGTAGACACTACACAGAAAAGAAGTAAAAAAATTGAAGTGTTACTATTGATAATACAGTATGTAACATTCTGGATATGTTATCCCCTTGCTGACCATTCTCATCTTCCCTTTACTGCAATTTCAGTTCA
Organism: Cyrtonyx montezumae; assembly: GCF_038088225.1. NCBI lineage: Eukaryota > Metazoa > Chordata > Aves > Galliformes > Odontophoridae > Cyrtonyx > Cyrtonyx montezumae. The sequence continues at coordinate 64,165,427 of NW_027072034.1, read as the reverse complement.
GCAGCAGCATGACTCTGGTGGATGGCAACAGGGATTATCTAGTGATTATTGCATAGAGGTGCATGCATATAATATTTCAATGCTACTATGTAAAGTGCAGCTGCTGCAGAAGCACATTTCCTTTTTTTTTTTTTCTTTAAGGCTGTTGTCACAGAGTTGAACTTGATAGTGATTATGTCCAGTCTGATTTTTTGGGGGGAAAGATAAATGAAGGTACTGTTTCATTCTCTCTGAGAAAACTGCCTCGGATATTGTTGTGGTTTAGTGACTGTTTGTTTGCTTTTGCTGCCGGTATTCCACATCAGAACATCATGCTGGAATGCAGGGAGCGGAAGAGGTGTGGAGCTCAGGACCGGACACCAGCCGATCTCTGGCACGCTTTGTCTCAGCCTGCTTCAGAGATCAAGCACGTGTGCTTCCCCTGCAATTTTACTAAGGTAGGCTCTCATATCTTGGTTACTTTCTCCCATCTGTTATCTCCATACCCTTCCCCCATTATCCCCTCCTCCTCCCCTCAGAGCGCACGGCTCTGCTCGGGCGGCCACATTCAATCAACAGTGCGTTTTTTTTTTCCCTTCCCTCTGTCCCTCCTTTTTCCTTCTGTCCTTGTCACAGATAACACCTTGACAGATATCCAGCACTGGCAGACCATGTAAAAATTCAATCTCCCTCCTATTTATAAGCTTCCCTCAGTGGTGTTCAGTATTAGAACTATTTGAGAAGGTAAATAGTGAGTTCAAGTACATGTACCAAAATGGAAAACAAATATAAAGTGTTCTCCAGGGACTTTGATTAAAGATGTATAATTCAGAGTTAAGACTCTGATTTACTTCCGTAGGGTAGAACCAGTCATTTGCATGACTTCATTATTAGCTGGGAGGTGAAATGTAGCGTTAAGGACATTCACAGTTTATCATAAATTGAGAAGTGTTGGTAGTGCTGACTGAGAAGATAACATAAAAACTGACAGATGCAAGCCAAGCTACTTAAATGTAAACTAAAATGCTGTGAAAGAGGCAGGAGATGAAAGACATACCCTAATAGAGATTTGAGCTGGTATTAGTACTTCCAGCTGAATACTGAAAATACTAATTCTTAAATAATTAGAAATGTGGTTGTTCTAAATTGTAGCTAAAGAAATTAACTTAGTTTGAAGTAGGACCCTGCAGATACTTATTACAGATTCATTCTATAGTTTTGAAGTAGTAGGCAGTGCAATAACTATCAATTATTGGAAGAAGTTTGGGTAAGTGATGAAAAATGGGAACTCTGTAGACAGGATTGAGGGTTAAGACCTAATTTTAAATCCTTTGAGATCAGTAGCTCCTAGAAAGCTTACTGAGAAAAAATGTAGCAATTTCCATATACCTAAACTAGCCATAGGGTGTCTGGTAGGTACATAGACAGGTCAAGTCCCAGAAGGATTGTATAAGCACAAGTGAGGAACTTAAGAAAGGACAACTTCTAAGTACTCTTCTTTAAAAAAATATATATGTGTGTTAATATATGTGAAGAAGGAAAGAAAGATAATCACAAAGTACTTGAGGTTAGTCTTTAACTCTCATTTTACTTGTTAGTCATAATTTAGAAAAGTGAACAATTAATTCAGAGCAAGAGCAAAGCCCTCAAAGCTCAAATCCATTTACTGTTCCATGTTGTTTGTTACGTGTTCGAACATGTTAGATCCTGATTTCAGGTTTAATCAATATCTAGACAGCATGATTAATACAACTTAATTTCCTGAACTTCCAAAATGGGAGTGCTTACTTGGTTTACTTTCTGTGCTGCAGGAATAAATATGGTTCTTGTTTTTTTCCCTTCTTGAGCTCTGTAGGTATAGTGCATGTTATTTGAAAGTGATTAACTGAATCAAATTGCTCAATAGAAGACCATAGTTTAGAGATGTGCCTCTGGAATTTTAAATGAGGTGGAGGGGAAATGTCTTCTAATTATCTGTGTGAGTAGTTATTAAAAAAATTATGAGAAGCATTGGTATGCTATATATTCAGGGAAGTTCTAATCAGAGAAGGTGTATGCAAGTTTAAGTCTTTAGAGATCTACTTATATAAATACTAAAAAATTTTCTGAGGATATTGTGAATTTAGTAGAGAAAATGCATCTGTGAAGTACACATTAAAGGTAAAACATTAGTATGCAGTCTCTAGTCCACTCTACTTCTTGTGAAAGGGTCAGGTTTCCCTGGTCAGAGGAGGCAAAGTAGTCTTGATTTCCCAGTCTGAATATTCTGTGGGCTTTCACAGCTGTAGGTTCAGTATCTGGACTGACCTCAGTCCTGGACCTGAGTTGTTACTTCCCTATAGAGTGAGGAGAGGAGGAAAAATCTATACTTCTCTAGCACTTTTATTCTAAATGTGCCCACATAGTACTGTACTTCCCACATTCACAAGTGATATTCTATGCACTAACGAAGATAACAAAAGAAAATTTCTGGTATAACATATCCTATACCATACTAGACTATATACAGTGTAGTGTGATGGGTTATTTAGACTTTTCCTACAGCAACTTGTTTTCTGGGAAGGAAACACAATCTACTACAGATTTTGCTCACATTCACTCATTCATATATATTTGCAAGCCAGAGCATGAATTTTCCACATACAGAAAAATGGTTTTTTATTTTTCTCTTCACAAGTTCAGCAGTATGTATGTGTACAGATACTAAACCTAACTATGTGGAGATGCAAAATTTTCCTCAAGGATATCTGTAGGCAACTGGCAGGATCTATAACTATTTTTAATGTCAGTGCAGGTCTGAGAACTGAATATGGAATTTATCTATTGAAGGTGAGGAACTAAAGCAGCTGACTTAGTTATATTCTGGAAGCACAGAATTGCAGGCGTTAGTAATATCCCCCTGGGCACGCACGGTAGCATCTAGGGTGGTCATACACCCACTGAATTTATCACCATTTTTCCACTTAATTTTCAACTTAATCACTGAGACTTCTGACTGACCTTTAGCTGCTTTTCTCCAATTTGTCACATTTCTATTGCTTCTTAGGCCATAATGAGCAACTTCCAAAATAACGTATGTGAAATCTGAGGAAGATGTCCTTGCACCTCTTGGGTGCAAAAGATAGAAGTGGTCTATTATGACTCCTGTGCTTCTTGTGAAGCAAGATCATTGAAGAAAACAAGACCATTCACACATCAAGCAAAGCTGAAATGGAGATTTAGAACTAGTATTCATGAATTACTTTTGGTAAACTAATATTCTGGTCCTTAAACTAATATCCTGATCCCTATTGCTAAACAAACCAGCCTATATCAATTTCATTTTAGAAATGCTATTTTCTATGCAATTAAAATTCATAATGATATTCAGGTACTTCAGTTTAGGACATGCACCTGGTATCCAGATCAGAATTAAAGACTTTAATACTGTCTTTGGAAATGTTGGTCTCTGGATTTATAATCTACAAAATGAGAGAATTTAGGCAATGACTAGGAGCTCCTATAGTCTGCAGTTGTCAGTGTTTCTATGTAATAGGTTTCTTTTTTTTTTTTAATACACATACTCAATAGCTCTGCAGATTGGTTAAATCATACGTAGCTTAATTCATGCTAACCATTTCAATATATATCAAAATCCTCAGTATGAATTCTGCTATTATTTGCCTGTCTATCATCCAGTGAAGCTAGAATGGCTCCCACCAATGCTTGTTTCACAACCTTTTGAGATTTTGTGAAGTACGTTTTATATATTGACATTGGACAAGAGAAAAGTCACACTTGGAGCATACAAACAAGACAAAACACAAAAGCCAGAGCATTCAAATTTAAATATGTTAAGTGAAAAGATGCTCTTGCTTTAGAATTTGCTGAGTTTTGTCAGCACATATCTGAGCCATAGTGTGATTTAAATGCAGGTTTTTGTCTACAACAGGTTTCTGATTGAAACAAGATAAAAAGCTCTTTGAATTCATTGTTCATGTGCATTTGTAGCAAAAAGCTATCCCACACAAGTGTCAAGATGTTTTTTTTTCCTTCTGTTTGATTCATAAGACGTAGGGATTGTGGTTCCTTCTACATTTCTTAGGACACATATTCTTTCACTTGAAAGTGACATTGTGAAGATCTTTCTTTGGAGCTACTTAATAGCATGTTTCTGGCTTTCAGAATATGAAGTTCTTTCTAGAAAGAATATTGCAGGCAAGTATAGTAGAACTAATTCATAGCATTATATAAATTATATTGTATGCTATTATGTAAGTATATAAATTTTCCTTGGAAAGGTCATTGTAGAAAGGTCAATTCTCACCACATCAATTGAGGTTTATCCAGCAGGTATGCTTGTCTATATTCTTATTAAACACCTTGATGCTGAATGATTAGAAATAGTGAAATGTAAATGGAAATCTCATCTCTGAGTTCAGCTGCTTCCTTGAGTCACTAACTAAAGCTGCCACACATGCATGGTATGTTTAACTCTTCAGCTATTTCTGGCAGCCTCTGCAAAATTTTTCTTGTCTCCTTGCTTTTATGTTCTTTGAAATCAGTGTTTAAAGCATTTGCTTGAAGTTTTTTTGTCTGCATTCAGCTTACCTATTCTTACAGCGAGTGTGGAACACTTTCTAACAGCCTTTTCCAAATAACATGCTCTATTGTATCTCTAACTTCTCTGCTTAAACAATTCTTAATCATTTTCCTTAAAATTACATAGTTAACAAAAGACTGAGCAAACTTCCCTCCACCACCTTTAACTTCTCATTCTCTGTTTTTTATTATTATTATTTTTATATATGTTCCTTTTCTTGTACTTTGTAAGGTCTTTGGTTCAAACTTCTCCCTTAATCTTTGTGGGAAACCTCTCATCCACGAGTGGTATTACTTACTAAGTCTTTGTCAGTAACCTAGTGCTCTATATCTGCTGTCTGTCTCATTTATTCTGTCCTGATTCTCACTCTGTCTCTGATGTTAGTCCTGTATTACTGACTGCCAGATTAAACTCATCAAAGGTAAACCAAATGAGCAATTCTCCCTGGATTTGTTCTTTTTTTTGTTGCTTTTTTTTTTATTTAACTTGCTCTGATTTCACACACTGAGGTAGTAAAAAGGGATATTTTAGAGATAGAGACTTACTTTGTTTTCAAATATTGTTATGGACTGTTCAGCAGCAGTGAAAAGTACTTTCCATGTCTCGTCTAAATCAACAGATTTATTTTGTGTTTTGTGATAAAAGGCAAAATCAAGCTGTGTCCTCATTTAACTAAAATCTTTTGGTGCAAAGGAACCGTTCCTTCAACACATGCTTCTGCAAAGTGGAACTATTTTAATTCTTCTGCCCTAAGAACTGGAACCCTGCAAAGGTTGGCATTTGCGTACTGTTCAGTAAGGTTCATTAAGCAATTATTCTAAGGTATGAGAGTTATGGACAGCTGATCCAAGGAAGCTCAAGAGAAGGCTTAGGCTATTACCTATTTGAAGCTGAGGAGTTAATATGGAAGCCAGACTTTCTAAGTCAGGATAATTCATCATCTCTATAGCATCTGCAGGTCTTCTTTGTTATTCCTGTTTATTTGGGTAAACCATTATAATGCCTCCAATATCTATCCAGCCATGCTAGAGCTCAAGGCAATTCCTTTTAAAGTCCTTTCTCTCTTTTATTGTTTCCTTTTTCTTCTTTAATAAGATTGCATTTTATATCATGATGTTCCAGAAGTGTGTAGTACCTATACCTGTTGCTCTGGTCTGCTGGCTTCCCTGTCTGCTTGCCTGCTGAGCTATCAAGCAAGTTTCTACTTGAAGATGCTGAAATTATACACTTCTGACGGTAGAAGAACACTTTATTCCCATTACGTGTAGCCCTAAGTATACACATTACTCATACCAATACTGTCATTTATTGACAGTGTTGAACTGTCAGTGATCTAGTTAGCACAGTTAGGTACTGTAGCTTCAGTTGCTAGACAGAATGATGTTTTGCTCATGGAGCTTGTTATTACTTTCTGATTTTATATGCTGGATGGAAGCCAAAACACAGGCTGGTTCATGGAGGAGAGTGGTATAGAAGATGGCAATGGTTAACTGTTTGCACAACACAGAATACAGAGACAGATCTCAGCCTGTAACAATCTGGGGAGCTAAATAAAGTGGATTCAGTATGCAGTTTTCTTTTTTTTTTTTTAAGAGGCTTGCATCTGTTGATGGTAATGGTAGTATTAGCTTCAGATTGGATCATTTGAAGGCCTTGGATTAGGAGTTCACTCTAAACTCAGAAGGTAATTCTGCTGCAGTTGGTCACAAATTTGAAGATTGGTATGAATGCAGTATGAATAGGGATCTAATTAAGAGAGGTTAAGAATGGTTTGTGTTGGTAATGAAGAACACAATTTCCACTACACTGCTACTGTTTCTAGTGATAAAAGGTAGGAGTGTTGCCTGTATTGAGATATGTGGTGCTACCTAAGCATGGGCTTTCCCTACAGGATATGAAGCAGCAAAGGATCTTGCATCCCAGCACCAATGTGACTGCCACAAAATTGCAGCATATTACAGAAACTATTCCTTTTTTTGTTGACTGCTCCAGTCAAGCAAGTGATGAGACTGCAAACAGCACACTGCCTCAAGTTTAAGGAGACTTAGTAGGCAAGAGTCTGAAGCAAAAAGCAGTCTGTAACAGTTGTTAATTTCACAAAGGGAGTACCTGGCAGCTGTCATCTTCTTTTCCATGGGCGTGTGAAACTGGCTAGACATACAGATTCATTTCCTGGTGTTTTTTTCTGCTCAGAAGCATCTCAACTAAAAGACTTGAAATATTTTGAATTATTTATTTATTCTTCTTATATATAAAACAACCCCAAATTTTAGAATCCTTGATTCTCCATAAAGACAGTTTTACTGACTGACTTTAATTTCAAGATTTCAAAAATTCTAAGACAAAACACACTTTACTTTTTACCTGCTTGAAATTTTCTGGCTTGGCTCTTGTTATATAAGCAACGTGCATATATTTTCAGCCCGTAGGACTCTGGCTCTGCTATGATTTAGTGGAATAGAGTTGTGAATGTGCATTTCATGAATCATGGAAGGAATGCCTTCTAAATTATCCCTGAAGTAAGAAACAGTATCAGTACCCTGCATTCATTCTACTTCATTTGAGCCTGGGCAATTTGGTTTATACCCAATATTTGGGATACTGGACTATGCAGTGCTGGAAAAAACAAAATTTATTTTGTTTCCCACCTTAAATCATAAAAAAAAAAACCCCAACATTAGGCTGGCCTCTAAAAACAGGGTGCACTTTGTTAGTTTGTTAATTGTCTGGTTTCAGAGTCTTTAGGATATACTTGGATCATGATTTTTGCTATACCTATGAGACCCCTCATTAGCAGAATGCAATGTTCCTCTTTAATCTGAAATGCAAGCTTTTAATGGAAATACCAAATTCTGAAAGATAAATTGAGCTTTCAGGTAAGAATGCAAAGCATAAAAGCTTATGTGTGCTACAGGAGAGTCCCTGTGGGTTTCTCCTTGCTTTACTGGGGCTTGTGACTTAGTGCATAAGCTGAAGCTGAACATAACCGTCACTTGCTATTTAAAGATCTACATTTAAGTTTTGCCTCTCAACATGTATCTTGTCATAACTTCCCTGAAGTTACAGTAGTTCGTCCGTTGTTTCCCACTGTGCTCCTGCAGTTCTGTTGAGTGGTGCATATCCAAGACTTGAGCTGACTGATAGGAGGGGATCTGAACACACAATCCTCTCATGTGGGCATGTCTAACAAGAAGTGCCCATCGTGTTCATTGTAGTCAATCATAAAAGCTACATTCATGTGCCATTTTTTCACTGTACTCAAGTCACACGTACAATGACAGGTATTCTTAAATATTTATATAAGTGCAGTGAGAAATGTGTATAGTCTAACCAACACAGGGTCTTCTCTTTACACACATGCTATTACTCCACTGAAGCCGATATGTTTAACCCTAAATTATGCATGAAAGTTGGATGCTGCATCTCTTCTTCATCCTGTTCTTAATGCTCCTTGTGCAACTGCAACTGTCTGTCTTCCAGACACTGCTTTTTCAGCAGAAGAAAGGAAGGCTCTCATCACAATCAGCAGTGCTTTGGTTGTTCAAGTATGAGAATGGAAAGTTTTTAAATCGCTATTGAGGAGCAAAATCTTTTTCTCTTGGCTACCCTTAGCCATAAGGCATACAACCTTCCCTGCCTGCAGTAGGACTGCTTACTCAAAACTGGCCTTGTCTTCCACCATCGATGTAATAAAACAAAAGAGATATGAAATAAAAAGCAAAAGTATTTTCTGAAAATGCATGAGAGCTCTGTGAGAAGCTTTAGATAGCACAGGCACATAAAAAAGAGAAAATAGAAAATTTGACTTGCAGTTCATAAATTCTAAGTTCCATACAAGCATGTGATTTGATATTCCTTAATTTATTTTCCATGAATGTAATGCTCGCTGTATACAATCAGGACCTTCTTTAAAGTGATAACAAATGTTGAAAGACAATATGAAGCACATGAGATATTTTTGGCAGGTTATAACATCATAACATCCTTGGACATTGCACATTTCTGTTCCTTCCAAGTTTGTAACACATTAGGGGATTTTTGTAAAGCTACAGCATACCTGATAGCAAAGATACACATTTCCTTCCAAATCTGTGATAGAGCTGTCTTTGTGGTTGGGAAGGGATGTGCTAACAGCATAGTGTGGGAATGTTTCCTTGCATGTATTTCCATCAGCTGTCCCTTTAAATATTGCAAAGTTAAGAAATTGCAGCCATTAATTAGCCATCTGGTAGCTGATGATTCATCTCTGTCAGTCAGATAGCTATTTGTTTTTCTTTTCCTTAAAACCTGAGTTTGCATGTAATCACAAGAGAATAAATATTCAGGGTTTCATCAAGTTCAAGACCAATATCTTCCTTGACACAGTCTCTCTTTTTGAAAGAGTACTGACAGAAGACAGGTGTTTCTGGAGCAAAATTACTTCTGTGTGTGATTGCCAAGACACTGTGGTTTTAGGCAGCCATGGATTTCAAAGCACTCATTCTTGATCCCCTTGCTGTTAGAGGTGTGGACCAGAAGTTCCCATACCAATCTGTATGCACCTACAAACATCCTGCATGCTGACAGTGTTGTAAATTCTTCCACTCTTCCTCAATCCTGTTTAAAGATCTGACAGGAAGCCAAAAAAGGGTAGTAGTGACTTAAGAAGCATCCTCTGCCCTGTCCTGCCTGTTAATCTTCAAGAAAAAAAAATGTGAGTGAGAGAGGGCAGTGGAAAGAATCCTTACTCAATGTCTACAAGACTTTACTTTAAAGGAAAATGACCTCTTTTTATTTTAGTGACAAGAGTGCACGTCACACAAAAAAAAATTAAAAAATTGATTTGATTATAAATATTCTAGTCCTGCATTTACATAGAAACCTGATATTTGTATACCAAAAGGTGATAACTACTGAAGTTATAATCAGAATGTTTGGAAAGAGGGGAGAAATTGTATAGTAATTAAGGTTGAGCTGTCCTTTAAATTCATCTCCATAACATTTAAATGCATTCATTATCTCAATACATAATTGGGAGGCATGCCATTAATGCAACAGTTCTGAATGTTTATCAAATTACTTCCAGTCATCAGTGTATCTTGATGACACCTGGCAATCCGGTGCATGGACATCAATAAAATACTAATTATGAAATACTAATTGTAATCACTCCATAAGGTCTAAAAAGAAGCATCAGTGTTTAAATTAAATTAAGTTAATTTTATTGACTTAATTATTGAAGGATGAGCTGTTCCAAGCTGTAAAATTCTGAACTGACATTTCAAATTATTTTCATACTTATAATTAATGTCAATTCTTCTAAGAGGAAAGACCACAAACAAATAGATGCTGGAGATAATAGGTCATGCAAATTAACACTTGCTTGCTCACCAAGTCTTAAAAAATTGTTTGGTTTAAAATGTGAGGGTTTTTTTTAAATAGAAACTGAAGTGTCTATAATCTCCAGTTGTTTTTCAAGTAAGCCTACTGCATTTGTCATGTAGTCAGGTAACCTACAATTGTAATGAGAAGTGTGTATTAACAGCTACATAAAGTGTGTACAGTAACTTACAGCAACCTGATATTTTAAATTTCATCTTTCTCTGCAATCTCTTTGTCCAGTATCTGAGCTCATAACTAAGCCTAAGGCAATGAACTTGAATATACCTGATAATTAATCTTCTTATTCATAAATTCTTGAGCATTAATAATGTAACACATAGTCTGAGTTGGAGGAAATTAGGAAATGTTGCTTAGATATTTTGAAATTAAAATCTATTTAAATAATTCTGGCATTATTTTCTGCTATAAAGGAGTTATCTAACCCATATTTGGCTTTCAGATGTAATAATTAAGCAATTATTTGTAGACATGCTTTTATATTCTTTACTAAGATTTATTAACATGTAACTGACTTTTTTTGTACAAAAATTGTGCCAATAAATGCAGTTCTACATTCAGGTGTTTTTTTTGTTTGATACAGCAGAGAACAATTGAGCAGTTTGGTCGGGGTAGGATGGATACACAAGGTACTGTTCTGTGGGGCTGTTTTGATGCTTTTCAAGAGAGAAAAACAGCTACTAACTGCAGACTATTTAAAAGGCATATATGTCTGAGTTCCTTTACAGGCATGTCCAACCAGCAGCCTATGGGCTGCATGAGGCCCAGCACAGCTCACAGTGTGGCTGCAACATGATGGCATTAGCACAGATCCCTGCAGAGCAGCCCAGCCTGGACACAGGTGCACTGCTGTCACTCAGCACCAACTGCTCTTAACTCTGTCTGGTCTGAATCATAGAATCACCAAGGTTGGAAAAGACCTACAAGATCATCCAGTCCAACTGTCCATCTGTCATGAACCATTCTCACAAAACCATGTTCCTCAACACAATGTTTAAACCTTCCATGAGCACCTCCAGGGTCTGTGATTCCACCACCTCCCTTGGCAGCCCATTCCAGCACCTGACCACTCTTTCAGAGAAGTATTTCCTAACACCCAGTCTTTAAATCAGGGCATGGAGCACAGTGCAGTGCTAACTCAAGTAAGCAAATCAATTTATGGATTTTGGTACAGTGGCTAAACTCAGTCCTGTGAACAGCAAAAAATATGCAGCTGTGCTTTCTGTTTTGGTAAAGGAATCTGAGAATAAATTACAAGGTTGCCCCCCTCTCAAAAAGAAAAAAAAAACTTTTTGTTTTGTTTTGTTTTGTTTTATTTGCAACTCCATTTTCAATCAATATAAATACATGCTTGTGAATTTTCAAATGGAATGTATGGAGTTGCAATCTAAAATTTGATCCTGTCTCTTTACCAGACTTTCATAAGCCTTTGCTTACCAGAGAGAAATAGCCCTCACCTCACAGTCATGCCTTACTCATGTCACTGCTTCTGGCAGTATGTACATTTGTGAACAACTGTTTTCAAGGATGAAACACAGGGAGACAAAAATTTCATCAAAAATCTCTGATAGGAACCTCGAGAACTCACTAAGAATTGCAAACACTGCCATCAAACCATACTGATGCGATAGTTTCACAAAAGCAATGTCATATGTCCCACTAATTTTATGTTTTTATTGCTTTTTTAATGTTTTAATTAAAAACCCATTAAAAATTAAAGTAAGTTTTGTTACTTATACACACTATCTATATTATAAGTTTTATAAACGCCTCCTGTTTCCTTCTGTTAGCCTATGGCATTAGAGGCAGGTGTTGGTGGTATGGCAGTAAAGGTTGAATCTTCCCACTAAGACTCTGTTACATTTTGTTTTGTGTGAATAGATGGCAGCAGAGGGGCAGCCTGACAAAATGGTGTCTAACTTGTTTTGTACCTGAGAATTTGCCCTGCTGACTGTTGTTTCCATGGAAATAACTAGTAGGCATGACTTTTGGAGCAATCTAGACAATTTTTCTTCACTCAGTGTGGGCCAGGTAAGCCAAAAGGTTAGACATGCATGCTTTACACTATGAGATCTATTTCTCTTGCACGTGTGCTTGTTGAGAGTGTTGTCTGAATGTTTTTCAGATGAGATCTTCTTCAGCACAGAATTGAAATCTAAGGTTTATTCTCAGAGAATACATACTAAACATTCCCTAGAATACTAAGAAGGAGAAACAGAACAAAAATAGGATTTCTTTGTCAAGCTAGGATATAGATTTCAGCGGAATGGGAGTTGAGGATAACTAGAAGTTTATCTGTTGCAGAGATATACTTCTTTGAGCAAATAGCTTGAGTCAGATATCTTGCAAAAAGCTTGGACATCTTTAAATCTGTATGAAATGTATTTCAAGTTCTCTGGATTTTCACCTAAAATTATTAATAATTGAAACAAATGTGAGCTTCCATTAGTCTGAAATAATGAGGTAAAATTATATTCTGAGAATGTTTTCCAGGTAAGAGCGATCAGTTATGACTGTGAAAGTAAAATCTTTCAGAACTTTTAGTATATTTCACTTTGGAGAGAATGTCTTCAAACTGCAGAAGTGTAAAATGTTACTCAGAAGCCCCAACAAAATATCAAAAGTTTCAAAATGATGTATTTTTTAAGTGAACAGTTTACTTTAAAAGCTATTCCAATAGTAGCATATTTATTGGCAGCACTGGATGCATACAGGTTCAAGCAAGCACCATGAAACTTTCTACAGCCTTGTAATGAATTGAGATTTTTAAGGACAGGATTAAAAAGTCAAGTCAGTGTCTGGCCTCATTAGACTCTCAGCAAGGCATCTACTCTCAGCAAAGAATAGAGCACAGCCTGCTAAAAAGGACTTAGGGGTACTGGTGAATGGGAAACTGAATATAGGCCAGAAATGTGCCTTCACAGCCCAGAAAAACAGCAATATCCTGGGCTGCATCAAAAGATGCACACCCAGCAGATCAAGGGAGGTGATCCTGTCCCTCTAATTCGCACTGGTGAGACTTCACCTGGACTACTGCATCCAGATGTGGAGTCTTCAAAACAAGGGAGACATGAATCTATTGGAGTGCATCCAGAGTAGGACCATAAAAATTGACCTACAAGGGCAGGCTGAGAGGTGGAGCTGTTCAGTCTGGAGAATCACTGGAACAGGCTGCCCAGAGAGGTGTTGGAAACCTCATCCTTGGAGACATTCAAGATCAGGCTGGAGAGGGTTCTGAACAACCTGACTGAGCTGTAGCTGTCCCTGTTTATTCCAGGGGAGTTCAGCTAGATGACCTATAAAGATCCCTTTCAGCTCAAATGATTCTGTGATTCTTTTTAAAGAAATCTAATACATCAAAGGAAACTGCAAAATCCACAGCCATCACAAAACAGAATTATTGTTACTGCCTTAGTGTATTGTTTAGAGTCAATGAAAAACTATTTTTTTCTAGGTTTACAGTACATTTTTTCAGGGCCAGAAACTGTAAGATCATAGCCTTTTTATGATATAAATACACATCTTTGTGTAAACATGCAGAAGCATTTACCTTATGTAGATTTTTTTTTGCATTGTTTTCACATCCTAACCTCATTTTAATAGGTAATTTAGTAATTGATTACTAGTCTTTTTTTCCTAAGAAATGCACCATCTCACTATACTGTATTTCTGGTGGATTATTTGCATTCCAAAGCTTTGTAGTTGTTTAAGCTGGGGATGTCTCATGCTGGTATCTAGCCTCAGAAGACTTTTTCCTAGATCATCTAAGTCACTTTCAACTTGGCATAGATAAATTCAATTATTTTATTACAATATTCCTGATTGTGTCTACCTGGAAGGCAGTGGACATCTTGGCCAGTCACCATTCAGTGTAGAACTTCATAATAGAATAGAAAGTACAAGTGTTTGTTCTTGTTTTCTGTCTGCTGTGGTGCTGGTGATGTGGACCTGTATGATTGTCAGCTTTTTTATGCTACTGACATGCTTAGAGGACTCGTTGTGATTTGAGATCTCATTACTTGATGACTTCAGTGGCCTTTTTCTTAAGACATTCGTTATTGTGCTGGTTGTTCAGTTTTCCAGATGTGCAGAATAGTTCCCTTGCTCTGTCAACACAGGCATATCTAAACTTGTCTTCAGCTGAAATCTGAGGTATTTGTTCTGTGGAGAGTCTTCTGCTCCTTATGAGGAATGTTGCCATTTTATCACACTCTTGTAACAGATTTTCCTTTTATAAAATCCTAGTACGTTGTTGCCGAAGGCATTCCTCTCATACTGATGCCATCTAGAATACTCCATCACCCAAGTTATCAATGAGGAACACTTGGTAGTTTCAAGATCTCCAATTCTATCAGACTGGACTTACTACAAAAATGGATGCAGATAACTAAAAGTAAGCTTATACAAGCGTTTGTGCATCTGTTGAATATAAATTTCATCTTAAGAACTATGGACTTTGAGCCAAAAAGTGTGTGTGTATGAGAGGGGGAAGCAACAGAGCAATAAAACTGCATTCTAGTAGTTTATCTGCACTAGTTTTTCAGTATCCTCCTCCCTCTCCATGCTTTGTTAATCAAAACTAATCAGTGGCATCAAAGCTGGTTTTCCCTTGTAAAAGACGTTATAGCAACCATGTGTGTGCAGTGTCTTCTAGCTCTGAAAAAAACAGTTATTTAGGCTACATTTAGAGGGTATGCGTATGGTTTTCTTAGTGCTTCTTGGCTGCTCCAGTAGGAGAACTCAAGGTAGATGAGATGTTCATCTTTATGTCCTTTGAGATATGCAAAAAATAATATGGCATGTGCAGACAATTACATGATAATTACATGAGTCAAGTGGGAGTAGAGAAGATGGGAATAGCTGGGTAGACAGCAGTGGTCTACATAAGGATCTTGGTCCTATCACAAACTCTGTACTGCATATAACTGTGTTGGCAGAAATGCCTAGGTAAGTGCTTTGCTTGTGGTGTATGGGTGGAGGAAGGAGGAAGAGGGGAAGAAGAGAGAGAGAGGGAAGTTTTCCTGTTTTTTTTTTTACTGCATTTGAGCAAATTTGGGGATAAAACAAGAGTCTACAAATCAATAGCATTAAGATAGTCTTCAGGTGTTTATGGGTAGCTTTACGAGTTCATAGTTCTTGGATTATAGTGAGGACATATTTGGACCTTTTGTGACAAATCTCTGACTTTGTTGCTCAGCGAGATCTGTTTGCTCAGAATGAATCAAGGCTGTGCTGCTTACTGTGGACTCAGTACTGTTGCAGATTCAGTAATAATACTATACGGGCTAGAGAAGGATAACAAACGGTGGATTTTCATAAACTAACAGCAAATGAAAAATCAGAAATTCTTATGTAAAAATCAGTAATTCTTATTTAGTGGTTTCTGAATTCTAGTGATACTGATATTGCTTTTGTTCTTTGTAATTGAGGCTTTTCTTGGCTTTCTTGTCTAATGAAATCTTTTAATGCACGTTTGAATAGATGAAAAGTTTGTTTTTCTAGTCTTTCAGCTTTAAAATCACAGTAGAATATACATCTGGAAAACAGAAAGAGAATAGAATTATTTAATTGCCATAAAAACACCAAATGTAAGAGCATATTGTACTTTGTATGATATGGCATATCATTTTGTACATTGGTTGCAGAGACCCCATTGTATTAAACCTTTCCCCATAAAACATTGCACAATTTCAAATAAGTTTTCTGCAATTCTCTATGACAACGTGTGAAAAAAAAAATTAATGAAACTTCATTTGCTTCTTAGGAAAATTACTGTTTTAAAAAACACTGCGCATGCTTATGATATTAGATGGACAAACTGTCAGTCAGAACATGAAAAAACAAAGCAAGCCAAATCTTGAATAGATGCATAATAAACAAAATGGTTCCGATTTTACAATAGTTAGAAGCAAAATACATCAACAGAAGACTGAAGACTTAGAACTACAGAAATTAGTCCTTCCCCGTGGCAGTGTCATCTCTGAGGAACAAGGTGGAAGTTCCAGAACTGTTTTTGTCATCCTGGATCATGAACCACGCTTCTGGGCAAAGGCCTATGGAGGGAGCTGCTGCTTTCAGAAAGCAGAGTTCACAGTTGTGTTGAGGACATAGCTGGACTGTGACAATACTTGTGATGCTTGTGGAAAATACGTTTTTAGAAGAATTTCCAGCTAAATTATTGTCTTGGACCTGCTTTTGCTTAGTCCTTCTCCTTCTCCTTTGTCACCTGTCTGTCACTCCTCACAGCAAGGCATGTTTTTTAATCTTCCTAGGCACAGACTGGGAATGTGGCCCATGAGATTAACTGAATGTTTTTCCAACCAGACCTGGAGGTTTCTGGCTTTGGCTATTAGTGAGACTGAGCTTTTATGTTTTCAGAAAAGTTGATGAAATTTAATAAGGAGTTATTTCACCTCTTTCTGTTTCTATGGGAACCCTGGTAAAGCATTTCACTTCTTCCATAATATCTTCTTACTATCTTCCAGAGAATAAGTCATCAGCTACCTTATTTTCTGGTCATCTAAACACTTATTTCAAGTAATAACTTTTTTGGGGTTTTTTTTAGGTAAAATTTGGGAGCTGCCAGTATGCTGCTCATATGTTCTCACCACAACTGACTTTGTATGTATTTTGTTAGAACAAAGGATGGACAGAAATCATGGCTTGCAGGTAGAAGTTGACATAAAAGTAGAACAGAATTAGGAAATGAGTTGGTGTTCCTTCTGGATTGGAGTGAGAGGCCCTTCCACCAGACATGCATTATAAGAAACTGTAGGGATGGAGTTATTCATGCATTTAAAGGACAGAGAAGGAGAACATCTTGTATTTCTGTTCTGCCCCTGAATGCTATGGAATTTTCAAGATCCTGAGGTTGATAATGAACTATGAGATCTCACTGTTTCACTGCATTTGGACAAAGATGAATTACTTCTGTGTCTGAAGTAAACTCATTTCTAGCTTATTTTCTGTAACAGGAGGCTATGGTCATCTTGGTTAATGGCTAGCAATCTCCCAAGTTCCATCCCAAGCCAAGTGAATGAAAGATCTGCCTAAGAGGCTAGGACATGCCAACATCCACTCTTTAAGTGTTACCTTGCAGAAATTAACATTTACTGATGCCCTTTGGAGAAAAAAGAAGGATGCTATATCCTGCTTTTCCCTGTTAGGGCAGCTATTGACTGGGATTGCTGTCAGAAATGCTTATTTAACTAAGTCTGCCTGAGAGTTCTGCCCTTGCTACATTATTGAGTACAGACTAGAGAATGTACTCTTAAACCAGATTTGATATTTTAAACTTTTCTACTCTAATGATTGTTGTTCATGTATGTACTTTTTCTCTCCTGTACAGATGTACAGGAAGGTGTATTTGTCTTGGAAGTTTTGAAGGCAAATGAGCCACGATCATCTTTTTCCTATCAACTCTGGAGCAGAAGAGTTAAAATATAAACTGAAGGAGTAATATAGCCAATTCAGGAAACTATCTGGAAGATTGCCAACATAATACAGAAGTTATGCATGAGCCTTGCTAATACTGAACTAACAGAGAGAACTTAATTCACTTTAAAAGCCTATTTGAGAATTTGCACCAACTGGACAGATATCTCACAGTAGGGATTGTGGTATGTGAGCACAGGGAATTGTAATTTGAAGGGGGAAAAAAAATGGGGTTGATGTAAAATTAAATCTGTCTTGATAAGACCTTAAACACTTGTAACCTTCCAAACCTTGCCTTGACTTTGTAAGGAAATATTGATAAATTAAATATAGAATAGAACATGTATTTTTTTATTAATGATAATATTCAACTCTGAAAGCATCTCTGAATATTTAAAAGCACAGACTCTTTCTCTATTCATATCTTCATTTATTTTTCTTTGTCATTATTCTTTAGCAATTGTTTCCAATCTCCTAAAAAGATTATTCATTCAAATGATCCACGGTATGGTACTGCAGCTGCACATGATCAGCTTGTACTATTTGTATTTTGTTTTCCTTACTCTACTCTATTCTGTTGTTTCTGCTTTTGTCTTCTGCCCTGTTGATGACTTCATTTACATGTACATGTGCAAAACTTGACAATGTTCTTAAGTCCAGATAATTCACTACTTGTCCATTCTCCAAAAAGGATTAAAACTGTTTAGTTCTGTGTTGCCTCCCTAGGAGTCTTATCCAGCAGGAGTTTTTGGAGCACATTAGCAATATTCCCATCATTCAACTTTTGAAGGCTCCTAGATGTCTTGGATCTATGTCACTCTATTGACTACTTAAAAATAATACCTTCAGTGAAAGATCTTTTGTTTCTATTTATATATTGCATATTTTCTTTCACTTTAGAAAGTGATTGTTCTAAATACAGATGTAATTTCCATTGTGGATATGGTGTTTAAAGGATTATGCTTTTATCTTATTCTGTAAAGTTCTTCAAGTGAAAGCATTGACGTAAGACCTGGAATCAACTTTCTGTATTACTGTTATGGGCTCTATGACACTGCAATCATACTAAAAATTGCTGCTGTTTAGAAACAAGATGAAATACTGAGTCAAAGACTTGTAACTTCAACAGAACACACGAAGATGAATTCATGAGATCATAGTCAGTAAACAGTTATCTATACAGATATATCCATATTGATATATTAATATAGGTATAAGAACTAATAGATATATCATTGCTAAATTGATACAGAAAACAGTTTGTAAAAATATTGAAGCTTCGCTATCAAACACTTTGTTCAATTTCATATTCAGAGATTTTTTTATTCATGCAGTATAGTCTAACCTTAAGTCTAGGAGCCGCAAACTGCTCAGTTCTCCAAATTGCAACCAATTTCTTCTTGGCATCTTTCCGAGGGTCCTATAAACATTGGCAGTCATTAGGATGAATTGCTCCCATGAGTTTTCATCCTCTTTCCTGCGGGTCTGACACATAGCTGGAAGCCTCCTCCTGAGTCAATTGACAAAGATTTATTTCTGTCTTACAACCAGAATGTCAGCTCACAAGAAATAAATACATCCGCTATATGCATGATTGAATGGTAGGCAGCATCTGAGCTGGCTGTGCCTGAGCCTATGGGCTGTACTAGGCAAAAAAAGCAAGGTATTACAGTGGGACACTCCTTGGCACGAGGGATGGAGATCTCTGTCTACCAACCAAATCTGCAGCCCAGTGGGGTTTGTGCTTGTCAGGGACTCAAAGTGGACATCACGGGGAGGTTAGTGAGGTTTTAGCAGTCATCAGTTATACACTTCCATGTGAACACCAGAAATGTACAGACAAGGAAAGGCATGAAGTCTATCAAGCGTATCTTCGTGGCTGTAGGTGACAGAGTCTGGGACATGTGAAACTAGCTGGTGACTTGATCCTGCCACTGGGATAGAAGGGCTTGAGGAGAAATTGTTTCAGTTTGTCAGCAAAAGATTTCTGGATTTCATGACCATGGGTCCTCCTGATAATTAAGGACTGCACAGAAGAGATGAAATCCACCTGGGGCTAAGTGGGGCCACATAACAATAAGTTGATCAACCTTGTGAGGACAGATTTAAATGAAAGAGATCTACTGCCAGCAAATGGCAAGGGATGCTTATGTTGGCAGTGTCAGAGGCAGGTGTTGGTAGTATGACAGTAGGGGTTGAACCTTCCCACCAGTATTGCATTGCATTGCATATTGTTGCTGTGTAACAGATGGCAGAAGAGAGGCAGTCTGACAGAACGGTGTCTGTCAGGGAAGTATGTATGAAACAAAAGGTGTGTCACTGCATTCATCCTATTGGAAAAAATTACACCCATTGACATTCATCAGTGCTTCAATGAATGTTTCTAGAGACCAAACAGTGAATGTGAGCATGGTGAGTGGTGTTTCAGAAGTGGTGCTGGCAAGATCAGAGAGAAGCCACCTTCTGGATATCCATGAACATTGTTACGAACAGATCGTGTAGGCTTTTGTCAGCCTACTCCAGGTGACCTTGCTCTGAACATTGGTCTAGAAAAACACCAGTGGTGTTTTCCTGCATCAGCTGTTCTGTGGTTGTATGAGCCTAAGATGCATTTTAATTCATCTAGTGAACTAGACACACTGCATATAGGGAACCAATATTATGATCATGCAACTGGGTTGATAGCTGGATAAAAATACTTGGGACTTTTATTTTTTAATGTAAACCTAACTTTTCTTTGGAATCAGGTCTTGGAGCAGAAAACCTTTTATCTTCTACCCTTCCCTTGTTGGTTGGGGAAAAAATCATTAATAGAAGTGCTTGCAGCTTTCAGTCTGACAAAGGGCGGATTTGGTAAATTACACGTGCTAGATCATTATTGCTAATAGAAATTTTAAACAATTATTACACATGTATATTCATTGAATGTTCCCAGAGAAATCCAGAAGATGTGTGCTTATAGAATCAGTGGACGTATACAAGTGCAAAACCTTTCATTCAAGAGGATGCCAGGAATAATATACACATTAGGTTTATCCCATTTGTGCTGAGACCCAAAAGCAGAAAAACATTACAAAAGATGCAGGTTTTGGTCATGTTTTGGTTTTGAAAGAATAGCTAAAATAAAGACGCTAGAGATAGAAAGGTGCTACTAACTACTACGGTAGCAGTTAGTGCAGATTAAAGGCATATTTCAGGTACGATCAAGGTACTGTAAAAATTTGTTTAGACACAAATGAGATAATCATCAAATCAGAAAGTTTGTTTTTATTTTTTCCTTTGATAGTCTCGAAGTACTCATAGAATATAACACATGAACCTGGTTGTTGTTTTAACCAGCTGTATAGTTACCCTGCAACACTCTACACTCATGAAATGTAAGTAATAAGTCCCATCTTTCAGTTTATATAACATATATAACAGAATAACAGATGGAGTTACTATTGGTTTAGCCTAGCAAACCTTTTTTTCTTTCCAAGCTTGAATTAATTAATTTATACTAAAGAGGAAGAGAGATATAAGTATACAAGGCATAAATGTTGTAATAGCATTGAGCTGCAAGTACCACATCACTTTAATAGCCTGAAACACACTTGTCCTTATTGAGATGTCCTGTAGCAAAAGCAAATAGTAGTGGTAATAAAGGAAGAAAAGGAGAAATAAAGTGAAAAAGCTGTTTCTGATTGATTTGAAAGTGGAGTTAAAAATACAACTAAGGAAATTGAAAATGTGTTTTGGAGGTCGTATGGGAAGTGCTGTTAGAGCAAATATTGTTCTAATGCCTCTTTGTTCAGGCTGTGTCCCGCTCTGGCAGCAAGCAAAGCAGGGACTAACAGTTACAAATAAAACTTCTCTGATATCTGAATATATCTGTATTGATGTTAAAAAGTTATTAATATTTATTATTTTCAGTATGTTAATTGTCTGTTTCTAAATCCCTAGGAGAAAACTTGTGATTCTTTTTAATTCTAAAATAGTGTAGCTTAGATTGAAGAGCAGCACATGCTTCAAGAGGTGCCAAATGACCCATTCTTATGAGGTTTATTCTTACGGTGCAGATGTCTCTGGAGAAAGAATGTCAAAGGCAATCCAATTCTTAAATCAAAATATCTCAGCTAAATATTCTAGGTGTAGTAGTGGTATAATTTAGATATCACAGAAAATGAAAAAGGTATATTTATTTCACAAATAATGGATAAACAATTTTTAGAAAACTGTATCTCAGAACATAAACAAACAGGTAGATCTGAAGTTTCTTTACATTACTGTACCTTCTACTTCAGTTGTTTTCCTTTACACCCTTCTTTTCTTGATGACTGATGTTTGCTTCTCTTTTGTTTTCTCTTACATAAAATAGATAACACCAAATTATACAGATATTTTTAAATTTCAGTGGAAAAAAAATCAAATACCTGTATTTCATAATTATTAAACATTGTAGAATTTCTGACTTTGTTTTTTTTTTTAAATTAAAATGGGACGTGTTTCTGTCAGTAAGTTAAAGATGAGTAACATTGGTGTCCTAATTTAACCACTGAATTCTAGTTTTACATGCTTGAGAGAGAATAAGAGTTAATGATTGTTTCCTCCTCTTGGCATTTTGGATTTGCCAATTTAATTCACTAAAGGTCATTTGTTCAGTTGTGTGTATTGCTGGATTTTTCTTTTGTTTGGGCTTGAGGTTTTTTTAGATGATATTTTGTTCATTGTATATCCTGTTGGCTGTTCAAAGTCTCCTCTAAGAAATGAGGTAACTGGAAGATAATTTTGTAGTGTTTAACACTTATCAGTATGAATGTATCTGGGCTAAAGTGCTTGCTTAGATATCTTTGTACTCAGCAATTTTTAAGAGCAGGTAGTTGCGTAGTTATCTCTGAAAGTAGTACCTCCCATTTATTTTGATGGAAATAAATAGAAAGAGCAAAATAACACTGTTAGATAGAGCAAATTCTCAGTTACAAAACACTGTCTTTCAACATAGTTACCCCCACTAGCTATGTATTTTCACCAGCAATGGACAAGAACCTGCATGCCACAGTAATCAAAATTTGCACCAGCAGAGGTGACCCTCTGTCACCACTGCTGAAGCACACCACTCACTGTTCCCCTCTCATCCACTGTTTGGGCTCCAGAAACATTCAGGAAGTGTCAATGCATGTCAGTGGGTGTAATTTATTATTTTTTTTCCACATATAAGAATTTGATGATTCACCTTTCCTTCACGCACATAGTTCCATGTCAGATGCCATTGTATCAGACTGTCCCTCTGCTGCCATCTGTCACGTGACAACAAAACAAGATGGGGTATAGGTGGGAAAGTTCAACCTCTTCTGCCATAGCACCAACATCCACCTCTGACATCGTGGGCCAACATCATAAAATAGGAGGCATTATTTTCAGATCACCCTAGCTTATTTAGCCTACTGCCATTCAATTGATATTTTTGTTTTGATGCTTATGGATGAAAATATATCTCTTAGAGAACAAAGAACTAGATCTCAAATTCATAAAATTGAATTCACTGAATTTACTAACCGTTTCTAATAATGTACCATTTACATCACCAAGTTTAAATTTTAAGTGTATACCTATTTCTTTGTTTACACAAAGACGTAGGAACCGGGATTTGAAAAGTAGTTTCTTTTTGTCAATGGACAGCTGCTAACTGTTGGAATGTGAGGCAGAACCCCTAATACAACTAGTGGTTTGGGTACTAAGAAAGTTCCTCATCAAGGCTGTCACCAGTCCAAAGTTCACTTCACTGGAGTATGGGTGTGAAAAAAAGAAGGGTGCAGTTCTTCCAATTTCTGATGTCTGTTCCATTCATTTCTTAACTTCACTGGTTTCTTCAGTGACTGTTGTGACTAGAATAAAGTCTGCAATAAGCCAGCGTGATCCCTTGGTTCTGACCCTGGCTGTACACTGTTGGTCTTGGCTATACTTAATTCTTGTCTCTTATATTTCAGTATTCTTATGAATTTATATCGAAAACAGTTTACTTTTTAGTGGAATTAGAACTAGCATTCATATGTTACTTTTGTGTGTCGTAGAGGAAGGCGGAATGTCTTAAAAATGGAGTAAGAAAAAAGTAAAAGCTTTTAAAGAACTAATATAATTACTGACAAAACACAGAACAGTGTGCTTAGGTGACTTCCCATACAAGTAAGGGACTAAACTGAGAGACAGAAAATCACAACTTGATTTTGCTTTAGAATATAACTCAATGTAGCTTTCCTTTTCTTTGCCATGAATATGAGTGTCCAGTACCAATGCCCATGGGCTAACTCATCTGATTTTTTTAATACACCACTTATTAAAGCTGGTGTACCTACGCCTCTAAAATACACTGTCTCCTATTCTTCTCATGGCTATTGCTACCTCAGCCATAGACATAGTTATCATCTCTTCCATGCTGTGAAAACGAATGACCTAACATCACATACTTGGACTAAATATTTATACTAAGGGTCAAGTATAAGAGGGCAGCAGCTGGCAACACTGCACTAGAAACAGTCTTTCCATAAAAGCAGGCAGCACAATGAAGACTACCTTGCTTTCTTCTCTGATAATGTATCATGCTTTAAAATACTCTGTGATGTTATTACATGCTGTCTCACTACAAATATAATTTAAATCTATACAAAATCAAAACTTTACTGCTGCCAGTAATTAAATCACTGCAGGGCTTTTCTCAATATATTATAAACCTGGTACAAAATTAGAAGTGGAATCTTTAGAAACAAAAACACAGTATTTTGAACAAACTACCTATCCAAACAGGGCCAGTCTGACTGCCTGTCCATCTGATTATGTATCTTACCCCACCTAAGCAGTTTTTTAATACCACTGAAGAATGTATCCAACTGTACACACCTCTGTATTTTTAGAGAATACAGTGCTCGTGCATACTTTCTCTAGTTACTTTCAAATTATTAACACTTCATCTATCCAGACCCTCATTTTACTGATAGTACATTTAGTCTGTTGAATCTCACACTGATAGAAATGTCCATTACTGTTAA
The DNA here is from genome assembly GCF_038088225.1 of Cyrtonyx montezumae. Lineage (NCBI taxonomy): Eukaryota > Metazoa > Chordata > Aves > Galliformes > Odontophoridae > Cyrtonyx > Cyrtonyx montezumae. Next base: position 64,141,031 of record NW_027072034.1, on the reverse strand, counting down.
TGGGAGATACTTTTCATAGTCAGGAAGGACTAATGCTCTCAAAACTTTTCTTTAGTGAAAAAAAAAAAAACTTTAAAATATCTTTTTTTTAATTTTATTTTGTAATGTTTTCCTTTACAATATTTGATTTACAGTTTTCTACAGAGCCTAGTTTGACACTTTGGACATTTCTGAACCAGTATTTGCTGGCATTAGGATCATACGTAATATTCAGACCTGTGCTTTGTGATGTAGAGAAATCTGTATTTTATATCTGGAGCCTAAATCCTCCAAGGCTTTGAAAACTTGACTGGTCAAAACCTGAGCAACACATTCTGGTTCCTGAGCTGACCCAGCTTTGAGCAGCAGATTGGATTGGAGACTTCCAGAGGGGCCTGCTAACCTGTACCTTTTTATACAGCACAGTGTCTTATTACACAGCACATCTTGAGAAGATGCATTTTTCTAAGAACCAGTCTGTGAACAAGTGTTATTGAAGAAATGAATTCAAAGAATGAAAATGGGAGACATAAGCCTAAAATCCAGATTCTGACGTACCAAGAGAAGCATGCTAAATGGTGCTGCATTTCTGAAGGTACATGAAGTAAAACTGTGGAGGAACTTCTTTGTTTAAAGCCTGTAATAAATTGACTTCACTTTAAATGGGATACCCTGGAATTCAGGTGCCGAATCCAAAATATGTCTGTGAAATGCTCTCTTCAGCTGCTACTTAGCCTTTGAAGGGACTCCATTAGGTTTACTAAGTCATATAATGCAATGGCTTTGCCTGTCAGTCATTCTGCTGTAATACTTTTATTCAGTGGAATAAGAAATATCACAGATATTGAATACGTACAGATTTCATTTAGGTAGAAGAAGTAACCGTAGAAGAAAAGCCTAGTAAGTAGATGTTTCATCTCACCTTACAGAATGGGAATGTCTATCCTTTGGTTATTGGGGGATTCATCCGTATGAAGAGCTCTTGGAATTACTGTTCATTCAGGATAAGCACTGAATATAGATAGACTGCTCTTAAAATCAATCGACTGCAAGGAATTATAATCCTTTTATTCTAGAACCTACTTCAAATCTTATTTCAGTGTTCCATTAAAATTCAGTGTCAGATGTATCTGAACATTTTAAACATAGCAAAATCATGTTGCAGTGTAAAGGAGCCTGTTTGAAGAAGGTAAAAGTGAGATGAGAAAAAAAACACTCTGCATGCCAATATAGTTTGTAATTTTTAAGTATCTCTTTAATGTTTGACTATATTTTTGTTATTTGTCTTCATAAAAATGTCTGTTTCCACAAACATGGAATGTTTTTATGGAATATATATCCTCCCTGCAAAGGCATCAGTAGTATGGATTCATTGGCTTTTCAAGATGAATTTCTTGTAGAAACAAGTTTTTTTTTTTTTAAATTAGTCTGTACATTTCAAATAGAAAATGAACAGATTAGATCAGTAACATTCTTTTTTTATTGGTATTAATGAATAACGCTGATCCCCTTCGTGATATTTTTCTCCAGGAGTTGTAGTTGTCTTTCAAAGCAACGCTATTTCCATAGATTCCCAGCTAGAGAATAAATCAATAGCAACAACTAAAGTAGAAGTTATTCAGTGAGAAGACAGCTTGAAAAACTTAGAACATCATGAAAGGAAATTTTTTCATCTTTGTTAAGGCATTTGGAAAAAAACAGTCTAAGTTGGATACACAAACTTAGGGAATAAGTGTTGTTAGGAGCTCTAAGTAGTGTATTGCCCAGATGAGCTTTTGAGATTAGAGCATATTGCTTAAAGTTCTGAGATTAATTTTTTTATGTTTTTTCTTTTAATTTTTATTTTTATTCCTTATCAACTCAACTGTAATCTTCATTGTGTTGGTAGTATCCTTGTAGATACTGCATACCTGATTTGAGCCTGCTTTCCAAACTCCCATCTCGTCTTGACTTCAACCGAATTGTAAAGATCCCGCCAGTCTGGAAACTATGGCAGTAGAGACAATGTGGATGCTGAAATTTCTTATGCAAATGAAATAAAACTTTATCCACACCATCTAACGGTGCTCAGAATTACCTGATTTCTCCCAACTCAAAAATAGTGGGAGTATACTTCTTTTTATCTTCTTACCTAGACATCAGTCAGTAATGTGTCTCGCTTTGGTTTCAGCTTTTTTTGGTTGGTCAGTCTTTTGTATTGCTGGGGGGGGAGGGGGGGAGCAAGGAGACAAATCTAATCTAGATTCTACATTACTACAAACATTGTTCATCCGTAAGAGTAAGGAGACAGTAGACATCAATAACATCAAATATACGATATGGCACACTAAAGAAGACATTAGTATAAATGTCAGTAGACAGTGTTTCTACATCACTTTGACACTAAGAGGAAATGCTAAAAGCAGTAACCATAGAAATATATGCCATTGCTCTAATTCTTATAAACAATATAACTGTGAATTCAAGAAATAAAAAAATAATCTTGAAAAAAAAGTGACAAATTGAAATAATAGAGCAATTTTTTTGGACCATAAACAAGTGGAATTTTTTTTCCAGTTCCCTTGTTTCTTCTCCAGAATTGCAAGTACATGCAATACAGAAGAAAGCATTTTCTGCAAAACGATGCAGGGAAAAAAAGAAGTGGCAAACCTTTGGAACTGGAAACAAGATGAAAGAAAGTAATTATTTGTTATTTTGCCTAGTGCTGCAAGATATGATTTCTGTCTCTATTTTACATGACACTCAAGCGTTTTCAAGCACACTTGTTTGACTCCCTGGCAGTGACTAAAGGCACTTTATTCTTTTAGAAGAGCAATAAAAATATGCTGTGATAAAGTAAAAATTTGGTTGATAAATGACCTCTGAAATAAAGCATTCACAGCAATACTCCATAGATCATGTGAAATAAGCTCTATTTAGCTGGAGTCTTGTTTTTATTTTCCTGGAGGAAAAGTGTAAATGAGTGCAGTAAGTAAACTGTCCTGCTGCTGCTCCAAGAGTACCCAATGTTTAATTCAGTGACCTAAGTTTTCAAAAACCAAAGAAAGAGGAGCAGAGTGTGATACTCCGCACAAGGAGCTCAGCTTCATGTGGGTTCCTTAGTGAATACCCTGCTGAAAAGTCCTTTTTACATCTCTTGCATAAGGCCTTCACGTGACTGCTAAATAAATCTACTGACAGAAAAAAAACACGAGTCTCTTCCTTCCTCCATTAAGAGAGATGATAAAGACTTGTTTGCAGCTGCTTTCATTCAGATACAACTTCTGGAACAGTATAAGAAGTCTGCAATGTTTGTAATTAGGCAAAATTTGAAAGCCTGCTGCCTTCCCCTAAGGAAGAACTGAGGTGTGTGACATAAGGAGACTGTTTCCTTACTAACAGAGGGCTTATCTGTAGCCATGGAACTACAGGTTGTCATTGCAGAGCTGTTCTTGCTGCCTTTCTGCCAGGAGAGCTTCCAGGAATGTGTAGACTGTGTGCGAGACTGTGACAAAATGAGTTAACACACAGATCTTGCTAGTCACTCTGAGGAAACAAACAGGCACATCACAAAAACACTTCAGAGATCATAATGTATTAATTTAGAAGTGATATTAAGTCTGCAAAATTGCATTAGTACTAAATCAGTTATATCTGTTCTGGTCTTAAATGTTGGACTTTTCCGTCACGGTTCTCTCTTACACTGTTAGTTCAAGACAGAAGAAGAAAATAATACTAGATGCCAATATGGAAGGATGCATCTAAGGGCTAAATGTATCTACCAGCATACATCATCTGCATTTAATTTCTAGCAGAATCTGGTCTAATAATTATCAATCCAGATGTATTGTTACAGGGAAGAAAAATGAAGGAATAATTCTGCAGTTTACACTCTTGCACACCTTTTAATTTCTACCTATTCTCCTAGAGCTATGCACACCCTCCTACTTCTCTGTGCCCTGAGGTCAGAGTTTTCATGCTGGTGCTGGGGGAGGGGGAAGAGGAGTGCTAGGGAACATCCTCAGCATCTGGAGTCCTTTTTCAACAGGAGCATGACACTGATGTTGGCTGTTACTAGGATCCACTTTGGGTTCCTAGCACACTTTGCTAGCATATGTTTACACCTTTCTGTTTCTTCACAGGTTTGTGGCTCCATGTTACATCTGAATTTACCATACAGGTTACCTATTACATAGGTTAGATGGTATTTCTGTGCTGTCTTTTTCACTCTTATAAACAGTTTTGACCAGGCATGCATTTCTGTAAGGGATGTTGCAATTTCTGTAAGGGATGTTGCATGAGCTGCATGTTGCCATGGAACCTTGTCTCACCATTGTGTATATATATACATATATATACAAAAGAATCTTCTCCCACTCCTATAATTGGAGTGAGACAGGCCTCCAGGGCCACCCAGTGTCCCATTGCCAACCATCCTACACCTGTGTGCTCTGCTTCTTCAGGCCTCTGCTGTGGAATCAGGGCTGCATCCTCCATCCTTGTGTTATTCATAAATACCTCATTCTGCACAGAATTTCTGTGACTATCATCTATTTAAAGCCCTGCTTGTACCACACAAACAGAAGTAAAACAAACTAGACAATGAAGCTGCTGCAACAGCTGAATAAAATACAGTGAAGCTAAAGGCAGGTCAAAAAAAAGTCCAGGACAGAAAGATCTTATCCCTGAGGCCTTACAGGCTCAGTACAGTGCTTGTGGCCCATTACTAGCAACAGCAATGCTGTGCTACAGGGCTGCAATACTACATGATAAGAACACGTCATAAATGTTATGGGATGTTGAGACTATCCTGTCAATCTGCTGCTGAAGATACCTAATAGCCAATTTAATGCACAGATTGTAGGGATACTCCATATCGTGAGAATTGATTTTCAGGAAATTGCAAAGACTGAGTGCATTGCACAAAAAGAGATAAGAGACATGAAGCCAGAGCCAGTAATGCTTTTCTTGGCTCTGACCTCCCCATGGAGTTCAACAGTCACCTTCTAATTGCTAGCAGATTGGACAAAATTTTCAAAAACCACAAAGAGAATGAAAACCCTGATCCTCCCAGTCTTCCAGAAGACTCTTAAATCTTGCCATGTTGGAGAGCAAGTCAGAAGTGGAAGAAGCATTCAAAAGTTTGATTAATTAACACTTACAGACTTGAGCTTTTTCCAGGTGAAAGACTGCTAAGTAGCTGCTCTATCCTATAACTGAAGTGAAGTAACAGTTGCCATTCCTCCAGGGTAAAGGGAGCTCTCACAAACAAGCAAACAAAAAAGAAGCACGTAAATTGCTTCAACTGCAGTATTGAGTAGGTGTTGTTACAGACATGTCTACGTTCATATTTGAAGGCTCAGAGAAAAAATAAGCATGCTTAAGTAATCGTTTTTTTGTTTGTCGTTAGAAAATCCTTTTGGATTTGCTGTGGAACTCTGTGCCTTCTCTGTCAATGAGTTGAAATTTTCGTATTCACATCTTTTGGTAGATACAGTGGTATTTATAATGGAGACAAAACATTGATGTTTTATCACCTGGTTTTGATATGCAGTAGCTTGCCTGGTTTGCATACTCACCAAAATGTCTGAGAACTTATGCAACAAACTTGCCCAAATCTAGAGATTTGCCAGCGAAACAAAGAAATGAAATCATATACCACAAGCTACCGTTCATCTTAACTGTTACACTCATTTGATTCATACTACCTTTGTGAACAGAGAAACATAAGTTATACTGTTAATCCCCATAGAAGGTAAGTAAATTGTTTCTCTCTCATTTTCTCGTTTTTGTTATTACTGATTATATTCCCACAGTATAAGAAAAGACTTGCTGTCATTTCATAGCTTACTTTTTAAATCTGCGTAAATATTTCCTTTTGTTTTCTTTCTACATTTCCCCAAACCTCAAAATATAGGAAAAATTGATTAGCAGTGTATAACAGTATTCAAAATGAATTTCACAGAGAGAGTACGCACACACTTTTGAAATGATTAAGTACTGTACACAAAGAACATAATCAATATTGAATTATCATAGTAACTGCCAGATGTATAGTACTCAGTACATTCTTGTAGCCTTCAGGAAGGAACTCTGGTGTTCCTTTGACTTCTCCGGATCTCCAGGGCACAATAGATGTTATCTGTCAGGGAAAACAATGATGACAGTTTTGTAAGGTTATTATCTCCTGACAATAACTGTGCCATTTTTCTGACCTGCGTACTACAGTGAAGCTGTGTTGTATGAGGAAAGGGGAAGATCTTGCAGGATTAATGTCAGATTCTTAATCATTACTTGGTATTCTCTAAACTACTTTCATGTTACTTCCTACTTTCACATTTTATAGATTTTTGTCATAATATTTCCCTTGACAAAGATAATTCTGAATAACCTGTGCTCCAGTCATTTCTATTATTTACATGAGAAAATCTGCTTTCTGAACTTCCTTTGACCGTGACTGCTTATCTGCTTTGAGATATACAGTGTCATTCAAACGTACCTTTAGAAAAATAAAACACCAGAAGTATCTTATTACTGAGTTTGCTAGAATAGAAGTTTCTAGACACCTCTCTTAACTAAAGACTCTGAGTAAAATAAAGCAAGAAAAATCTTACATAAAAGTAGCTATAACAGGTTAGACAGTAGGGTGGGCTGTAAAAACCTCCACAGCGTAGTGCAGAGTGGAAGGCCAGTGGGAGGGAGCCAGTAAGATCTGATTTTATTCCCTTCCCATTTACTCCCTTCAGGTATTTAGAGTGCCATTGTTATTGACAGAGTGCATGTCATCAGGGTGTTTTAAATCTATTAAGAATTGTGGGGTTTTGGTTTGGTGGTTGTTGTTGCTGTTGTTGTTGTTTTGTTGTTGTTTTTTTAAATAATTTATTTTGATCATACCCTGGTGAAAACAGAAAGGGATTTTTGGTCTTGGTTATTTATTTATTTATTTATTTTTAATGATATGCAGAAAACTATGCCAAAGTGTGTTTTCTACATTATATCATGAGAGTTTATGGATTACTAGTCACTTTAAGTTCTGGTGCTAATGAGTTATGTTTGTGTAGACGTGATGCTGACTAGTTCTTGCTAGGAATGCCTTATCTTAACAATGTGATCAGACAGACACAGGTTCAGTCACTACTGAACCTGAAAAATGCAGCGTTGATTTGCTTGACAATAGTAAGCTGAAAAAATTCAGATTGACATTGTGCCTCACACCAAACAGGAATCATAACCAAAAACTCACTGCTGACCTACTTTTCAAGTTTGTAAGGCTCATGTCAGAATGGCCTGAAGCTTCTTCTTTGCAGATTCAGATAACTATCAGCCAGATATGAATCCAGGAAGATATAATATGAAGGAAGTGATGATTCATTGTCAGAATCCAATGAAATAGAATAACTGTATCTCCTTGTAATATCCAGATAATGTTTTTTTAGCTTGCATAATGCATTATTAAATTCTTATTAAGGCAGATGATGGGAATTTAGTCTGATGAGTGTAAAGCTATTATATCGGTCACCTGAAATGGTAATTCTCAGAAGTGATATTCAAAGTAAGTTCTTGTCCAGCATTTTTTTTCCTTTTGCCTGTTAAGATTTCTAACCAGACAATAAACAGGTTATTTCTGATTTCTCTACATTTTGGGACGAAGAAGAAGTGTGAACACTTCAGTGTGGCTGAGCATAAAAAATCAACAACAATGAAAACCAACCACCAGTAGAACTATATCTGTAGAAAGAGGTGCATAGCAAGATCTGAAGGTCTTTTGGCTAAATGAAAGATAAACATGTTGCACATAGTCACATTTGACTCTCTTCTGTCTTTCTACCCGGTCATACAGATAAAATCTGCTCCTACTCCCACCATGGCCACAAAGAAAAAATCCTTTGAACTTTCTGTGGTATTTATGGATGATCTAAACCGGAAAGAAAATTTAGCATCTTTCAGATCCCTTAGTTCTTAACCTTTTCAGTGTTGAGAAGATAGCTGTAATGAATGGGCTTTAATTGTAGCCTACAACTTACTGCAGCCATTTCTATCACAGAAGTTACAGTGACTACCATCTAATGGTGCTACACTTTAGATTCTGTCAGTGCTGATGTTGTAAATTCCAATTGTCCACTCTTTGGAACTTGGCCATAAAAAAATGTGCTTCAAAGTGAACTGTGCTGTGCATGGCATTAGACTATGAGCTTTTCACTTTTCTTCATGCATATTTTAAATTAAATGGATTTTCAGTGAGCAAGAAGAAAAGAAAGCTATACTTAAGAAAGTAGGAGTTATCAGATTAGTCCATTATTTTTGTCTTTATTGCCCAGCCACTAAAGAGTAAATAGATAATTTTCCTTCTTTCATATGCCACTTTTCTCATGTATGAGTTTATTTATCACTACTACCAGCCAGACTTATAGTATGTCTTCTTTTTCTTGACTGTGTTCATATTTTTTGTCTGTTTGTTTGTTTTCCACATCTTAAGAGTATCTTGGTTTCTCCAAATGACTTCTTGGTTATATTGAATTCCAGTTATACTGCTGTCATGGTGGAACTCTTGACAGATTTTAAACTGCTACAACTATCTCTTTCTTTACTTTTTTTTTTTTCAGTATTTCTCACTTAATCTGACTTTTGGATTCTCACCTTTCTACATCCTGTTGTCATTGCTAAGTCTGCTGATTGCAAATCAAACAGGAAATCTTGGTTGTTCAAATATATATTTTTCTTCCTGTGAAATGTAGATTAGCTAAGGTTGAAGTGAAATTTTTACTGCCTGTTTTTCCCTTTCTTGAAGAATTTATTCTCATTTTCAAAATACCATCTCTTGTACAGGTATTGTTCCACACTGGAAAAAAACCAATTAAGATTACAAGCATTAATGAAACTGATCTTCCCAGTGAAAATATTGGCTCCCCAAGAAATTCCAGAAAATTTTTCTAAAGCTGTAGCTGCAATCTGATGTAAACGCACTTCAAAGTAGGCAACAGATGAGAGGAAAATAAATAATAATAAAAATAATAATAAACCTTAAATTAAAATGACATGAATTCTACTTATAAATGAGATAAAATTTTTGTTTAGGCAGTGTCACAGTGAGAAATATCTTAACACAGACAAATAGCTTATGTTCAATAATACCTGTGCTTGACAGAGGAACCATAAGAAGCAACTCACCAAAGCTGTGACTTTTTGTACAAGCATAGAATCCTTTCATATCTTGTGTGCACTGTATAAGGAAAACAAGTAAGTAACAAAATATGTCTAGAGTGGCAATGATCTTACTGTAATATCACAGAAGTCCTTGGGAGCTGTCAGTGAATTTTACTGACTACAAGCAATTGCTATTGCACAATTGGAAAAAATAAAAAAGAAGGTCAGCAAGACTTGGGGAAAAACAATAAACTAAGTTCAGCCTTCTTCAATACCCACATGCATTTGAACAACATCCTAGAGTCTAATACATTTAAACAAAGCAAATATTGTTAAGAAATCATAATATTTTAAAACATTTTGTTTGTTCTTCAAGTATGTATTAGTGTACTTTTAATCACTGTATTAATATCCAGGTTTTCATGAAAAGGTGAAAATCAAATCCCATCAGTGATTCTCATAGAGGCCTGCTCTTTTATCTCCTGTGCCTAGATTTACAAAAGAAAGCTGAAGCCATCTGGTGATTTGCCATTTACATTTATCACCCACAATGTGTTATCTTCATTACTTTGCCTTATAAGTGCATTAGCTGAATGACTGTTAGAAATTAAGATTTAATCTGAAAAGTTTTTGACTTCTTACAATTGTGTCTGTAAAGTATAGTAGTGTGACTACTGAAATTATTATTTCAGTAAATTAGAAATAATTACTAATCTGAATTTTCAGAAATAGACCTTATTTAAAATAAAATTCCCTAAACGAGCTTTAATTCAGTTATCATAACCTATACCTAATGTATTTTGCTAACCAAATGTTCCAGTTCTAGCATCAACTACTAGGTAAAGTACTGTATAACATCACTACAAATTAATACCATCTGTCAACGTGGTAAATATCAAGTTCAGTTTTTCAAACAGGTCAGCTTTTCTCCTACTAGAGTACACACAGAGGGTAGGCTGGTTGAAAATAAGAGTCCAATTTCACTAAACTAGGTATTGGTAGATTATGAATAACTGAAGGACAGAATTCTCCCCTCAGCAGATAATACAGTGTAATAGCACAATAGTATAATTAAATAATGCATTGATTATGCCTACATAGATTTTTTTTTTACCACTTTTAAAAATACCAATGTATTAGAACTGTCACAAATGTATTTTTGTTTAACAAAGGTCAGCTGTGCATCATTCCATTTTATTGTGGCTATTGCTTGGCCATTCAAAGGTTACATATAGTGTACATCCAATTTTGTCTGAAATCAGGAGAGAACTATCTATCAGCAGTCTCATCTCCTCTTGTGCCTATCAAGAGTGATTCTTCTCAGCTGTAATAATTGGAAGCGATGCTGTAGCTAGGATGACCAGATACTTTCCTGTAAGCTTTCCTTGCTCTGGCAAACGTTCTATGAGAGGGGTTGTAAGGAGGAGGTTTTGCATGTTTTTCTATTTTCTGTCTCTATTCAATTGAGTCTAAAAATCAAAATAAAGATGATAAAGTGAATAACATTGTTGTCTGGAATGGAACTTTAATCCATTTAAATGGAACTTTAATCCATTTCTGCCATTGTAGTATGTGACTGTTTTGCCCTATTCTGTGACACCTGGCTTAAGCAGAATAACAGGAATAAAACTGAAGTAATTATGTTCAAGAACCAGTCCAAGAAATCTCAAGTCATCCTTATTCTGCATATTTGAAGAAGTAGCTGAGTTATACTTTTTAAAGTTTTGGCTAGTATAGAACCCTGAAGTTACGATATACTTGAATGGTATTTCTGAATGATAAAATGTATTCATATTTCCTGCAGTAATTCAGTATTACTACCCTACATAAACACATACAAAAATTAAAAATAAAGATTTCTCCAATAATGTAGAAATGGTCAGAAATGGTCAGAAACGGTCAAATATGTCTTCTTTAGGTTTGTTGCTAATGTGTTTGAGACTGGCTTCTATCTCCATCCATGTGTTGACAAAAAGCAGGGGAAAAAAAAGGTATTTGGTTGAAAGAAGCAGATTTCTCAGAGTTCTGCACTTGTCCCTTGAGAAAATATCAGAATAGAAGAGAAAATGATGTAATATTCTTATCACAAGGCTGCATTGTGCATGCATTTGGAATGTGAGGGAGCTTTCTCCTTGAGTGGAATGAGAATGTTGCCAAAACAGGCACTGTCAAATTAATTAGCTACAATATTTGCCAATTGTGATGCCAAGACAGATGCCCCCAAATTTTATGTGAAGGAGAAATCACAGTGGAAGTTCCAAAGGTCTCAGAACATTCTTCTTCTTGACCTCATAAGCTACTGACTTATATTTATTCAAATCCAGTTTGCAACTTCATAGAGGAAAACATTTGACATCATGCATCATTAACTACATGGCTTCAGTTTAAACCCCTGACATAGCAAGCCAAATTAATTTGCAGGGTAAGACTATGGGCTCCGATGTGTTACTTCCTGAGGCAGTAGAGGATGAAACAACACAGAAAATATTGATTCTATGAGTAGTGGGGTTTCATGTAGTTCAACTGCTATCTCCTGCTGATTCATCAGAAGTGGTTTTCAGGGAGTTCAGTCTTTCTTGGGAGAAGATTTTTGATGCAGTGGTAATTATATAGTTAAGTATTTATAATATAACCAGCAATATATCATCTTAATGCTCGAATGAATCGCTGGCTGGAATTTTATTTCTTTTCTCATTTCAAAAGCAAATGAGGGTATTCGGTTACTCTATCTGTGAAAGCAGTCAAGCTGCCAAGCATTGGAGTAATGATGGGCAAATGGTTTTGTTTAAAAAAAAAAAATTAAGAAATAATCCTCCTTGTTGCAAACTTAAGGGTGTGCTAGCAAATGACATTGAATCTTCAGAGTGTTTTGGACTTGACATTATTCCAAGTCTTGTGCCGTTATTTGAAATATGTTTAAATTTACAAACTTTAAACATACTTGCTAGATCCTTGTTGATGGAGTACAACTGAGCATTGTGTTAGATCATTGGTGGAACTGCAGGACTTATCACTGAGTAGAGTCAAGTGAATACAATAACCAGGAAAACCCATACTTCCTGATTTTTTTTTTTCAGCGACGAGAAGTCTGTGTTGGATCTAGGATAAATCATTTATTTATGTCACCATCATTTCATTTCTTTTTGGCTAGACTCTTATTACCCACTTCCACAAATTAGGGTACAGTTCCCAACTGACTTCTTCTTTTGAAAAAAAAAAATTCCTTTAAACTCCTTGATACTCACTAATGACATAACTAACTATACTATAATGTCCTCGATCCGAATGATACATTAATTGCACTTTCTTATTAATGATAGTTTTATTACATCTCTTCATACTTTCTCCTTACCTTGTTATCTTCTTAAGTCACAGCTAATGTTAAGATCCTGTAACTTCAACTAGAAAAATATTTCTAAAGCCAATTTCAGGAGCCCAACACAAGCCAGAAGTCTCTCACTCTGTGAAGTAAATTAACTCTGTTCCAGCTTGCTTTTTCCAATAACTTTATTGATGTTTTCCTATATATAAATTAAAGTATTTTTTTTTTCTGAGGACAAAATATTTAACTGTAGCTGCCCATGTTGCAGTTAGCAAAAAAAATCAACAATGAGAATGTTTTGTTAAAAATTTATGCAGTGTTACTCTCAGATTCATGTCAATTAAAATTTACACTGAAATAATCTAATAGCTCACAAAACACCTAAAGTACCTTCAAGACCTGATCAAAGATTCAGTCCCTACACAAAAGAGCATGCAAGCAAAAGCAATTTTTAACAAATCCAAGCCATGGAGTGAGAGTGGGCTGAGTTGTAGAAGTGCTATGACTCCCCCAGCATCCTCATCTTTATATAAGCTTTACTTACAGTTATTTTCCAAATTTAAGTAGGAATTAGTGCTCATTACCTGCTTAAGCAGAGGTGTTTAAAATTGCCACTTCACTGAATTAGAGGGATACCAATGGAGAACAAGGTGGGAGTTTAGAATAATTTGTAAATGCGAGGAAGAAAAGGAATTAAAAAAGGACAAGATATGAAGAGAAATGAATGAGTATTTTGGTAATTCATGCTAAAGAAGATCTTTGTGGTTGACAGATGGATAAAATACTAAAATTCTGCTTCTGGGACTGTAAATTTGACAGAATTTATGTTGTTTACATATTTTAGGATGACATAAGTATACTGAGTTCTAATGGGACTCGGTAGAGGGTGGCATGGGCACACAGCATCTTTGCATCTCTGTATCTGCCACTAAACAGTAGTACCTTGCTTACAGACCTAAGAACTGCCATGGTTGCACATTCTTCATATTTTCTGAGCCTCTTACATGTGCCACATATCTCCTTGGTTTCTAAAGGAGCCCTGAGCAAGAACCAACAGAAGACTGAATGGAGACTCCATTATAAAATAGGGATGTTAATTAGCTGAAGACAAGCCTGGTCAGACATGTCAAGTTTGTTCTTAGTGCATTTCTAAGGTTAGCTTGTAGACTGTAGAGACTCCTGCACTACTGCTCTGCTGATGTTACAGTTGTTGATGAGATACAATCATTTTTCTTTACAAAGAGCAAATCTACAAATGCTTAACTGAATTCTTTTCTTGCTTTATATACAATTTTCCAGTAAACTCTCTTGAGGAACTTTAAGAAATCAGATTTGAGGCTGGAAATAAACTCAAATGCAACAGTTTCTGGAGTATATTTGAAATGTAAATATGTTTTTCTACATTTATGATATATCTGATTTTGTGGCATTGTGCTGGTGCACAGTGCTGGAGTTTCCAACAGGACAAAGGGCATTTTCTTGAAGAAGTGTTCTGAAAAGTTATCACTTGAGTTCTGTTCACTTGGAGCTACCAGTGGGTTTGTTGGCAAATGAGCAAGCTGAGGACAGGGAAGAAAATGATGGAATGCAGGGAAACAACAACCCAAGTTTGAAAGTCTCAGAGGTTCCATCACTGCCAAAGAGCTTCAGTACCACTGTAAAGGTGCTTGGGAAATGTCTGTAAATGGTCACAGCATGAAAGCCAAAGTTGTCACCCATTTAACAGAAGAAATTGTATTGTTAGGTGTTCACAGTGGCTGTATAAAGGAGAAAAAAAGCACAAATCAGATCTGTAAAATTAAAATATTGATATGATAGACCAAATAAAATATTTCTGAAAGAACATAAATCTTTAAAATGTTTCCTTTCCTTAAGGTAGTATTACTGTAAAAAATGCATATTAATAACACTCAGAAACCAATTACAACCTGGGTAGATCTGTGTAGCCCGGATACATATTATCATTATCTAGTCCTTCCCTGAAAATGGAAAAAGATGAGGAAAGATTAGGAAGAAATATTCCCCCCATTCTATTCCTCCTTCCTACAGTGACACTGTAGCCCAGGTAGCCCAGAACCACGTGGCTGCTCAGTCACTCTCCCCAGGTGGGATAAGGGAGCAAATTGGAAAGGTGAAAGTGTGAGAACTTGTGGGCTGAGATAAAGACAGAGTACTGAGTGATACAAAAGCTGTGCAAGTGAGCAGGGCAAAACAAGGAATTAATTTACTGCTTCCCACTGGCTGGCAAATGTTCAGCCACCCCTAGCAAAGCAAAGCTCACCATTTGCAACTGTTTATTGGGAAAACAAATGACCAGCTCCTCTTCCTCCTCCTGTACGTCAGCTTTCATGGCTGAGCATGATACCATGTGGTGTGGGACATCCCTTCAAACAGTTTAGGTCAGCTGTGCTGTGTCCTTCCCAGCCCCCTGTGCACTGCAACTCCTCTTTGGCACTGTGAGAAGCAGATAAGCTCTGTGCAAGGACTTCTGCAACAACTAAACACTGGTGTGCTATCAGTGTTGTTTTCATCACAGATCCAGAACATGGCATCATACAGGCCTCTAGGGAGAAAATTAAGTCTATTCCAGACAAATCTATAGCACTAATCCAGTCTAAGCCTAGAAAAATAGGTCCGCCATCATCTAATCATTTGGAACTAAATGAGTTTTCATAACAAAGAAATTGCTTTTTTCTTTTTTGGGTTTTCTTTCAGTCCTGCAGGTTTACTTTTATGCACTTAAATGCTTTAATAGATTTTCTTGTAATGTGAGGTTGTATTACTAACTTTGGAGAGGGAGAGGATCTTATTTCTAATTGACGCTGTAAAATATAACAAACTGTACAATGAATTAAACTTCGTGTGAGAGAAGTATCTTCTCTATGAATAATGGATTAGGCTTTGTTTAAATCGTATAGATTTTATTTGCTTTTTATTAACTTATTACATTTGACACAGCTTCTGCATTTCCCTTCCCCTCCTCTCTTGGGGGACAGCTTCTAATAAGGCATTTTGTAAAACCTCTTTTCCTTTTCTTCCTTTTTTTTTTTTCTTCCCACTAATAGCTCTAAATGCAAGGAAAGCACTTTGTTGCTGTAGAAGTGGTATGTTTATATCCCCTGAGTTGGAACTGCTTGATATGGAACATTTTACATTCATTTGTATTTATATCAAATATTACATAATTTTTAAAACTTTGGACCTAACTTGCAAAACTTATTACTGCACGTCATATTTGCTATTTCATGGGCCCTCTCTGTATTATTTTGTATTTTCTTGGTTTTGGTTTCTTGTAAGTACAGTCAATTATGCACACAAGTTTAATAAGAGGAGTAGGGGGAGGGAGGGGCAGGGGGTGTCACTTGTCATACGTGTACCTATGAGAATAGTTAGTGTTGTCTGTTGTTTTATCCAATAGCACGTTGATCTAATTGTGGTCTTCTGCTCTGCTAAGTTAACACTATTGGGTCTATCTCTGCATTTATCTGCATGCTACTCCCTGAACAGTTAGGCCAGTGCTTGATTTTGTTCTCACAGAGTCACAGAATTGTAGGGGTTGGAAGAGACCTCTAGAGATCATCGAGTCCAACCCCACTGCCAAAGCAGCTCCCTAGACCAAGTTGCATATGTTGGTGTCCAGGCAGGTCTCTCCCTGTCAGCTGTGAAGAAAAGTTCTGCTATCTCCATTTTAGAGAAATAGAACTGATGCACAGGGTCTGTTCTGAAGTGAACAGAGGCTTGTGGTTAAGCCAGAAAGCAGAATATGTCTCAGAAATTTTTAGCTCTGGTTTCATT
Organism: Cyrtonyx montezumae; assembly: GCF_038088225.1. Taxonomy (NCBI): domain Eukaryota; kingdom Metazoa; phylum Chordata; class Aves; order Galliformes; family Odontophoridae; genus Cyrtonyx; species Cyrtonyx montezumae. The sequence goes on along the minus strand of NW_027072034.1, from coordinate 64,124,812 downwards.
AATCTCCCAAAGCTGATAGCCAAACCACCTTCATTTGGGTGTAGTAGCATCGATGAAATAGATGTAGTACTAAATCCACAATTGCATCAGTTTCAATGATGTATTTCAGTGACCAGTAGCACATCTGAGGGTTTTGTAGATTTGTGTGAGGTCAGAATTTGCAGCTACTAGAATGAATAATAACCTCACATACATTTTGCATATGGTTTGCTTTCAGCTTAGGAGCATTACTTGCCTCACAGATTGAAAAATCTAAGTGTGTTAGAAACTTATTTCTGTGTTTTTCAGTGTCTCTAGATAGGACACATCTCAACTGACCTAAACAAAATTGCAAACCTCTGTTTTTGAAGACACTTGTTTTTGATGTTCTTATATCCATCGAAGAAACGTGCATTTCTGGGGCGCAGCCAATACTGCATCGCACTATAAGAGCATCTCTTTCATTCTGCTGATTTTAAAGGCAACTTTAAGGTGGTTAATTCACATAATGATGTCTGTTGAATTCTTTGATCCATATGTCTGTGCACTTCAAGTTGATAAATGGCTGACTGACAGTCAGAAGCAGAGTGGCTCCCTCAAGGCATTGGTATTTATTTGCTCCTATGGAAAGCCAAATGTGCATCATACCTGCCAAAGCAATGCTTATTGTGTGGGAACAGCACTTGCTCTTAAAACAAACAAACAAACAAGGTATACTGTTCAGCTTTTCTCACTTAGTTTTGTATTCGTCATATTTACTTAGATTTTACTTCAAATGACCTGAGATCCCAAGTTCAAATGAAGAAAGAAAATACATATTGTGGATGGCTGGGTAGTGATAGGAAACTGTAAGGAGGTGAGTGAGAAATGTGAACCATTGCATATATACACATTGGTGTTTTCTCTTCTGTCACAGCATTGTATGGATAACACGGAGTATCTTCCTGTGTTGCACATTACTTGAGCACACAGCTTCATGTAGCCTTAGTCAGAGTTGTTGAAGGTGCAGTTGCAGTTAGCATTTAACCCAAGAGTCTTACTCTGAGCTCTCTTACAGCCTAATTCAGCCATGTAAGGACACAGTAGTACCCAGCTGGAGTACTGCTGCATCTCTCCTTAAAATTGTCTGAAGGTGCTCCTCACCTCTTCTTTCAACCCTCACTGCCTACCTAAAGAAGACAGGAGAAGTCTTCTTTTAAAAGATTCAGGGGAGATATAAAACTGTTTTCCTGTTATTGTATTTCTAATTTTTCACCTCTCTCTATTCTTCCTTTTTCTTTGCCTATTTCATTTCAAATACCTGCTTTTGTGATCTCTTCTTGTTTTCTACCCCTTCAGGAAGACCGGCCACTTAAGTGTATCAGCTCGATGAGCTAGAGGGTAACTTTGGAGGAACCAGAAATATTAAATACTAGACAGAGTCCTGTGGTGGGAAGTATGTGATCTACTTCCTTTCAATAATGTGGAAAGACAGCATGTAGATAGACCAAAATGCCAAAATGTACACTGATAATGTGTTTCCAAGTCAAACCATGAGAATGAAGGCATCTCTTTCATTTCAAAGTTTTATTTTCCTTGCTCATTGGACAATGTGAGAGGGATTAAAAAAAAAAAGAAAAAAAAAGGAGGGGAAGAGGACACAAACAAGCAAATCAGAGGGGGATGTTTTTTCCAGTCAAGGGTTCCATAGAGTTAGTGGGAACTTACCTCCCAACTTCACATGGCTGTCTGAAGATGATGAAGTAGTTAGAAATGCTTCAGTGTCTTAATGGAACAAGCAGAAATATATAATAATATATGAGTCAATTGATGCTTGCATCTTGGTTTTCTTCTTTCTTCCTTTTTTTTTTTTTCAAAACCAGCCTGAGTTCAGTTCTTTAGCATGTGCCTGAGGAAATGTGTGTTTCATCTTATATATTAGCTCTAAAGCTGTCATTGGACTGATTACTTTTTTTTTCACTGCAGATTATAGTTTTGTATATCTGTGTCCAAAGTGCATGGGCACAGCAGCACCTTATGCAGTAATTATATCAAATATGATAATATCCTGAAGTGCAGCATGCAACAAAAAGATAGGTCATTAGCCTTGCAGTGATATTTAAACAAAGATATAATACTTCTTGGATTAATGCTAGATAATATCAATGCATTTCTAATACTTCTCTACAGGTCTGAATAATCTGTTTATACACAGAGTGATCTGCATCCTTAGAGTTGTTCTCCTCCACATTTCAGTGTAAAATCTGGCACCAGAACAACAACTGAAAGGTTTATAATTGTACTTATTTTAAAGCATATGAACTGAGATACAGAAAGGCTGTGACGTGTCCAGGATTATGCAAGTCAGTCTGAAGAGCGAGAACAGAACTAAACTGGTAATGCAGTCAGCCCTGTCTCTCATTTTCTTCCCTGCTGTGTTCCAGCTGTCCTAATATTTGAGATAAATTGAAGCCTGGAAGAAACCCACAGTTTCAAAGTGAATGTGAATAAGATGTGGTGGGTAGAGAAGAGAAGGAAAACATTTGAGGAGCAAGCTGAAATTACGACTTTATTTTCATCTGAGGGGATTCATCTTCTCAGTTTTGTGAAAATATCTTTATTTTTCATTCTTTAGGAAGACAAACAAAATATCCAGAGGAGTATGGGTTTTTTAGCTCTCACATCAGTGGTGGGATTTTGTCTTCTGTTTTCCTGATAACAATTTCATAAAATCCACAGTTCTTATATCACCCAAAAGTATCCCAATCTCTGTCTTATGTTATGTTTCCTCCTCTTAGAGGACAGAACTCCTTAATCGTGCCTGCAGTAAGCCTCAGGAAAACAATGCTTCATTGCAACTTCACAGGACAGCTGTTGTCATCATCTCTTTGGGAACAACTATGGACAAAGTAAATCCAGTTCTGCTTTTGGGAAGTGCCCTAGGAGATGCAAGGTCTGAAAAAAATTCTTTTTTGAAAGGACTTGATTTTTGCTTTCTTTATTTGTTTAATCCTAACACTTTCTACCTGTTTGAAAAAAGAACAGGATTCGTTTTCTCACAGATTTATTTATCTTTGCAGTTAGAAGCCTTTCTGGGTTAGGTCCACTGCTGCAGCTTATGAGCATTTTGAAGTACAAGTTGTACGCATTACAGCTCTCACCAGCACAGGACTGCCTCGGTTTCATTGCTGAGGACCATAAGAAACTTTATAATCAATGGAGTGCTACTTATCAAAGTAAGGGTACACATATCATTAAATATTACTCACAGTACAGCGTAAAGCTGAATATTGCAACTACTTGGATATCCTATGGCAACTCCTTTGAATATGATTGCTCAAGTGAAAAGAAACTTGCCAAACTATAAAAGAACCAGCACCTTATCTACCGCTATGGAAGATGCTTTGCAGTGAGCTTAATAGTGATCAATACCTGAGTTCCAGCCCAAAAGAGATGTAATTCAGGTATGCTCCGTAATATGCCCAGCAGTCCTTCCAGAAGCTGCATCACAAGTCCCTCCTTGCTGCAGTCTCTGATTTCTCTGTATTTGAAAATAAAAATGGGGACGAACATGAGAATGGTGTGGAATCCCCTGGCAGGACTCGGTGAAGACACGGCTCGATGCATACCTAGACTCAGCCATCAGAAAGCATTCCAATTTCCAGTCACCTCCAGTTTAGAAGTAGCATCATGCTATGGAGAACACCATCATGCTTTCTCTCTATTCTATCTAGCATGTGACCATTTTCTATTAAAGACTTATTAGTAACCATTGCAAGTGGAGACTAAGAAATGTTCCTGATTCTTAGTCCTGGACTCAGGCTTCATTTCATAATGTGGAATTTTTAATTCTTTGCTAACATTCTGTAGGTTGAAACTTGTGAGAAGAGAGCAATATACTGGTGATAACCCAGCATTAATTTGTTCTTCTGTGAAGGTAAAAGGTTCTAATCAATATGAAGTATTATGGATTGCCACAATAGGGTTAAAATAGTGTTGCTAAGTACTACTTAGAATAAGTAGAAACCTAAAATGTCACTGCAGCAGTCAGGACTGTGTTCTGAATAGGGAAAGACTGAGACTCAAACTGCTGATGATTTATCAGAGCTCTATAAATTGTTCTACTCAATAAATAGATTGATTTGCTAGATAAAGTATTATTATTACATCATCCCTGATTCATCTTTCACTTCTGTTCTTCCACTTAGAAATTAATTGCTGTCTTGGGTTAAGATTTGTAGTGTCACTGACAAATGTGAAGAGACACCGCAAAGACTAAGGAGAACTATTAACAATTGTTATTTTCTCATGATCTGGCTTTTAAGAAATTGTTTTATTCTTTGGTGCAGATAGTCTTGCACAGCAGAACTTCACACTGGGCCATGGGTTTTCTGTTCAACTTTGATACCTGTAAAATTATTGCTTTAAAGCTTTTGTCGTGGTAGAAAATAGTTATGCACGAGGAAAGCAGCCATCTGTGGGCTGCAGATAAAAGGTAGTAATACGCACATAATGACAATGTTAAGCAGCCACACTATACTAACTGCTATATACAGTCATGCAGTTGCAATTACACACAAAGTCATATTGGGATATGCATTTGGTGTCTAGTTATTATAGAAATTTAACTTCTGCACAAGGTCTGCACTGACACTTCCTCTTTTAATGGTGCTGAAAACAACCCAGAACATAATAAGCTTAGAACAGCAGAAGTTCTGAGGAGTAGGAGTTCTGAGAGGAGGAGAGGGAGACTTAGAGTCATTTCTGTTGATTCATTTGACTGACGACTCAGAGAGTGAAATCTGATTGCAGGCTCAGGAGAAACTATAGCTGTAGAAAAGAAAGCAGCTGTAGCTTGAAATTCAGGAGGAAGTTATGACGTATAACGTTTTACAAGCTTCTAAGACAGGAGCAAATAGTTCAAATGGAACAAGAACAGTTTTACAATCCTCTTTTTTTTAAGGAGTATTAAGATAGCTAGTATACTATTTTAAAATGAATTTAAAAATTGTAAGTTGTTGATGGGTGCGTATATGTTGATGTAGGACTTACTCAGAGCTGGTACAAAAATATAAAACTTGTTGCCTGCTATGCTTGGTCTGTAGCCTTCACAGATCTAGTTAAAAGAGACAAACATTATCAGTTATGTACACTAAGAGGAAAAGAAATTTCTCCACCATAGTCTGTTAGGACATTCTCACACTACATTCTTTATTTATTTATTTTTATGTATGACAGTGTAACTAATTTAGTTCTTATAACAACTTCAATTTTATAACTGCTTCTTTGAATCAAGAAGGTCAAAGCAAATGAAGTACATTTAAACAACGCTTTTACTCTTGGAATACTTAGAATACATAAATACTTTAGTTTTATTCCTGAAGAATGAGGAGTGACATTTAAAATTAAATCAACATTTTAATAAATTTCCACAAAATGTAAACATCTGGATTTATTTTGAATAGATGACATGTTCAATATTTTTATGGTTGCTTTAATGTTACATAGTTTTCATTGAAAAAAAAAGACAGAATAATTAAGCTTTCTGTATTATGACAGTTTTTATGCATTACTGTTATTGTATTGCTGTTAGTAACAAATTGGTCAGTGCTACAGAGAGAGTGAAAAAGTTCATGCATGCTCGCACATTCTCTCTATTTAATTCTCTCCACTCTTGTCTCTAGAGATTTTTTTTTCCTGTCATACATATGAATTTCCAGAATTAGGATATCTAATATATTTGAAATGTGACCAGAATGCAGCGCAGTTAAAGCCATTAATAATCGGCATCTTCTAATCATGCAGTTGCAAATGACAGCGTGGTGATGGGAGAACTTCTAATTTAATTTCATGATTGTGCAAACAGTTGTATAAATCTCCTACAAAGATTTTTTATTAATTATTTTTTTATTTTTTTATTTTCCTCCTATAAGTTTGTCTCGTCCCACTCAGTCGGTTCCGAGGGAGGTGAATCTTTTCCTATCTCCTGAGTCACTCCTCTCCTTGTCAGCAAGGGGTCGCTAACACAATGGACTCATCCAAGACTTAGAGGAATAATATACATCAATTAATTGAGAGTTTTCTTAACAACTAGCAACAACTACTTGGAGGTAAAATTGGCTAATTGGCTAATTACGATTAATAACTATGCATAAGTGTCTTATGAAGGTGTAACTGGTGAATCAGAGCAGACTATAGAGCTTATCTCACATTACGTTATTTTCTGAATCAGCTTTCCCTTTCATAATTTGACATTTGTATATTTGACATTTTTAAAGCTGAGTTTTCATACAAATCTACATGTTCTTTGGCATCTGAGTGGGAAGTGAGGTTTCACAAGGGACCCAGAATATACTTAATGAAACTATGTAAAAGCATTGAAATGACAGGATTTGTTTGAGGGTGGTGAGACAATTTTAACAACAATGTTAACAAAAGATGTATGTGTGTTTTACTATCTCAGAACTTTACTGATAATAGCAAACACTATTATTCCACTACTTTGTGCTTCTGTAACAATATGTAGATAGATGTGCTAGTCTTTCAAAGTGGGCTTGAGATGTCAAGAAAACCTCAGTAGGAAACATATAAGAAATTATCAGATGGTAAAGCTTTTGGGAAAGTAACACTAGAAGTATCTGCAGAAAGATTGGGTTTTGAAGATCAAGTACAAGGCAACAACTGAGAGCGGGCCTTGTGTTTTATAAGCAAGAGTACAATTTGTATGTATTTCTCAGAATAAGGATAAAAGAATTTTAAGCCAACTTTCTAGGGGAAGATATTATATATGACTTGTGGAGAACAGTAATTTGGGACAACTGGTCCCTTTGATCATTCTATTTTATTGTAACCATATCTTCTATTCACAAATTATTTCTAAGCAGACTAACAATTTCAATACTACCAGCCTAAGAGGAATGTGGTTGAGAGGGAGGAGGTGATGAACTGTCATTTGACTATTCAATGTTTGCTATTCACAAATCATTATGTACTATCAGTCACCTAAATCATATGCTATTGCTCTGCTTAGTAATTAATTGCAAAAAAAAAAAAAAAAAAAAAAAAGAAATTGCAACTGAAGCTTGATGAAAACTCCTATTGCCATAGGGATGATGTTGTTCACGTGGTAGTATAGATATGTTTACTTAACATCAGGATTTTTTTTGTTAAAACATTCATGCAAGCTGTAATCCATTCAATCCATGCCTTCAAATAGTTGGAATCAAAAGTCATACTTAAACTGCCATGTGGTTATCAAAGATCTTTTTTTCAGTTCTGCTGCACTTAAGAGTTACTAATCCAAGTTTTATAACTGACTAGTCCTGTGTCACTGATAAATTGTTTATTATTCAAATTTCAGTAGTTCCATGAAAACTAAATGACAGCTCCTTGACTTGGGAAGCTGTGTACACCCAGCTTTTTTGAGCCTCCCACACATCTTAACTGTATCTGTAAAGTAATCATTTTCCTAATATTTCTTAAGGTCGGTATAGTGAATAAAATGTTATTATTACACACAGATATGAGAATGTATAGGTTAGCCTAGGCAGCATGACTTTCCAAGGGAAAGAAAAGATCTCAGATCTACTGTCTCTTTTAAACATGCCCTCTTCATTCAGTAGATTAGACACTATAGAAAGCTCTTCAGTGACACAGTAGAATAATTGAGCTACAGAAGTTATGTACTTTAGTTTTGATACACTGAAAGCATTTCAAATTGTTACATTAATGGCTTTGCTTTTTTCTCCTATACACACCAATAAAAGCTGAACAAGATCTCTTTTATTTTCCTATAAAAAAGAAGTTGGTATAAAATAGAGCCAAACACGATTTCGATACAAAACACTTTTTGCTCTTTACAGTATCTCTGGCTTCCAATATATGCTATATTTAGAAAGAGATTTCTCAGACTATCTGACAGGCATGTGAATCATGTAACAATTGTGATAAAATCTTTGAACACAACACCAAACTTACACAAAATTGCCGTATTGGCTTAAATTTTAACTAGTGTTTGATTTTTTTTAGGTAGTTGTTCAGCCTTGTAGTTTGTCTTCTCAAGTTGACTTGCAATTTTCCTCTATTTGCCTAATTCATTGGTAAAATCATTCTTCAAGCATAGGACAGAACTAGCAATTCCTATAGTGACATCAATCACTCCAAAGATTAATGAATTACATTTCAATAGTATGCATTTTTTCAGTAATGTAAAAGTATGATAACAAGCAACTATTGCACTTCATCCTTTTCATGTTGTTAGTTTTTTTCCCCTTTTGTAGTGGTTATTAAGTCACCGCAGGAAGTTGAATCACTCTTGAACACTTGAACAGTGTTGGTGATCTTTGGTAAGAACTTACATAGTTTTGGTAGAGCTAAATCAAGGGACAAAAGAGCACCATTAGCTAAGCTTTTAATGTCTTAATTTCATACAGAAATGTCCTTTGAAAGTTTGTTCACACCAACATGCATACCCAGTTGTTGGTAGATTAATAGAGAGTTAAAACTTTTGGCTATTTACAGACAACCCAACTACCTTCTGCAAGTATAGACTTGTTATAGAGATAGGTAACTATATAATTGCTTAAATTCATCCCCCATTTTGTATGTCAGAGAGATAATACTTCTTGGTGTTGTTATGCAAAAAAAAAAAAAAAAGATATCACTTGATACCTTTGTTTTATTTTTACAAAGCCATGCAGTGATAACACAAGGAGTAACTGTTTTAAACTGAAATAGAGGAGATTTAGATTAGATATGTGGAAGAAATTCTTTACTCAGGACGGTGAGGCACTGGCATGGGCTACCCAGAGAAGCTGTGGATACCCCATTCATGGTGGTGTTCAAGGCCAGGTTGGATGGGGCTTTGGGAAACCTGATCTACTAGGAGGTGACCCTATCTACAGCAGGGATTTGGAGCTAGGTGATTAACTTAAAATCCTTTCCAACCCAAACAATTTAATGATTCTATGATTGACTTTAACAAAGGAGACGTATAAGTAAGTCTGAGCCTGCAAGTTTTCTGGCCTGAATTTGATGTGATTTAGTCAGTTCTGACAGGTTCTGACACAAGCTGGATATCAAAGAGCTGTTTAAAGGGTCCTGTCCCCTGCTCACTTGGTTGCTGCTGATGGTTTATTCCATTCTGAGAACCATAAGATCTGACTGGTGATAATGCTGCTGCTCTCTTTGTCAGCGATCACTTGAAATCATATGCGAATGAGCCAATGACCAAGACTTCCTACTGTAAAAATCATCAATCCATTGTTTCCTAACTTTCAGGCTACAAGCTCTAGTACATGTGGAATGATGGATGACTTCTCGTTATACACACAATTAAATATTTTACCCTCAGGCAAATCTTTGTTTTGACATTCTTAGTACAATCCAAGGTGTTTTTGTGACCTTTAAAACACTGAATAGATCACAAGGCTGTTACTGAAGATGAGATAAGCTGGAAGAAAAGTCACGTCTGTGTCTCAGTTTAAAAGTGCCATTCAGAAGACTGCCTCTGAAATCTTCCTTTGGCAGTTTATCAGAAATCAAGTCTAGTGACCTTCAGATAAAAAAGAAAAAATGAGATGCTAAGCGTAAAAAGAAAGCAAACTGTACCTACTTTTTCTTCTGAACTTTGTAGTTCAACTCTTGATTGCTGTAACAGTAGCCAGAGTTGATATTAGTATCAATTCAAAGGGCCTCCTCTCTTTAGATTATTTCTTTTCTATGTCTTTTCAAAACTGAACTTGTTTTACAGTGCAAGACATTTTAATTTCTCTACACAAGATAATGTTAGCTGATATGATTTCTCAGTAGCTTTATTTTTGTTTTTCCAGTGGCTGTATACGTTTACTCTCCTGTTTTCCCACTAGGAGATTAGCACTTATATTTTAAAATATGTTATTAGTGCCATTCAGACCATCTGTCTTAAACAGTAATAGAGAATATATTGTTCCTACTTGTCTAGGGAATTAGGCTAGTGAGAATTGCATATCAATAATTAATGGACTGAGTTGCTTCAATGCTTCTACGAATTTTGACAATTTCATTTGTATTTTTCACTCCAAGTTTATCATATTATTGTTAGAGTTTCAGTAATCAAGAAAGGTTAAACATCTCAGAAAAGAAATATGAGAACATTGCAAAAAAGTGTACGGTAAATATTTGTAACATATGCACATTTGAAGACATGTATCAAGAGTAGATAATGCAATGTAAATCTTAGGACCCAAAGGAACACTTACTCAAACTGTTAAACTGTTGGCTGCTTTGTGGCCCTCTGTTTGCATGAAATGTTTTAAGGCTATTGAAAAAGATCAGTTTCCTTAAAAAAAAAAATAATATATCTATAATATATATGAGACATATATGTATATATATGTATTTTAGAAAAGTAGAAGGACAATACCAGAGGATTTCTTCTGCCCTTGGGATTTTGGAAAAACTAAGCACACAACACATTTATAGCAATAAGATCATGAAGTTCTTATACAGTCAAATCACCTCTTGCCTTTGACAATAGTCCCTCAAAAGCTACTTCAACTTCCTGACTCAGTAGAAAACCTTCTAGTGATTTCAAGAGAATTGGATGAGGTTTTAAATGCAGTTATCCAGCTGCACAATTAACAGCCAGAAAAGCACATTCTATAAATTATTTCGCTATTTAGGGATACATTTAGCATGTCCTAGCAATATCAATTAACTGGGAGAAAAGTGACTCATCCAAGCCTTCTCCAAATCCATTAAGTCAATATCTGACTCACTTTTTGTGGTATGAAAAATGGGTTGTTCATATAAATTCACTCTGGATTTTAATCTGATCAAGCAAACTGTATAAAACTGAACTGCAATTGAGGCAAAAATTTGTGTCTGGAAAGCTCCATGTTACAATAGAAAAATAAGAGGAACTAATCTGCCATTCTACTAGGATTTGCCTTGCTGTTTGGCTGAAGACATCTTGGCCCCAAGAAGTGTGGAAGCTTTAGGAGGATCACTAAGGGTAAGTCTGTGCAGCGGTGATGCCCTGAATGCAGATTCAGGGTGCATGTGGTCACCTGCAGCCCCTCAGCCTCTCTATGGCAGTCAAAGCAGATTCCTTGCAGTGCTAGGTTTATGAACTCCCAACAAATTCCTAGCAGCCAAGCTCACTTAGAGGAAAATGTCTTCCTTCTTCTCCAGAGATTGATGCCTTTTCTTGATGGTTGGATTGATTAAAAATAGCTTGTTGTCCAATGTCATTGGGCTTCTGAAGCAAGAGGTCAGAGAAAACAAGTTCCCCAAGCAAGACTTTTTGGAGAGACAATTGTTGTGCTTGAGCACACAAAAGGCAAATTTCTGACAGATGGCTTAGGATCTTTAGCACAATCCAACCAAACCTATTCCTTAAATACCCAAATGCTATCAGCACACTCCTTATGACAAGTCTTACGAGGAGCGGCTGAGGGAACTGGAATTGTTTAGTCTGGAGGAGGCTCGGATAGACCTTATTGCCCCCACCTTATTACAACCACCTGAAAGGAGGTACTAGCGAGCTGGGGGTCAGCCTGTTCTCCAAAATAACAGTGATAGGATGGGAGGTAATGGCCCCAGGTTGCACCAGGGGTGGTTCAGGTTGGATATTAGGAAAAATTTCTTTTCTAAAAGAGTATTCAGGGTCTGGAATGGGCTGCCCAGGGATAAAGTTGGGTCATGGTCCCCAGAGATGGTCAAGACATGTTTAGATGTTGCACTAATGGACGTGGGTTAGTCAGGAAATATTGGTGGTAGGTGGACAGTTGGACTGGATGACCTTCAAGGTCTTTTCCAATCTTGGCGATTCTTTGATTCTATAATTATACACCCAGATTTGTGTTATGCTTAGAGAATATGACCATGTATTAAATATATTTTATATTTTTCAAGTTACTGAGTGCATAAATAACTTAATATTGGTGTCAAAACATGCAGAGATGATGTTTCTGTCAGTCAAAAAATGATCCTTAAGGAGGTGGGTTTTTTCATCTAGGAATTTTTTACTTTATCAAAAGCACTTTGTAATTCTGAAATAATTTGTAATTATTTCAGAAAAACCCACTTCTTTAGTCCAAGTAGAGATTTCATGTCACACAGAAAGACTGTATTATCTGTATTATCTTTTTCATTCATTGTTCTTTGTTTCACAAAACTTTCCTACATTTTCATAATCTCCTTTCACTCTGTAGAAAATTATCTTTTGTGATCATCTCAGTCCAGTATTCTGTTTTAACCACGGTTTTCTTCACAGATTTTTTTGAAAACTTTATTTATGTGGTAGAAAATACTTTATTCTCTGTCTTTGTGATTGCTTGTCATCTTATTAAAGAATGTTCTTATTTTCCTGATTTGATGGAGCTATCTTAAGAAAGGGACATGTCTGGATCATGGGAAACAGAGGGAGTTAGAACTCTGATATATTTCTTTATTATGGACATGAGGAACCATGTCCTCATTTTTCCTTCCTCACAGAAAAAATATATCATGCATAAAATTTCCTCTTCTTTTCCTCTTTTATTTTCTCCTGTTAGCTAAACAATCTCATTTTAGTCATTCTTTGCAAATGGTATCCTTACTGGCTTCCCCTGAATTCATTTTAATGGGTGCATTTTTTTGGCCTTCAGAATTCAAAAGACTGTAGTGTTTTTATCTGCTTCAACTCTGCTTTGTGCTTTAAGATCATTCTAATGCTAAATTAAAAAGTGTTCATATAACTTTACATTCTTTTTTTTATTGTCCCTAGTTTGCCTGAAATGGTTGGTTGGTGATTAATAATAGCTACAACTCCTTAGCTTCTCTCTTGAGAAAGCTAATGGCTGCCACTTTTACTTACTTTTCTTATTCTTTTGTCTGAACACTGAAATGTGGGTTGTTTCTTCTTTTTTCATACTTCAGTTATTATTATTTGTTTTTTTCACAGGTCACTTGAGCTTGTAAAGATTATCTTGATATCTAATCCCAGTCCACAAAGGTTTGCAGTTCCTGGGAGGATGTGTGCTCTGAAGTTCTTGAAGTACCAAGAAAAGGTAAATAGAGATCAATTTTAACTCATCTTCATGTGGAAAACAACATTCCCTAAAAATGCCACAGAATGCACTGAAATTCAGGCCACAGGAAATTCATTATTTGCCTTTGAGCAGTGCAATTTATTGCCTTTTGGCAGTTCATTTCTGTCAGAAGCAGAATGGATATATGTTAAGTACTCATTTGTGTGTACCTGTGTACATTTACTAATATGTCACTTGGTACCTGGTTGTGTGTCAGCTGCTCCCAGTTCTCTTCAGCTCACTAGAAGCCTGTAGCATTGTATTTTCCTGGAAGCCAGGAATGAAGGTGGCATACATTTCCTTTTGGCTAACATTTTGTTGTCTGGCAGACAGAGAAATATGAATACATGCCATACATCGGTATGCTAATACTTCTATGAAAATTGCTCCAACTGCTTTGAAACAGATTCTGTTTACAAACAGAACTTGCTACTGCTTGGAAGCAAATTACTTGTAGTTCATCCACTCTCCCCCTTTTTTTGCCATGTTCTTTTTCACTGGAAAAGCACTGCAAGCAAAGAAAGTCACAGCCTGTTTAAGCAACATTTAAATGTCAGCCTTTCTGTATCTCCTACATATTTTCCTTATATAATACACACTATGAACCCAGAAATTTCAGTACTGTTCCAGATACATTTGTCTTTAGATTTATGATAAAATTAGTAACTAATAATCATAAGAAAAATAAATAATTTTATTTTGCCTCCTTTAAAGTATATGAGGAGGACTGTATTAGCTCCTGAACTATGAATATTAGTCACATTGTAATCATTCTAATGTCTTATTTGCTTTGCCAGAATTAAAATACTGGCACATCCCCATCTGAATCATTTTCAGAATTAAAAGAAATCTTTCAGGCTTAAATTGAGAACACTCTCATCATTTGATTTGTTTTTAATCTAAAAAGCTTCCACTTGAGAAAATACATGGCAAAAAAAAATTCTTTTTCTTTAAACACACTTGATATGAAAGTGGTGCTTTCAAGATTACTGGAATCTACACACACACACACATATATGTATATGTAAAATATAATTAAAGATAAGGTTGTAAAAATTGTCTGGAAAAATGTCTCCAACAATGACATTTTCATTCATCTGAAAGAGAAATCTGGTGTTGTGCTGAGATGGTGGAAGTTTTAACTGTCTTGAAGCAAAGTAGAATTGGATTTCTGTGATTAGTGTTTGCTCTGCCCCCTTGTGGGTACAGAGTCCTCTGGGGCCTATGTACAATTGTCTGATTTTAAAATATTTCACAGAATCACAGAGTTGTAGGGGTTGGAAGGGACCTCTGGAGGTCATCGAGTCCAACCCCCCTGACAAAGCAGCTCCCTAGCCCAGGTTGCACAGGTAGGTGTCCAGTTGGGTCTTGAATGTCTCCAGAGAAGGAGACTCCACCACCTTTCTGTGCAGCTGTGCCAGTGCTCTGTCACCCTCACTTTGAAGAAGTTCCTTTGCATATTGGTGCAGAACTTCCTATACTCCTGTTTATGGACATTTTCCCTTGTCCTATCCCCACAGACCACTGAAAAGAGGTTGGCTATGTCTCTTTGTCTCCCTCACTTAAGGTATTTATAAATATTAATAAGATCCTCTCTCAATCTTCTTTTTCTCAAGGCTAGACAGACCCAGGTCACTCAGCTTTTCCTCATAACCAAGCTACTCCAAGCCCTTTATCTTCTTCATGGCCCTCCACTGAACTCTTCCCAGGAGATCCCTGTCTTTTCTGTACTGCAGAGCTCAGAACTGGATGCAGTACTGCAGGTGAGGCCTCACCAGGGCAGAGGAGAGGGGGAAGATAACCTCCCTTGACCTCCTTATAACTCCATATAACTTACTTAAAAAAAGTATTGATGTGCTGCATTAGAACTTCATGTTTTGTCTGTGATTTTGCATAGTACCTTGTTTTATCTGAACTGCAGATATCCCATAGTCTGCTTTTCTGTTTATGAGGTATGGAGTACCTCACTCACAGTCTTCCTAAGTACCGTTTTCCCCATGAAGCACTGCACCCAAAGAGAACAGTACATCAGAGAGATGGAACATAATGCTGTGCCCCACTGAGAAGGTAGGAGGCATGAGTTGCAGCTGATTAGTATTGAACTGACCTAAATGTCACCACTGGTTTTGATTATTTCAAATGGAAGGAGGTCCCCTCAGCTGAAAGAAGTGAATTTTAGTTGAGAAACATTTTTAGTCTCCACATATGAGGGTTGCTGTGCCAGCATTTTACCTTCGTGCTTTCCTGCGCTTTTTCCCAAGTGCACTTAGATGTTTGCTTCCTGCCTTTTTGAGTCTGAATATATAACCTTGCTCTTTTTCTCTTCTCTTGCTAATTTATTGCACTCCATAGTATTTATTTTTTTCCTCTTCATCTGTTTGAAGACTTAATTAACTTTCTAATATTTTTAATATCTTTTCTTAACTTGCATTTTGATTTGATATCCAAATATATTTCAGGTATTTAAACACCTAAGTAAATATATTCCGTGTTGTTTTTCAAAGACTTGTTCTAATCCAACTCCTGAATTCACTGAATCTTTGAGTGCTTTGTGATCTTAATTAAACACATGGTCATAACATTTGGAACTTTATTTCTGACATGGATTTTCTTTCTAAATTAGCAGAGATATATTTTAAAAGATTACTCTAAAAGATTTGTTTGGCATACAGACTTTTTGGCATTGGAGCGATTTTTTTAACGTGCATTTCTCTATTTCTATATAGAATATTTTTTTATTCATAGAATCATGGAATCAGAATCGTTTGAATTGGAAGGGACCTTTAAAGATCACTTAGTTCAACTTCCCTACAATGAACTGGGACACCTACAGCTAGATCAAGTTGCTCAGTGCCTGCATCCTGACCATGGGTGTCTTCAGTGATGGGCATCCACCAGCTCTCTGGGCAATCTGTGCTATTCCCTCACAACTTTTATCATAAAAAGTATTTTCCATATTGTAGTTAGATCCAACACAGAAAATATGCTGATACTATTTCAAATCAGAAAAAAAATTGAGCTGGAAATATTTTTGCAAGCACTAGCTTTTACTTAAAAGAGCAGGTCCAGAGGTAAGCTGTCATGCTCTCACTGTGACTGAAATGCAAAATACTCTACATGGTTTCAGGTAGCATCAGCATCTTGCCTCCTTCCAGAACTACAAAGACTGATGACTCAGTTTTATCCTCTCTCTGCTATATATTGCTACATTTTTATTTTTCAGGACAAGTACAGAAAGTCATAATTACTGTATTCTGTACTCTGCTGTCCTGTCTCATGCCTTCTAGATCTTAGCTTAAGATAAGATGTTACTCAGCTTTAAGTGGCAGTTGAATGAGGGACTGAATAAGAGGATGTATAAACTAGTTTTAGAGGCATGGAAATGGAGCGAGCTCTCATAATCCATGGGTGGTTTTGAGTTGTAAATGAGCAGGGCTGTGGTTGTGGAGATAGGAACTCTTTCAAAAACAAATAATAGTAATAAAAAAATAATATTAATAATAATAATAATAATAACTATAGTTCAAGTATGCCCTTTTCCCAGTATCTGTGTTGACCGTGGACACACAGAAAATGTTTTGATAAATATAAGTCTTCACACATGAATAATGGATAGATGAGTAGTTATAATTCAAAGCAATTGTCCAAAATAATTTTTTTAGGTTATGAAAGGAAGCTTGGAAACTTTTAATACAAGCAATAATTTCTTCAGAATGTAATACTAATGGAAATAAGATAGAAATAAAGAGTAATTTCAGCTTTAAATACGGCTTCTCCACTGTGGTTTTACTGATATGACTCAGCAGTAGGGTTGTTTTTCCTTCCCACAAGAAAAAATGTAATTACCTTTGCAGTCACATTCACCCAAAGCCAAAATTCATATTGTGACACCGTTACATCTATGGATGTGCATGTATGTGTTCACAATTTTCATTTGTATAGATAAAATCTGGAAATATTTTGCTTAATTATGAGGAGACTCTGCAGTTATTTATTTTATCACAGATTAATTCTTGGATAGTAGGTCAGACCTTTAATATCAAGAAATGATGCAATAGACAAAGTTCGTTAATGTCTCAACATTCCTGCTGATCATGGTTCAATGGAATTCAAACACTAAAAATCACTTGTTCTTAAAGAGAAATTTTCGTAAACTTTTCCTGTTAAACAGAAGATAAGGCAATACTGCTACTTAATTTTCTTTCAAAATTGACAAAAAAATTTATTAAAGCATTTTCTTTTTATAAGGTATATATTTTTTTTAATTTTCAGGTCATTAGATGGTATTGTTTAAAATCTTATTTGAAGAAACAAAATAACCACATTTATTAGTCTTTAATATTTCAAAAAATTACACTCCACTTTTCCTGAAATCCACACTTGTTTCAATACAACTTAAAAGTACCTTGGAAGCCTAAGTTCTGCCTTTATTATTATAATCATTTTGAGTGGAGTTGTAAGTGCTAGTAAACAATGTAAGAAAAATTTTAATATTCAGAAAGAGAAGCCTTTCTCATCCATATACACCCATAATGTATATAATGTTATACTGTGTGTAGCTGAATTTTTGGTATTTGTATTTCTCTTTATTTTGTGACACGACTGTAATTTCATAACCATCAGCTGCATCTCAAATACTTGAAGCCTGTACAAAGAGAGTACACTGGAATAACTTCACAGATTAATCACATCACTGAGCGACTCAAAAAGAATCTGAAATAGGGGAAACAGATTTTGAAAAGAAGTGTGTTCTTGACAGATCTGCACAACACAAATGTATTTACAATGAGAACTGCTGCTGAATTTGTGGTTTCTTTTGGAGAATGTATATATATATATATGTTACACATACATGTTTGAATATGGTTATTCTCATATTCTTTACGGAAAGCAAGTTGAAGTTAGCTAGGCTTCATAGCCTCTGCAAGTATCAGACTGTTGTGAGCCTTACAAAGCAGCTGTACAGCTTTCCTTTCTCATTGCTCATCTGTCACCATACAGCATAATGGTGCAGAGCATGTAGTTATTTGTGCACTTTCGTATTCATCTAATCTAATGCATTTCTAATGAACCCTTCGCTGTTAAATTGGTGCATTCTTGAGTATGAAAAGAGTAAATCCTTGGAATCCTTGCCTGATTTTCAGACCAAACTGAGGCTATGTACCATTAAGTATTTGTATTCATGAATATTTAAACATATTTGTTCTTGTATTGATTTTGTACAATGCCTTTGGGTGCTCCCTAGCAGGACTCCCTATGTAAACCTAAGGAAGTGACTTATTGGGGGCAGGGTTTCAGAAATCCATAAATATGTACTTACATAAGTAAAGGATATACTTGGAATATTAACACTTCATTCCCTTGCTGGGTCACAAAATACAAGTACTAGTTTTTCTTTTTTGTCCATTTTCTTGAAGAGTCTGATATATTTTTAAAGATATCTGTAGTTCTACATTGCATAAATTACACATTCTTTCTCTTTTAAAATCCATTCCTTATGATTAGTGTTTGTTTTTTGTTTGTTTTTTGCTATTCTTTTATTGAATCTTTCATCATGCATTAACCTTGTAAAATGTGTTAACACACTTCTGTAGAAGAGCAAGTGCAATAGACTCCCAATTTCTTTGGATGGAATGTAGGAGTGGGGAGTAACTTCTTCCACCCTAGAATTGATCAAGTTACATAGTTCACTTACTGATCTATCTCCACTTCCATTTGTAATGTATAGCTTGTATTCAACTCTTCATTGTTATACAGCATAATCTGATCACATTCTTCTTTCAATGTTCTGCTGAAACATACAATGTTATTTACAGGTGTGAGATCACAAGGTATTCCAGGGCCTGTATGCTGTGGGTTTATCATATATTAACTAATGAATTGGCATTTTGTTTACTTTGGTTACCACAGAGCCACCATTGATGTAATTGGTGCATACAAAAAAAATGTTTTAACACATGGAAGGTTAACTCCTGGTGTCACTGAACATGATGAGCGTTTAGATACATCTCTGCAACACACAGCAGATGCTCTAGAAACAGCTGGCAAGAAAGAATTAGCATAACAAAAACACACTGCAATGCTATATAATATTTTCTTCATCAGTAGGGGCCATAGGCATGCAGCACTGAGATGACGTTATGTATTTAAGCACATCATTCTGAAATCACCATTCTCTGCACATAAGCTCAGATTGAACTCAGATGATAGCTTCACCAGCTCCATTGATAACAGAAGTGATGGAAATCATTTTTAGAAAGTTGAACGGTCAGTCGTGTCACTAGCTACCATATACAGTCTCTCCCCAAATAGCACATCTGAAAATCTTTGAATTCAACTTTTTCTGCAAATACCTTCTGTGCTGACTGACATAATGGGAGGATAAACAGGCTTACTTTTCCCTCTTGGGGTGAAAGATAAGTCTTCACTATTGAAGGGAAAGATGAAATATTTTGGAAAACATGAAATTGTTTATTTTTACACCTATTATGGAGGTGTTACATGAAAGACATTTATGTGTTCAGAAGAGAAATTGAGTGAACCACAGTCATATTTACATTCTAAACACTGAAGACGCCCGTTCAACACTTTTGTTGAGAAAGCTGTTGAGAAACATCACATGATCTTTTCTACAAGGAATGGCAAATCATTCAAGTTATGTAAGTTTGAACAGTCAAAAGCAAAGACTGTCTTCTTTTCTAAGTATTTTCAGACTTTACCTATACTTACCCTTGAAATCTTGCTCTTTTCTAACTCAAGTTTTAACAAGCAGTATTTAATATTACAGCACCTTGTATGAAGACTTCTACTGAATTTTCCTAATGCTTTATTTATGTCTAACAGCTGCTGATGCAACTGTAGAGATGCTCAGATATTCTTAGTCAGCCATGAGAACTGTATCCCTCATATGAAACCAATAGTTTCTGAGATATATATGGAATACTGCTTCACACTATCTGCTAGTGCTGCCACTCAAATGTTCAGCAAGAGTCACAGCTTATGTCTTAGGTTCACCAACTCTCTCTAGGCTCCTAAACATCCATTTCAACTTCTGTTGAACTGAAATTATCCCAAAGTACAAAGCTGTCTAGCATCTAAAGAATCTGATGATATTTTAACACTATCTGCAGCTAAAATACAAATGATCTATACTTCCTTAGATAACACATCATCTCCACCACTTATGGAATAAAATTTAATTGCAGAATTTTCATAATTCCTCTTATTTTCATTTCTTGTTTGATTAATAAGGACTATAGTACATTGTCCTTATTCAGATCACAAATGTTTTATATTTTACAATTGTGCACATGCATTTTTATTTTCAATTTTCAGTGTTTTAACTGTAAATAAAATACCCCAGAAAAACTGGGGAGAGTGTTTCTCAAGCACTATATGAAACACTAAATCCAATATCATCAGCTGATATTAGTGAATTCACTAATAACATATACATATATATGCTAATAACACTAATAACTCTATACATACAAACCCAGTGCATGAATATTTTGATAGAATTTTGCAGAAATAGGATTGTGAAATTCTACACATCAGTTTCCTGAGAGCTTGAAATACATTCACCTTTTCTAATGTATTTTAAACTCCATTAAAATAAATGATTGTGAGCAGCAGTCTAAGAAGTACTCCTACTTTTGCAGGGAGACTAATAAAATAATCTAATAGGCTTTCTTCATCAGTAATTTTTGTGATTCAGTTAACTGGGATAATGTGGTTAATTACATAATTTTAAACTGATTAAACCTGTAAACATTCACTTCTCAAAGAGCTTTTGTGCTTTTGTACTCTGTGACAAATTAAACAGGCTACCACCACTAAAGCAAAATCTTCTTCTATGTTTTTGTCAAACCATTTAATCAATTGTTCTTGAAATCAGTTAGAAATGCATATGAGAATTGCGGGTTTTGAAAGTGATCCTTCTGGTGAGTATTTTTTTTATTGCAGGAAAGACATGAAGAAAAAAAATACATTGCTAAGGTTAGATATTGTCAGAGCATCTTACAGACTTACATAGCATGTCATAATCTACAGAACTGAGAAGTTTTAATCCCCTTAGCACAAAACAAACATGTCAGTATAGAAAGATTAAAAGGTTTAGCACTTACAGTTGGATAGAAAACGAAGGTTTTTTTTGCTGGAATGTAAATTGTAAATGAATTGCATCTGTGGTGGATTCAGACTATTTTTATCACCCACAAAACTACCTACAGTGAGGCTACTCTTGAACCAGTGTGGTTTAGAGGAGGTGCACCTCAGACACAGAGATCTATCTCCTCTGTGCCAACCCAGTGCTGCACAGGCTGCTGCACTCTCCCATAGCTCCTCTGCCTGGGGACACAGCTGCCCTGCCAGCACCCACCTCGTGGCAAGGATGATCTCTGCCAGATCCTCTCAGAAATCCTCACAATCCCCACAGTCCCAAACCGGCAGAGTTGTGCCCTCCCTTGGGAGCTGGGCTGAAGAGAGGACTCTTGACAGGCTGGTTAGATAGAGTAAGGGAGTGCTGGGGATTGTGTCCTGCAGGGCCTCATCACCACTGTTGCTTGTAGGGACACAGAGATGCTACTACCCTCAGCAGAGCTGCTTGCTCCTTTCCATGGCCCCTCCAGTGCCCCCTGCTCCCCACGTTGCTGCAACTTTTGGCTGCCTTAGCTCATAATACAACAAATTGTAAATAACTGTATAGTTTCCTTAAGATGTGGTATAAAAAGTGACATCAAATGTTAGTTCTTTTCCACAAAATAAATAAATACAATAAAACAAAATAAAATAAAAATATCAGAAATTTACTATTTTTATACACTGGATCAAGCTACCTTGGATTCTAAAAGTCTTACTCTTAATGCTATAAAGCTTTAGGAATGTGGCTTCACAACTACTTTTTGCTTCGTTTTCATTCTACTTCTTTGTTAACGTGTTTTATTTGAAATATTTCAAAAGTAGTAACAGAGTCAGGTCAGGACCTGGTATTTTTTCTATGGCAATAAAAATGAAAGAAATGGATTCTGAGAGTCTTTTATTACAGTAAAAAGTAAAGCAAAAGCTAACATAAAAATCAGAGTAACTGTCAAGTGTCTCACAGAGTTGGATATTTATCTATTTTGCAAATATTTACAAATAGGAACATTTTAATTTACTGAATGGTTCAAACTTGCCAAAATTACGTTTGCTTACAGGAATAGCTAGCATGAAAAATAAAAATAAAATAGAATGCCTGAAATGGATAATCACTATCCCTTTCAATATGGCTGCATATGAATCTTATGAAATATGACAGTATACTTTTATAGCTATGTAGTGTTTGCAAAAAGTAAATAATGTTATTAGGGAAAGCTCAACACATTCTGTTTATTGAAGGTAAGTGGAAAATCCTTCCAAATGAATAGATTCTTCAACCCTTCATCTCTTCATTCCACCTATATGAATAAATCTAATGCTACCTTAATCACTTGTTATCACAGATCAAGGAAATGCTCTGCAAGATACCAGAAACCTGCAATAATTGTCAAGTTATTTTCTTGACTTAGCAAGAAGTCCTTAATATTTGAAAACAAAATACAGCCTTCATTACAGAAGTTACATTGCTCACTTGCTGCTTTCCCATACAATACCTGTTCTTTTTTGTGAAAGAATTTAGCTTTATTTAACAAGTTCTTTTAATGTTTATAAACTCAGTTGTGATTTGATCATTTGATCATGAATAAAATTACTTTATTCTCACTACTAGAAGAAGTATGATTCCTACTATACACCTTACAGAAGGTGATAATTTTGTTTTTTCCAAAATGGTAGTTTTAAAATTTTATTTCTACATTTTAATAACATAATCTGGCTAGTTCTGAAAAAAAAAGAAAAAAAAACCCAATCAATCAAACAAACAAAACCTGCATTTCAGTTGTATCTAAGCCAGTTTACTCTCTAGGTGATTTTAAGTATAAGTAATTGTTCTTCTATGGAGTCTTTCATGTTTTCTCTGCTATCATTTCTCTTCTTTATATTTTGTGAATAAACATAATATATTTCTTCCTTAGCATAACAAGAAAAGTGAGACTGAATGCCAATATTTGCAGTATTTCACTTGTCACATATATCCATTTCTGTCTTCTTCCCATGTATGCTATTGGTCTTTACTCCTCAACTTAGCTCTCTGTCCTTATAAGCTCATATATCTCCTGTGGTACTACCTGACCTTGCTGGAGTTCTTCTTAAGGAGGTCATGTGATAGAGATTTCATCAATATTTTTAAGCCTCTAAATTTTAGCCAAAATTCCTTTGAGAAATCCTGTCTATTATTTGTTCATATGTTCCTGTATGTTTGTCACTATGGTCTTTTGTGAAGCCATGCTGATAATACTCAAATAACATTGCTGCTAATTCTTTACAGTTTTATGTTTAATCAGCTTGATATTATTTGTTCTTCATACCTCCAGACTTGAATGATTTTTTTTTCTTCAATCATTACTTCTTACAGGGTTATCCCTTTGGATGACTCCCAACAACTCATTTATTACTCTTTTTACCGTGCTTTGTAATGACTCCTGTTGATTTTAGTGTCTTTTATACATTTATTTTTTTCATATTGTTAGTATTTTTCTCATGAAACACAGTGTTGCTCCAGTTTCTGGAATATACTGTAATTTGGTGTAAGTATTTCCCTACTATTTGTTCTCTCTTCAGCATTTTTTTCTCCTGCTTTAAGAATGTCGATGCAACAACATCACGTAAGTGGCCTGGAGTGATGGCCACTTGTACTGATAAAAAATTCCTACACTCTCCTAAGGGGTTACTCACTTCAGCAGACTCCCTTTCTCCTTATCATTCCTGAAATTATATTATTTAATTCTTTGCTTCAGCTTTCCTTAAAATTACTTTTGGATTCCTTTAGCTTAATTTTATAAACTTCCAGTTCTTCTCTGTGCTTGAAGTGGTTTATGTTTCACACTTTATTCTTTTTATATTATAACAATGCCCTTCCACTTCAGTAGTATATTCTGTGCTAAGACCTATATGCTTTTAACTAATGAGTTTAGCTTTCAGTGTAATGTAAGAAGTAATGCCCATTATTGTCATATTAGTAAAAGGAAACTGAGGCACTGCCAGATAACTTCTTGAAGTTAAATACTAAGTACTAATAAAGCTGTAGAAATGTAATCTTTTCCTCTTTTTTAGTTTATTGTTTTCATCTTCTGTTTATCACAATATAATTATCTCATAATTAAAATATTTCTACAATAATTTCCTGTTTATTCACTGGCAGTATTTCATACGACAACTTTTTAACCTGTCAAACCAACAAGAAAAAAAGAACAGGATTTTAAAAACTCTTTTGAGGTCTTTATATTGTAAGTTTTCACATATTCAATACAACAGCATCTCTAGTACAAGTCATACTTCTGAGTATATATTTATATATCATTTATATATTTTTGAATAACACAAAATCTAGAAAAAATAATTCATGTATTTCTTACTGTGAACGCACGCATGATGTTTGAGTTTTTAATTATATGATAAAAATTACAGTTAAAGTTTTTAATGTGGGAATATGCAGCACTAAAATTGTTAGCTACCCCCTACTCACCCTTTAAATTTTGTTCTGTTCTACCCTGTTCTATTCCTTTTTTATTTGTTTTGTTTTGATGATCTCTCCAATATAAACATTTCTGAATAGAGACCATCTTTCCAAAACATCAATAGAGCTGTTGCTCTTATGCTAATATGCAAGTTTTACCCTTGCTGTAACTTATACTTCTTTGGAATTTCAACTCTTTTAAAATTATTGCATTGAGTTTTCCACACATGTCAGGCTGCCCACAGCCCTATCCAGCCTGGCCTGGAACACCTCCAAGGATGGGATATCCACAGCTTCTCTGGATTCTTCACAGCTTTTTCGCAGCTTCTTCTGGCTTCTATTCCAGCACTTCACCATCCTCTGAGTAAAGAATTTCTTCTTAACACCTAACCTAACTTTTCTCTCTTTTAGTTTACAGCCATTCTCCCCTGTTCTAATATTATCAAACTGTGCAAAAAGTCAGTCTCGGATTTTACAGAATGCTATCAGAAAATCCAGTTCTACACAAATGTAATGCCTAGTTCTATTTTCTGCCAATCCAGAAACACCTTTAGAGAACCGTATTTCCACACTCTTAATATAGTCAATGCCTGTCTCTGCATAAAAAAAATTGTGCAGGGAGCAAACATATAAAATGCTACATTTTGCAAATCTGAACTGCCCCTCTTAGTAATTCAGTTTATTTATTTATTTATTTTTTCCCCTTGAGTGCCCTTCATTTCTGGCAAGCAATATTGCTTCTTCAATATTTATTGTACGTGTTTCCTTTTGAGAAGTATGGATGATAGAAAGAAAAACAACTTATATTTTTTCTTGGATCTCTTCTTAGAACCAAACCCTGACTGTATTAAGCCATGACATAAAACACCAAATAAACTAGCAGCCTTTTACCCAAGGTGTTTATGATTAGTAAATACTATAAGGCTTGATTATGCCTTCTGTATGGAAGAGATTTTCACATTCCTACCTGAGCAGTAAAATCAAAACCCACGTGTTCTACCTCAGAGTGATTAAGGGCATCAAAATGTAACTCTTAGCTCTTTCCTTTTCAGACAAAGAATTTCTGAAAAGGAGATGAGAGAAGAGAAGTAAATGTTGTCATTGAAAGAGATCTAATTTTAGCACGTATCTAGCTGAATAGACTTTTCCAACTTTTAATTGAATAGTTGGATTCAGCTGAAGAAGTGTAGACTGAGGTCTTTAATGAACCATTATGGCTTCCCTACTGTAGCTTCTCAGCAGCAGATGCATACCAGTGATGAGAATCACACACAAATACATGTTAGTGGAGTATGCTTCTGTAGTGTATCTTAAACAAATGCAAGTGCATTGAAACCTAAATGTGAAAGCTGCAAGAATAAGAAGAGAAAAGCAGAAGCCTCAGCACTTAGTCTTCATATTTCCATGTTATATGGGAACTGTTGAATCACGGCCTGAACCACTGATTGATCACCTGAGGTGAGCACTGAGTCAGCTGCAGCACAGGTGAAGGCGATGCACAGCAATGCACTGTGTGACCGGAAGGGGTGCAGTCTGGCTCCACCTCTCCCAGACCCCATTTAAGGGCTGAGCACCACTGGGGGAGGATCTCTTGTTGGAGATCTCTCTCCTCTGGAGTCCTGGGCAAGCCTTGACCATCAGTGACAGGTGAGTCTTTATTTACTGGTTGTCTGTATACCATCTGGATAAGTCATACAAAATATACCATCCACCTCTATTGTTTTCTGTGGGCACTATTCTTTTGGGTTATTCACCCTACACGTGTATGCTAGCTTGCAACATTTCCCTATGCTTGGAAGAAAAACTTCAGTAAAAAATATCGCAGGACCATAAAATCATAAAATAGCTTGGGTTGGGAGGAACCTTAGAGTTCCTAACCGCCTGCTGCAGGCAGGCTTACCAACCCCTAAATCAGGCTGTTCAGGGCCCCATCCAACCTGACCTTGAATACTTACAGGCATGGGTTGAATATGTGCTATATAGCCAGAGGAAAGCTACAGTATCATATAGAACAGGATAAAAATAAATAAAAGAACTTATTAATCTTTAATAATATCCACTCTTAAAGAATTATTTTACTTGCTGCAATCTTCCTCTCATCCACTAAACCTATCAACAGCTACCTTAAAGATAACATAGCAGATTAAAATCCAGAGTCCAAAATCTATGTTTTAATGTGAGTGTAGAGCTTATACACTAAGGAGATACTTGATTGCTACCTTCGCTGAAAAAAACAAAGTTCTCCCAATTTGCCTGACTTTGTTTCCTGGAAAAGCATCATCTGCCATTTAGTTCTCTGCCAGACTTGGGAAGATGTTCCCCAAGGCCACAAATCTTGACTAGCTTTCACACAGAGCTCTTACTCTTAAATTATGAATATTTGTTTTTTTTACAGTCTGCCACTGAGGCTTGGTCTTTGTATATGGCAGATTGAAATAGCATTAAAGGCACTGTAAACTGGAAATTCAGTTGGATGTTTACTATCCCTTTCTACCTTTTCATCTGGCTTGCACTTGTGTTTCCCTAGTTATGGTTATCTTTCCCAAATCAAAAGAAAAATAGGATATCTTGCATACAAATGTCATGAAAACTACTATTGGAAAATCACTTCTTCTAGTGAGGATGCTCCAGTCTTATAAGATTGCTTGATTTGTAGTCTTCTCTTCAAGGCTTAGAAGAATGGGAAAATGTTGCAAACTAGTGTACATAGAAATATGAAGACTAAGTGCTGTGGCTTCTGCTTTTCTCCTATTATCTTCAATAACAGAATTGTTAGGTTGGAAAGGAGCTTAAAGATCACCTATTTCCAATGTCTCTGCCGTGGGCAGGGTTGCCACCACCAGATCAGGCTGCCCAGGGCCCCATCCAACCTGGTACTGAACGCAGCACCTGTAACTTATCTGGGTAGCCTGTTCCAGTGCTTCACCATCCTCATCATGAGGAATTTCTTTCTTATATCTAATCTAAACCT
The DNA here is from genome assembly GCF_038088225.1 of Cyrtonyx montezumae. NCBI lineage: Eukaryota > Metazoa > Chordata > Aves > Galliformes > Odontophoridae > Cyrtonyx > Cyrtonyx montezumae. The sequence continues at coordinate 64,097,238 of NW_027072034.1, read as the reverse complement.
ACCCTTTCATAGTTTTAAACCATTATCTTTTGTCCTGTCACTACGTTTCTTGATAAAGAGTCTCAATCTATCTTTCCTGTAGGCTCTTTTTAAATATCACAGAGCCACTATAAGATGACACTAGAGCATTCCTTTCTCTAGGTTCATTAACTTCAGATTACTTATTATTTCTCCGATTGGAGAGATGTTCCAGCCATCTAATCATCTTGAGGCACTAACAAGTTCATGTCCTTTCTAAGCCGAGTGGCCCAGCAGTGTTCCACGTGGGCTTTTGCCAGAGTGGAGTGAATCATGTCTTTCGAATTTCTTTTGATGCAGCCCAAAATAGTTGGTTTCTTGGGTTGCAAGTACATGTTGCCAGCTTATTTTGAACATTTCATCCATCAACACTAAGTCTTTCTCAGGGCTGCTATCTATCTCCTTGCCACCAAGGCTGTATTTCTGTTTGAAGTTGCCCTAACTCAGGTAGAAGATCTTGCATGTGGCCTTGTTGAAGTCCATGTTGTTCACATGTTAAATAGTGCTAACCCATCACTGATCTCTTCTTGGACACTGAGCTGTTGATCACAATTCTTTCAGTGCAAATACACAACCAATTCCTTGTCTGCTGAGTGGTCCATCCATCACATCTATGTCTCCAGTTTGGAGACAAGAACATAATGAAGGGCAGTGCCAAATGGTTTGCACAAGCAGATAAAGAGAACTTGTTATTTCCCTATCCAGCAATGCTGTCCCCCATTGTAAAAGGCAATTGGAACAGAGGTGATTTGTGATAGTTGGTACAGTTACACTAAAAGCAAATGATGACTTAATAAATCCAGTGGCATTCTACAGCAGGTATTTTTTCTCCTTTTCCAGTCACTGTTTATAAATAAAGTTGTGGAGTAAGGTGCAGAACAAAGTGCATGTTTCTTAACACAGCTACTGAAGCGATGTGAATTGTTTAATCTTTTGCATGTGAGACTTGAGCTTCAGTGACAAACTATCTAGGAATCTAAAGCAGAAATTTCAAGGTTCTTCTCTGACTCCACAGTTCTTCTCTCTCTGGTAGTCCACAATACTGCATTTTATACAGGATAAGACAAAGTTTATTTATATAACTTTCTAAAATATAGTATTAATGTATTTCTGCATCTTGAGACAGTTTAAAGGATAAGTATAAATCATCTTGGGCCTTGAAGTTTAACATCTCTCTCTGTTCATGCTAGTCTTGGGTATCTGTTAGGTATCTGGTCTGGTTTACAGGGTGCTTTGGAGAAGATGAGGAGCAGTTTCCATGTATCTGATTAGTAGCTACGCTAAATTATGGGCATTATCCTGCTGCAGGTTTTTCTCAAAGATATAACTGGCCAAAGAAGAAATCTACCAGAAACACCTTATTGTTTCCAGAGACCAATCTATACATAAACAGGGAGAAAGAATGTATTTGTATGAACATTCTTATGTACATACAGAAATGTGTTTATGTAAATATAAACCAGCAACCATACTATCAAATAAAAGAATGTGGAGGCAAAAATAAATGTTCACAGTTCTGTCTGCCTAAACAGATAAAACTGAACAGATGCACATATTATTGTACAGCTATGTTCTTGATGTGTATTCTGTAAAGATAATTCTTCTATAATAGAAGGAATAGGCAAATATAACTTCTTTCTACTAAGTGTAACAAATTGTTTTTAAACATCTAATGAAACATTGATAAGATGCTTAAAATGAATCATTCTATCCAGTATCAGATGAACACAAGAATGTATGAATGTATCTTGTCTTTTCTTTCTCTCACTATACTATCCACTCCTCAAAACAACCTTAATTCAGATTTTAATTTCTCCTTGGCAGTAAAAGAAAAAGTAATCTTCGTGGAGTGCAGTTTCTCTTTCAGTCAGTAAACACTTCCTGCTTTTAATATTTTCATGCCTTTGGCAACCACCTCTTTTGTGTGCTAAAGCCAAAGATAGTTCCAAGAAATAAACATTCAGCACATAGTTCACAGAACTCAACAGATCATTCCTATAACTGATAATTGAAGAGTGCCCTTAAAGCAGGATGTGAAAAGTCTGTGTAATGGGAAACAGTGTTGGTCTCCATGACTAGGGAACGTTCTTGAAAATCACCCCAACACCAAGTGACAGGTGCACTTTCTTATTGAAGCAGTAAAGACCAAGTATCTTGCAGCAGCTTCTTTTTCTCCACCTGACCTTCAGTAATTTGGGATTTGACTAAGCTTGTTCCTTTTACACGTTATTAATCTCTTGGGTTAGATGAATGTAGTAGAGGAGTAGACTTATACACAGGTAGTGCTAAGAATTGTTAAAATCAGTTGCAGCAGGGTGCAAGTGGGCCAAATACAAATACAATTTGGTTTTAACAGACTGTTTTCTTCCTGTTTCTTTCATCTCTGACAATAAAAACTGTCATTGGAAATGGGACCTCACCTTCTCTGGGCTGGCAGTTGAAGCAAAAAAGTATCTTTTCTGCCTTGTCATATTATTCCTCAGAGGAAAGATAGTATACTAAAGATTACAACCTAACCCAGAAATACAGAATTCTCCCCAAAATATTCACTGTGTAGTTGATTCAGGTTTTTGTTTTTAAGCCAAAATATCAACTTTTCATTTAAAATGAATTAATATCCTGGAACTAAGGTGAGTCTTTGTTTGCACAAATCACATTAGGTTAAATGCTCATTTACTGAATCAGACACGGGTGCTGAAATTATGTTGGGCTGCTATAACCTCATGATTGGTGAGTACTCTGTCCTTTTTGCTGCTGGAAATAAGGTGGAGTGTTCCAGCTCTTCAGCATGCCAGTCAGAAGGTTTTGTAGCCACAGTGTGTTACGATATTTTGTAGATATAACACTTCTAATTAATATTGTTAATTGAAATGAATTATTTTGAGTTTTATCTGTTTCATTGAAGTAACATTAAGACAATTTTTTCATAAAGTTAATCCAATATAAGAAAAATTGCTTATAAGCTATATTTTCTCTCCTTAACTTGTCAATAATAAAATATTTTCCTGATTTTTAAAGTATTAAAGAATACCTCAGCTAAGACTTAGTTGCATTTTGGAGAAGTTGGACTCCTTCTATATGGTTGCACATTCCTCTTTGTTCATAATTCTGGAGTGCCTGTTTCCTGTTTGTCAGGTTATCATACACCCAGATGCCCTCTAATAATCAACCTTACTTAACATGATACTGTTTGAGGTTGTTTAAATCTATTTTACCATATTCATTGTAGTGGAAGGCATTATATATCAGAGTTAAAGTAAAGTTAGGCTATAAAGATAATATTATGTGTGATACAACTTATATTTAGCAGAATTTGATTTAAGCAAATTCTTGATGATAAAGGAAATATTCTCATATACAACTTTGCCAGCCTTGTTGTCATAAAGGTTTGCAAAGGCTGAGAACTTAGAGACTTTTAAAATGAATAATCTTCCAAGAATATATTTAATTATCAGCTACTGCTTTTGTAATAGCATATCAGGCTGTCTACCTACTGCTGGCTTGGAGGTTATCCATTGTGTTGACTACGGGTGGATAAATAACAGAACTAAAGGGACACATTCGGATTTTCTTTGGCAATTTCTTCATGTCTACATTAGAATATGTATTCAGGTGTTTCAAAATTCATGGCTCTTTACATCCAAAACAAAAAATTCAAGAATTCTTTTCCTCTAATGCAGAGCACAACAATCTTCTGATGCTTACTTGAAGGAGTATCTACTGAATGCCTATCTTTTTTTTGCTACTCAGAAGAATACCAATCTCTCTGTAGCATTGATAAAGGCCTAGGTAATCTAATTTGATTTAAAAATTTTCTCTTTTGAAGTAGGAAAGGGTAAGGCAGACTAAATAAACTCCAGAGGGCCTTTACAATCTAATTAATTTTTGCTCACATAATTTGCAATTGTATTCCAAGCAAACTACAAGTTTGCTGCTCAATCTAGAAGGGATAGAAAATAGGTGAAGTGGGCTTTTTCTGATGAATCAAATCTAGACTACAGAGCTCCATATTTCAGGAATAAAACTCATAAGAACAACCTGACAACTATAAGAATCATATGAAAGGTCCATTTCCTTCTTACTCTGTTTAAGAGTACCTCCCTGCTACGCATGAATTAGCATGTTAGCTTGCAAGGGGAAGAGTATCTGTTTTCCCATTTGAGGGTTTTCAAACACTAAGATGGCAAGTACTTAAATTTAGTTATTTACGAGTAATTTGCTCCTCGGCATATAACTAGAAGTGGAAGAGTTGCTCTGCTTGAATTGTAGACACTTAAGGGAAAATATTGCTGCAGTTCCAAACATACATAAAAGCTCAACATTATAGAGTGCATAGACCATGGATGTACTGCTTAACAAATCCTATTATTGTTACTTAAAGTTGTACAGCTATAGAAATGCACAACTTTGTCCTGAAACCAGTTAGATAAAGTGTTTTCAAAACTAACATTAAAAAGAGAGGCATCTCCTTGGTTCTTTTCCTACCTTGTTTTTATCTGTGAAGAATGAACAAACTAAAAGAAAACAAGTATACTACCAGCACTCAGAAAACAAGGGGTACACTGTTTTACATATGAGTCTTAGTAATACTTGTATATTAATTCTTGTAAGTATTCTAGGAAAAGCAAAAGCAAATTCTCCCCCATTTTCTTTCTCTCTTTCTTCAAAAAGCTCCTGAGGACTGACGATCCCTCAGAGAATGTGTACTTTGTTGACACTAGTAAAAAGAGTTATGTATTAAAAGGCTTCTTTCATCTCTGCAGATCTTATTTACTGTGAATAGCACGCATTCTGAAATTACACTGTGGTCTGCAGGAGGTTTTTCTTAATCACAGAAATCAAAATCCAGACTTATATTTCCAAATCACATTTAGAACAGAATTAAAACATTGATCCAAAATAACTCCTTCAAGCTGACTCCCAGATAGAAATGCTGAAAGTAAGAGCAATAAAATAACCAAAAAAGGTTGGTTTTTTGTTTGTTTTAAAGTAATAGTGCTATTGTACAATATATTACGAGCTGTCAGTATGGGGATTTTAAATAAATGAAGTGTGATTAGCAGAAAGTTCAGCTTCAAGTCATACATGCTATTTATCAGATTTCAACAAACACAGTTGCAGTGTTTATTAAAATATTTTGACAAATCTTAATACTGTGGTCAATTAAGATTTCTAACATATTTGTGTCCATGTGCTATTCAGCTACCCCAGCATGTGAACAAGAGCAGTATGAGACTCACCATGCTATCTTCTATAAATGTCAGTTCTGTGAGCTTCCTGTCTGTCCTTGTTACAGAGTAAGAAGATGTTTCTTTGCATCCTGAGGCCATCAGAAAGTTGTTTTTAAAAAGTGCACGCTCCAGTTCAGTAGCCATTTCAGCACTGTGGATAGTAACTTGGGGCACAAAAACACCAGACAATAGCAAAGTATGGTCAAAACATGATTTGCAGAATTCAAAAATAAAGAACAAACATGAACTGCAATCACAAGTAACAGTCAAGTTATATGTTTTATGGGTATCAGAGAATGTTAAAGCAATATTATAATAGGGATCATTAACTAAAAATACCACGAGGGCAATAAATAACTAATCCAAAGGACATAAAAAAAAGTGGAAAAATAAAAAAGAATAGATAGAAATAATGAAAAGGGACTTTGATATCAATATCAGTGTCAAAATTGACTGTAACTGTTGGCCTGAAAAATCACCCTGAAAAGAGTTTGATTGTACAGCAGAATGTGTATGACATAGAGTAAGGCTGACTGCCCTATCCAAATCACTGAATTGAGCAACTACTCTTTAGAGGTATCTCAAGAGATCTAACATAAAGTACTGGATATTGCTTCTGATATCTCATAAATCTGCTCAAGTCTCCCCAAATTATTCCAGTATTAATGCTACAGACAACCTTAACTGGTATGGGTAACTCTTTTTAAAGTGAAACTCCTCAACATAGTATGACGGAGTAATTCCTTTTTATTTATTCTTTTTAATAATAATAATTGCCAATTTTCCTAGAGCTTATTAACAATTACCATTATTTTTCAAACTCAGTGTACATACAAAAGGCAACTTAAGAGCTCATGCTGATCGTTATATACACTCCTGCTTGGAATTTCACAACAAGGATTCTATTAAGAACTAAAAAAAAGGAATAAACACTTTCATATTTCCTGTACTTAAATGTTTTCAAGTGGAGGTTTAGTTGGCAAATAATGTAAATGAAAAAACTAAGAATGCCTCTTAACACCCTACGCGGCTGCTATCTGTAGCCTCATGGAAGTCAGACAACGCAGGGGGGGAAAGGTTCCTGAGGCAACCAGGATGCTAAGAGAAAAGGAACTACTGCAGTAAGATTTAAAGCTTTCCTTCTCTTGTATCTGTATGGTAGAGTTACAAAATAATGGAGTCTATGAGGCAGAAAGGGATCTCCTGAGATCCTGTGGTCCAACACCACTGAAAAAGAAGAGTTGCACAGAGCAGACTGTCCAAGACTGTGTCCAGTCATGTTTTCAATAGCTCCACAGATGAGATTACAACAGTTTCTTTGGACATATTTTTACAGTGTTGGAAATTCATCACAGAAAAAGAGATTCTTCTTAGTTTGAAGGAATGTAATTTGAAGAAACATAGGAAATGGAATTTTCTGTGTTTCAGTTTGTGCACATTCCCCATCACTGGGCACCAACAAAAAGAGACTGGCTTCATCTTATATTCTATCCTCTGCTTTCACGCACTGATAAAATCCCCTTGAGCTTCCTGTTCCAAGCCATACGCTCCCATTTCTCTTGTCTTTCCATCACTTATCAGATGCTCCAAGCCCTTAATGGATCCTCGTGGCCCTGTGCTGGACTCACACTGATGTATCTCATTGTCTCAGCACAGGACCAAGCACTCTGGATGTGTCTCATCTGAGCTGAGCTCAGGAGAGAGCTCACCTTTCTTGGCTTGCTGGTAGCTCCCTACCTAATACAGCTGGAGGCCTGCTGATTTGCAGAGTAAATAATAAACACAAAGCCCTGGAGAAAAATAGTATTTAACAAAATTATCAGTGCCTTCTATTTCTCCCTTTCTAACTCTAATTCTTCTAACAAATATTCATCATTCTCAAACCCTCTGCCCTTTCTTTTTCCTATGAAGTACAAGACAGAGCAGCAATGTATACAGCACGCTGATTTCTCTTGCTTGTTTGGCACAGTTGTTCCAAACAAAAAAAAAAACAACAACCAAACAAAAAGAACCCAAACCAAAAAAAGATTTCTTAGCTTGTTTTTCCTCTGACAATCCTGCTTCTTCTGCTGTAAGGGAAGTATTCTACAGCATCACGTGTTATTGGTGGCAACTATGCAATTTGAAAATGTTCTTTTTCTTTTCAAGGAATTCATCTAAAGCTCAGATGCTTCTACCTTGGAAGTTGTATACAATTTTTAAAATAACGTTTAATGCTGTATCTCAATTACAGCGGAGATTGCTAGAAGGATGACCTGAGTTTAGTTCTCTGTATTCATCTTATTTCCTGTGTTTCCAGCTGATTTGAGGCACAAATAAACTATCACTGTTGAATAGTCCAAGCTTAAAGAGTCTGAATATATGCACAGGCATCATGTGTACATGAAAACAAAAACTGGAACATCTGGAAACTAGATCATGTTTGAGGGCGTCATTTTACAAGCACTTCAGTAGAAAGATCATTGTGCTTTCACAGAGTCAATTCTGCAAAGGTTGAGGTCTGCTCACATAAGTCATTTAGGAAAATTTAGGTCTTCATATATTTTTGAGATCATTCTTTAGCTGAGTTTTTCTTAAGTTTTCATCTTGGTAATCCTATGGATCAGGCTTACCTCTGCGATAAAATTCTCAAATATGATCCCTCTGAAATTACAAACCAACACATTAAAATAGTTATTCATGTGATCTCAAAAGCAGACAAATTTTAGCTCTGCTAAATTTGGTAGAGAAATTCTGCTTCAAACTTTATTTTTCACACTGTTGTTTACCTATAACTTTACATCTGTGAAGAAACAAATTATAAAAAGGTACATGCAAACGCATTGAGAAACTGAGTACGTTATTATTTTAGGTATTTTTAATTTCAGTATTTTTCTAATCAATATGTCTATATGACCTCTTTTTTTTTTTTTTTTTTTTGCTTTCCTGTTTTAAGTTCAGTATCTTTTCAACTTAGTGTTCCTTGCCATGAGAATATTTAGTGCATACTAAGTTCAATTGCTCTGTAATCGTCATACCACATTGTTAACGTGGAAAAAAAGAAAATTTCCTGAAAAACAGAAAAAAAAGCATCTCCAAAGCAAAGTTCTTGATAAAGTACTGTGGATAATACAAATCTGATTAACAGTACAAGATTTTCCCCCGTTGTTTATGACAGACTTCATAGCACCTTAATGTTTTCCATCTCGAGTGGTTATTTATTAGAAAGTATTCATTAGTTAGACTAAAAATCTAAACAAGTAAAAAACAAAGAAGTGTTTGTGAGCAGGACGTTTATTGTTGAAATGCAGTTTTTAGAGTAACCAAGCTGAGAACTTCTGTCTTTCAAAACTCATCAATTTAAAAATAGTGAGGGAAATGCTGTGTAACCAACACAGCTAGTCCTTTAAACTGTTTGCTATATCAGAATGTTAGAACATGGCAGGAGCTCCAAATATTTAAGCAAAGGAGCAGATATCTGCTCATGAATAAGAACTTCAGAAGCTGTAGGTCACAAATTAAATTAAAAAATATGAGCTAGTATAAACTTTTTAGAATACCTTCCTTTATAACAGCATGGAGTCAAAATCCACAAGCTTCTGGCTTTTACATCATTGTTTAGTTAATAATCTCTTCCTAAATTCATAACTCAACTCTTTCAGCGTGACCTTTCCTTTGTGTTGACAGCTGGAGTTCTTTTAGCACATGGATAAATTAATATACTTGCAACAACTTGTCCTTTATTCCTAGTGTTATTTATGTATTTCTAAGCACTCCACAAAATTTCTCTAGCTGTTGACATCCCTCATTTTGGCCATCATACCTCTTTTCTCATTTGTATGTGATCTAAGTCAGCAGTTGTTCAGATCTGATGAAAAATGGGACAGTGAGATGGATTTGGGATAGTCAAATTATGAATCCCATACACACTGTTTAAACTAGATGGCGCTTTAAAATGTGTGGCACATTTAGCATCAGGACATAGAAGTGTAACCCAAATGTATTCATAAACTTTCTAATTTCTACTGGAGCTCTAATTTCACATTCAAGAGATAGCTTTTATTTCTTTGGTCTGGGTTTTAATATCATTTTGGTGTTTTCTGTTAATGAAAGTATAGCTGGCTGAATAAGTGTGATTTACATTTTGTTCCAAATGTCTCTGAAATTTATGATGATTCCAAGCCCTTCTGGGAACAAGTTTCACAGTCATAGAATAGTGTTCTTTGTTTTGCACACACGATCACTTTAAAATCAACCATACTCTTACCATGTAGCAACCATACTTTGCTATTCCACCCACAGAAAAATTTTCTATAAATCGTGGTTAGGGTCAACAAACTTTGTTGTTGTCTCATCTTCAATGCTACAGGAACAAAATATTTCTGAAGATATTGCACGAAACCAGACATCAGTACTTGCACAATGTGGCAAAGCAGTTCATCTAAGAGATGGTAACAAAGGGCTGGTGGGATCTCAGCAGCAGTCTGTCCAAAGAAGGTGTTCACACCTGTTAGTCATGAGGGAGACAGTTCCAGTGTGCTAAGGGAATGCAGTAATTCATGAAACTTTGTTTAGTCACATCCACAACATTCCCAGATACTAAATTCAAAAATAGAAACAAAGAATCTTAGCTCCAAAAATTGTACAAAAACGCGTCTACCTAATATTAAAAAAGGGTGCTAGAATGAAAAAAAAATGTTGGGAGAGTGGTTGTAGATAACAAACCACAACAGAGGTAAAGTACACAAATGCCATACTGCTGCATATTTAAGCAATTACATCTGACCCAAGTGGAGCACCACCAGCAGCTTCATCTCAGGTGAAATAATCAAAGTCTCCATAACCCCACCCATATATCTGAGCCTGACAGTGACTGTTGAGAGTTTGTGGCTATTTGAGTGACTGCTAGAAATGTGGTAACCTGGAATATTCAAGAATTTTATCTTTACAATTCAGATGAGCTACCTTTTCCAATCTCTCAAATACTGCTTTTGCTGCATAGGATATTTCCATCAGACATATAAATTCAGGGTATTGATTTCTTTTGTCAGCACAGTGTTCCATATTGTAATCAAATTAGCACACTGTACTTCAAGCAACCTTGCTATCTTTTAGAATTAAGCGGTCGTCTTTACCTGGAACAATAATTTCTCTCACACACATGCATTTATTCAATTCTAGGAGTGCTACAGGAATTTATCCTCTTTACACAAAATCCATGATTCTCAGTATCCGAGTTATCTCAAGATCTTTTTATGTTTCTTTAACGGGAAAGAGAATTCTTTATTTAAAGCCACTTGAAAGGGAATGGAAGCATTTTTTTTTTACTTTTTCTCATAAAATTTTAATCCAAAATGGTAGTAATTTTAGATCTTTATAAAAGTCTTTATAAGATGTTAAGAACTTGAAGCATAATAGTGGTGCAAACACTTACGAAACTGTCTTTTGTTTATTGTGCATCATTTCCTCACCACAACAATGCTGTTATTCACTGTTGTATAATTTATCCTAGTGCCACTTTAATTGTGCTTTCAACGTTCATAGGAACGCATTCTATTTGGGATAATTACTCACTTTGGAGATGATCAGCAATTTGGTTCAATGAGCACCTCTGAAAATTACCCTAAATGTCTGCAGAAGGCATTTTCTTGCAAGCGTAAGATACTAAGTTTGTGAGAAGGTTGTTGTTTTCTTTTTTTTTTTTTTTCTTTTTTCTTTTTATCTTTTCCCTCTCCTTTCCTGTCCGGAAAACATCTGATGGCTGCTATAGAGCATCCTGTTTCTGCAAACTATTTACCAGTTATTTCTAGATATACAATCTCTTTTGTTTGTTTTCTTTCTAACTATGGTGTAAACCTACGATCCCCTAAAACACTCAACTAACTTTAAGGTGCTTCCTTAACATTTCAGTTTTTGTAAGACAAGTAAGCAAATCCAGATGGATCCCTTGGCAACTTGGGTGTCCACAGGGAAACATGTATTTCAGTATAAATATCCATTATGAAATCATCACTAAGATTTTAATTTCTCTATTTAATTACATTTGCATCGAACATGCAATCATCAATCAATTTAAAAAAAAAAGTAATCCTTGCTATTCCTGTTCAGACTGCAAAAGCACCATGGAGATGGGTCTTTATAAACAAGTTCAGACACAGCAAGTTTACAGACCTCTAGCTCTTCTAAACTGACTTAAGTGCAGTGATGATAGCTTAAAGCAGTTTTGTTGCCAGAGCCTATTTCTGACACATTTATTCATACCAGCTGATAGACAACTGTATAGGCAATCTCTCTGAGCTAAACATAACTTATATGGGGAAAAGGGCATTCTTGGTATCTTTCTACATTTTCTTTTGCTAACTTGACAAGTGGTAAAACTCTTTGAGTAGAAAAGGTGTGCATGACAGCAAAGCAGTGAAAGCTGGAGAGTATTGCATGTAAGAAAAAAGACATGGAATTTACAGATACCCCTTCGATTCTAAGTATAGTATCCTAAAAGTAAATCTATGGTACTAATCAAATGCATGTGTAATATTATTACCTGGTGTAGGGAACCTGCTTTGGCAGGGGGGTTGGACTTGATGATCTCTAGAGGTCCTTCCAACACCTACAATTCTGTGATTCTGTGATTATGTAATATTTTCCCTACTTCTCCTTGAGATTCTTCCAGCGAGGCTCTGTATTTTAATTCTATGTTTGTTACGCATGTGACATTATCCACAAATGTCTTCTAATAACCTAGTTTAAGCACAGCCACAGAACTCCTTGCCAGGTTTCTCCCCAGTAAACAGCATTCTCTTTAAGGAAAAATACCGTTATACAAAGAATGGCAAGCATTACAGGCTTATCATCATCGACACGGATTAGTGTTTCACGGCACTTTGAAATGCTCATCTTTTGGTTCATTTAATGTATGGTCACAAGTAGATTATAGAGCCATATAGATAAGGATGGCAGAAAACCCGAGCACTTTTTCTTCATCTTTCTAATCTCTGTTTGCATGACCTCAGTGTGATCTGCTGCTCTGGTTCAGTGTGATACACATTTTAAAATCCTTCTGTAAAAAATGAGTTTTCAGTAAGAAACAACAAAACCTTGCATACTTACATACTTTTTCCCCATGTCTCCTCTTCTTCTCTCCACTCCATAGTCTTAAGATCCCTGCAACATATCCACCAGGCAAACGATGGCATATATGAGCACACCTGGACTTACGTGTCTACTGATGGATGAACTTGCTACTGCCTCTTGCTTCAGTGATGATTTATCACAGTAGCATTCTTTCTATAATGCAGAGTTCTCATGGGAAAAGTCTACCTGCTTCCTCCTGTATTGTCTGTGGGATGCCTGCTGCACACTGATTTCACATCTCTGTACATGTGGAGACCAATGTGGTTCTGGATTGCTTCTTGACCTTAACTAAAGCAGACTGGTTTTCTTTGTTAATACTGTATATGTTGCACATCTGCCAGATGATAATGTTCCGAACCCACCGAATCCAAAGATAAATTTGACAATGCTTCCTAGTGAGGGTTTCTTGATTTCTGTCCAGTAAGATTTACATTTTCTTAAAGGGTTTTTTATATGGTAATTGTTTTAATCTTTCTCTATCGCTTCATTAATGATGTCTGTTTCTGCAGTTGGGCACTGTGGCTGACTAACATTTTTATCTGATGGGAAAACGGTCACTGAAAAGCTTTCATTTTCACTGTGTTTTCCTGAACCTGGGCTAAGGGCCCTAGCCAGAGGTGGCTGCAGGACATCCAGCAGAACGACTCCCAAGCAGAAATCCTTCTGTCACCTAAAAGGCTCAACCGAAGCTGACTCATATTTGATTTCCAAAACTACATGAGGAATTACAGTTCTGTGTCTGCTTACAGGTACTTTAAAGCTAATCTGTTCATTTTATAATTGGAGAGCAGGGTCCCTGGTGATGTTGTCACACCATAATGTCCTGATGGACATCCCATAGATTCACCAAGAAATGGCAGAGAGCCCTCAACCAGCACTTGCGGTGCATGTCACTATGTGTCCTAAAATGTCTTCTCCTGGGGGAAGACTTCTAGTTTCACTGTGTACTTTGCTCATCCCTGCAAGACCCGTGCAGCAAGCTGGATGTATCATTTCTTCCTCCTACATTTCATAATTTTGTAAGACTACTGTGCAGCAAGAGGGATTTGTCTCCCTTTCCCCTCCCTGCGCCCAAATCCCGTTGAAAAGGGCAATAAATAAATAAATAAATAAATATTAGGGGCATGCTAATTTGGATTAATTTTTTATTAACTGCTAGCACCGCTCGACATTAATATAAATCCACTTATGTCTCCTCTCACGTATCACACAGGTGGCACGCCTGCGAATTTATAGAAGCCGCTCTGGAGACCACGGCTTCATTAATTACGTCCGGATGGAAACCCGTCTCCTTACTTTAAAGCGGTTTTTCGTTGTTTTTTTTCTTTAATTTGTTAGCGGGTAAGATTCACAGCGAGGCAGCGCAGAAGTACAGCGAAGGCAAGCGAGCTACTTCTCACCGCCTTCCTCTCCTCCACAGCCGCGAATCGCAGGAGCGCTCTCCCTTAGCTCGGCGGAGGAATCGCGCGGCGGTGGTGCGGCCGTGCGTGTGTCGCGGAGAGATCCGCGTGTGCCGCCGTGCGCCCGCCTCCTGCGCGGGGCCGCTGCCTGCCGATATAGTGCGGCGCGGCGCGGCGCGGCCGGCAGTTGTCGCGCGGTGCGGTGCGGTGCGGGTTGCGGCCACATCCAACTTGGGACCGTCCGCCTGCGCCAGCTGCTGAACATGAGCCTCCTGCCCCTCTACCTGCTCGGATCGCTCCTCAGCAGCGGGCAAGGTAGGAGCGGGGGCTTGGCTATTTTGATTTTTTATTAATTATTATTTTTATTTTTTTTAATTGACGAGTTACCGCGTAGCGGGGAAGGAGGAGAGATCGGAGCGGTGTGCGTGTCGCCCGGGAGCAGCCGGATTAAAACGGATCTCAAAGTTGTTCCGTTCCCCCCGCCCCTCCTTTTCGTCGCCGTCTTCCAGAGGCGCGGAGGGAATCGCTTATAAGGAGATTGGGATTTTTTTTTGGGGGGGTGTGGGGGGGAGCTGCGAGGTGCCGCTCCCGGTTGCGCCCCTTGTTTTATTTTTCTATTTTTTTATTTTTCTCGGGGGGAAATTTGAGCCAATTAATAAAAAAGAGCGGGGATCGTGTTCCTATATATCCGCGTGTGCGTGGGGTACGCGGGGCTCCGCCGCTGGCAGCCGCTCCCCGGGGCAGGTGTGCCCGCGGCTCACTGAATGGGGAGTGCGCGGCTGCCACCTGCGTGGTTAAGCGGGGCACGGCCCCGCCGGAGGACGATGCGGAGGACGGCCGGGCTCGCGGTGCCCTTCGCCGGGACCGCCCGCCGCGCTCCGAAGTGTTGAGGCAAGTTTGAGCGTTGGTCTCGGCGGCCGCCGGGCACCTGGGAGCGGCGCGCTGGCGGCGCGCTGGAGATTTTATATTTGTCTTTTTTTTGGAGGAGGAGGTGTCGGGGAAAATAATAATAACAATAAAAGAATAAAACAGGATGCTCTCGGTGCGAGCGGAGCTCCGCGTGGGAGCGGCGGGGAGCGCTCCTCGGGCTGTGCCGGCGCGTGGCAGTAGGGGGCGCCAAAGCTCCACGGCGCAGCGCGGCCGCCGGGCACTGCCCCGCGCTGAGCTCCGGGGCGCCGGGCGGGAGAGCGGGCGCGGCTCGCTTGGACTCAGCCCGGAGCCCCAGGGAGGAGCGGTGCTGCCCGGTGCTCCTGGGTGGGGTGGTGGGGGTTCAGCCCCCGCGGTATTGAGAGCGCAGCTCCGAACGTCTCCACCTTCGATGTACGCGCCTCCGAACCTCCTGCCACGCAGACATTTTGTGTCGGTGTTAAGTAGTGAGACGCCACAGGATGCTCAGCGTTTGCAGAGGAATGCTTCTCTGCTTTTGCCAGCTCGGGGTGGCTCCCGATTAGCGATTGCGAAGAGGTCCGGGGGCTTTCCAGCACAGCTAGCGCTGGGGAGGCAATGGGAAAGCATCTCCGGGTCCTTCGATCGATCTACCTGGGTGTAATGGTTCATAGGAACGTGGTCTGTGGTTCCTCTAAGGGAGGAACGGCAGAAGCCTGGTATCGTCAAGTGTGATTATTGCAGCGTGGAAAGATCGCATAGTTTCCGTGTCTTCCTATTGCAAGTGTCAGGAGGTAAATAATGTAGTGTAATTCGAGGTGCCGTTAAGCAGAGTGCTAGAAATGATAGTGAGACGGATACGGTGGAGAGATGGGAAGAGGAGGATGAAATCCCAGTAAGTCTAACACTAA
This sequence comes from Cyrtonyx montezumae, assembly GCF_038088225.1. Lineage (NCBI taxonomy): Eukaryota > Metazoa > Chordata > Aves > Galliformes > Odontophoridae > Cyrtonyx > Cyrtonyx montezumae. The sequence continues at coordinate 64,081,683 of NW_027072034.1, read as the reverse complement.
GTTGTAAGCATCAAAAGAATGAGTCATTTTATTTTATTTTTTTTTAATGGAGTGTAGTTGTTTCAAGGTGAGAAGAATTTTTGGAGTAGTTGTGGAAATAGTCTCGCAGCCTCATTCCACAGTGAGGGATAGTAAATGCAAGTGGGAGAGACGTCTGCATATGGAGGGTACTGCCTTTTAGGTTGGTAGGGGAGAGGGGTGTTCTGCGCTGATTTCTTTTACAACAAGCACAGACGTGGTCAGGGGTTCGTTTTGCTTCCTTTATTATTATCTTATTTCTTGACACTTCCTCTAAGGAATCTTGATGCATCTTGAAATGATTCAAGTAATGTTAGGGACAGGCTGTTCCAAATTCTCTGGTGACTTATCGTCTTGATATGATAGCTACAGCTTTTTTTTTATTTCGAAGTAGAGATGAAGACTAATTTGGATGGTGAAGAAAAACCCAGTAATGGGATTTGGATCACTTGATTCAGAAATACAGAGAATCTGAGGCTGAGGATTTGTATTTCTGTCTATGTAGCCGCAGTAGATGTCATGAAAAAAATGACTGAGGCTTCTTCCTTGTGAAGTGCTGTTGTCTAAGGCTGAGGAAACTGTGATGTGTTTGTTCCATTTCAGGAAATGGAAGCAGTTTGAGAAACAAGTGGCTGACAACAGCCCCTTTTCCCAGCCCCCTTGTGTTGAGAGCTTATGAATGTCATAATTATCTACCAGGGCCAAATATTCCCTCTCCTAATTTCATCACAAGGGAGGATTTTAACTGGCAATGTTGTTATGCTAAAACAAAAGGATTTTCCTTTCCTTAACCTTTCAAAACTGTCCAGAGTGAAAGGCTCAAATTTAATTAGCTTTGCTTTAATAAATAAATAATCAGTAAAGTAACACTCCCCTTTTACCACGTATAGAGATACAAAGCGCAGAAGAGTAGACTTCATTAGTTTTTACTGGTGTCTGGGGACACTGACTTAGAGTGCTATCTGGGAAGGCATCCATTTCATTCAAAATCCTATTTGTTTTATTGTTCTGCATAATATACAGTTTTTTAGGTTAGCAGGAAATTTGTGATGCTGCAGTATACATTGATTCACTTGCAGGATGTAATCTGTTTTGTGTTCATCCTCAATATTTGTTTTGGTGAATACTTATTCAGTCCTTGTGCTTGAGGTTCCCTCTTCTTTCTACTTTGATACAGAGTTCATTTTTGTTTTTAACTGTTTTTCTTTACAAGTGCTTATAGGGGACTGTTAACAAATGACTTCCCCAAAAGAGATACCAGTGTATGCATCTCATTTACTATGGTATAGTCACTTTTAGAGTCTTGCTGCTTTCTGCTTTTTATGTTGGAAATGCGTGGATTCTTGAGTTATCAAAATTTGATCATTCATCTACTGGATGAAATGGAACTGGTGTTATGGCTTCAGTTGTAAACTGAAGTCTGAAACCTGTCCTGTGTCTTCAGCTAGCTGTTATTTTCTGTTAACTGTTGATTTATAGAGCTGCAATAACATGAGAATAATTTATCTTCTCTCCTTTTCACCTTTCAAAATAAAGGTATAAAAGGATGTTTGATTTGCTTTTTTTAAGCCTTTGTCTCCTTTCTTCATGTGAAAGTGAGAATCTGAATATCTGCTTGAAAATTAACTGGCTGAGATGTTCCAGGAGACTTCCTTGACAGTGGTTTCTTTAGTATGTAGCTTTGTCTCGTGCAATCCCATACATGCTTTATTTAAGGTTTTTGCCATCTGTGCTGACCTGAAATCATGAAAAATATGAAATGGCCATGGAACTGAAGCTTCAGTCTCCTCTAAGAAGTTGAACAGCATCACAGTTATTGTCATCTGTGGGAATGTTAATGTGGTGTTTATGCCCAGTTCATGTATTATTTGCCTTGAAGAGATTTTTTATAAGACACTTTGTGAGCAAGTAGGGTATTTGTTTGCCCTTTCATTGACCTTTTGAAGTACCTTTCCCAGGTGATTCATGTTTATTTACTGGTTTCCTTCCAACTTACTCCAGTAATCCTGCAGTTACATTCAGCATGACCAGGTCAAGGTAGAAGAATATTTTGGAAGGCGTGTTTTAACTGCATAGTACTTGGTGGCTGTGAGTTGAAGATCCATTATTGAAAGAGGACAGGCTTATCTAAATGGATAATATGGGTAATACCTCATATTTACTGTAAATTGTTAAAAGTGGTTTATACCAGATTATTATTACTTTTTTAGGAGTAAGCCTTAGTTTTTATAAAATATAAAGTAATAGCAGTACAGTGGAAGCATGTTGCAAGATATTGCATGTTGCAGGTCACTTTCAAGAGCTATCAACAATCTGTTTCAAATTCAGAAATAGAGGTGGGCTTATGGATAACCTGAAAAATTCCAATCTGAAGGCCCATTGAAGTCTTAATAGATTAGATCCAGGCATACTGGTATCTAGCTTATCTTATTTTAATATAATCAATTATTATAACCTTATGTCTTTTTCCCCTTCTTTATTTTCTTCCTTAGTATATTCATTTGCTTTCTAGCACAGGTAGTTGACTAAGATCCAACTTTTGGTATTTGTTTTAAAGCTCAGAATAGTTTTGAATAAGAGCATTCAAAATATTACGTGCTCTTATCTCAGTGATATCAATAATCTGAGGATGTTCAGCTTCGGTAATGTAATACTGCCTACTTTAACCATCTTTTTGCTTTTTTTTTAAGTCTCAGTTTAACTTAGTACTGTGGTTGTGACTTCAGATATTTTTAAAGGATGTCAAGAAATTGTAAGGAGTTTATTTTAAAATAGCAAAATAATCTTCAAACTTTCCATAATACTGTAACATCTTATATCTTAAAAAAACAAAGGTGCTAAGCTTCTTATCTTTGTTTTAGTGTTACATTTTTATATCACTTGTTACCATTTGATTGACTGCATTAATTGGAGACGGCATCTGTTTTGTTATGTAGTGTAGGTGAGATAAGAATCTGACTTTCTTTTTTGAAGGAAAAGAACAAATGAGCCAGAGGAGTAAACAGGGAGAGTCACTTACCTGATTACATCTTTTTCTATTTGCAGATTACGTTATTAAAATCTTGTACTGGAAAACAGGCATTTAAAAATCTGCTTAAATATAGTAAGGAAAAGGAACATCAAAGAATATGTGTATGCATATAGACACCTTCTTTTTAGAAAACTGTTTATTAAACAAGAGCCTAATTTAAATAACCTGCATTTGAGTAGCTCTATGAGCAGTGCTGGTTGCACTAGTGCAGAAGCAGCTGTGCTGTGCAGGAGTCAGTTGTCTGCAGTAGTCTTTGAGTCAGGCTGTGGTTATATGAAAGCATCACTTGAAATGGCAGGTGGTTAATAACTTTCACTTTTGAAAAGGTGTGGGATAGGATGATGATAACAGTTTTCAGTACCTCTGTGTTTTAGGAAGTTTGTTTCCTTCAGTAACGGAAAATTTATCTCAGTGCATCAGAACTTGGGTTGTTAATGACATGACGTTTCACAGGAGTAGTGGCTACAACTAAGGTCCTCTAAGAAATATTTAATTCCCCAGGAAATCTTATAAGGCAGCTGTTAAATATGAAGATGACTGTAGGTGTTGTGGCTGAATTCCACTAGTAGTCAGAGGATAATTTCCACTCATTTAAGCTTTTGTGCATGAACATGATGCAGGAGCTGTTCTTCAAGGAATTATTTTCTCTCATCTGAGTTAATTTGTGATGAGTTTAGAAACGAAGTGTATAAACTAAAATTTCATTACATGGCTTCTGCCTACATAGAAGCATGGACTGCCATTTCAAACAAAAGTTCTGAAATATTTTGTGTTCAAAGTTCCTCTTAGAAAAGAAGTAGGCATCTGTTTGACTTCATCTGTCTTGAATGTAGTACACCAGAAGCATGAAAAGTAGGATGATTGAGTCTTTTGAAAACATATCTGAGCAAATAATTTCAGTGAGTCTGAAGATATGTTAAGCAATGTGCTCGTATACCACCAGTTTCCCAACTGTAACTATGATCTGATCTGAAATGATCAATTCATGGATGTAAACTGTCCAGATAAACTTGCAAAGCTACATTAAATATTATGGAGATTTAGTCAGCTTCTTTACAGCCATGATAGGCAGGAACAACAATAAATTTCCTCTCATCCATGTCCTATATGCATTCCTTCAAGAACTAGCTCTCCATAAAAAACATAAAATGTCAACATATTCTTTTAAGATGTAGTGGTGTTTTAGTTGTTTTTTTTTTTCTCCCAGGAAAAAAAGGGGAAGAGGAAAGCAGGAGCAGCTGTTTCTAATTTTTTTTTTGTGCTTCTAGAAGGGTACACTGCTTTCTATTTAGTATTCTAATTATTTGAGTAGTGTTGCTAAACAGCACGCAAAGGCTGATGAATAAGTTCGTAGTCCAGAAATAAGCGAAGTAATACATAATAAACATGTAACACATGAATAAAATATTAGGACATGAATGAAAATTCCCTTCTCAAAATGACTTTTCCAGTTAGCTACAAGTGCAACATAAATATTCAGTTTAATATAAGCTTAAGTAACAATGCCAATTGTTTGCCTATAAGCTGAAATTCATGCTTGGAATTCACGTCTGAAATTCATAGAATTGCTATCCTCATAACTTTGCCCAAGTGGTACCATTTGAAGCATAGTCTGAATTCAGTTTAAAAACAAAGTCATTGCCATCAATTTTCTTACTACTACAGCGCTTTGCACAATATTCAGTCAAGCTGCAAGCAATTGCAAACCCATTAATTTCACAGACCGTAGTACCACAGCTGAATTTGACTTGTTTGAAGTCTATACTTAAAATGATAGAGTACTTAAAGGGAAGCATAAAGCTGTGCATGAAGATCCTTTTAGCATGTGTTGTAGGTGGATGTGAACAGATAAGAGTTGATTCTGTCTCTTGCAGTGGAATAGTTTTCTGTACTGATCATATAACATGAATTTTCTTCTTCACTACAATGTGAAAGATGTAATTGTAGTGGCAATGTTACCATGCCAATAGTTTGTCTTTTTGTTATCTTAATCAAGGCGAAATAAGCTAAATATCCAGGGATTGGAGGAGATGGTAGAAAAGAAAGGGTGTTAAAAAGACCAGTGAACAGGAATAACATGGTGCAGTGTTGTTTCAAAGTAATGTGCTTACCAAGACAGAATTGATGTACTCAGTGACCTCATGATCTGACAGAGACTGAAGACAGTGTGGAAAGAAACAGGATAAGTACGAAACAAGTGGTAGTATGTTACTTCTATCAGTGCACCCTACAGCATTTAGGGATTTGTCAAGTTTTCGACTTTTGTGATCTTTCTTTATAATCTTGACAAATCTCTGTTGCATGAATTTGTTTTTAAACCTTCTAATGCTCTGGTCTGCTTGGTACTTTGACAGTGACTTAACAGAAAGATGAATAGAACCTGAGAAAAATACACATTAGGTTGCCTGGTTGCTGCCTTTAAAATAAGGAATGCAGCAATGTTAGTAATGCAAAGAAAGTGTAAGGAGTAATGATTCCTAACTCATCTTTTCTGTGATGTCGTACATAACACAGAGAAGCTCTACTGCTCTTCTGAGAGGGGATCAGAGCTAGAAGTATTGCATTTGTGGACTTTTCAGAGGCTTAAGTACATTGTCTAGTTTCTTTCCTCCTTTCTCTTTTTCCCTAGTACCGATTTCCCTACCCTTTTGGTAGTGGTTATCTTTAAAATTTAAGACTGATAATGTTAAGTACTTTGAATTTAATCTGATCTGCATCAGGCTAATTGTAAGCAACCTCTTTATAATACTGTATTCTTTTGGGTGTGGGAAGGGCTGTAATTGATGTCACAGAATCTTCCTTACATGTGAAGTGGGGGCTAAGGTTTTTGAGCAGTTACTGTAGTAAAACAAATGCTGACAGGTTTGGTTGCTAGGAATAACACCCCAGGGATGAATATGTGGAAAGTTCAGAGGCAACTGAAATCATGATACTAGAGTGAATGGATGTAAACAGACTAGGGCATGTTCAGTACTGATATTAATTACTGGTCAAAAAAGCAGCAACTCTGGAGCATTCCAATAGTAAGAAGGAAACAGCATGATTATTCTTAAGATGTTCTTCATTAATTTATGAAAGTATTGCATGCAGTGAGTTTCCAGAATGTCATAGGAGATTGCCTTGGAAGATGCACTTTAAAGGCATTTTTTCATGTAAATGTTCTTGATTTTGAGAGAAGTGACTTTCAGATGGCTAAATCCTGCTTTGTAGAAAATATTATTTCAGTGTTTCTCATCCTTTATTAGGTTTTTCATAGCAGAAACTACTTCTGAGTGTGGTATGAATTTCTAGAGTTGTATTTCTCACTACCTGTTGCAAATTCTGCTGTTATGTCTAGATGTCTGAATGTTTATGAGGAACAGTTGAGCTCTACTAAGCCGCTTCTAGGAAGACATCAAAAATTGAGACGCTTGGCTACTGAAAACCTTCTTTCTGTTTTTGAACATCTGAATATTTTTTGTCACATATTTGGAATTGAAAGGAAGTTGGTCTTTGAAAGTGGAGCCTTAAGTTATATGTATATTTACGTAACAGTAATAGAGAATTGTGAGGGTAATGCAGAATGCTGGAACATTGTGGCTTTTGCAGTTGATTAAATGATTTTGTCAGGCACCTGTATTTTGCATTAGAATGCTTGCTTTTTTTTAGTTTTGGCTTTTGTACCTCAGTTTTAATGATGCAAATCTAATCTTGGATCTGAAATTAAAGATGAATTATACTTAATATTATCAGCAGTAATAATTTGAGCATTATGAATAACACAATATTTCATGTACTCTACATTTGTGAAATAATACCCTAACTTAGATTCATGAAGAACTGCATGCTGACTTTTTCCAGTCGACGGTGTCTGTTGTGTAATATGAATGCTAAGTTTATCTTCAGCCTTCACAATTTTTTCTAAGAAAATTATGTGAGGTGAGTTCTGCTGACAGAATTGTGCAAACCTGCTGTCATGGAACTTAAGTCGATGGGAGGCTTGTGTATCAAGAGTACTGTTTCAGGGGTTATACTGATTGCAGCTTTTAGGGCCTGATTGAAGCTTTCTGGAGTTGTATAACTCCTGTGCGTGAAGGAGTTTCAATTTAGTGAAGAATAGAAAATCAAGCTCTGACTTTGTGTATCTAAGTAGTGAGTGTGTTTATGAAGTAGCACTGATAGAGCATAGCAGTAATCCAGCAGCACAGAAGAACTAAAATCTGAGGTGATATTCTGACCTAACCAGGTTCCATTCAAGGTAGACAGTACATCAGACAAAAGAGATTTTTTTTTATTTAAATAGTTAAACCAAAATCCTATTGTAAGTTTCTTTTTTTTTTTTTGCTGTTCTTCTCTAGAAGCGTGAGGAAGTTGAGCCTTGTGCAGTTAGTTGGTATGTGTCACTAGGTTGCTCCTGCTCAGGCATAGCTGTGTTGGGAAGTTTACTGTCCAGTGTAAAAATCTAACATTTGGTTCTGTTTGTGTTTGTTGTTTTTTTTTTTTTTTTGAGAGAGGTCTGATTTACTTGTTTGTTTTGATCCGTGGCTTTGTGACACTAGTCAAAATTGTTCCTTGGGTGTTCAGTATTCAGAGCATGCCTGTAGGTCTGTAAAGCATTCTGTCTGAATGATAGATGTGAAATGGATTTCTGCCTGTTTATGGCAGTTGCAGACACAGAGTTCAACAGCTTTTTAGCATTTAGTCAAAATCCTTCCCAGCGCCCTTGCTTTACATTTCTGTGAACAGTTTTTAATTATGCAGCTGGAATATATATAGAATTTGTGTTACTGGGATTGGGAGGTATCCTAAGTGATGTTTTCCTGTACAGTTCTCCTGAAATAACTGTAGACTTGCTTGGAATTTTAACATTAGAACTAAAATTACAGGTGTTTGAGTAACGTAGTGGTAGTAATAGATTTAATTTCTGAATGTGTGATGCTGTTGAGAGAACATGGGATTGTAATTTGCTTACATGCTGTTTATGTTAAAAATGAATTGATGTTATGTTTGCTTTTTCTGTCACTCAAAACATCAGGTTTTGTTAAGATTACTGAATATGTTCTGAGACCTCAGGAAGGGGTTATCTGTGCATGCAGCCTTTATGGGTACCACGTTTTATTTCTTCCTTAAGTACAGGAGCGAATGTGAGCAGACCTGGTTGTGAAAATTATTGCTTCTGGGAGAAAAGAAAAAAAAGATTCTGATAGAAGGAAATGCTTTCCTTTGAATAGTAAATGTTTCATTTTTAGCTATTCAGGGATAAATAAAACCAAGAAAGACTCCTTTTCAAGGGAGGTTTTTTTTTTCTTTTCCCCTGTTGGATAGGAGTTCTGATACTACTTTGTCAGTATTTAAGACCAGGTAAAATGACTGAGTTGCTGCATGGACTGAAAACTTGAAATAAATAATACTTTTTTGTGTAAATGTTATCATAAAAGCTATTTTAAGTATTTTTATGCTTAGTAGATATTTAAGTTGCATTAAAGCAACATTAATAAGCATTTGATTATTTTCCAGACTATGGAGTTCACTAGATTCAATCCTGTAAGGCTTCTAGGTGTGTTCACTTAGTCAATGAAAGTTAGCCCTGCAGAAAACCTTTTATACTGTTCATTGGCAGATTGGCTCTATTACTTGTAACATGCAGGGTGTAAAGAAGTATTTGTTAACCACTAGAATGATCCATCTGAACGGTGATACTGTTTTTACCTCTGAAAACAGTGTAATTAATTTTTTAACTGTATTTGTAGACATTTGATTAGAAAAATTGTTGTTTTAATGAGGAGGAAGAAGAGAGGGACTTGGGCAAACACCAAATACTTAATATTTACTGAAGGTGTGTGCTCTAATCAAAGATGACTTGTCTTTATTTTTTTTATGGGTGGTAGGGATGAAAAAATAATCTAAAAGTTTTGTTTTTGGTGTCTCTTACAAATTTTTACATAAAAGCTCTGAAAGATTTTATTAAGACTGGAAAACAAGCTTTACTTCAAGGCGGTGTTGGCATTTTCACAAGTGCTTGTTAGGTTTGTTAAAAACATAAAAATAGAGCATTGATATCTGCATGTATTGTTACAGTTCAGATAAGCTATTTATAGAACTTCTGATTTTATAATTCAAACAAAATACCTTAGAAGTAATATTGCAGAATATGATATTGTGAAAAATAGGTTTTGCTTTACTGAGTTTTTCTGCAAAACAGTTTTTAGTCTTGAGTGTAGTCATTGAATATTTTTCTGTAAGGTTTAACTTCTGATTACATAAACAACTGTTTTTTTTTTAGTCTTTACATTACAGAAGTACCTCTGTGATCTTGATGTCTTACAGGAAGGAAAATAAGCATGGGAACAGTTAATTTCTCAAAGATTCATTCAATTAACTCAGCTTTGCCCTACTTCCACTGGCAGAATTTCTCTCCTCAAGCAGTGCTTCCTTTCAGTTGCATTGGATAGTGTAACTGCATAGTCTAAGCTGCATTTTTGAGGTATGATGTCATGGATGTAAATATTTTTGTGGTAAAACTTCTGGTTCAAGCCTTTTTGCATTTTGTAATGTGTACTACCTACAGAAAAACCTGGTAAAACAAAAAGACTGATCAAACTGAAGAATGAAGTGTGTGACTTGTCAGTAATCACAATCAACAAGTAAAATGTATTTATTATCAGAATACTGATTTCAAAGTCTCATGTTGCTGAAAGTATATTGCCTGTTATGCAAAAGCACCTGCTCTTCTGTGTAAGATTTGCTGATCCTGAAGAAAGCATCAATGGCAAGCTAACATGCATCAGTTCAATAGAGAGGTACTCATGGAACCAGGGGTGGCTTGCTGGGTAAGTCTCTGACAAGTTCTCAGCACCAGTGGTGGCTGACCAGTGTAGGGTCAGCCCTTCAGTGGCATTACCTGTAGCACATACTGGTGATGGCAGGCTAATCCCCTCTTACTACCATTGCTACATGAATAGTAGGGGGAGGCAACACATCTTGTATGAGGATGTGCAAAGTCATTCACAGAAAGCAAGGATTTGTAGTTCTCACAAGTTTGACGTGCTGAAGCTGGAGGCAATTTATTTTCATTCCTGAAGTAGCTCAAGTTTTTTTTCTCAGACTAGTCACCTGTTGAGTCTGTTATGTATATTCTTTCATGTACTCCTCTCATTCATGTCTTGAGGTGTGACATCTGATGCAAGACAGCTGAAGTGCACTGCATCCTGATCACGTGTAATCATTAGAGTGTGCAGAAACTAAGATGAATAAGACAGAATCCACTTCTTCCACTGTGAGTGTATGGAGGCTAAGAAGATAAGATCATTTAGTTGTCTGATTTGAAAAAGTTGAGTCTTTATTTGTGTAAGAGACAGATTTGTTTGGAAACATGAGAAATGTATACATTGGTCTTGATGATTGCCCATTTACTCTAATAGGCAGTGGTCAGTAAGTTTAAAGCCATTTAATTGCACAGGATGCAATTTTTCATGTTTGTTCTAATTTCCTAGTTAATCCTATGGCTTGTTGGGTTAAACTTCGTCCTGCTGTGGTATAGTTAGCTAATTCTGATACTTGTCATTGCATAGAACCACCAAATGTTGGCTCATAATGATGACAAAAGTGGTTCAGGTATTAGACAGACCCACCAAAGATGGGTGTTACTGGACCTGGTACTTGACAGTGCAGAAGAGATTGTAAAAGAGGTTAAGATTGGAGGCAGCCTGGACTGTGGTGAACATGGTGTGGTGGAGCTGTGATCTTGAGGAATGTGGGCCTGCCAAAGAGTAGAGTGAGAACTGCGAACTTCAGGCTGTTTAAGGAATTGTTGGATGAGGTCCCCTGGGAAACTGTCCTTAGGGACAAAGGAGCAGAACAGAGTTGGCAGTGCTTTAAAGATGCCCTTGAGAGCGTAAGAATTCTCAATCTCCCAGAATAAGCAGCCAGGCAGATGAGACAGGAAATTGGTGTGGGTGGGCAAGGACCTGCTAATTAGGGTGAAGCAGGGAAAAAACCCCAAAAGTATACGCAGTGGAAGCAGGGATAAGTGGGCATGGAAGAAAATAGGGGTGCTGTGCAGATATGTAGGGATTGAGTCATGAAAGCCAGTATACAGATGGAATTGAACGTGGCAGGGGATGTGAAAAACAACAAGGAATTCTTTAGTTGTATTGGGCTTAAGAGGCAGATGAAGAAGAGCATACTCACCTCTGATAAATGAAAGTGGAGAGCAGACCTCAAACAAGGAAGGTTTTTGCCTGTCTTCACAGCCAGTCAGGCTTCTCATACCTCTCAATTTCCTGAACTTTTAAGTGGGAATTGAGGGAGCAAGATGTCTCTTAGTGTAAGATCAGAGCGTGTTTGAGATCACCTCATGGGGCTGAATGTGTTCAGGTGTATGAGGTTAGATGACATGCATCCCAGGGTTCTGAAGCCACTGGCTCATGTGTTTGCCAAGCTGATCTCCCTTGCATTTGAGAAGTCATGGCTGACAGGGGAAGTACCAGGTGACTGAAAAAAGGGAAGCATCTCTCCTATATTCAAGAAAGGGAGAGAAAAGGAGACCTAATGAGCTACAGGCTGGTAAGTCTCGTGTCTGTGCCTGAGAGGATGATGGAATGGATCCTCCTGGGAAAGATGGTATGACACATGAGAGATGTGGAGGTGATCTGAGACAATCACGACAGCTTCATCAAGTGCATGTCATGCCTCACCAATCTAGTGGCCTTCTATGATAGATTGATGGCATTGGTGGACAAGGGAAGGCCAGCTGATGTTGTCTACCTGGACTTGTGCAGGGTGTTTGGTGTGGTCTCACACCACACTTCCATCTTTAAACTAGAGTGAGATGGATTAAAGGCTGGACTACAAGGTAGGCAAAGAATTGGTTGGATGGTCATACCCAGATGGTAGCTGTCAGTGGCTCTATGCTCAAGTAGAGGCTGGTGGCCTGCGGTGTTTCCTGGAGGTAAGTCTTGAAACTGGTGCTCTTCAACATCTTTCTCCCATAGTCTGTGGAATTGAGTGCACCTGTAACAGTTTTGCTGATGGCACCAAGCTGTGTGGTGCAGTTGATGCAATAGAAGGGAAGCAGATTCTTATGAGGTTCACAAGTTCAGGGTATTTCAGTTGGATCAGAGTCAGCCCAGGTATGTATACTGACTGGGAAAACAGCTCATTGAGAGCAGCCCTGCAGAGAAGGACTTGAGGGTCCTGAAAAATAAAGAACTTGATGTTTTCTTAATATGGTCTTAAAATTCTTAACTGGTAATTTTTTTAATATGCATCTTGCTTTAGTTCTGTCATCGGCTCTAAAATAGTTCTTTTTTTTTTCAATAAAGTCGTAATGTAAGTACTTCCCAAAGTGAGAAAAGGCATACTTGTGTGGATTTTTTTCTTAAATGTATTGGGATTCCCAAGTTAATGGCATGAACTGGAACATAAATGAGCATGAGCAAGGTCAGGCAAGTGTTCTGTGAATCCAACACTGAATTAGCTTTTTTCAATCCAGAGCTTCAACGGTCATCCTGCTTTTCTTACGTGTTGAGATACAGATTCAACTCTGGCATGAGAATGTGTTGACTGTAAACTGATTTCCACTGCTGTTTTGGGGGCTGTACGAACTACAGGAACTGTCTTAAGTTGGTTTAACTGGTGGCTAGTGGGTGTGGTGATTTGTCTTTACTGAAATCTGCAAATTAGCCAATGGAACATTCACTTCAGGGAAGATAATGAAGTAAAATGTAAATGTACTTTTTGGTGCTAGTCTATATTCTGTGTCAGAAATTACTTTTCTTTTGTAGGCTTTTTTGAAGTAACAGCATTCATGATTTCATTCTTTTGAAGAATGAAAATGAATAACAGTGTTGTTTGTTTCCATGGGCAAATGTGCTGTTTTCGTGTTTGAGGCTGGTTTTGAATGTTAAATGGCTGTCGCTGCAAGTGATAGAAATTGGACAAGAAAGATGCTGTCAGTATTGGTAAAGTCAGAATCTGACCAATTATTTTTTTCTTTGCTTACACACACTGCTTACTCAAAAAGCCTGGATGCATTCCTGCATGACCTAATCCAGGTGCTTTCTGCTCCAGCAGGGGGATTGAACTAGATGATCTTTGAAGGTCTCTTCTGATCCCTGGCATTCTGTGATTCTGTGAAACTACCAGACTAGATATCTGTAGTCCTGTTCTGTTTCTAGTTTTGAAGTTAAGATGGACCTTTGTCTTCTGGACTTCTTTTTCCTTTTATTTAAAAGTGGGATAGTGTGGCATTACTGCAAAACAGCAAGTTTTAGTCATACAGTACTAGTATAAAAACGCTAAATAAAGCTGCACCAGTTGATCATCTGGTGCCATAAAAGCAGGCAATAACATCATGTGAACATCCTGAATCCCTGTTTTATAGGGCACTGAATGCTGTTAGTCAGTGTAGATGCTTTAATCCACACACAGTAAAAATAAGAAGGACTCTGTCACACTCTTCGGAATACACCTTCCTTGATATGTCAGCGTGAAAGAGAACAATAATTACAAGACCAAAATTTGTGTATTCTTGTTTGTACACATAAGAATCACCTATTGCTGTATAAACAGCAGATGGAAAGGAAAGTAAATTCAAATAGTTTTAAGTCTTGAAGACTTGGAAAAGAGTAGTGTGAGAAGGAGATTGTGAAAAGTACAGAGTGAAGCTGCACTTATGCGACTTACTAACTTCACCAGGTTATTTGTTCAGCCGTAGCTGAATGTATTTGGTTATATTTGACAATGTGAAGAGCTTAAGGCTCAAAATGTCAGTAGAACCTTTAAACCTGCATCTAAGGGCTGTTAAAATGACATTGAAAACCAAATATATTTCTTAAGTTCATAGAATCAGTTCCTACATTCAGCAGAGCACATACAAATATTCATACTTCCTCCCCCAGATGGCTTGCAGAAATCATGATGTGCCTTCCAAATGGGTTTATGTAGTTGTCAGTGAAGTCAGTAACATCTATTTAACTTTTCTTGTGCTTTGGCTTTTAGGTGAAGTACTGAAAAGGATGTTTTAGAAATCTTCCTTAACTGCAACAAAGATGATAGCATGAGAGCTGGGGATACGTGGCATTGCTGAGATCCTTCAGAGATGGGGTCTGAAAATAAGAAAATATTTCTCCCTTCAGGAACTACTTAGATTAAAAGTTTAACATAATAACACAAGTTAAATCAGGATTGTTACTGTTGTTTACTGGAGTAACTCTATAAGGTAATACAACTTGGTCGGAGTTGTAAGGACAATGGCTGGCAGAACCACGAGTAACACTTGTATTAACCCATTTTGCAGATAAAATGGAGTTTTATCAGGCTTTTTGATATTTTTTGGGGGGATTGGTTTATCTACTATTCAATTAGATCTTTACTACCTGTTTTTTAAAGCTGCTCTTTAATTCTGAAATAGAAGTTCTCCAGTAAGGTACAGTATATTTTTTTTGGGAAGTTGAAGAACTGAGTGTTTTAAGTTGTTCTGCATCTTTTATATTTTTGTTTGCAAGATATGTGGGTATTCTAATAAAAAATATCCTTCCTGTTACTTAGATGAAAACACCTTTTTTCATGTTTAAATAAGCTGCTTGACAAGAATAGCTGTCATTTTATTAGATGTTATATTTTGTTTCATCTAGTATGTATCTTGTTTTTCATAATCTTGACTGGAGATTCTGCACATTAAATCTTAGAATTTGGTAAACTACAGGTTTTATTTAATCTGTACCCTTTATGCAGTTTTCTAAAACAGGAATCTTTTTGACTGCAAAGTTCGTTGTCATGTTGCTAGTGTGTATTTCTGACCAGAATGCAAAGTAGTTTCAATCCATACATTCTTTTTTCCCTGGACTGGGATAGCTGCCAAAACTATGTCAGCAGATTAACTTCAGAACGTGCCAGCTTTAACAAAATACGGTTTGTTGTTTCTTGACTAGTTAGCAGCTAGTTAAAAGGCAGAAACAGTTAAAATGAAAGGAAGCTTGTGTAACTAAAATATTCAGGCTTTTCTTGCCCCCTCTCTTCTGGTAGTTTTAAATCAATTATAGGAAGGATTTATAGGTAGAAAAAAAAACCTGATTCTTCAAATCAAAACATGCCAAATCACTGCATGAAGATGAGATTATGACCAATTACAAGTAACCTTCAATATGTTATTATTCAGTATTAAAAACTTCATGCTGCTCCTGTAAAAGCAAAACAACATCAACCAAGACAGCTAGATTTGTCTGGAACTGTTAGAATAACATCTGACATCGGTTAGAAAAGAAGTATTACAAGAAACAAAAAAGTCTGAACTTACCAAGGAGACAGAGGATAAAAGTTATCCATGTAAAGTGAAGTGCAAAATAACCTTTTAGGGGAGTGCGATAATGCTTTTCCTCCACTTGTATATGTACATATGTGTTCAAATTGGTAATGTCTTTTTGTGTGCCTACTGTTTACATCAAGACACAACAGTAGGGTGTTTTTACTTTGTGTTATTTTTATAGACTTTATTCTGCACTTGGAAAGTGAACAGTTGGCTGTAAATACTTTAAGGTTGTGTTCTTAATTAAGCTTCATATAGTCACTTTTTTCTGAACTTTTTATGAACTGTCCCAGCAGAACTTAAGCTTTGCAATGCAAACTGCAATTTTTACGTAAGGCTTTTTTCATCATTAGATCTTAAAAGGATGTATTGTCTGTGTTGTCTTGTTGTAACACATCTTACTAAATCTTATCTGTAAAAAAACTGGTTCTATTATTTTAGCACAGTGATGACAGGTGTTAGATTCAGAGAGGCAGAATTACCTCTGTTGAGTGGCTGACAGGACCTCTGTTATTTTAAGTTACAAAGTTTATTACTTGTTAGGCAAAGCAATGACAGAGGGGGTGGTGCAATGAAAAGTCAGTAATCTTAACTCAAAGTGAAAATTCATATTGCTGTATAAAAATAACTGTAAATTGCTGGAAAACATTATTATAATGTATTATATTGGGTAAAGTTCTTCTAATGTTCATTGACAGCCAGCTAGCTATCCTAAGTGATTTTCTCCTTAAATGCAAGGAATTAGGTGAGGGGAAAGAAATGGTTTGTTTTTTCTAACAAGATATATAATTTAATACGCATCTTCCTCTTTTTTTTGTTGCTGCATAGCCAAAGAATATAGGCTTTCTGTACCAGTGTCTGGAATTGAATCTTAATTCTGAAGTGGTTGACAGTGGAGTATATAGCTTATACAGTAAAGTAGTATTTACACCTACTGTGTAGGTTGTGGATCTTGTACACCCATTCCTTTAGTGCTTATTCAGCTGTTCTTCCAGCACCCTACTCTGCTACCCCATTCCCCTTGTTCCCTTCTTTTACAGTGGAGTACCGTTTGATTTAATAAGAGACTCCATACAGTGACTTACTCCATACATGAGTCAGTTGTTCAGTGTTCAAAATGGGTAATTTTGCAGAATGGTAGTATTTGTATCTGTAGAACAGTAGTTATGAGTCATGAGCAGCATTTGTTTATCCTCAACTTATGAACAGCATTGCATGGTGGAAGACGGGCATGGCTCTTTCCTCCTGTGACACATTTTTTTTTTTTTCTTCCCTCCACCCCCCTTGTCTTCTGGTGGAGAAACCTGTGAGTCTTAAGATTAAAAAAAAAAAAAACATCTTTAAGAATGTATCAAGAAATGTAGTGATGTTGGGTTGGCATTCAAACTCTCTTCCAGTAAAGTTAAATCTTCTAGCTCAGTTCTTTCTGAAATCAACTAGCTTCACCATTATATTCTACCACTACTTTCTGTAACTCTTCCTGAGCATGCTGGTTAGTGTGGAATGAGTTCAAGGGTGCCACGTGTTCATTTTTTGAGTTCTGGAGAGTAGAAATGTTTTATTGCAATGCCAAGATTTTGTAAGATAAAGAAAAATGAAATGGAGAAGAATTGGGAAGTGGAGATAATGGTAACTTTTGCAGTGTAAGTGTAAGCCAAAGTGAATGGGCAGGTGTAGTGGAAATGATAAGCTATGACTTGGAAGCAGTGATTGAGCACCTGGAGGGGAGGCAGGGCCAACCCGGGGGAGCTCAGGTGTGGGTGATGTATCTGAATGACGAAAAGGAGAGGGAGGCAGGATCCATCCCTTCGCAGACCTTGTTTAAGGGTTGGCAATAGTGGTAAGGGTATCTCACTGGACATCCCTGCCTATCTGAAGCCTCCCAAAGGTAAGCAGCTTCTTTCCTTTATTTCTGTGCCTGAGGCTGTTGCATTTCAGCTAATCCTCACTTGCTGCAGCCTAAGACCTTGCTGGTCTGCTGTCACTGCTGTGCTTTCCATTGCATTACAGTGGGTAGTCATGATCTTGAAGTCATAAGCCATGGAATGATTTGGATTGGAAGGGGGACCTTGATAGACACCTTGTTTCAAGCCCCTTGCCACATGTGGGTAGGGATACCTCCCATTAAATCAAATTTCTCAAGGTCCTGTAGCTGAAACAAACAGGATTCAGTGGCAAATGCTCATACTATTTTTTTCTACCTTTTAAGCAGATGTCTGGTTGGCTCAGGCTTTGTTTCAAAACAAATGGTATGTGAAGCTGAATTTGTGTGTGTAAATATGTATTAATGCAATTTTCATTTAAGTGATTTAATTTGTGATAATTGTGATTCCAGTGAATTCTGTTCTTTTAATAAATGTATACAAATCTTGTGGTTTTTTTTTTCAGGAGTAAATGCTCTTGGAAGATGAGGAAAACATATATGAGATAATGGGCTTGTTTCCTTTAAAGTAGAAGAAGGTGTGTTTGAAGTCTCTAAAAAAAAAATCAGAAGCCTTAAGTGTAAGGAAGAATTATTCCTTATTGAACTTGAAATATGTGCTCAGTGCAGGAACAAATGATTATGGACTGACTGAACAATTTTAGATGAAAGTAGTATTTACACTTTCAGACTATAAAAACGGAGCAGCCTTGAAAACTTACGTTGTATAAAACAGTATTTTTAAGGAGGAAAAAATCCAGTTGTATGTTGTAACACAGTGTCTACAGTAGCAGGATACTAGATTGAGAAAAATAGAATTTCACCTAAAACAAACTCCTTGATTGGATTAGTTTTGGAGTTTGAAATTGTTCCTCTTCAATTGTATTTAGTAACTAAATATATCTAAATACTAAGTTACATGATAAATAAATTAAGTAATCCATACCAAGTAATAGTATATTTGTTCAGGAAATTATTTCTAGAACTTTAATTTCTTAAATCTGTTTAGTGACTTCCCATGCAGTGAGATTTTTGTTTCCATTACTGTCGTGATCTCATCGTGAATTAGTGGTGAACTCATGTTCTGAAAGAAATGTTTTCTAAAGGCTTTGAGAAAGAATAGAGCAGGAGTTGTAGTGCCTCCCAAGTGGAGCATGTCTGACATGCCAAAGTCTAGTTCCATAAGCTTGAAAGGATGAACAAATGGAATGTGCTGATCATCTGGGTTGCTTAATATCCTCTGATGAAACAGCAGTAACCTTGCCAGAATGTACTGTCAAAATTTTGAAACCCATTAAGCATTTCCTTTTCTACTTTAAAGGTGCACTTCTTATCCAACACAAAGTTATTTGGACTGTAATTTTAACTTGCATTACTCTGTCACCTTTTTAGTAGCTAATTTTAATATTAATATTAAAATTAATATTAATATTAAAATTACTAATATTACCATTGAAGAAGTTGTACAGTATTTGCTGCATTTTTCTAATCAGGGAAGTCTACTTTTAATCACTAATATCTATGGAAATAAATTGATGTCACTACTAACACTGAAGTTTGTATTATATGGAAGCATATCAAAATACCCATCTGTATTATTTGTAGTTGCAGTTTGTGAACACTGATTACCTCTTTTTTCTCTAATTCTGTTGAATCTTGTATATTACCTGGTAATTGCTTCAATGCCTAGCCTTTGTGTTTGAGCTTTAATTGCAGATTCCAGCATGCTGTAAGAAGAAATGGATTATAGTTTGTAGGGTTGAGCTCTTACAAGTTACATGGAGCATACAAACTGCTTTTTGCTTGACTAGAATGTCAATCTGTGGAACATTCAGTACAGATTTGGGGTTCTCAAAATGCTGGAATCATGGATTCTATTTCTGGTTTATGTTCAAGTAGTTTTCCAGGCTGATATATTGTTAACTGGTGTGGTATCTCCAACGTAATACCTCCTTACTCAATACAATCCCATTGCTGATCTCTCAGTAGAATTAAATCTTTCTATAAAATGTCAGCTGTAGAATTTCAAGTGGTATCTCTGAATGTTTAACTCGTTGAGGGACTACTGATTTTAGAAATGACATGCTACTTCAAAGAAAACTAAGATGCACAGTTCTCACTTCCAGAGCTGCTTATTCATTTTATGACCTATTAAAACTTGTGTCTAAGGAATACAGTGCGGGTATTTTAACGTAGTTCATCTTTTGTTTATTTTCTGCTTGCAATGTTATAATTCAGCTTAAAAAAATGTAGCAGTGTATAACTTTTGTATACATCTTGATATTAATGTTTTGTGCTCACTGCCCGGAGAGGAAATTACATATTGCAAACTGGAGCAAAAGAAGCACACTCAAATACCTGCTTTGATAAGATGAATATGAAAGAATGTGTAAAGCAGATATCTTGAATAACTGTGAAGGTGGTTATTTATTTACTTAAAGGCTTGAAGGTCTAAACCAAAACAAAAAGATAGGGAATGGCATACTGATTTGGAAGAAAAGGCTGATAACCAGTTAGTGAGCTTGTTTGTTTTATATGGCATGGGTAATTATAAATATTTGGAAATCTATGCAAATCTGCAGCTGGGCATGAAATCAACACGCATTCTTAGCGTGAGAAATGCTCTCCATCTTCGCTTTACTATGCCATCTGCAGTAAGGAGAAATTGAAAGTTTGATTCTTGTTTTGGTTTGGACTGGAATTGATGGTGATTTTTTCCACCAACCGAATTTTGTTTGATAGTCATGATAGCAATCTTTTCTACTGGAGTCTATGTATTGGGTTGTGAAGTTACGATATAACAGTGCACAGCAGGCCTTCAGTGAAAAAATGTATTTTTTTATGTAGGGCTGTATCCCTCTGCTAGGAGAGAAGCAAGCCATGTGTTGTCTTTGACACTCTTGTTTTTGTTAACTGTTTTCTATTACTGTTTTTTGTTTTTAAGTGATAGTGTGCGTATTTTCTTGTGTATGTTAGGGAAGCAGCCCTTTTGGTGCCTCAGTTCCATCATGTTAAGCAGTTACCTGCTTCCCCCTCTCCACTTTACTGGCACGATACCACAGGGTTTCATTTGCAGTGGTTCTCTAGTTTGTTGGCTACAGCTTGACCTTTCATAATGAATTTGTTCTGAACTTTTCAAATCAACTGTGGGAACTTCAGTTTTTTTTTGTCAACATATGGTGTCTATTAGCTTGTGTTTGAAGTACATACAAGGTCTATGCCCATGTTAAGCAGTTTCAATCAAGATTCTGTTTTCACTTATTTTACAGTAGCAATTTCAGGTTATGAAATTCCCGCAGTATGTGAATAGACATCTTCCTATTAAATGATCTCCACCTGGTGGCAGTATGTCATAACTAGCAACAGACTAACAAGCAGAACTGGAGATTTTTTTTCTTCTGTAGAAAGATAATATCAAAGCTAGTCAAATCAGATGAGTCATTTATTGCTCAAAACAGCCTGTAGATATGCATGAAACTGAATTATGATATGCCTTGTATGTTAACTGAAGTATTTGGCTATTTAACTTGTAGGTATCCCATGTAGAAGTGCCTTCAAAGTGAAGTCAGTTGCAGCAAGCTCTTTAAACTTAACTGTATTAATGCCTATATTACTGCGTTTTAGAAGGAGCAGTAGAAGTATTTTGATGGGTAAAGTCAAAAATCAAAAGCTTTAGATACATTCTGCTTATTCCTGTAGTTATAAAATATGGATGAGCTTGTGCAAAGCTTGCATAATGCTTTCTTCAAGCACAATTTTGTATTCTCTGGCAAAGAAGTGCTCTTTGCTGATGTGCTGATTTTCCTCAGTGAAGGTTTTTTTTTTTTTCCAGAAGAAAAAGCACAATATCAACTTACCGGAATTCATAGGTTGCTCTGAAAGTAATACCTCCTGCTTATGTCCATGGAAACAGCAACAGATACGAAGTGCACAATATCACTATTTGATAGAATTATTCTCAACTACAGAATGCTTTTTCCAGTGTAGTTCCTGCAATTAGCTATGTGTTTCATCAAGACCTCGCTGTTTCCACTGATGAAATGCACCAACTGCTGCCATATTGTGCTCACATCCACTGTTCAGCAAGTGTCAGTGGACTTTGCTTGGAGGAGTTTGGTAACTCTTCTTTGCTTCTTACAGACTTGCATGTCAGATGCCATTTTGTCATCTGCTACCATCTACCACATGACAACAAAATGTAATGAGATTTTGGTGGGAAGGCTCTATCTCTACTGCTGTACCAACAGTGTTCACCTCTGATGTTGTGGAGCAGTGAAATATAATGGTATTACTTTCAGAGCAGCCCTTTTTAAGAAGAACTTAACATGACTTTTCATTTTCAGTTGTCAGAAGGTTTACATAGAAGCTGTACAATCAATTCTGTATTAAGAACAGCCGTGTGTGATTAAGATACTTATGAGAAAAACAATTACTTAGTTATCCCCAGTTGAGTAGTTTTATCATACAAATAGTCACTTTTTAAGTGGTGTGTGTTTACATATCAATTTCAAGAGCACTCCAGAGTGATTCTGACGACTTGTTTGGAAAGGAAGTTAGAGATAATGCTGTATTTTCAGTGCTCCCTGTGACAAGAGGAATCTTCAGTGTCCCTGGGTGTTAAAAATTGCTTTGACCACCTTAATCATTATAGGGTTAGTTTTTTTCAATGTCAGGGAGGGTCTCGTTCCTTTTGGAAAATAGTGTTGTGTTGGTTTCTGTTTTTTTTTTGTTGTAGATTTTGTCAAATGCTAAGCACTGTTTTAGTTGCGGTACTCTAAAATGGTAGTGGTTTTGAGGAAAGAGTGAAAAATATTTCATCCCAAATATATACACAAAGCTAGTTAGCAGTTAAGAACTAACAGCAAGTCATGTTTTAATCGTTTAAAGGCTCTTAAAGTCATTTGCTTAGTATTTGTTTCCTGTTATGTTTATAAACAGTGAATCAAATACAGCCATTTTTCTATTTTTTTTCCCTTTGCAGTGCTGGAGGATGTGAAGACTTTGATTTCATATCTCCACTTACTGTCTCAAATAGAAGGAGATTTTGAAATGCTGTTTGAAAGCTATTGTGTATTTTTTCTTCAAATATCACTTTAGTCTTAATTAGTGACGTTTTTACCTTAATACTTAAAATTGGACAGCCACTGAATATTTGCCTAATTTTTATAAATTTTTAAATATTGGCCAGTAATATTCTTACAACAGTGATAGGTTATATCTAGAGCTTTTCAAGTCCTTACAAAATATGGAAAAAAATCTTTGGCTGTATTCATTTTTTTTTTACTTTTTTTTTACTTTAAGTCCTGATGCAATTATTGTCTTTTCTGCAAGTAGGCTGTGATTGTATGGATGCTCTTTGTAGAAGTCTCTGTAGATTGGCCTTTAATTAAACATTGGGCTATGACATGAAATTATTTTCTTCATAAAACCATTGAATTGCTTCAATAAATGTAATGTAAATCTAAACAGAGTGCTTATAAGAATTTTCTTTCTTGCCTGAAAAAACAAGCAAGTCCTGTCTTTTTTTTTTAAATTAAAATGGGTTTAGAGTAGGTATTTTAATTTTTGTTCTGTTTTAAATTTCAGTTACTTTCAAAGTATGAGCTTAAGTTGGTTCTGAACATTTAATGTGTTTCTGAAGATTTTAAACGTTGACAGCCCTGGGTAGTGGTGAAACGTGTGCATACTACCTTACTGTTCTCTCAAAACTTGGTGTAAGGGGGAAAAATAATTTTGTTAGCATTAGCTTGTTATGGTATAGTAAAATAAAGTAAAACAGACTTGCAAGACTGAAATGCTTTACAGTGCCTTTACTGAACACTGCTGCCTTCAAAAGAAAAAATGTATTGTGTTCTGTAGAAAATCTTAGGATGAAGTGGTGTATAGTTTAGGACCAATAGATGTTACCCCATCACTGTGGAGTTATTTTCTTACATACTTGAAACTGTTCTGTAGACTTCTGATAAAGAAAACTATGGGAGTATAAAAGCACAGTAATGAGCTCCTGTCTTCCCTCTCCCCCTCCCCCCCATTGGAGTCTTTGATCATCCTGTGCGTTCCAGTTCTTTCAGTATGGGAATGAAGTGAAATTACCAGATCATATCCTTGTCTGGTACTTCTTGTATGTGTCCTTGTGCTTTTGTCATCTTATGAGGAAAAAATGTTGAGTTAAGTTAATGTTTTTAGACTATTAAACACAAAATTCATAATGTGCTTTTTATTTCATACCTTTACTTGGCCTCTTAAGAAAACAAAAACTTTCAGTGCTTGAATAAGGCTAGAACTGCTGACTTATTGCTGGTATTGCCATGACAATTTCTTCTTAAGAAGTCAAAATTAACGCAGTCTCAAAGATGAACTATTATACACTCAGTAGCTTTTCTGTTGGTTCTCAATCTTGAGTCTCATCCGAGTTATTTCATGGGTATTTCAGTGCTTTCTGGTGCTTCATGGTGAAACTAATTTTTCTCTAATTGCAATATTATGCAATACTGAGAAGCATTTCTTACTTTCTTTATTTTAAATAATTTTAGCTTTGGTGGGAATTCATCAAGATTATGCTGTGTTGAAATTAAGTAGCTACAGTGTCATAGGGAAAGAGACATTACTTTTAATAAGACTATAATCTTCCATTTTTTTACTGCCTCAGATTTAGTAAAACTCTGACAGCTCATCAATTCCTAGAACAGTAATTGCATTATGGACCTCCCAAGCATTGTTAATGCAATTTCTTAATTAGCTGACTTCAGTTATTTGTATATATTTGACTTGAGTTGCTGAGATTAAGCATAGAGGGTAGAAGTGGAGGGTATAAATGTTTCAACTGCCTAAGTCAGTGCTTCTGCAAAAGTCAGTGCCAAGTATCCTGTATCCAAAAAAGGATAATTCACTCAATATCCAGAATATTTGGGACTAACTTCTATTTCATAATATTATGAGATTACCATCTATTGTTTGCACATGTAACACCACTATTTATGGCATTTTACTTCTGTGCACCAATCACGGTGTTATTTATAATGTAGTAATTAACATTTTTTTAACAATTAACAATTTTTAAAGCTTCAAGTCAGTTAATCATGGTTGATTATGTACAGTATTTCCATACAGGCTCCTACATTTTGTTTTTTCACCATTATCTAATATTTAACAGTAGGAAGTCTCACCTGTGTGGGTGGGTGCCTTAAGGCAACTACTACTTCTGCATGTATATTCCATTGTGGAGTCTTCCAACTTCCATGGGGTCTAAAATGGTGGAATCTTGCTTTGTTTTGAAAAATACCTGTACTTCTAGAAATTTCAATAATACGCTGCCCTGCTCAAAATTTTAGCTGCTACTTTACAAGATAAGTCTATCAAGGCAATAGCTGTCTTCTAGTGTTGATAGCATAATTAACTGTGCTTATGGAGTTTGTATGTACAAGGGAGTGTGATATGTCCATAGCCTGTCTCCTGGATAAGTACAGTTCTTCACCATAGCTGTTCAAAGTACAGATTAGAAGATTTTTTCAAACTAAATGTTTTCTTTTAGATGAAGAAGAAATTTGGTTTGGTATTGAGATTACTTGAATGTTCTAGTGTTGAGCTCAACTTAAAATTCTCTTGTGTGTATTACAATGCTGATAGGGACTTGTTTTGTAATACTTAATTATCATATAATCACCTCTACATGCAGAAAGTGAAACATATGTTACTTCAGTACATTTGTGATTATATTAAGATGTTTATACTTTCGCTCCAATGGAGGGTGAACTAAATTGCTGAGTTTTAGCTGTCTGCAAGATTGTCATGACATAGGAAAGAAGTTATAGAAGCAATCTTACCCTTCCAAATATCAGGAAATAGTTTAACTTGCAGTTTGCGTGTGATGAGATTAGGGATTAAAAATATCCATAAACCTGTCTCTGTTTACAGTGTTAAACAATTACGTGGGAAATGTGTGGCTTTTCTGTTGTGTGATTTGTTAGGATTCTTCTTGAACAAACCAGGCTTGCTCAGCCCTGATTGATATCACGATCATAGAATGGCCTGGGTTGAACAGGACCTCAAAGGTCATCTAGTTTCAAGCCCCCTGCCGTGGGCAGGGTCACCAGCCACTGGACCAGGCTGCCCAGAGCCACATCCAGAGTTGCCCTGAATGCCTCCAAGGATGGGGCATCCACAGCCTCCTTGGCAGCCTTTTCCAGTACATCACCGCCCTCTGAGTGAAAAACATTCTCCTAATGTCCAACCTAAATTTCTTCTCTTAGTTTAAAACCATTCCCCCTTGTCCTATCACTGTCAACCCATATTAACAGTTGTTCTCCCTCCTGTTTATATGCTCCCTTCAAGTACTGGAAGGCTACAGTGAGCTCTCCCTGGAGCCTTCTATTCTCTAAACAAGCCCAGTTCCCTCAATCTTTCTTTATAGGAGCGGTGCTCCAGGCCTTTGATCATCTTAGTGATCCTCCTCTGGACCTTTTTTCTATTCCATTTTGAGCATGTGGTTCTGTTGTGTCATTGGAGAAGACAATTTAGTCTATTTCAGTGCTCCTGTAGGGCTCTGTTCACACAATTGTTAAGCACTGTAGTGATGTCATTAATTATAAAGCCATTATTTCAAACAAAAACTGTTTCTATTATGTGAGAAAGTTTGTAGATAAGATCCTATTGATCAGCAACCTTTGAGGCAATGGTATAAGATATTAGTCTCTTACACTTGAGCACTAGACAAATTTAGGTAATTTAATCCTTACAGGTGTAAAATGAAATAAAGGGGGGGAGGAAAAGGGAGAAAAGCCATAGTTGGTTGTGATGCTGTCTCTGTTGTCAGTATACATAGATCTATGTCAAATCATTTTTTTCATGTGGGACAACTGACAAAACTTAAAAGGAGTTCTATACTGTCCGGTAGCTTTAATTAAAAAAAATGTCACCACCATATAGCATAATGTTGATTTTATGAAAAAACTTTTGATGTGGCTTAAAATGTTCAATTCCAAGGTAGACTCGAACGTAGATGGTTTTGTGCATCTGTCCCCAGATCAGAACGTATTTCTGCCCTTAACTCAGTTGTCCTTTGCTTCTTTAAATGTCACCTGCTAGGAATATTAGAAGACTAGGATTAAAGTGTGTCCTTATACAGTTTTGTTAAGGGCAGAAAAGAATCATGTGATATGTCAAGTCAGTTTATTGTTAGCTCAGTAATGTTTAATGGTGTAGTCTCTTCCCCCCAAAAATGTAGCTATCGTTTATTAAGGTTGACAGCTTACATCTTCCTCAGTGCTGGTGGGAGGAAAGGGTTATGAGAATTAGTCAGCATCCTGAGGTCTTTGTTGGCTGTATGCTTTTCACAGTAGTGTTTATTTCATCTTATAACACATAGATCTGCTACTGCAGTACATATGTTTTTTCCATTTGTTTAAGCTTACTGGTGTCTTGGTCATTGAAGAACAAAAGATCTGCCTGGGATTTTAAAGAAAACTGTAATTATCTACTGGTATACATTTATTTTGAAATCTTAAAACTGTCACTGCAAAAAGGTGTTAGCTAATAAGTGCCACTTCACATGAAATGTGAGGTCATTCAGAATATAGAAAGTTTTTTCTTGTTAAACTTGAGTATTTGATAATACAGAACTTTCATCATTCTTCCAATACTGAAGTTGTATTCTTAAGTTTACCTCAGTGTAACATGTATTACCTTCCAGTAATACAAAAATAACTAATACCTCAGTATCCTTCCAATAAACTTTGAACTGTGTCGTGCCCTGCTCATAAGGAGGGTGATGGATTCACAAATACTCCTGGCTGTATCAAGATAAAATGATATGTGGAGATCCACACAGAATAATCAGTTTTAATGAGAATCTGTATACTACAAATATCCCAAAACGCTGGCACTCTTAAGACTTTACTTTAGCCTCACAGTTCAGAGTAGATTCTATATAGTAGTAAGGAATGCAAGTAAGTCTTGCAATTCCTAAACTTTACAAAAGATAGAATTTTCAAGGAACTGAAATAGGTTTTGCAATTATTTGATCTCTCTCTTTATAAGAGAAAAAGAATGAAAAGGGTAAGGCAGGAAGAACAAGAATCAGAAAGATGGGCATGAGAAGATTTATTAGCAGTCTATTTTAAAGGCCTGTTTTGAGGATTTGTAACATCAGCCTTTGATGCTGAAGGAAGGGATGAGGGGGGGGAGTATTCATCTGGAGATTGTAGCTGCAAACCAGTGAGTAGTAAATAATGACCATAAAAGGATGACATGGGGCAACTGTCAGATATTCTTTTATGCCTGCTAGGTTTGTAGGTGTGCAGTCCCAAGGTAGAAAACAAGTGAGTTTGTCAGTAAGTTTGTAGCAAGAACTTTCCCATGGGAAAGGTAAGGCCAGTTTGTCAGTGAAGCAAGGCTATCCTTTGAGAGAATGGGATCTCATACCTGATGATATCAACCTTCAAGTGGTTGTCATGGCAGGAGCCTTGCCCTGAAAGAGTTTGAGATGTACCAAGTTCATCCCAGCATGTCCAAAAGTGTTTTTTCTGTTGGCCCTTTACACAGGGACTTTTAATTATTTCTACTTATTTATATTTACATATGTATAGGAGTAAGAGCAAAGGTTAAAGGAAAGGTCTATTCTTAAGAGATTTTCTGTATTTAATTCTGTAACTTTAAAGACATCTGAAATGAAGCTTCAATGAACTTTAAAATCAATAGAGATTTTGTTACAAGCTTGATCAACAGTTTTAGACTTTTTCTAATCAGGAAACAACAGGAAATACTTCCTTGTTTCTGCCAGGTAGTAATTTATTTTGCCTTCTCATTTAAAGCTTCAGAAAAAGATTTACTTAGGTGAAAACCTTTCAACGACTTTAATGTCTTTAGAAAATATTTTCACATACGATCCTTGAAAAGGGAGTAAATGGAACTTTAAAAAGTGCTAGAATACCTTACTTGTTTAGTTCTCTAGGTGTCTTCTATAGAGCAATTCTTAAATACATTATCATCTGGCTGCTTTTTTAGGCAGCTAGATTCCTTGCAAATCTAATTCAGTCTAAAAGGTAACTACTGAAGTGAAGTGAGTGAGTTGTGAGAAGCAATGTTTCGTGTTCTGGGGTCCCTTCTTTCCAAAAAATCTACTAGTTTGTTGAATTCATTGTACTCTGTGGAGTAGGTAGAATTAGCCTGTAGTATCCCTTAAAACACCAGGTATTTCAGCTATTCATTTGTATCTCTCTTCTTATCCTGTGTTTTCAACTACCTTTATCACAGCAAAAAGGAAAGGTTACTTATTTCATCAGATCATAGGATTGCTTGACTTATGTCAGTGTTTTGTGAGCTGGTTTGCCCTAATTCCTTGACAAATGGGGTGGGGGACCCATGGGCCCATGTCCTGGGAAGGGGGAAAAGGGAAAGGGTAGGGAGGTGGGCCTGAAAACAAAACAGCTGCAGTGATCTGAGGAGGAGAACTGGTTTACTAAATAAGACATCAGAATACAAAATAACACAATATAATACAGTATAATTGAAATTTAAACTAGTAAATCAAAGAGTGTCCAAAAACCCAAGGCCTCATGCTAAAAGCTATAGGCAAGACAGCTAGGGAATCTCCACTGCTGAGATGAACAGCAAAATAGGAGGTCTCCAGTACTTGTGTGCAGTTTTATCTTTCCATCTGGATGGAAAATGGGGATTCAGTGTGCTCTGGGGTATGTAGTTCTTTTCTTCAGAAAACCAGGTACCTGGAAATTTGGCAGTCTGTGGACTTCAAACATTAACTTTATAACTCCCAGTGCTTCACATGGTTTTAGGACATGGAATACTGATGTCATGGTTTTATGATTTTTGTTAAATTGGAAATTACCTTTAAAAGTCTTCAGGTCCAGCCTTTTCCCCTACAGTGAACAGGGACATCTACAGTTAAATTGGATTGCTCAGAGCCTGGACTAGCCTGACCTTCCATGTCTCCAGAGATAGATAATCCACCACCTCTCTGGGCATCCTGTTCTAGTACCTCACCACCATTATCATTAAAAAAAAAAAAAGTTCTTGATACCCAATCTAAATCTCCCTTCTTTTGATATAAACCCATTTCCCCGTGTCATATCACAACAGACCCTGCTAAAGAGTCTGTTCCCTTCTACCCCTCTTTAAGTACTGAAATGCTGCTACCAGATTTCCACAAAGCTTTCTCTTCTCTGAGCAGAACTATCTCAGCATGTTCCTGTAGGGGAGGTGTCCTGTCCCTTGAATTATTTTGGTGGCCTTCCTCTGGATACACTCCAGCAGATCCATGCATCTCCTGTACTGAGTACTTCACATCTGGGTGCTGTATTCCAGGTGAGGACTCACTAGTGGGGAGTGGAGGGGTGGGATTACCTCCTTCAACCTGCTAGCAACTTTTCTTTAGTGGCAGCTCAGAATACAGTTGGCTTTCTGGGCTGTGAGGGCATGTTGCTGGCTCATGTCCAGCTTGACATCCACCAGTACCAAGTCCTTTGTGATAAGGCTGTGCTCTATCCTAATGTCTCCACTATTTGGCATAGTGGGGGCTTCCACTACCCAGGTGCAAGACTGTGCACTTGGCTTTGTTGAACCTCATGAGGTTCTCCTGGGCCCACTACTTGAGCTTGTCTAGATTCCTCTGGTTGGCATCCCTTCCCTTGTGCTTGATGTTACCTGCAAATTTGTTGAGAGTGCACTGATCCCACTGGTAATGTCATTAATGAAGATGTTAAAGAGCTCAGCACTGATCCCTGAGGGACACCAGTTGTCACTAATCTCTCTACAGGCACTGAACCGTTACTCACCACCCTCTGGGTATGATCTCTCAACCAGTTCCTTGTCCAGTGAACACTCCACCCATCAAATGTCTCATTCCAATTTGAAGGACGTTATGGGGGACTATGTTAAAGGCCTTAACTGAAGTGTGGATTGATGACATCAGTGGCTCTTCCTTTGTAACTGATTCAGTGGACACCATCATAAAAAGCCACAAGATTGGTCAAGCAGGACCTGTCCTTGTTGAAGCCATACTGATTACCTCCCTCATTTCCATGTGCATTATCATAGCTTCCAGGATTGTCTGTACCACTATCTTGACAGAGAAATGAGGCTAACAGGGAGTAGTTCCCTGAGTCATCCTCTCTATTCTTCTTGAATGTGATATTGCTTTTTTTTTTTCCAGTCTCTAGGGACTTCTACTTGTTCAAGCTCTCGAATGGCAGTGTTCAATTTAGACTCTTCAGTTTAAAATTGTTTTATCCTCATTGCCAGATGTCACAAATAGAAATGCTGTGAGAAATACCATTGTAGATCATAAAGATACAGGCTGCTTTTTTTTTGAAGACTGCTGGATTCTGTGCTCCTAAGCAATCAGTAAACTCCCCAGGAGTCAAGGTGGAATAGACATATAATACATGTTTTATTTTTGCACTCTCATTTTAGGAAAAAAAATTCAATAGAAACTCAACTGCTCCTGTGATGTATGAAGATGCATTCATACCATCATTTGTCGTTCCATGAGCAGCTTTCATTGTGCTCTTCAGCATATTTATCAGTGACATAGAGTGGAGTTCAGTGCACCCATGGAAAGTTTGCTGATGACACCAAGCTGAGTGGTGCATGGCACAATAGAGAGAAATGATGCCATCCAGAGGCACATGGACAAACTTGAAAAGTGAACCACTGAGAATGTAATGAAGTTGAACAGCATTGTTGCGCTTGGGTTGGGGCGATCCAGGTATGTATACAGACTGGGAGAAGAACTCACTGAGAGCAGCCATGTTGAGAAGAGCCTGGGGATCTCAGTGGATGAGAAGCTGGACATGAGCCATCAATGTGTGTGTGCTTGCAGCCCAGAAAGCCAACAGTATCTTGGGCTGCATCAAAAGAAGAGTGGTTGGTGGGGAGAGGGAGGGAATTGTCCCCTCTATTCTGTCCTTTTTATATCCCTTCCGGACTACTGTGTCTGGGCCTGGGGTTCCTAGAATGAGAAAGAGTTGGAACAGGTCTAGAGGAAGGCAATGAAGGTGATGAAAGGTCTGGAGTATCTGCCTTATGATGAAAGGTTGAGGGAGTTGGGCTTCTTTCTCTTGAATAAGAGGAAGGTTCCAGTGGGAGCCTCCAGCATTACCAGCATTAACATGACTCCAAAACAGTCTTCCCATATCAGTCTGTTGTGACTGTTGGAACATGAGGCATTCCTTGAACTGATACAGCTGACTCTCAATTTTGCAGTGATGAATTTTTTTATGTTAGTATATATTAAATGATCTGTGAATATGCATGAGGAAGCAGTCAGGAAGAAGGTTAAGAAAAATAGTTACACATCACTATGATGAATTTGTGCAATTTCTTTCTCTTGACATTGTGGTAGGAGGCTCAGTACTATGCATTCTGAAATTCTAGTATTACTGTGTATTAGTGTAGTAATTCAAAATTTAAATAGATTCTGTTAATGCTATTTCTAATGTTACGGTAATTCACAGGCCTCTGAAATTTTTCTGCTACCTAGTGCTGTTTCTTTCTCCTGAAGCTGCCATTTCTGCTTTCTGATGATAAATGTTTGATGCAGCAAAGCTTTCTGCATTTCTTCTGTATCTGGGCATGCATATACATGCTTGCACAGTTCTTATTCTTTTTCATTAAGATGAAGAGCTCCTTACTAGTACCCAAGATAGAAGCAATTTTCTTTGACGGGAGTTCTTTAAATTCTTAAAGTGGAATTGAAGAAATCAAACCAAACAAGCCAAGTAAATACTTCTTAAATGTCATTTGCTTTGCTAGAAAAGCTTCTCTTAGAATGAAAACAGAATTCTTGTTTCTTGTGTAAGCAGAAAGTTCATCTTAAGTTGTTCATGTTGCTATGTATTAACTATCAGATACTGGCTTCTTTCTGCAGGATTTCTGAGAGCTTTGAAAGGGTTCTATGTGTCTCCAAGGAGCATCTGAAACAGCTTCTGAGTCAGTACTCAAACATCTTTCATCCTACTCTGGCCACAGCTAATCACCAAATCCAAGTTATTGTTATTTTTCATGATGTCATGCCAAGGAGTAGGGGGAGAAAATAGATGGCCCTGAAAGTAATGCACCATATATTTCTATGGGAACTACAGCAGTTACAAGGAGTACAGTGATACTACTTGATAGAGCAAATTTTCAGCGACAAAATGCTATTTTTCGGCAGTCACCACTATTAACTATGCACTTTTGCAGTGCCTTTGCTTCATGTGTGCTTCCATGTCCAATGCCATTGTGTCAGACTGCCCCTCTGCTGCCAGCTGTCAGAGAGCAACAAAATATGCTGGAACGTTGGTGGGAAGGTTCATAATCTATTGCTGTACCACCAATGTTTGCCTATGATGTAATGGACCAACACGATAAATTAGGAAGTATTACTTCCAGAGACACCCTCATACATACATGTATTCTGTAGGTCCTCTGGGATGTGGTTTATGAGGAAATAAGCAGTTAAAATGATCAGTTTGAAAAGAACTGCTGAAGGATGATGTTATTTGGAAATGAAGTTAATTGACAAGTCATACTAGAAATGCAGTGTCACTGAAGTGTTTGTAGGTAATGGAAGATAATATAATACAATATAATCAGGATTGAAGCTAATAAATCAACTAAATGTGTCTGAAACCTTGGTTCTTATTCTAATGCTGAGGGCTAGATGGCTAGGGAACTCACACTGCTGAGGTGAGCAGTGGAAGAAGGGGGTGTCTTGTGAATTACAGCAGTTCTGTCTTTCACTCTAAACAGAAGTGGAACATTGAATTCTTCTGGGGTTTGTAGTTCTTCTGAGAAGGTACCCAGAAATACTGACGATCTGCAGAACTGGAGAATGAACTATTTAACTCCTTACGTGATATGATGTGAAATACTGATAACAGAAATCATAAAACTGTGACAGCCATGGTCTCCATTAGGACAGTGATCACAAGACAAAGCAGTGGTGTAATGAGAAAATGCACTTGGTAGCCCTTAGGTCCTAAGACTAAAGGAAGTCACTTACAATTCTTACTGTTTTATTTTAAATCCAGGGCTTAAGAATAATATGAAATTGTCTGTACAGAACTTAAAAAAAAAAAAAAAGTGAGGAGAATTGAAAAGATATAGTTCAGTTTGTTACAGTTGCAAATCATCACCTTATTTATAGAATCATAGAATTGCTCAGGTTGGAAAAGACATCAAGATCATGAAGTTCAAACACAACTTAAACATGCTACCTTAACAACCCTCTGCTAAATTATGCCTCTGAGCACCACATCCAAATGGATGTTAAATGCACTCAGGGATGGTGACTCAACCACCTCCCTGGGAAGCCTGTTCCAGTGCTTAACAACCCTTTCTGTAAAGAAATTTTTCCTGATACCCAACCTAAACCTCCTCTGGTGCAACATAAGTTGTTTCCTTCTCTCCTGTCACCAACCCTACTCTCACTGCAGTCAATATTATGATGAAATCTCTGCTTAGTTATCATTGATGGAGTGTTTTAAATTTTTATTATTCTTTCTCTATCTGTTTTCCTGTGCGTTGGTGGGATGGGGTGTTATCTACCAGGGTAGTGCCCTGCATGTTTAGTTTGTATCTAAATGAAAAGAAACTAGTGTAATTAATATAGCAACATTGTGATGGTTTAATTCAGGTCACGTGTTGTGACTGCGGGGGGGAAAAAGAAGGAACACGTAAGTTGACCCAGTTTAATATACTTCAGGGATTTTTAATGCCTGAGAATTCTATACCATAATGTTCCGTCCATGTGATCAGAACAGTTATTTCTTAAATGTCAGGTCTTTATGCAGTTGTCTTGCAGGGAGAACAATCTGAATGTTACAGTTTTTTGTTATGGACTCCTAAGGCTTTAAGATGTAAAGGATATATTGTGGTCTCTTAAGAGTTCTGCTCTGTTTTTACTTTCATTAAATGAGTTGTGTGTTCACAGATATGCTGAACTTTTTTTTTCCCCAAGTTAAAAAAATTCGTGATGAAATCAGCAAAAGGCTCATGTGGCTTTTACAGAGCCATGATAAATCATTCTTTTGGATACTTTCTCAGCAAAAAGCCAAGTCCCTTCAGAAGATTTGATTTTAGTGGCAGAAATATGTTCTTCGAATTTAATATCCTGAAATGCAATTTTGTCTGTCAAGCAAATGTTAAAGGAAATAGAAGTTGTATTCAGTCTAGACTCAACTTTGACAGTAGTTTAATAATAAATCTTACAGATGAGTTTCACTTTTTCACTCTAGCTAACGCTGATGTGAAATTCAAAAAGTATATCCATTGCTTTTTTTTTAGTTTGTATTGCTATAGGACTTCAACTGTAATGATATTCTGAAAATATATAGAACATATTTTACATTCATTTTATGTTTCTGCAGGGAACTGGCATCTTGGAAAGCATCTATGTAAGACAGATGACAGTTTTTACTTGTATTTTAGATTTTAAGTTCAGATTTTCAGTAGGATGTTATTTCAGTTTGAGATACCTTGTGACTAGAGATGTCCAAAGGACAGAAGATTTTTGCAAGACCTCTCTGGGTAGTTAAGATGTTGAATTTAATTAAATGAAAATGTGTCTGTACTGAATCATATATACTGTTTCATTGCAAATGTTATGACTGGGCACAGATCTGTCTGTTCTAGGAGGCAAGCGACTGGAATGTTCAGTATACTGGACAGTATAATCTAAACAAACAGATTGTTCTCATAAAGTTAAGGTGATTCTACTTTGGACTGAGAATTATTTGGTAGTATTGTAACCCTTTTTCTTTATTCCTTTGGAAGCTAAATGCTTGCATGATGATTAAGACCCTTAGAATCATTGATTATTTTCAGTTTGGAGGTAAGAAATTTGAGGTAAATTTATCATTTCAGCATGTGGTAGAGTTTCTGAGCATTTAGGTTTTTTGTTTTAATTAAAAAATGCACAGTTCCATGACTTGGGTATCTAGTGATTTTATTTATTTTTTTTTTACTGGCTATGCTGATTGAAAATGCACACTAATTAGATATGTTGACTCTAGCATGGTGAATGTAATAGGAAAATGTGACCCTTCATTTTATTTGGAAAGAGGGAAGCTATGGAACTACATACTGCAGAAAATCTTAAAATTTTGCTACTATGGTAGTTTGAGTTTGTTGGGACTAATAAATTGGTTAGGGTTTGTGATCTGGCAGTTCTGCAGGCACCCCATGGATTCCTGGAAACCTGCTAAATATATTTCTTTAGGCAGGTAATTATTTTTTCAGAGGTATGTAATCCTGCTTTGTGATACTAAAAGGGAAATAATATATTCATCATGCAAAAGCTATTGGTATTAAAAAAATAAATAAATACCTGGCAATCTTCTTGAGCAAGAAGGCCAAACCAGAGGATCTCTGATGGTCTCTTCCAATCTCAAGCGCTCTAATTCTAAGGAAAAATCTTGACTGGCAGTTATTTCTGGTCTCATGAAGGATTTTGTTATGTATATAGTAGTGAGATGTCAAGATGGTCCTTGGCTGTTAAAGTTTTAACTTGTATTCTGCTTTATTAATCATTCAAGTTGTAATCTGAAAGTATATAACCAGTATATTGGCCATCTGCAGAGGAAGACATGAAAGTTATTTCTTAATTTTCTTCTCAGCTCACTGACCTTTATTAAGAGAATTGCAGTAATAAAGGTTTCTTATAGAAGAATAAACATTTCTGACCAGTTATCTAGACAAATCAGAGAAAAGATGGAGATTGCTTTCATAATCAGTTTTCAGGCTTGCAAAATTAAACACTGTTGCCTCCGTGTATTCTCAGATGATGTGGGGGGAAGGGAATAATTTAAGCTAGAGTGAATAATTGCAGAGGCCAGCAATAGGATTTATTATAGTTGTTTTGATTTCATAATGAGTAGTGCTTTCTAGTATAATGAAGACTGCTGCATGCAGACTAAAAGCTTTAATGCTTCTATGTATATTTCATATTCTTGTAGACTACTAAACATACAAAAGTCTTATACTGTCAAAAAGTAGAGTCTAGAAGCTGTTTGTTTTTGTTGGACTTTAAAGTATTATGAAGTGTTACATGTTTTTGTTCTGTTGTACAGATGAAATTGAGAGTGGTGGAAAGGGGAGAAGGAAAAAATGAAGGGTAGATATTGATGCATTTGATAAAATCAGAAGGTGCTCTTAATGGCTTATACTGTTCATAAAAGCTGTAGATTTCATAGGTGGTAAAAGAAAAAGAATGGGGAAGTGGGCAAAGGAAAAGCTGATGCCTAATGATTAATTTTGTTATTCAGTTAATTCTTGTTTCCCCTCCCTTAAAATTTAGGGAGAGACATATACAATTCTGCACACATAGCAAGTCTTTTTGTGACTAGAAAAGAATCAGCAACAAGTACACTTGTTCTTGAAATTTTAGTCTACCTGTCTTAATTAAACTCCAGTGGATTTCTCATATTAATCTTGATCTATTCATATTCACAGTTCCTTATTATTTAGGTGATTAATTCTGCTCCAAGATAACATAATAATAACAAGAAAATTTAAAGTACAGTGGTTTATATTTAGTAGATCATAGGTTTAATTCATTTAGCAGGAAGTTTTAAATTATTAGCTCTTTCAACTCTGAATTTTTTTACTCTATTAATGGCATCAGCATGCATACATATGTAGTCCAAGTACGTGGATTGTGTGTCTGCATAACCAATTAAGAGCAAGTGGGAAGAATAACTGCATGCCTCAGTACAGGTTAGGGGATGACCTGCTGGAGAGAAGCTCTGCAGAGAAGGACCTGGGTGTTCCGATGGACAACGGGTTGGCCATGAGACAGCAGGGTATCTATATGACCTAGAAAGCCACTGGTATCCTGGGTTGCGTTAAAAAGTGTTGCCAGAACATCAAGTGAGGTGATCTCTCCTACTCTCCCCTGGTGAGGCAATATTTAGACTGCTTTGTATAGTTCTGGGCTCTCCAGGTCGAGAAAGACAGGTATCTCCTGAAATGAGTTCTGTGGAAGAGCCTCAAAGATGGTAAAGGGCCTGGGGCATCTCCTATACTTGAAAAGGCTGCATAACCTGGTTTTGTGCAGCCTGGGGAAAAGATGACTGAGAGAGGATCTGATAAAAGTTTATAAATATCTGAAGGGAAGTGGGAGGCAAATGGATGACACCAGGATCTTCTTGGTGGTGTGTAGCTATAGGACAAGGAGCAGTGGCTGAAAACTTGAATGTTGGGGGGTTTCATACAAACATACTCAAGAACTTTACAGTAAGTTTGATGGGGCACTGGAGCAGGTTCCTCAGAGAGGCTGTGGAATCTCCTTCTATGAGTATATTCAAGACCCTCTTGACACATGTGTGTATGACCTTTTGTAGGGTACCTACTTTAATAGGATTGTTGGACTCGGTGATCTCCTGAGGTCTCTTACAATCCCTGAAATTCTGTGATTGTTATACTTCTGAAATTATAAAGCTCTTGCTGGTTAAGACGTACCTAATGACACTAACGTGATTATAGTTTTAAACTGAACTTCTTTCTAATTCTCTTAAAAGCGATGATGGAATCAGTCATAATGCAGTGATGTACAATCCTCAGTAGAATTATGTATACTGAGCTGGTGTGCCCTAAAAGTATGTAATAGAAAAAAAGAAGGCTAGTTCTTTGAGAATGAAGATTGTGTAACGAGAGTGGTAAAGAGAGTATAATCTTCATTATTCTTCTTCTTGCCCTGCTTCAAATTGCTTACAGACAGTAAGCCCAAAGTAAGTAAACCTGAAGAGTATTGATGTTCAGAAATCTTTGGTTCAATTTGAAGAACACAAGCAAAATTACAAGCCACTGTCCTTCAAATTGTGAAGAGCACATTTGTAAACAGCAGTGTATTTGATTCACAGAAAGAGAAGAATCTTAGACTTCAATGGCTTTTTTTTGTGCAGAGGGTAAAAATAAGTAAAAAAGATGAGTTGGTTAATGACAAATAATTGCATTATTCTCATTTACAGTGTACTGTTTTAGTTTGTGGGGAAGTAAATTAACGTGTTTAGATGAGTAGAGCTGTATATTGTTTTAGATACCTAGTAGGTGGTTGTGAATTTACATCTTCTAACACGAAATATAAAATAGGGACAGTAAGTCCTAACTTACTGGAGATAGGTGTTAAGTTTTGATAGGTTTATGGAAGAGACTATTTTTCAGTAAGAAAATATAAGCCTTAGAAAGAAAAAGCAAATGTTAGTATTTTCCAATTTGCACTAAAAATCTGACTCATTAAAAATCAAAACTTGTTTGTGAAGCCTTCCAATGCGATGATGTTTTGCATTATCCTTGAATAGTAACTTCCTTTGTCTCTGGCTTGGGTTGGAAGGAACCTTGACATCATCTAGTTCAAAGCTGTGGACAGGATTTTCAAGCAGGCATTAGGTCTGATTGCTCGGGGCCCCATTCAGCCTTTGGCAGCTATAATATTAACAGGATGAAGAACTGAAGAGAAGTTATTGAAAAGCTCAACACTTCATCAAATCTTATCAGTTTAGAAGAGTGCTAAAGCTTAGAATTAATCTGTCTGCAGCCCCTCCAGAAGCTTACCTACTCACAAACTATTTTCCACTGTAATTCCCACTCAGGTTGAATTAAATTACAAAATAGAGCAAAACAAAAGCCTGTCATCTTACAGACCGGCTGTATTGTTTTAGTTTCTCTTAATCATTTATACTACTTTGCAGACATCCTACAAAAGTCTAAATTAAATTATCCAAATAAAAACTAGCTGATCTGATTAATCTGCTGATTAGTGTCAGTTTAGTGAATTTCTGAGGGTTCTGTGTTCACTGTTTTGCCTTGTAATGATCCTACACAGCTGTTTGCTTATTCTCCCTTGATTGGATAGGGATGAGAATCTCAAAGGTGAAACTGAGAACCTGTGGGTTGAGAAAATGTTTTAGTAGCTGAAGCAGAAGCTATGCATGTAAGTGAAGCAAAACAAGGAATTCATTCACTGTATCCTTTTGGCAGGCAGATGTTCATTTCTAGGTCAGCAGGGCTTATTTGTAATAGTTACTTGGGAAGATTAATAATTCTGCATGTTCTCCCCTTCCTCCTCATTTCTCCTAGCTTTTATTGCTTAGCATGGCATCATACGGTGTGGAGTAATTCTTAGGTCACTTTGGGTCAGCTGTTGTGGCTGTGTCCCCTCACAGCTTCTTGTGCACCCCCAATTTCCTTGCTGGCAGGGCAGTGTGAGAAGCAGAAAAGGCCTTAATGCTGTGTAAGCACTGCTCAGCTTAAAACATCAGTGTGCTAGCAGCACTGTTTTGATTACAAGTCCAAAACACATCACTGTATGGACTGCTGTAAAGAAAAACTCTATCCCAACCATAAAATCACGACTGAAATTCTATCAGGAATTGTGAGTGGTGATGTTATATTTCCCCTTTTCTTAAAATGCAAGCTAATAGTTTGATTTCTTAAAACCATCACCTTGATCTTTGCATTCTAGAAGGCTGTTGTCAGCTGATTGGACTTCAGGTATCAATCAGAGCTGTCACAGTTGCCTGCTTCTTTGTTGCCCAACCTGCCCTTTCAAAATGGAAGGCTTGTACCCTTCAGTATTTTCAGACCAGCTAAGTCTAAATATAAAAGGTATCAGCACTGTGTTTTCTAGTTATGTTAAAGAAAATAAATTGAAAAAAAAGAATGGCAATATAAAACTAACTGCAATAAAGCTGATCTGAGAGTTTAGTTGTGTAAGGAAGAAAAAAGCTGTTTTCTTTGCCTGTTCATAGAAATTCGGGAACTACAATAATAATAAACAGTGCTGATGCTACTCCATGTTTCATGGAATTATGCTAATTTTTGTACTTGCTGTGTATTATATTATCTGTGTCAAAATAACCATTTTCCTAAATATGCATGTGAATGGAAATGACCGTGTGAATCTTCTGAAGGGGTGAAGAGAATGAATTTCTTGAGTTTGTGGTAGGGCATAGGACTGGAGAATGTGTGAGAATGCAGAGCTTTGATCTAGATCTGTCCTTTAGTGCAGCCTCAGATGCCTTGCATAGTTAGAGAGTTACAGTAGAAAATGAAACATATTGAGCCTGTGCTATTAAGGAAATAAAGATCGTTTTATTCTCCAAGATATCTCTGTATTATCAGATGATGAATCAGTTAATTTGGGTTTTGAATGTGGAATTAACAGCATAGCATTTGCTTTAAAACTGATATAGTTAGCTAGTACACTGAAAATACTGAGAGCATTTGTACTGTATGAACTTGGACTTAAACACTGATCAGCATCTTACTTGAAATCTATTAATGTACAATATTGTACAAGATGTACTTAATACATCTTCTAGTCTAATTAATTAAAGGTTAGAACATTTTTCTTTTCGATTTAGATAATCAGTCAAGAAAATCAATTTTTTCATAAACATTGCAAATCTTGAATGTAGTTTCACTTTGTACGTTGTTAGCTTCCAATAAAACGTTAGTGGTTTTCTATCTGACTGACAGTAAATTTACAGAAAATCAAGATAAAAGGTCACTTAGGACAGGAATAAGCATATATTTACTGAGCTTCATATTTGTTTAGAGGATTTCTGTTCTAAAGATGGAAGCAGGAGTGGGGCCGGCCTATAATGAGAATAAATGTTTTTTGTGTTACAAATTTAAATGGAATGATCTAGTACTAAGGCAAATGATTTACTTTTTTTTTTTTTTTTTTTTTTTGCTATTCTTCAACTTGCAACTTTTGTCATCATTTGTTGCTTTTGTGAGTTTCTTTGTTTTAAATGAATATCACTTTCTGTGGTTCACCTATATCTTCTGGTTATTTTGGAGGGGAAAAATGTGAAGGGCTGCTCTTTGATAACAGAACACTTATGCAGAGGAAAAATGGTATTAAAGAATAATCAGGGCTTCTACTTAAGCTCGGGGCAATGTAGAAGAGGTTGTGTACCTCCCTTGTTCTTTTGGAGCTGAGAAAATTGATCTTCCAGACTGATAGCTAAAATATTATCAATAGCACTTGTTTTAGCCCTTAATACATAAACTGTTTCAAAGATTAGCCACTGCCAGAAAGGTTAGTACTTGGTATTTCCAGAGACCTAGACATGCTTAAGCAGTGGGTCTTCAAGAACCTCATGAGATTCAACAAAGCCAAGCCCAAGATCCTAGGCCTGGGTTGTGGCAACTCCCACTATCAGTTCAAGATGGATGTGTGCTGGTGAGGTCTCAGCTGGAGTAGTGTCTCCAGATGAGGAGTCCTCAGAGAGAGACAGACTCCATCTCAAATGCTTCTATGTTTCTAAACAATTTCGGTGGTTAAAAAGTGCAGATGATCCCAAGAGTTCCAAGGAATGCTCTCTTACTCTGTCACATATTGCAGAGCTTCGGGGAACACTTACTGAATGTTCCAAAAGAAAACAAAGACTGAAAAAGCAAGTAATTGCTCCTATAGTGTGTCCATATTGCTGTTTTTTTTTTTAACTGTTTTGGGAGGAGGATGACTATCACAAGTGTGATGATCTGACTGCTGGTGCTTCCTGACTTTTGTATTGCTAATTGGTCTGCAATTGTGACAGATTTTCAAGTTTACAGGCTGTCAGAGTAGGAAGATACCCCTACTCTGTGCGGTGCCTCCAATCTTAACAGTTTCTGCTTCCATTTTTGAGATCCTTTTCAGTATTAGGGTTGTTTTTTTGTTTTGCTTTTGGTCTGTTTCCTAGTTCTTGCACTACAGTAGTGTTTAAAAGCTCATAACTTATTTGTTTTTCTACTTTCTTCCAAAGTGTTTTTTATTGCTGTAATGACTTATGTGTGAATGCTATGGAACTGTTAATTATTGGCATTAGAAAGAGGCATTTGGACAATGATTTACCTCTGATTTAGCCCTCAGGAAGCCAGGCAGTTGTACTCTATCATCTTTGGAAGTCCCTTCCAACTGACCTATTCATTGTTCTAAACATCTGTCATAATTGGTTGTGTGGTATTAAACTTTTCAGTTGGCCATTTCATCTGTTTAAGGCAGAATGTGTCAATTTTAACTTGCATGCAAGTTGGATACAACTGAAGCTGATCTAGTAAACTTGCTGTGTTTATCTTCTGTATGCAATGGTTTCTAGGGTATAATAGCAAATAAAAGATGTGGGAAAGTGATGTAAATACAGATGATGTTGTGAAAGATGTTTATATATCTTAAA
The DNA here is from genome assembly GCF_038088225.1 of Cyrtonyx montezumae. Classification (NCBI taxonomy): domain Eukaryota; kingdom Metazoa; phylum Chordata; class Aves; order Galliformes; family Odontophoridae; genus Cyrtonyx; species Cyrtonyx montezumae. Next base: position 64,039,267 of record NW_027072034.1, on the reverse strand, counting down.
TCTTTTAATGAAGAATGAATGTGAAATACATATCTTCTGTGTATTCTTGTAAGAATGTTGGAAGCACATATTGAATGTGATTTTTTATTAATACTTTCCATGTAAAATTAAGACTAAGTACGTATAGCTCAGGTAGGATTTTTCTATAAACTCTACACATAACATTTTGTAAGCCAGCTAGATGTGTGGAACTATATTGTTTCTTTTCTTAAACTGTCTTCCAAAACAAATGTTTTGAAGCCTTTTCTAGCTATTAATTAATATTCATATCTATATATAATGTTACAATAAAATAGATTCAAATTTACCAGTTATATGCATGATACATGCACAAACTGAATTCTTCATCCTTAAAATAGAAACTTTGATATAAAAGATAAAGTTCAAGGTTCACTGCTTTTTAATTTGTTATGGAAATTATTGCAACTGCAGGTATGTAACTCAAGCGTTATATGATTTGATAAAATACATTTTTAATATTTTGGTATTGCATCGGAAGTTATTCTACTACACAAAACTTTTGATAACTGATTAGGGTATTTTATATGAACGTGGGACCCTCTCATAGAATCACAGAATGGCTTAGGTTGGAAGGAGTCATAAATCTAGTCCCTACCACTTGTTGTGGGTAGGATTGCAGTTTCCTAAATCACGTTGCTCAAAGGCCCATCTAGTCTGGATTTGAACACCTACTGGGATGGGGCATCCGTAACTTCACTAGAAAACCTGTCCAGTGCTTGCTACCCTCTGAGTAAATTTCTTCCTTACATCTAATATAAATCTTCCTTAATTTACCAGAACTTCACAGGTCATTTTCCACAGGGCTGCTGTCAGGAAACTTTCCTCCCAGTCTGTACTATAGGTGTGGGAGCACCTTGCCCTTGTTGAAACTGATCAAGTTCACATGGACCCACTACTCAAACTTGTCCAGATGCTTTCAGATGGCATCCCTTACTTGTATTATATCAGCTGGTAGCATCAGCAAACTTGCTGTGTGTGCAGTTATCTTGCTGTCTGTGTTGCTGCCAAAGCTGTTAAAGAGCACTGGTCCTGAAATGGATCTATGAGATACTCAATTTGTCACAGTCTTCTGCTTGGACATGAAGCCTTTGACCACAGTTCTCCAGGCAGTTCCTTACCCCTGAATAGTCTACCCTTGAAATCCATCTGTCTCAAATTAAGAAATAAGGATGTTGTATGGGATCATATGAAACATGCTTTCCTGGTTTTGCTCTAAGAAAGGTGTCCTTAAAGAGTTGCCCTCTCTGCTCTGTTCCTTTGTCTCTAATGACAGTTTTGCAGAGGCTCTCCTCTGGTAGTTCTTCTAAACAGGCTGAAGTTTGCCCTTCAGAAGTTTGGAATCTTGTCATCTTTGTTTTTTTTTTTTTGTCTCAATCACCAACTCAACCAGGGCATGGGCAGTGCATCCCTGACTGCCTCCCAGTTGTAATGTCTTTAATGAGCTGGTCTGCATTGGTGAGCAGGTCCAGTAATGTTTTCTCCTCTGGTTCAGCTCTGGAGAGAAGAACCTGGGGGTCCCAGTGGACAACAGGTGGCCCATGAGCCAGCATTGTGCACCTGGTAGCCAGGAAGTCCAATGGATTCTGGGGTGTATTAAAAGGAGTGTGGCCAGGAGGTCAAGGGAGGTTATCTTCCCCCTCTAATTTCTCCTGATCAGGCCTGACCTGCAGTACTGCATCTGATTTTGGGCTCTGCAGTACAGACAAGACAGAGATCTCCTGGGAAGAGACCATTGGAGGGCTATGAAGATAATAAAGGGCCTGGAGCATCTCCCCTGTGAGGAAAGGCGGAGCACACTGGTCTTTTGAGCCTTGAGAAAAGACTGTGAGGGAATCTTGTTAGTGTTTATAAATGCCTTAAGTGGGGGAGACAAAGGGACATGACCAACCTCTTTTTAGTGGTCTGTTGGGACAGGATAAAGGGGAAGTGTCTGTAAACTGGAGTGTAGGAAGTTCTGCACCAGTATGTGAAGGAACTTTTTCATGGTGAGGGTGATGGAGAACTGGAGCAGTGTGGTTCTGGAGTCTCCTTTTCTGGAGATATTAAAGACCTGTGTGGGTACCTGCAACCTGGTCTATGGGTCCTGCTTTGGCCAAGGGATTGGACTTGTTGACCTCCAGAGGTCCCTTTCAACCCTACTAGTCTGTGGTGATTCTGTGATACATCCAAGGTTTTGATTAAAAAAAAAGCATAAAAAATACTTTCTAACTTTAATATTAAAGCTCTAATTCTGAAAAGGATTTTTTTGTTGATAAAGAGTGGTTATTACAGTTTTTTAATGTTAGAGTAGTGTTGTGGAATGTGATAGTGTTACTGATTAGAGGTCCCTGTCAATTGACTGAGTTAAAATGTGGGCCCTCTCTATAAGTTGAACTGAGCCAAAGTATAGCAGTCAGTTGTTTCTTTTTTTTTTTTTTTCAGCTTGTTCACTGGTTCTTTTCTCTTTAGACTGTCCAGATGAGAGTACTCTTTCTACTTCTGTTTTGTCAGGAAAGAAGGCTAAGGAAGGGCAAAGAAGTCTAACTTATTCTTTGAGGATAAGTTTTTAAAAAGTTACATCTCTTATGTGAGAGTGGAACTTAATTCCACTCTTAATCATGCAGGCACTTCCTGGAATGGCCACTGAAAAGAGCTGGAGCTGTTTGTTCTAGTTCCATGTGCATTTTTAGGACATGCTTTCTAGCTTTTTTCTTAAGAATCAGAGTCTTGGTGAACTTCATTACTGTTAGTATGTGTTGCCACAACCAGTGCATGGTGCTGTTGTGCTGTATGTGGTGTTAGGAAATTGCTTTACAATAGGTGAGGAAGCTCTCTGCTTCTTTGAATGTTACATACTTTATCTCACTTTCATTTGTTGCAAAGTGTCTGGTGTTTATTTGTTTAAGTGTGTAATTTGAGAACGTACTGTTAATGAGACACGTAGTAAGTGTAATAGACATTTGGTTAGCTGTGAAAAGGAGTAGAACAATTACCTTGATGTAAACAGCAGTGATACTCCAAGACTTTTTACTGTGATCGTTGTGTATCAGAAAAAGCAATGGGAGTTTTAATCTCAAACTGCTCTGAAAGCAGTACTCTGAAAGCAGAAATCTCTATAACTTTCTCTTCCTGTAGTTTAACTGCAGAAGACGTAAAGTGATTTTTTTTCCTTCCAATTATATTCAAACATGATTTGTGGTGTATCTCAAGAGGTTCTGGATTTTTGTAATATTATTTTGTTATTTAGGTTTATTATAATAGGCTGTATTTTGGTCCATAAAATCTGCAGTATTTGGGAAAACATTGGGAGTCCTGAACCTGATGTGCCATCCATGGCTCTGAAGTTTTCTTGTTACCCCTCCTTCCAATAGGGCTTTATATGTAAGCTTCAATATCTAATGCTGCTTGTCTGTTTTCATCCAAGAGATTTCTAATCTTTCCTAAAAATTTATAGGTTAAAATAAATGTTTCTTTAGTTCTTCATATTTCATTTTCAGTAGTAATGCAGAGGCAGTATGTTGTTGCCAGGAAAATAAAATACCTATATTTTTTCCTCAGAGAGATAAACTTTTCTAAGCTCATCTTGTTCATCTTGAAATCTTTTTGGGATAAAATGGTGCTGAAAGGTGAATAGATTTAGGATTGCCTTAGTTGTGAAATCCATTGAACTTTCTGTAACTTCCATTGCATTTTCCTTCTATTCACAGATGTATTTAGTCTATGCATTGGTACTCACATTCAGTTACTGAGACCCAGATGAGCATAATCTCAGTAACAATATTTCTGTTATCTGAATCTCATATGTTGTTATGCTTTGCTTTACTTACTTAAGTTGATGTGATTTTAAATCATATATGTTAATTAATTCATGAGTCTCTAGTTTTTCCTTAGAAGCTGTCATGATCTTGTGTTACAACCTTCTGAAATGTAAAAACTTTTTGTCTTTGACATATCAATCCATTACATCTGCCATTATTTTCTTGAAACAATCAGAACTTCACCTACTCCGCTAATTTTCAGTTAGTCTGAGTATCTTGTCCTTGTTCAGGGAGAGCAATTACTACAAAGTTTACCTCTAACCTCTGTGGATGTCTTACTCTCTTCAGTTGTCAATAATCTTAGCATCTGTTGAATCAAGTCTATAATTTTTATTCTAGATGTTTTAGTTGAGTGCTTCTGAGCTTGCAATTACTTTTAAAGCAGATAAATTCAATATGCAGACTTGCTTTGTGCTTAACAATAAAATGATGAAACATTGCCAGTTCATCAGTCCTGTGATTCTGTAATGACAGTCAGAGACTATGGTTGATGTATTTATCTTGTATCAGAAACTGAAGATCCACTGAGAATACAACACCTAAAGCTTAGAAGTTTTATTAGTTTGTGTGTGTTGCTTTTTTCAAGGAGCAGCTGCCTTTGCCATGTCCTTGTACATGCTATTGATTTCTCAAATAAATAAGTCCTGGTGATAATCAGTGAGCTGTTAAAGAGCATGTTTTGCCAAGCGTTCATTGCAGTTGACTTTTCTGTACCTCATCTTGTCTCTGTTTTCTCAATGGGAAATATCATTCTAAGACTGACACAGTATGGACAAACTCTTTGTCTCTAGGGATTCAAAGGGATTCAAAGGTCTTCAGATACACTTATCAAGGTAGAAGGATTCAGCCTGACATAGCTTTATTTTGCTGAAGTTAATTTTTGCCTATAATCTTAGTGTAATGTAAGTACTTTGTTTTGGAGATAAGTTGATATATACAAAAAACGGGAGAGGTTACTTTTTTTTTTTTACTACTCCTCAGGTGGATTCCTGAGATTTACTCTATGTAGTAGATGACAGTGGATGCTAGGAAAGCGTCTGATGTTGTTGATATCAAAAAAGCTCAGCATTTTATCATTTTACTTCACCTCATTTTTTTTTTTTAAACCATAAGCTAAAAGAATTTTCTAGGGAAGATCAGCTCTGTTATATATTATTTGGTGAACTTTTTGATTAATGAAGTACTGAGTACATTGACATAACTATTTATTGTAAGAGATGGATATTCTGAAATCCCCATGTAGCAAAAGGATGTGGATGAATTCATGTTCCAGTTTTGGGGCTTATTCTGGACTTCCTTCTCTACGTGTAAGCCTGTTTTGAGTAAGAAATGTAATGAGTTTGTGGGATGTTGAAGAACGTCACAGCTGTGTGCTGATGGTGTCATCACTTTCAGAGTACCGATATCCTGATGGAAAATGGTCATACTTGTTCAAAAGTATGCAGAACTTCATACTACTTCAGACTTGGTCAGTGGGAAAGTCAGTAACCATGTGTGGTATCTTTACTTTGTTTTTGAAGCATTGATTTAAAATTAATTTTTGTTGGACTTTGGTAAGCGTAGGAAAATATATAAGCATGCTTCAAAGGCGAGACAGTTGAGTTAATGCAGTCAGTTATTCTAAAATTCCCTCCACTCTCTCCTCAAAAAAGCCTGTCAGCAAGGTGTCAGTGTTTTGTTTGTTTGCTATCATACAATCAGTAATTGAATGGTGATCAACCCAACTACTATAATAATTTGAAACAAACATTTCTGTCATGATCACCTGTAACATAAACAGTCAACTGACCATGTCCTTCATTACTATCTTTCAATGTAATAAAAAAACTTACTCTCCAGGTAAGGGGTCTACAGCTGTCTGTAGTCAGGATCAATAGAAACACTAATTTCAATTATTTCTGTACTGATATTTCATGTTATCTACCTGTGTCTGGTTTGACACTTCAGCTACAAAGAGGTGAAAACTGTTATTGTGCCCATACTGTGCATAAATATTTTGTCAGTAGGTATAACATTGAAGGTATTAAAGGTTTGATATTTGTGTGAAATGACAGCTATCATAAGACACTTCACTTTTTCTGGTCTTCTCACTATTTAATTACTATTGATTTTAAACGCTTAAGCCAGTGTCGTGTGCTATGGGTGTCTTGTAACAAGTCTGTTAAACTTAATGTTTCCTGTAATATCTGTTAACTATGTTCACAAGCAGCCCCCAGAGAAATCAAAAGCCTGTTGTTTCTGGTTAATACACAGCACCTCTGAGAATTTGCAGGAGTTAAATAGTGAAATTTAGCATGAGAGTTTGCATAGCCTGTAGGCTGGAATGGCAAGTTCTGCAATTAATCTTTGAACCTACTATCCAAAAGTGCACAGAAGGTCCTTAAATTTTTTTGGAATGCTAAACAGTAATGCTGCAGGTATGTTGGTATTATCTCAGATATTCTGAGTCCTGTAAACCGTGGTCTCAAAATACCAAGTGACCAAATGCCCCTAACCTTTCATAAGTCCGTTATCCAAGGATTGTTAAAGATCCTGTGGGCAGTTCCTGAAACAGCGCTCACATCTCAGTCTTTGGCTTCCATATATTGTATTCCTCGATTTGGAACTTAATGATTGTTGTTATACTCAAATACCTGCAGCTGGATTCTTAACTATTTTCCTTATCTAAGGAATACTAACTCACATATAGTAATTCTAGTAAAAATTCTGTGATGTAGAATTAGGATAACTCATTAGGATAACTGTAAGGTAGTAGTTGGATTCAATAATAAAGAATAAAAATGTTGAAAGTGCATCTAATTGTACTAAAGGAATAGTAAGAATGATGTTACGAAGAATTCATATGGATTTTCTCTTTATGGTAAAAGCAATTTTAAGAAATCCCATGGAAAGGGCATTGTGAAAAAGTGTTTGGGAAAATTTCACTCATCAGTTTGTGTTTAAAAAGAATGTTGCGATTCTACCAAAACGCGTGGAAAAGATGGCCACCCTGAAGAATGCATTTGAAATATTTCCTACATCTTGAGTATGCAGTGCTTACTGTTAAGTATTTTTTTGCATGGCGCTTAATGCAGATGTGAAGTGCTCTGTGTATAATGGAGACTGACGACTTAACAAGCTGTTGAGGATTTTGCAGTTAATATCTAAAGGAAGTAAATGCTAATCACCTTTGTGGGTTTGAGTTTTTAAAAGGCACGTGTTCAATTCAGTAAAAAAGCTTCAATTATTACATGCTACTACATTTTTAATTGATCTTTCAAAAGTCTGTGATGATTTGAAGTGAAACCTGTGTGAACAAAAGTTCTATACTGCAATATGTGTAATGTGAGGTATAATGTAGGTAGGTTCTTGGTAAGTCTTTGTTCAAGTGACTGCTGTTGTATTTATTTATGTAGTTTAGTTTCTCTATCTTGTAAGCGTCAGCAGGCTCTGAATTCTGCAAACCACAGTAGTGAAAGCAGCAAACTACTAAAAAGCCATCAAGTATATAAGGAGATAAAGGATTTTCTTTTATTAATGTGCGTTGTTATAACAAGAATGAAAGGAAGAATCTGTTTTGGTACCTTTTTTGCACACAGGCTTTTATAGAATGAAATATACTCAGAAGGAATATATCTACTAATAAAAATACACAAGTTACAATTACATGTTAGTTTCAGGATGAGATTATAGCACTGAAAGAAAGCAAAGAAATACAGCTGGTACAATGGAAAATGCATATCTTTTTCTTTTTTTTTCTGTGATTTTTCTGAAAGATGAGACTTCATAGATGTAAAAATCTGGTAAGTTTGGATGAGAAGTTGCAATATTTTATCTTTACTCTTCTGATGTACTCGATCATTCTTTTTATTTTCAAGTAAAATACTTGTTTCCATGTGTAATTTAAACTTAGGATTATTAATACAGGACACACAAGTAGCCAGTTAAATATGAAAAACATACTTAAGGATTAATAATATTTTCATTACATTATTCTTTGCCACATGCTTTACTAGTCCCATTATATTAGTGGATAGGGAATGTAATATATTATTGTATGAGGAGTGGTATTTGTCACTTTCTTTTTTTTCCTATGTCTTTTTTCTTAATATACTCAAATATATTTAAGAGATGTTTTCTGTTAGAAATTTAATATAACTGCAGTGTTGTAGGTAATTTTTCTGCTACATTGAAAACAATGCAAATTCAAGTAACAAATAATGTAATTCAGAAGTAATCAATAATTAGTAATAAAAATATAATAATAATAATATAAATCATTAAACATAGCAACATGAAAATAAATACAGTGATCTCTGATGCACCAGACTATCTGAGAAGTGTTAGCTAAAATTCAGGGATCAAATTCTGCCCCAAGGTAACTAATCTCCTTCTCCTCTTCTCTAGGAATAGAATGTATGTGTAAAATTTTAGTAATGTTTGAGTGCAGGAACACTGCTAATAAACCCCACTTACAGCGTTCCAAAGGAACCATATGAAACAGCAGAAAGCATTTAAAAATTCATATTACAGTTTCCTAATCAGACTTTTCATATATTTGAAATGGAAATCCACATACTTTTCTTGTCAATTGTCAAAGTTCTCATTAAAAGAAAGATCATAAATTACACATGAAAGATGGATTTTGGCCTTTTGAGAATGAAAAGATGGCGTTGAAGTCTGCATATAAATTATGTTATTTGCATTTGCCTTTATTACAAGGACATCAAAATGATACACGTATAAAGCATACATTTACTGTTCAGAACCCTTCATTTTGTTATAATCTAAGGCATGTATCCTTCTTTGCTTTTACCTCATCCTTCCCCAATAATTTTTCATGATGTCTGCCCCTACACATTTGTTTCTTAGAGAAGTCCCTTAGAGAAGATATTTCTATCAGAGAAGAGAAAAGAAATCAGACAAGTATCTGATACTTGAGATACAGGAATTCGGAATAGCTTGGGTTAGAAGGGACAACAAAGGCAACCTAGTTTCAACTCCCCTTCCATGGGCAGAGTTGCCATTAAACTAGGTAAGGCTGCCCAGGGCCTCTTTCAACCTGACCTTGAATGCTTCCAGGGATAGAGTACCTACAGTAAGCCAGTACCTAAATTATACCTCACATTCATGTGGTGTATTCAAGAGGTCACTGATGTCAACCAGCAGTTTAAGTCTTAATTTAAAAATTAATCTGAAGTTTCAGCAATAACAATAACAAATAACAGGTTAGAGATCTTCAATCATACAAACAATGTCCAGTAACTTTATTGTTTATATATGTCTTAATCTTTAAATATTTGAGGTCATGAGAAAAAGCTTCATAATTTCCATGAGTCTTATCAGATAGCTGTTGTATTAAATATTTGAGATAAGTATCATGGATTTAGCAGTGCAGTCTCCTCCGAGCAGTTTGTCTAGGACTGTCTGCGTTCAGTCAGGTTTTGGATATCTACTGAGATGGAAACTCCACAGCAAGTGGTTGGGCAAGCACTTCTGGTGTTAAACCACTAAAAGTTAAAGAAGTTATTTCTTACGTTTAAATTTAATTTCTTTTATTTCTGTTCTTTTGTTTCTCTCCTTCTCAATTAGAAGAGTTTGGCTTTGTATTTTCTGAACCTTGCCATCAGGTTTTTATGCATATTGTAATACCCTTGAGCTTTCTGTGCTCTATGCTGAAGTATCCTGGTTTTCTCAGTGCAGATGCACAAGGCCCTAAATTATCTTTATTGTCTTTTGCTGGACTCACTTCAGTATGTCTGTTTTTTTTTTTTTTTAATACGGATCACAGTGCTGAACCAGATGTATTTCACTACAATTGAGTAGAGGGGAAGAATCATCTCCTTTTGCCTGCTGGCAACTCTGTCCAGTGCAAAAAGCTGTTCATCTTAATTTCAAAGAACACTTGTATCTGCAAGCTCTTAAAAGCTGCTTTCCAGCTGCTGGCTCACCCTCTGTCTCTTCTGGTACATGGGCTTATTCCTTCTCAAAGGCAAGACATTTCATTTCCCTTTGTTAAACATACTGAGATTCCTCTTGGACCATTTTTTACCTACAGTCTCTTAGGGTCCCTTCAAACAGTAGGAAAACCTTGTCAACCACTGCTCTGAGTTTCGTATCATGCAGGCTTGCTAAAGATTGTAGTCTGTCTTTTTGTCCAGGTGCATTATTGGCCTCAATACTGATCCTGAGATTATCCTTTTAGGATTCTGGTGGACTGTGCAATTACTTCAGACTTTTCATGTCTTTCATCACCAGGTCCTCTGTTCAACACTGAGTGAGTTCACATTGTCTATATGTTCTTCTTTCTTTTTCTGTTTTTCCTGCTCATGTTTCTGTAATCATCCTTTTTGTTGCTCTTCGTGTGCCTTGCTGGATTCTACTCCAACTGGACTTTGGCTTTCTGAACCTCATCCACATGCTGTCAGACAATGTTGCTGATTTTCTCTCAGTTTTGAGGAATCTCTTGGCCTCTCTCATTCATACGACTGTTATCCCATGGAATTCTTCCCCAGCTTTTTTTCCACATGTGAGATTAACCATTTTTTTTAGCCAGAAATTGTACAAAGCTGTTGCTTTTTGTATAAAACAAATTCATATAGTATCCTTCCATTCAGTCTTCTTTTTATATTGTATCAATGTTCCAATACATTCTGATACATACAGGTAGGTGTCTCTTGGGCCATGTTGATGAGTGCAAGTGTGTTCTAGTGCTGTCTTTTTTCCAATGAAGAATTTTCTTGCTTTTTTTTTGTAATGGATGGAGATTAAAAAAAAAAAAATTCTTATTGTACCGATAAGAAAAAGTGAAAAGAATACACATGAGAGTAAGTTCAAAGAAAAATACATTCTACAGTAATAGGTAATCAAAATGCCTGTGTTAGAAGCAATTCACTATAGCATGCATGGATATTTGTCACAGATTGAAAGTCTTCTGTTGCATGACAGGGGTCTGAGGCCTTCTTCCCCACTGCAGGAAGCCAGCAGAGAAGTGAAAAGGAGGAGAGCTTGTGGCTCAATTTAGATGGAAAGAAACTATTTTACTAAAAATAGTAAAGGAATGTGAGATAACAGAATATAAAAGGAATCAAAGGTAATAAAAGGGAAAAGATGTCTCTGAGTCATGCTGCTCAGTGGTACAAAGAAGAAAAAGAGACATCCTCTGATTCTGTGATCCTTATGTCTCTTCTCAGAAAGCATGTGGGAAGTACCAGAGCATTTTGGGAACTTCTTCTTGGCAGCTGTTCCAATTCCACCAGTGCTTTGGTTGATGTCATGATACGGAATTCTTACGAAAAACCATGACAGTATTGAACATGCATTTTTTTTTTAATTGTATAAATTACTTTTTCAGTAAGCAATACAGGCTTTGCCTCAGTATGTTATCATTAAAGAAATATTGAAGTGATGGTACTGGAAGAGAGTAGATAAGAAATTAAAACATTGCACTTGAATCTAATTAGTTACTGTTCCTGGCCCTGCATACTTTAGCCCTTCCATATGTCACTTGCTTTTTCATAAACTGCTTATTTTTTTTCATACAGTCATTGAACAGTTTTATTTTGTAGGGCTAACTGATGGCATATTTACTTCAACCATTAACAAATTATTTCTTATCTTTTTAGGTACTACAGGCTTTTGGGGCATGCTTTCGCTAATTCATGCATACTGTTCTAGCTTCTGAGTACGAAAATCTGTAATTGGATTTCTTTGCTCCTGTTCTTTCCTCTGAAAAGTGGAGAAAGCAAACTTATTTGCATACTTTGTAGATTCATGTAAGCAGAGCTTACATTTATTCCAGAGTTAACTGCATGCGTTTCAATATTGAATGCTCAAGATTCCACTTTGATTTTTTGTTTCATGACCAACAAAAATGTGTGCACGTATTTTAGGAATAAAAATGTAAGAGTCATTAAATGCAGTTGCTGTTATAAATGATGAATATATTTCCCATATTACTTAGCTTCTGGCAACTATTAATTTTGAATCTTTCAAGAGTCTATACTATTTTATCATAATAACACAGGAAACACAGAATCCTTACACAGGATAATCATTTTTAAATTTCTCCGTATGTAATCTGACCTTAAAATAACACTGTGCTTACCTATGTAAAATTGATTTGATTTCTCCTTGGCCTTTGTATTTCTATCTCTTTTCATTGTTGCTTAGAATTATAAAAAGAATTTAAGAGCTAATAAAATCTCTTTATTGGGATTCAGCTAGTTGAGGTGACACAGTGGTATAATTTCTGTATCATTGTGTGATGGATAAAAGCAAGATGCTTTTATCATGATCACTTAGTGAACTGGTTTGTTTTACTTGGAAAAGGAAGGAAAAATGCTCACCCATCTCTGAGGATCTAGGCTCGCAGGGAAAGAGCTCCAAAGGAGGGATCTCCAACAAGAGATCCTTCCTCAATGTCAGTCAGCCCTTAAATGAGGTCTAAGAAGGTTTGAGCCTTGCTGCACCCCTTCTGGTCACACAGGTGAATTGTGCTTCCAGGGCTGATGGGACCTTTCCTTCAGGTACTCAATGAGTGGTTCAGGCTGTGACTCAGCAGTCCCTGAACATAAAGATGGTATCTTCCTCAGTATGCTAGGCGGTTTACTTAGATTGAACAGATGTAACCTATTAGTCTTGGATGCGGTGGTATTTGTAACTGCTTAGCTTAGCTTTTTCTCATCTCTAATTTTTCTTTCCCCTTTTTATCTCTTAATAGCTCCAACCCAACAAATCTGCTGTTTTTAAGAGTTAGGCTCCTTCTGGCTAACTGCTAGACAACAACCTGGTAGAGTACTTTGCCTGACTGGCATTAGTTGTAGAAATAATAGATACTGCCTGTATTCATCTTGACCATTACCTTATCATGCCCATGAATGGATTGTGTAAGGAATTAAACAGTAACTTACTTAAGCTCCTGCTTGCTTCCAAGAGCAAGCCCATAACATTTAAGTGGTTAGATAAAAAAAAAAAAAAATAGATCAGAATGGGTTCTAAACTTCCTTCTAAAAAAAACCTTGGAAATATTCTGTTACTTTCAGATCTAGGTGTATACCTTGTATGTAACAAATAAAAACCTGCAGTCAAGTGCTGTTATTTGTTGGAGGAATATTAAGTTGATCATCAGATACAAAAGATGTGTGAAAAAGGTTCTGATTGAATTTACATAGTTTTTGTGTTCCCTGTTTGTGTGCCACATGTTCTGAAATAGTTAGCCTTGTTGGTTTTACATGGAGTTCTTTCAGTATACACATTCTCACATTTTTTCAGTACATTTACATGTTTTTCAGCAGAGAAGATCCTTATTTATTATTAATTGCTTGACCAATTGTATATTTTAGTGATTTCTTTTAATCTTAGAACCTCCCTTCTCTTAAGTATGTTGAAGATGTGTTTCTCTGCGTAATTTACCGATCATGAGCAAAGTGTGTTTAGAGCTGAGGCTTCTGCTCAATTCTGTTGAATAAAGCAAACTTTTTTTGACATGTCCTAAGGCTAGTCAAGATTTTATATAGTGACTGTGCTGTGATAAAAATAGCTTTTGTATTTTTTCTTTTCCATGTCTATTAAAATAATACTTTTTTGAAAACAGGCTTCTAGATTTTTTTTGAAAATGCCTTATGCATGGGTGCATTATTGAATTGTAGACTTGTATAATTTTAAAAAGCATCTTCATAAGGTTACACTTACACAGACCAAGTATGAAAACTTGACACTGGTTTAAGCTTGCAGTTTTATTCAGCTGTGCTCCTTGTGGAGCATTCAGAAAATCAGAAGAGTTCTTTGCCCTGAGACATGCAGTGTATGTTCTGTGTGCAGCATAGATTCTGACCAAAAATAATTAAGAAGTCAGAGAGGTGGTCCCAGTCCACTATCAACCTGTGTTTAATGAGTTCACATGAATTCAGTTTCAAGAATACAGGAACTCTTTCTAAACAACATAGTTTAAAAATAAAATCTATTCAGTAATGAGGTTATTAGAGTACATGAAAAGACACTGCAAGTATAACCATCTCTTTGTGGCCTTCTTCCTCATCTGTAAGCTGGAGGTGCTAATTCTTTCTTTCCATTTGATTGACTTCATTTTTTTTTTTTTTAGAATACTGAGGATTGTCTTGTGCATGCAAATACCCTGATTTTTCTGTGGCTGTAACATAACTTGCATATCTTAAAATAACAATGTTTTACTACAGGATGTCACTTAGAAAAATTGCTGTGACTTATGTATCTTCCAATGCTATCAAAATTACAGTTCTATTAGAAAAAAATGTGTTGTGGTTTAATCTCAGCAGTCAGCTAAGCCCCACTACTCTCTTTCTCTCCCTCCTTAGGGCTGGGGAAGAGAATTGGAAGAGCAACAGTTGGAAAACCTTGTGCATTGAGATAGTTTATTAAGTAAATATATGTATGTGTGATACATATATTCAAAAAAGGAGATAAAATGGAAAGTAAAACAATACAAATAAACAGCAACAACAGAAAACATCAACATAGTACAGACAAAGGTAAGAAGAAGCAAGTGTGTAAAACTCGGCTTTTTACCACTAGATAGGCAATGCCAAACCAGTCCTCAAGCAATAGCAGTCCAGGCCAACTTCCTTTGTAGTCTTATTACTGAGCACAAGGTCATGTGGTGTCAGGCATATGGGTCAGTTGAGGTCAGCTTTCCTGGCTGTGGCCCATCAGCCCACTTGTCAGCTGAGGGGACTGTGAGAAAGAGAAAGGACCTTGTCCCTTGGTAAGTGCTGCTTAGTAATAGATAAAATGTTGGTGTGCTATTATCACTGGTATTCATCTCAAGCCTGAAAGATATCACTCTATCCCAACCAAAACCCAGCACAAATTGTTAAAAAGTAAGGGGCTGCTTGAAAAGAAGAATGTCTTTTGGGGGGGGGATAGATGGTATTACACTAAAATTCACACAGAAGAAAATCAGACCACAAAATTCTCACTTAAGAAGAGCAGCATTAAATTGTCTGTTCTTGAAATACTTAATTATGAAGGATAATAGTCAAGTTCTGTTTTTTTTTTTTGTAGATATTAATTCAGGTTTTTACTTGTTAGTGTGATGAAGCAGTTTCAACTGTCAGAAACCCCTGGACATAGGAAGACAACATTATTTTCCTAGACAAGTAAAAGAAAGCAAAATATTGTTTTCACTAGAAATTTCACTGTGCATTAGTGATTGAATCATGTAGCCATTAATTTGTTTTCTTTTTTCATGATCTCTCATGCTGGATAGTGCCTTAGCCACATCTTTTTCTTTTGTGAAATTTTGTGAAATTCACTGAGTTCTAAAAAATATTTTTCTTTTTTTGTTTTTTTTTTTTGTTTTTTCCTGGCCTTGACACCATAAGCATTAGAACAAGATGCTTGTACTGGTTCTACTAATTGTGCATAAGTAGCTTTTTAAGAATTTCTTTGTATAGATTTTCAGACCAGCTTCATAACATGCCATTTTCCCTGCTCCTATGCAGGTTCTTACATGTGTTTGTAAGAGCAATTTTTTTCCAGCGCTCTAAAAAAAAGATGTCATCTAATTTGATCGGTAATTTTTTTTTTTTACTTTTGGAACAACAGAAAAGCTTTTCTTAATTGCTAACTTAACAGTACAGCTTTATCTGTACAGTGATTTTTACTGTTGAATTTTCTCTTCCAGATTTAACTTGCTTTAACTAGGCTTCCAGCCAAACAGTGCTTTTAGGCTTACGCATTTTGTATTTTCACAGGCTCCAAGGAGATGCCAGTAAGGTCTAGAAATTGTTAATCTCTTGAAAAGGACATGTAAAGTTAAAAATGCTCTAACGTTAATTTTTGAAGTATAGCATCAGGAATTTGTTTGTATGAATGTAATTAATGGGATTTTCACAGTGAAAAAGTCCTTGTGTACTCCACTGAACATGTCTTTTTGTATGTGTTTGCTGTTTGGTTTGAATATTGCTCCTTCCTATAATGCAAAAAGGAAAAAATAAAAGATTGTATGTGGTGTGTAGGTTGCAGATCCGCATTCATACTGCAGTGTCACAGGTCAATAAAACATTATGGTTGGGGGGAGCGAACAGCAAACAAAACAAACAAAAATCATGTTGGAACGGGTGGTGCCTTCACAAATTTTGTCTGCAGTATGGATGGATATTCCTATTGAAACAACACACCTTTGGCTTGTAGCTCTTGACAGTTTTTGCCAGTGGTTGTTTAGACATTCAGGGTTACTTTCAGGAGCAGCTGTTTTGCAATGATTGTCGCAGATTTGATGTCTTTCTCATAGTTCCAGAAGAGATCCTTTAAGTACTGGTGAAAAGTCAGGATCCTTCAGGAGTGTCATAAACAAAATCTACTGTGTGGTCCAGAACATACTCCATGGAATGAAATAGTTTTTAGGTGATTCTTAACCACCTTTTCCCAATTCTGTCATTTAAGTACAGGTGCTGCTGTAAAAAATAAATAAATAAATCTGTTAGGAGAGCAGATGTGGGTTGTTTTCATGTTTGTTCTCAGTCTCTGTAGAATATCTCCTAATATAAGGTGGGTGGTGGGGGGTGTTACAACAAAGAAAGAGAAGTGTTTCCCTCATAGCTGTGGCAGTGTGGAGTTTTCTATCAACCATTAATATTCTGGAACGTATATGCAGCTTTTGGGAAAATGATGCAACTGTGTGTTCACTTCTATAGGATAGTACACAGCAGTTGATACTATTTTTCATGCTGCATTTTACAATTACGTATCAGCTGTCCTTACTAAAGTTCTCTGACTGGTTAGTAATAATGCATCTTGTACACAGGAAGGAAGAGATGCCATCCAGAGGAGCCTGGACAGGTTCAAATAGTGGGCATATGAAAACTTAATGAAGTTCACCAAGGCTAAGCGCAAGGTGTTGCACTTAAGTTGAGGCATTGACAGATACGAGGACAAACTGGGAGAAAAACTTAAATAGAGCAGCCCTGTTGTGAAGGACATGGGGGGATCCAATGCATGAAAAACTGAATGTGAGCCAGCAGTATTCTGTTGTAGCCCAGAATGCCATTAAGAATTGTGGGCTGCATCAGAAGAGAGGTGACCAGCAGGAACTTAGAAGCAGGAGTGGGACTGATGTTTTACATGGTCTTATAGTAACAGGACAGTGTGACTTGCTTAAAACTAGAAGAGGCTGGATGAAGGAATTCCTTACTCTGAGTGATGTGGCACAAGCACAAGCTGCCAGGGAAGCTGTGGTGCCCTATCCCTGGAGGCACTCAAGGCCAGGTTGGATGGGGCCCTGGAGCAGCCTGAGCTGGTGAGTGTAGCAGCTTAAAAAGTGTATTGAAGGAGTGATTTTATTCCAATTATTTCTGATGTACTTTCATTCTGAAGAGGGCTGTTTTGCAACTGTGAGCTCCAATAGGTTTTTTTGTTGTTGTTTTTTTCCCCTCATTGTTTTAGGAAGTGCAGTTTTCATATTTTAAAGGCCGTTGTCTACCATACTAATTGTTCCATAGATAAGCTTATAGTTTGGTTTTACCTACTTGTTACCAGATCTACATCATATGATCTTTGGGAGACTTTTCTAAGCCATTCATTTTCTATATACTTTTTAGTAGTTCTACCGCTAAGATTTGAAGGTAGTTTATGATTTGTAGCACCTATACATTACGTTCATATGGACAGTTCTTGCGTTGTTGTTTTAATCAAAACAAAAATTGCTTTTCTAAAGCAAAGTGACTTGACATAATTTTATATCTTCTTAAGGCAATACAAAGATGATTTTTGTTTCCTTTATGGTTGTTAATCAACTGGATATGCCTGAGGCCATATTGTTGTTTTAAAATAATTGGTTCCGTATAGTTACTGAGTCATATCCATGATCGTCAGAACAATATGGTTTTTCTGAGTGACGTTTGTTCAAATATGTATGGCATTTTCCCACTTGAAAACAATTTATGATTCTCATAGTTAAAGTACTGCTTTGCTGTCTAGTCTCCTATTTTATGTAATCGTTGTTGGAGTAACTAGTCTTCAGAAATCATGGTGAAGAAACATAGGGTGAAAAGTTGATCTTTGAGTCAGCACAGCAAAACTTAGATATTCCGAAGTTGCCTAAATTCATATACTGGGGAGTCATACCCTGGCTACACTGACTGGTAGAGAAGTTCATATGAAAAATAACTGTACTTTGTAGATGAAATGTTTCAAAATATTTGGTTAAGTATTTCAGTTTAAATTTGTATCCCATGACCTATTTTAACCACTGTAATTATTTATAATATAATTTAAAATATAATACCTACTGTATTTTTTTATAGTACACAGTGCGTATTGAATATGAAAACTTATTGCAGTACTTCTGAAAAATTCTGAAGTCTTAAAGTAAAAAATAACTGGGACTCCAAATAAGTGATCTGTTGTATCCCTTCCTCCATAGATCACGTAATTCCTGCCTTAGCTGCCTCCTTCAGCCCATGTGCATACCTAGTCTATTCTGAAAAGACTTGTAATGATAGTGGTTAATAATGATTGTGAACCCTGTTGAAGAACTTGGGAGCTCAAGATGATAGAGTTTGGAGGGTTTATTTTCCAATTATCTAACCATGTCAGCAAAGAATCGTCGAATAAGCAGAGAAAAACAAGATATATAGTAAGAAATACTGCATCCATTATTAATGTACAAGAGTAAGTGGAAAGCATGTTGTAGTCTGAGCTTTAACAAAATGGTGGAAGTGATCCTTCTGAAGACCAAAAATGGCTGCAAAGTACTATCATTTATTGAATTTCCTAGTCATGGAAAAAAAAGCTTTTATGTTTTCCGCAGTATCTTGTTCTTAAAATTATGTATAAAGGTTATTTTTATTTTTCTTTATTAAAATTAGCGATTATAAGACAGAAGCATCACTTAAGTGTTTGACTGAAAACAGCAGCAGTTCTTTTATCGAGAAGTCTTAAATTGACGTGCTTCTCTTAAGATGCAGATTGTTTCTATAATGCTACGACTACACAGTGTGGTCGTAAAATTCATGTGTAGAAAGATACTTGAAAGAGCTTTGACTTGGCAGACTAACGAACTGTAGTAAGTAAAATGAAAGAGTCAAGAAAAATAAGTAGAAAACAATATAGAGAAATCAAATTGTCTTTTTTAGGAGGAAAAAGAATTTTTACATTCTGCCACTTTTATTAGAGATTTTTATTATGTAAGTACAGACTAACTACCTGGCACTGTTTTTCTGGTAGTTAATAGTACTTTAATCAGGATTATTGTTGGCTGATCATCATTGCAAGCGTATTGTTAAGCCAGATGAAGTACAGAGATGCAAAGGTGTTAATTAAGATACATCCTTGGAGTGATCACAGAAGGTTGTGGCTGAGTTTTATGTTTTGGTTTTATTCTTCGTTGGGTTTCTTTTTGAGTAAAGAAAAATCCAGGAACAGTATTTAATCTGTCTGTATCTCTGATGAATGATTAGCAAAAATAGTAAATTTATCTTCACTTAGCAGATCATCACCAGATTATGAACAACATATGAGCTAACTTAAATCAGCTAATCTGTCTGCTGAAGTTCAGTCACGCTGTATGTTGGTTTTATGGCAGAGGAAGAGAGTGAATCCCCTTCACTTCTGGGGTAATTTTCATTACTGACGGGAAAGAAGAAAAAAAGAGGGAAGCAGAGCAAAACCTAAACTGAGACAGTGAAGATCCTTAAATAATAAAAGGATTGGTGGTTTGTTTATCCAGTGACAAATTTAACACTACATATTTTACACTTAAAAGACACTGAAGTATCGGTTTTGAAGGATAAATGAGAAAATGAAGGAATTGATTTGTTAAGTTATCCTTTGCAGCTATGATTATGTGGGTAATTACCAAATGCCCTTTCTCTCTCTCTTTCATTTGTGGTATTGAAATTATAGTATCAGTAATAGTTGTGTGGTTTAACATTTAAAAAAATCATGAACTACTAAAAAAACCCACAATATACTCGAATTACCAGGATATTTTAAATTCTCAGGTGCTATAAAAGTAATGTAGATTGAAATGTAGCTTACAGTTTCACTGAATATACCTTTCTTGCTTTTGAGTTGATACCTGTAGGCTTACATGGACTTCATTTCTCCATGAGGTAATGTTTTTCAGACCTTATTATTTACCTAAGTAATCATTCTGTTCTTACTTGCTGGTAAATACATTTGAAATACTATATGAAAACAGTCAGATGAGATTACTGACCCACAGCCATCTGTACTGTCCTTTTTAAGTATTTCCTTTTCCAATCAGGCTATCTTAATCATCCTTATATTTTTTCTTAAATTACTGTGCTCAGCTGAAGTCAAGGAGGGAATGGTCCTATGGCTGATTGTAAGTTTGTTTATCCTATGAACCTGGATTTTCTTGTACTTAAGAAGTTCATGAGCCCATGTCTGTCAAACGTAGTTCCTGATGACATTTACAGAGGTGTCCTGGGTATTTCTTGGTGTTCTTTGATACGTGTATGTAATGGTGGAAAAAATGAGACAAAAGAATTTTAAAACCGAGTAATGAGTTAACTTATACCTGCATTACATAGAAGATAATTTTTTGGCATGTATCATTTCTTTTGTATGAGTCCAAATAAAAACACTTTTGATGAAATGAAATAACTAAGCAAATGTGTTGAATTATAAACTATTCATCACATTGTCCTCTAGATCTCTTGCAACAGTTGCATCTTCATCTTATGCAAATAAAATCATTATGTATTATTGTAAAATGTTAATTATAAAAATTAAATGTCTTCAGCATGATGAAAATAGAAGATCATAAAATTTTGAACAGCACACAGAGAATAGAAAATAGTTATCTTGTTGTATTTGTAATAAATGTGATTAGAGGAAATGAACATTAAAATTCTGCCATTTCCATGTGGTTCCTAAACACCTGGTATTAAGAGGTTGTAAGCCAAGCAAAATCGCTAAGTTTATGAGAAGGTTAGTTCTCAGTAAATGTGAGATATATCTGGGCTTTGTTTTCTTCAGAGCTCCATAATCATCTCAGAGTGCTGAAAGTTCTAACCATTGTATTTTGAAATTTTGTAGAATCATAGAATGGCTTAGAATACCTTAAAGATCATCTAGTTCCAACCCTCCTGCACCCCAGCAGCTCAGGCTGCCCTAGGTCCCATCCAACCTGGCCTTGAGTGCCTCTGGCGATGGGGCAGCACAGCTTCTCTGGACAGCTGTGCCAAGGCCTCACTGCCCTGTGTGTAAGGAATTTTTTCCTAATTTCTAATTCTAAATTTCTTCTCTTTTAGTTTAAAGTCATCCCCCTTTGTCCTGTCACTATCAGACCATGTAAAAAGTCGTTCCCCTTCCCCAGCCTTTTGTTATATCAGAGAAGTGGTCTTTGTATCTGAGAAACGAGACACGTTCCAAAATGTTGGTGTGTAACTCAGACATACTTGCACCTTTATTAAAAAACGTTGTCTGTCTACTTAAACCTGGCCCTCTACACAGTTGTGCTATGGAGGCAGGCAGCAACTAGGTTGCTGATTACTTGCATCAGGAGTTGGACTCGGTGATCATCCTGGGTCACTTCTAACTCAGGATATCCTATGGTTCTGTGATCTGAGGTTAAGCTAATTGAACAGGTGTAAGAAAGCAATGGCATAAAAAATTGCTTTATGTGACAGGTAGCTGTGAGGAGCTGACAAGTTACAAATTGTGCCGTACGGAACTGCAGGATTTCTCAGGTGGATGAAGAGGAATCGTGACAGACTTCACAGATTCTTGGGACCCTTTGCAGAAGAACCTTGCAGAGAAAACAGTGTCCAGGCAGCCTAATTGGTGATGGTTCCATGTTAAGCTGAGAATGCCTGCATAACTGTGTCAGAAATAAGTGAAATTGGACATGACTGTAGCAAAACCTCATGCTGTGCAGAAGAACAGACTGAGGATGGATTGTTTATCTGGAAAGGTGAGAATGGTAAGAGGAAAAAATCCTGGAAGGGCAATAGGGATTGAAGAAAAGAAGCAGCAAATCCTGTGATTGCTGTTCTTCAGGATTCTCCATCAGTCAGTCCTTCATGTAATCACTTTAGTTTGAATTAGTACAACTAATAAAGTTCTTTACAGCAGAGGTGGCAAGGCAGTTTAACAGGTTGCCCAGAGGAGTGGTGGATGCCCCATCCCTGAAGACATTTAAGGTCAGGCTGGATGGGACTTTGAGCAACCTGGTGTAGCTGTAGGTGTCCCTGGTCATTGCAGGGGAGTTGAACTAGGTAACCTTTAAGGGTCCTTTCCAACTCAAACCTTTCTGTGTTTTTATGAATAGACCTTCTGTTCCCTTTGTTCTCATATCTGAATTTCCTCTGTGCTCAGGATGGATCTGGCATGTCTTTGCTTGTATCAGGGTTGTGAGAGACTCATGTGAGTGCACTTTCTAACAAGAAGAGGCAGGAGAGTTGTCACAGCATCTTTATTTCCAGACTTCTAAGATTTATGTAATGTTCTAAATCTGCCTTCTTGACTCTCACTTGTATTTTAGTTGTAGATCTGTAAACTTATTGGCATTATTTAGATTCTTTTACTTAGATTGTTTAATTAACAGTTGAAATCGTTTACTAAGAATTTATTCTTCAGAAATAACATTGATACAACAACAGCTGAAGAAACTGGATTTGAAACTGATACTCAGTGAATATATTTTAAAATTTGTTTGGAACAACAAACTATACATTATATTATTTTTTTACTGTTTTGATGACTTTTTTTCACTTTCACAATACCTTCTAACTGAAAAATTAAGGACTTGATAACATTTTTACATGTTCCATTTATTGCCTAATGTCCATTTAGAGCAAGTTGCCCAGGGCCATATGCAGGCAACTTTTCAGGATCTCTGCAGGAGGAGACAGCCCTCCCTAGCCAGTCTGCTCCAGTGCTCTGTCACCTCCATAGGGAAAAAGCGTTTCTTAATATTTGTGCCCATTGCTTATGCTTAATTCTTTTGATCCTTCTCCTGGCCCTTTGCTGAACCCTTTCCAGTATCCTTATGTTATTCTTAAACTGGACCCAACATTACAGGTGTTGCCTCACCAAGGTTGATAAGAGGGGGAAGGATCACCTCTCTTTACCAGCTGGCAGCACTTTTCCTAATGCATCCCAGTATACTGTTATCCTTTTTTGCTGCAAGGCACACTGCTGCTAATCCAGCCTACAAGGAATGGAAACAGTTATTTATACAGTACATAAACATTTTGTAATTGGTTGAAGACTTGCTTGAATTTTAGGGGGCTGGGCCAGGTGTGGGAGTTAAACTGTTTTCCATATTTGTATAGTAATTTGCAGGATCTATAGGAAGTAACAGATTGCATTTTATGTATTTCTAAACTTTATATGTGCGAGTCCAAAGAAGAAGGATTTGAATGAATGTCATTTTGTTTTTATTTCCAAAGTATAAGTAGAACCATAGGACAAAATCTGACAAAGGTTTTAAAAGTGATACAAACCCTTCCATTTCAGTGTTTTTGTTGGTGGTTGTCAGAAAAGGCAATTTCCAGCTTCGCATCTGAAACACTTAGAGGCATTTTGTGTTTGTTTTTTAATCTGAAGTATTTGGAGTAGACATGCATACCTTTTCTTTTAATGTTTCTATTTTAGAAGACCATAGTTCCTTGTAAATTAAGCCACTGGGTTTTAGTATTAAAAAAAAAAAAGTCAATTGATTGCAGAGTTTGACTCTTGTCTTTATTTCAGCTGTACATGGGAAATGAAGATTGATTTTCTTGGTATGCGTGAGGCAGTAGTTAGCGCTGGGAGCTACTTAATCAATTGGAGACATGATTAGTCATGAAAATTGGGGCTATTTGTGTTAGTTTCTAGGGGCACACCTTTCTGTGGAAGGAAGAGCATTAAAGGATTTCTGCTTATTCGTCCATTTTCCAGAACCTGTGGATAAGTACTAGGTGCCTATGCACCTGCATAAAGCATAAGCTGTTTAAGAATGGACTAGAGAGTAATTGTGTCTCATAAATAAAAGGGATAGTAGGTACACATTCCCATCTAAAAATCTATGCCTTCTACTAATCCCTGCCAGAGCCAGTGCATTCTGGAAGAAAATGGATTCTACCTAGTTCTCTAAGTTGTCTTAAATGCACTCTGGACGAGGACCAAAACCAAAATGCCAGTGAGAATAGGAGGCAGCAGAGGTGAAAGGAGAAATGATTACTTGCAAACAGCTCAACATCACTGTGTGTAAAACATCATTGGCATCCATTTCTTCCTCTGTCAGAATGTTTTGGTTTTTTTTAACTCGAAGACAGATACTTTTCTTCTATGTATACCATTAAATAAAGTGAAATGCAAAATTTTTTTAGTCTAGTTCACTTTTTTTTTAATCTTGTTTATTTGCAGTTTTTTGTCTGCCTTTACTATACAGCTGCCTGTGTGTTGCTTCTTTATGAAAAGTTGAGTGAGTTGCTCACTGTTAAGAGGATGCAAATAATAGTAAAGCAGCATTTGAAAAGTGTTGATGGATTGATGTGAAACAATGACTCTTGTTAAATCTTGTGAGCAAAATAAGGAGATTAGAAGAAGTTGTGTGAGTGGAGAATAATGTAACTGTAGGTATGTTTCAGAAAGTGTACCAATTTAAATGTTTTTGGTGTAGCAGTATTTAGATTTATGATGCGTTTATTAGGAATAATAAACCTAATAAGTATTTTCTTCCTTTATTTTTTTTTCTTATCTTGGTTAAATTGTAGAGTGCTGTGAAGTACTAAGTAGGCAGTATCGTGGCTTGCTGAAGTCTACCTAAACTTCAGTTCTCCAGCACTCAACCTTCCCCATGAAAAAATTGGAAAAAAAAAATCCTTTGGAGCAAAGAATGCTTAGCATTGTTCATTTTTGTTGTGATTTGAATACTTAAAGACATTTTCTGCCCAGTCTCTGTTGAAGTTTAAAGATCTGTATAAGCCAAGAACTAAAGACACATTAATGGGAAATATGAGGCTTGGAATTAAACTCACTGAAAATTCTGTAGATTTCAATGGAAGCATTCTTGTGCCTTGTGGTATTCTGTTGATTTCACTGTCAGATTTCATGCAATGTGTACTTGCTGTTTTAAGACTTTTAAAATGTTTAATGGGTATGCTTTTTATTTATTAAAATCCAAGATGCTGGAAAAATGTTGAAAGCTGGTAGGAGTGTCTTAACTGCTTGGTAACGTAAGCTAGTTTATTTTATAGAACAATTAGTGTAGAAATGTTTCTAATCTTACTGAAAGTGAAAGCATATGAATTATTTTGACATGTAGGTTACTGCTAGACCCGTTTTTGACTCAGTTGCAAATTAAGACAAATAAAGATTAAGAGGAAAGTAAGAAATGTTTAAGAAAAAATTATCTGGGAGCAGAGATGGCCAGAAAAATGATCTGAGGGTTGGAGCATCTCCCCTGTGAGACAAAGGCTGAGAGCTTGAGCTGCTCAGTCAGGGGAAGAGAAGGCTCTTGGAAGACCTCAGGGTGGCCTTTCAGTATCTAAAGGGAAGCTATGAAAAAGAAGGGAACAGACCCTTCAGCAGGATCTGTGGTGATAGGACAAGGGGATATGACTTCAAATTAAAAAGAGATTTAGACTGGGCATAAGGAAGAAATTTTTTATGCTGAGGGTGAGGAGGTACTCTCAGCGGTTGCCCAATGGTGTTGGATGCTCAGTCCCTGCAGCCATGTGAGGTTAGGCTGGATGGGGCTCTGAACAACCTGATCTAGCTGTAGGTGTCTACAACTGTAGGTGTTGGGCTAGCTGACCTTTAAGAGCCTCTTCAAACTCAACCAATTCTATGATTGTGTCTTAGAATTATAATTATTTTCCATTTCTTTTTTTTCCTCTTTTTTTAAATGAACTGACTTCATCTTTCATTGACTTTCAATATGCTCAATGTCTGTTACTGCGAACAGGTAAGCTGAAACTATTTTTCTATATTATTATATAATAATTATATGATTTTTGTATTTGATGCAAAAAGATCATGCTTTCTTGTTCAATAAGAATGCTTTTTTTTTTTTCAGCTTCCAAAGAAGGTAATGTGTGATATTTCTATAAAGTATTGATCTGGATTTACGGATTATCTCAGAATTAACATACAAAATCCACAAAAACTACTTTTTAAGAATTTACTTAATGATTTCCTCTACTTAACAGACAGTTGGTTTTTATAGTATCTTTCCCAGTATTTAAAAACAAACAAACAAAAAAGATAAGCATGAATGCTTTTGGGTTTTGGCACCAAATACACTTTTCTTATAATTGACAGAGACATTTTCTCTAAAAATTGATTGCTGTCTTTCAAAAAGAAATGCAAATGGCTTCAGCTACAGTCACAATGTTGTTTTGTTTTTTTTTAAGCCATAGTACTGGCTACATACAGGGCCATGAAGTAAGAGGTGGCAAAGCCTTCATTAAGCTTTGAAAATGTGGAATTTAAAAGGGATTTCTGATACACGATAAAAAACGTTGCTGGCAGAAGTAGAAGCTATACTTCTAAAATGAAGTGAACACTGCATTTTAAAGAGTGTTGCAAGGAATTAGAAGTTATCTTCACAATTGATGTATTGATGGGTTTATTTGTTATGATAGTTTTCATAGTGTTAGGAGTTGTTACTATGAAAAACTGAATTGAAATTGAACTTGTTCCTATATCTCATCAAAAGAATCGAACATTATTCTTTCCTTATTGTTACAGTTTATCTCTCGTTCAGCACACTTATGTTGATGGATTGGGAAAAGTTCAGTAAATGAGATGAGCTCTAATAAGAAATGACGCATCAGAAATCCTGTAATACTAAATAATGCATCAGCTTCAAATAATTCACTGTCTCGTGAGACATTAATTTTTCCCAGAGCGGCAAGAAAAATCAGGCTAAATGTTTATTTAAAATACATTATGACTTTCTCTTTTCTTTTTTCTTAATTATTGAATGATTCCCTGGCAAAATAGATTATGTTGGAAGATATAATTTAGAACCTGTCAGTAAGATAATCTCTTACTTCTGAAGGGCTGTGTTTGTGCAGTTCTGGTGACAAGAAAGGATGTTAGCATGCTTCCCAAATTAGTGACTCAATATTCAAGGCCCAGGTTTTACACAGCGTGAAAAACTGTATTTCTTTAACAAATTTTTAGAGTCTGCCATAGATATTCAAAATCTGTTAATAAATACCAAGTAAGAAAGGGAAAAGCATTTGGACTGTCAGAACAGAGAATTTACCTGCTATCTTTACAAGGCCAAGTCAGAAGAAAGTGTAATGAGAATGGTTAAAAAATACCTATCACCAGGGAAAGCAGCTGAGACAAAAACCTAAGTACTTTTTAAGTTTAGAGCAATATATAAGAAATTTAGGCAATTCTAAACATATATGGTAAAGTTTGTTTGCTTGACTATAGGCTTTTATATCTCAGCTCCTGTTATCAGCAACAGAGAGGAGCACTGTGAGAAACTCAGTCATTATTTTCCTGTAGTATGTGCCTTCCCTAGAATGGACTACTGATGAATTTGTTCGTTATAAGGACAAGGTTTTAGATTCTCACTGTTAGTGCCAAATGAAGTTGTTCTTTTGGTGTAATATTTAGAAACCACAGATAGTCTACATTATGTATCTTTAATTTTTCACCATTTACTCATACTGTCAGCTTCTTCTCTGATCTAACTGTAATGAAGAGTTTGTCTCATATGCTAGACACCTGAGATCTTGCAGACCTTTCCTGTATGTGCTCATCTGGCAGAAGCGCAGAATAAAATGCCAGTTCCTAGACATCTGTTTTGTAGTTAATTCTGCAAGTTTAGAATCTGAGAAATCACTCACTGATAACTGTCGTAGCCCATATCACTATCCTCCTTCTACCAAGTCAACAGATTGAGAATTCAAAGCCCAGCCTCCTTTCCTTTGTGTATGAGTTTTTACATGTATATATTTTAAAGATGCAGGACATGGAAAGTATGAGGTAACTTCTGCGATTTATTTCATTTATTCATGTTTTATTAGTCTAAAACCTAGCAGTATTTACTTTTTTTTTTTTCGTGAATATACAGAGCCTGCTTTTGAAACTTGGTTCTAGGTATTTGTACTTGACCTGTTTGGCTTTATTCTTAAATGCAAAACATTCCTCTTACTGGCTCACTGGGACTATGAAATAATGTAGGAAAATTAAGAGAACTTAATGATTACTCAGTTCTGCATTCAGATCAAAATTATAACTGTGTCATATACAGCTGATATTGAGTTTACACAAATAGAGTGATTTAGGTTTTGCTTGAACTCGGTGTGTCATTTTCAGTGATAAAGAAGAAAATCAAATGCTTTGCATTTCAAATCTGAAGGCCATGGAGGCAGTGAAATGGCATCTCTGCAAAACACAAATTTATTGGTACACACAGCACTATAACAGGCTATTCGAGCATACTCTGAAGTATCTTTTTTTAATACCCAGCATTCCCATTAGCAGGAGTTTCCTGTGCCATACACAGAATATAATGTAAGAGTAGCAGAAAAGCCTGAGGCTTTCTGCTTCCAGAAATTTAATTTCATATGTAGTCCTAAAAGATTGATCGATCATAGTGACTTTAAATACAGATCACATTTTTCTGAATTTGAAACCTTCCTAGTTGTGAAACTTATATAAAAGGGGAGGGAGGGAGAGATTGAGTTATAGCAAACAAAATGTGAATGAACACTTGAACAGCTGACTCATTAAAAGAGCTCATCTTAATTTCCTGTCACTTCTCCTTCTGGAGATACTGAGACAATAATAACAGTACTTGGTTTTATTCTGGCATATTTATTTCCACTTATGTAAGTGCAAAGAATTATATATGGTGTCTGTAGTCCCTATATCCAGAGTTACCTCTTCCTACTATGTGGCTTTTGAAAAGGAAAAAAAAATAGCAGCTCTGCTTAGGAAGAATATTTCAGATCTCCTGTAAACAGGGTAAAAACAACACAGTAAATCAAGCAGGTTAATGCCTCTGTACGTAGGACGATTTTTAACCAGAGAAAAATAATTAGAATAATTTCTTCTTGGGAATGAGCCACAAAATGAATCAAGAAACTGGGGAAAGTAAAAAAGCAAAACCACAAACCCTTCACTCTCTAGGCTGTCTGGCACCAAATTCTACAATAAATTTCCAATCATTTAATCTAAATTTAAGTACACCTTTATATTTTTGTTCCGTGCCTATTCCATTCCCTTCTGTCCTCTCCATCTTCTCTCTCATATGTTCTAAGCTCCTCCAAAAGCACATTCCCTCCACTCCTCTTCCTCTTCTTCTCTCCCATCTCCTCTAGCCAGATTATTCTGGTTGTACCGGATACCTTTTTTGCAAGATTATTTCATGTTACAGAAGATTTTCTTTGCTTGGCTTACATCTTCAGTTCTTGTCTGCAGATTTTAATTCAGTGCCTATATATCTACTTTTCAAGCTGGAAAATGGGACTGATATAATCTATACAATTTAACTTACTCATTAGGATTTTGACTTTGCCCTTATGTATGTATGGCTACATACAATAAATAAATAAAAAAGGTGTTTATTTCACAAATTAAGTCCATAGTTCTGGATCATTTATCAGTAGAACAGGGAACAAATGCAATTCCAGTGTTAACCATTGATCCCTCTGTTGGTCGCTGTTTCTTCTCTAGATTTAACTGGAATAATACAAAGATTTTTTCCATGTAAACTTTTTCAGCACCTCAGATAGCTATCAACTGAGATGAGCCTATGTTGAAGGTCTGTTCTAGGAAGCAAGCACTGTCTGTGAGAACGTTGTTTTTTAGAGTTGTGTGAAAAACTGTTGGGTACTTCTAGTGAAGTGTATTCCTAAAATGTAAGATGGAAGTGCAAAGAAGCCCCATGATTAATTCAATAAAAGACATTTTCTTTTCAGAATATTTAATTATCTTAAATTTGTGATAACAAATTATTTTTGTCAAATAGACTGAGGATTAGGTCTGCTGTACGAGTTTATGAGACTCCTGAGGAGGAGAAAAATCTTTGAGAACCATTAACAGCAGGCTCTGTCTACATAAATAAAAGGTGTAGTGGATTAGATTTAGACTTTCTATCTGGTTTCAAGTTACTGAGTAACAAGTTAATTCATTGGCAACTATGGAAGATGCTTTGAGGAATGTTGTAATTTCTTTACCTTTGGAATCTTGTTTTTTGTCCTCCTGGGTAAGCATGCAACTATTGTTTTGCAAGCACTTAATTTTGTGTTTGTAAATGTGTCAGACTGAACAATTCCAAGTGTGTACCAATCTATATGAGTTCTAACCAAAATAGACTATTTAAGATTCAACTTTTTAGCGTAATACACAATTTTGGCCCTTCTTTCACACTGCTGAAACGATCATGTGCATCTGTTAAAAGAGATTAAATTGCAGGAAATTGCATTCAACAGAAGAATTAGTGTAATGTAAATTAAATCGATAGATACATAAAAAGAACCCTTTGGCATATAGTATGTTTTATTTACATTCTGCATAGGTTTAAATTCAAAAGAATTGAGCAGACATCTTTAAATATCCTTTAAACAGCACTGAAGACGAGCAAATATTTTCAAATATGAGCAAATTATGCAGCTATCAAATACAATTTTCTGTAATTAGTGGGTAAGCAGAAGTTGTTGACTTTGTAATTATATGACAATTCTAAAGGAAGTTCCCCTTTAATTTGTCTTAGCAAATACCTCCAATGCAGTGAGAATTAAAATGCACAACTGTTTTATATTTATACTCATCAGCTGTGTAAGGCAAGCTTAGCTACAGAGAGAAAGATACACAGAAGCACAGCAGGAATAAAGAGCAGAAATTTATACTTTTGAGATTTTCATGTATTATAAAAGATTTTACTTAATTATCTAGAATTTGTCCTGCCAGAGCTGAAGAAGCAAGTCATTAAGTGTCTCAAGGAAGAAGAAAAGCAGTAATTGCAATTTGGAACTGAGGAGGAATACAGATGCTTGTTAATGTTAGGAATGGAAAGAGTGATGTGCAAAGTAGAAAAATACGCTGAGGAGAAAAAGAATTGAGAATAAAGGAAACAGAATGTACTTGCTTTCCAAGCTGTGCCATTTTGAAACAATCAAGTAAGAGGAAAGATAATGAAAAAAGGATAAAAACAAAATTAGCGTTGCCGTGAGAGAAAAATCTTGGTAAACTCTAAAATATTAAGCATACCTCAAAGAGGTTACAGTGTTGAGTTGACTGAATCATGGGGATTTTTTCATATTAAATGTATGAAGTAAAAACTGTCAGCTGGATGTAAAGATGTCTTAATTTTAAGAGTTTCAGGAAAGAGCTGGAGGTTGCTGAGTCTTATCAGAATGGAGTAATTTATCAGCAGAACCTATGGGACAGATCATTTCAATTGTTACAAAACTGCAGAATACTAAGAAATACACTGAGACACATACACCGCTGGATACCTGAACATCTTTTTGTATTTTTTTCCCATAAGCTGAGAGATTTCTCTCAAGAGACAAATGGCTAGTGAATTGTCTGCCCTAGAATGAGCTGCACTAGTAAAACTATATTCACCAGCAATTGCTAGTGAATTATTTTCTTCTATACTAAGAAACTGAGGAGGAATAAAAAATGAAGAAAGAGTAGAGTTGCTTTGTTGAGGAGATGTCAGTATCACTTAAAAAAACACCAGTGACCTGTAATTAGAAAATATGGCACGATGGAGAATTTCTATTCATGTTAAGGTGAGTGTGGGAAATGATTCTGGCTTATTCCTCAGTTCAGTATAGGCTTTACTATGAATAGTCAGAGAAGTAGTAGTAACAGGTTTATTTGAGAAGAGTGTAATTGAGCCATTATACATTATTTCTTCAATACAAGATCAAAGAATGCTCTTAAGAACATAGATGCTCCTTACTCAGAGAGGCATGATGTTTTAGAACAGATTTTCCAGAAGGATGCCTCATCTCTGGAAGTATTCAAGACCAGGTTGGATGGGGCCTGGGGCAGCACTGCACATGGTGGGAAGGTTGGAACCTGATGATCCTTAAGGATCCTTACAACTGAAGACATTCTGTGATTCTATAATTCAGTGTTCTGTTATCCTAAGGTTAAATTGTGAAATCAGAATATAATTGAAGCCAGTCATGTCCAACCTGAGGGCTGCTTGTGACCCAGCACCACTTGCAATGTGGCCCACGCAAACCCTGTGGTTTAAAGCAGCAGCTCTTCCCCACAGAGTGACTCTGGGCACATGCCCATTGCTCAGCAACAGCCAAACTGTTGGTGTGTGGTTAATGGTGTCAACTGGAAGCAGGGCATAGGGAGTGCAGCACAGTGTAGTGCTGACTCAGGTAATGGCAAATAACTATATGCATTTTGATACACTACCTAAACACAGGGCTCTGAATAGCAAAGAATACGCAGCTGTACTTTCTGTTTTGGTAAAGGTGTTTGAAAATATAATCATAGAATCATAGACCTTACAGTTGGTAAGGACCTTTAAAGGTCATCTAGTCTAGTTCCCCAGCATTGAACAGGGACAACTACAGCTAGGTCAGTTTGTTCAGAGCCTGGTCCAGCCTGACTGTGAATGTCTCCACAAACAGGGCTTCTACCATACCTCTGGGCAGCCTGTGTGAGTGCCTCACCACCCTCCCTGTAAAAGATTTTTCCTTATATCCAATCTAACTCTCCCCTCTTCAAGTTCAAAACTTTTTCCCCTTGTCCTGTTGCCACAGACCCTGCTAAAAGGGTCTGTCCCCTTCTATCCTTCAGATACTGATAGGCTACAATTAGATGTCCTTCTCTTCTCCAAGCTGAACAGCCACAGCTCTGTTTGCCTGTCATGGGGTGGTTTTCCATCTCCTGGATCAATTTTGTGGTGCTCCTGTGGATGCAGTCCAAGAGGTGCATTTCTCTCCTGTACTTGAGGCCTCCACATCTGGATGCAGTAGTCCAGGTGCGGCCTCACCAGTGCAGAGTAGAGGGGTAGGACTGCCTCCTTCAACCTGCTGGTCATGCTTCTTCTGATGCAGTCCAGGATGCAGTTAGCTATCTGGCCTGTGAGATTACACTGACAGCTCATGTCCATCCACCAGGACCCCCAGGTCCGGTTCTGTAGGGCTCAATCCTTTCATCCCCAATCCTTTCATCCCTCATCTTGTACCTAGCCTTGACCTGGGTTCAAAAACTTGCACTTAGTTTTGTTGAACCTCATGAGGTTCTCCTGGACCCACTGCTTGAGCTTGTCTGGGTCTCTCTGAATGGCATCCTGTCTCTTGGGTGTGTCAACAAAACCACACAGCTTGGTATTTCAAGATTGCAGAAAAAAAATAATAAATTTACATTTGCAAGACTTTATTCAGTTGATATAAATACACGATGATGCATGATACATGATACCTGCAAATTTTTAAATGGAATGTATAGAGTTGCTATCATATATTCAACTCAGAAATCTGATCATGTCTCTGTACTGAACTTTCATAATCTCTACTTTAGCAGAAAAAAAGTATACTTTGCTTCAAAATCACACTTTATTCATGTCATTGCTTTCTGGCAGTTCACACATTTTGAACAGTTATTGTGTGGGATGAAGTACAGGGAGAGTAAAATTTCATCAGAAACCTCTGATGAACACCATGAGAGCTCACTCAGAACTGAGGCCACTGCTGTCAGACCAGACTGATGCATCAGTTTCACAAAAACAAGGTCAAATATCCCAGTAGCTTTTTTTTTTTTTTTTTTTTGCTGTAGTTGTTGTTTTCTTTTCTTGTTTTTTTTTTTTTTTAATATTTTAAGAAAAACATTGAAAATTAGAAGGTTTAGTTACTTACATATTAGTGATTTTGTGTATTTCGCAAGGGCTGCTCTGTAATCCTGTTTTATTATACTGGCCCATAGCATTGGAGGTGGATGTTGATGGTATGGCAGTTGAGGTTGGATCTTCCCACCAGTATTCTGTTACATTTTGTTGCTGTGTGACAGATGGTGGGAGTTGGACAGTCTGACAGAATGGTGTTTGATGTGGAAGTGCATATGAAGCAAAGGTGTGTCATTGAATTCCTCTGTGTGAAAAAAAATGGGACTCATTGACATTCATCATTGCTTGCTGAATGTTTATAGAGGCAAAACAGTGAATGTGAGCGCAGCAGTGGGTGATATGTTTCAGCAGTGTTGACAGTGGGTCACCTCTACTGGTGCAGATTGTTATGAGCATGGCATGCAGGCTTTTATTCATATCTGGCAAAAATGGTGGTGACTACTGAAAAACAGTGTTTTGTAGCAGAAAATTTGTTAAGTAGTGTTATTGTACTGTTTCTGTCTGCTGTTGTGTTCATGGAAATCAATAGGAGGCATTACTTTTAAAGCAACCCATGTATATGCCTGGTTGTAATATCACTCATCTTTCTTCCTGCTACTCAATGCTTATCCACTGGCAAATAAGTGGGCAAATTGTTTCTGTTCTCAACTTAGCCATACTAATGTGAATTCTTGCACAAGAGAATGCACTCGAGCTCTTCAATATTGCTCCCAAATCCTGGAGTTATTCTTGTTCCAGGTTGCTGTGTGTGGGGTAGTAGTTTGACATTATATATATATATATAAAATTCTTTCTTCTATTGATCAGATTGTGTTGTATTTTCTTGCTCCTGCGTTGCTTCATCTTGCTGTCAGTGGAAACTATTCTCAGTTCTAATACTGTCCTAAAACCAGGGCACATTTTTTAGTATGTACATACGGTAAATGCAAACTTTGGTCTACTGGCCATGCCAGAAGTAGGTGGAATGTTATGATAATAATCATCTGTGAGTGACTGTAGAACAAAATGCTGCACCGTAAATAGCTAGAAACTGCCCCAGTGATTCTGCAACACTTCAGAGTATCCAGTAGCCTTTCTGTGCTTTGCATTGCTGTTTCATCAGTGCCCTGCATTGCACAGGTTTGGGTTCTCACCAGTAAAATGAACTGTGACTGAAATTTTCCTTTCAAACTGTTTCTCTGAGATGTCATACCTACGTTTTCTCACAAAAATTTCTCCTACTATTCATCTGTGATTTTTTTTGACCAATTAATTCTAGTTGTGAAAAATCAGTTCTTAAATCAGTTCTGTTCAAGAAGCATTTAGATGAGGTGCTTAAGGACTTAATTTAGTAGTTGGGTAGAGATAGTGATAGGAGGATGGTTGGACTAGATGATCTTATAGGTCCTTTCCAACCTTATGAACTTATGAACTTATGAAATAGATGTCTGTTATATCTGTACATCTTTGTTTTCTGTAAGTCAGTATAGATAGAATGTCAGTATACACCGAAGCAGGTCTTTCTGGGACATACCTTCTAAACTGCTGTGGTTTTTTTTTTTGTTTTTTTTTTAAGTACATACAGCCACAAAAATTAAAATTGGAATTTATGTAATGGTATCCTTGAATTTCAGCCACTTGTTATGATTTTGTATCAGTTATGTAGCCTGTTCCATCTTTTACATTTCTTAAAACTTATTTTATATGACTTTAAATGTGACTTTTGAGAACAGTTTTCTATTTATTATTTTGGGGATGTGCTATGTATGTGTATTATTTGCATAGAGGTCATTAACCTACATTGGTGTACTTTGAAATAAGTTTAATTTTTTTACTGATTTATTATTATTTTTTTAAATATTGAGGTATCGCTGTAATCCATACGCAGAAATGTTCCCCCATCCTTTGAGATCTTAACGTTAAATAAACTGTTTCCTCACTGTGGGCTTGTATTTGCATTGGCACAGGCTTGTTTACGGCTTTTCTTGACTAACTTAAGTGACAAAACCAGAGAAGAATAATGATACATACTTCATTTATCAAGAATTGTACAGATTAGTGCTTGATATTTAATAGTGGCTCATGTGTAACTAAACTGAAACTGCATGGAAAAAAAAATCGTATTCAGTGTCTGAAGCAGAGTCTGACACCTGCTTTGTAAGCCATGTACATTGAAGCTTTGGTACAAACGTCAGCATTCCAAGGGTATGGTTTTAATGATTGTCAGTCATTGCAATGATGATTGCTCAGCACCTCTTTTCTATTTTGAGGAGGTGTACTGAGAAGCTGAATTTTGAAATAAAGACTGTCCTTGAAGCAAGAACATTCATAACTGCTCTAAGCAACATAGGATTTTGTGGCATTCTGCCTCCTATCTCTCAAATATTTCTCTCTTTAGTTCTTTTTAATGTCAGTATCTAGATTTTCGTAGATTCATAGATACATTAGGTTGGAAAAGACCTACAAGATCATCTAGTCCAACCATCCTCCTATCACCATCCCTACTAAATCAAATCCCTTAGCACCTCATCTAAACGCTTCTTGAACAGCGCTAGGGATGGTGCCTCACCCACCTCCCTAGGCAGGCCATTCCAGTGCCTGACCACTCTTTCAGAGAAAAAATGTTTCCTCAGGTCTAATCTAAATCTTCCCCAGCGCAACTTGTGGCCATTCCCTCTCATCTTGTCATAATTTATCAGGGAGAAGAGGCCCACCCCCTCCTCACCACAACCTCCCTTCAGGAAGTGGTAGAGTGCAATAAGGTCTCCTCTGAGCCTCCTCTTCTCCAGACTGAGCAATCCCAGCTCCCTCAGCCGCTCCTCATAAGACTTGTGCTCCAGACCCCTCACCAGTTTTGTTGCCCTTCTCTGAACACGCTCCAGGGCCTCAATGTCCTTCTTGTAGTGAGGGGCCCAAAACTGAACACAGTACTCGAGGTGCGGCCGCACCAGAGCTGAGTACAGGGGGATGATCACCTCCCTGCTCCTGCTGTCTACACTATTTCTAATACAGGCCAGGATGCTGTTGGCCTTCTTGGCCACCTGGGCACACTGCCGGCTCATGTTGAGCCGAGCATCAACCAACACCCCCAGGTCCTTTTCCTCTCTACATTCTTCAAGCCATTCTGCCCCAAGCCTATAGCATTGCATGGGGTTATTGTGGCCAAAGCGCAGGACCCGGCACTGATACATGTCATCTTCGGCAATCAGTAGAAACTTTGTGGGAAGGTGGTTGGATTAGACCATTGCTAGACTATAGACAATCACAGAAACGTGGAGTTTTGAATCCTAGGTCTGTTTGTCTGCAAATATATATATATATTTCATTATGATTCTGAAACTGCAGCAGAATATGAAAACTAGAACTGTTGACCATGGTATTGCATGGCAGCAATAGAATATAGTAGTAAGTTGTAACCACTGTAGATTGCAGTTTGAAAGAATAAGGCATACAAGTTAGTATGACCTTTCTTGTTACGCTAGAATTTAACTGAGGGGAAATCATATATTTTGGAGTGCATAAATGCCTTTTTGGACATGAAAACTTGTAAATATTTCCAGCCATATTAATTACACTTGTGAAATTAAAAGGAAAAAGATCTGTCCCTAAATCCTAACTCCGTATGAAGATGATGAAAGAGGAATAGTAGATCCAGATTGTTTTATGTTTTTATCAACGCACATAACCATTTAAAAACTGACTGATCTTTATTTTTGATTATAATTTGTAATGTTAATCTTGTCTACCTTCATCCATTTAATAAAGTGTACACTAGCAACTTACCAGGAAATAGAGTGGAACTGTGTTTTAATGAGTTGTAATCTTTGATAGAAAGAAAAAAACTTTAATGTACTTTGAGCCTGTATATGCACAATAGATAAATTAAGTAACAGTACACTCAAATTTTCTGTTGCAAATTGAAATAAAGCAGAATGCTATAGAAAAGAAAAAAGGAGAGGGAAGAATTTCTCTAAATTTATAATGCAAGCAATATTAATCAGTAGCCAGATAATACATCTGAAAATCAGGTGAATGAAGTTCTTTTTCGTAAGATTGAAAATGGATAAAATAATACCTACTCATTTAAGTAAAGCTTTAAGTGTGCTTCTACTGAAAAGCATAGCAGAAGCAAACAGTAGCAATATGGTTGGGCTATTTTCAGGTAAAATCAACTTGAAAATTTATCTGAATTAATGATCTTAAAAAGCATTAGAACATAGTTATCCTTCCGCGCTTTATGTTCAATCCTAGAATCCAGTTCTCTAACTCAATTCTAGAATGTAGTCTGAACCTTTGTTAAAATGATGCAAGAGTAGAATATAATAAAATATTGAAACTGTAGTAATTTTAAGATTGTACAAGCAGGAAATATTATTCAGGAAATATTATAATATTAATGCAGGAATATTATTTTTATCTTACATACAGCTGTTCTGAGTTGTGATGACTTACTATGGACTGGTTAGTATAAAAAAACCTTGCAGAATAGTTTGAAGAGAATTTACTTTGGTATGAATATTAATAATGTGAAAAATATGAATAATTGTGTTTAGTTATCCTTTCTTTAATAGCCCCAATACTAAACATGCAGTAGTGAAAATGTGGGTAGAAAAAATCAGGCTGTCTTTCTATGTGAACTGTTGATTTCAGTATTGTTTAGTATCCAGACTTTCATTATTCTATATTGAAAGTCTGCTTTCAGCAGTTTTCTTTGAAATGGAGGAACTATTCTCAGGACAAGTTTGTGGGAGGGTTTCTCTGGAGCCTAATAGTGACTAGATTGTTTTTTGA
Source organism: Cyrtonyx montezumae (assembly GCF_038088225.1). Lineage (NCBI taxonomy): Eukaryota > Metazoa > Chordata > Aves > Galliformes > Odontophoridae > Cyrtonyx > Cyrtonyx montezumae. The sequence goes on along the minus strand of NW_027072034.1, from coordinate 64,000,915 downwards.
GTGAAAGCCTTTCAACTGGTCACATGCAAGAGGTTTGTTGGGTTGATTTGGGTCTGGGTTTTCCTGTTTATGTTTTGTTTTGAAAGTGTCAGAAGAAGAAATCTTACATTTTTTAGATCATAAACTAATTACAGATCATTATGAACTCAAAAAGTTATGGTATGTCTTCTTACCAATAGATGTCCCTTCAGTGTAATAGTCTAAGCATATGTTAGTATCAGGTAAACAGTAGATGTTTGTGCCAAAATCCTGGAAACGTTTTGTCCATATATTTATTGGGTTGCTAAGGATCTATTTGGTTTGGTTGGTTGATGGATAGCTTAGTTTCAAATAAATACCTACTGAATAAAATGAACAGTGTGCCATGATGAGTTTCAAATACTTTCTGAAATACGGCTTTTGTAGAAAATTCTGTGGTTTACCTGGGACCATAAACTGCCAGAAGAGGGAGTATTTTTACTGTTTAATTTGGTTTATTAAGTGTTAGTAGTCATGAACAAAAAACACCTGGTTTAGTAACGTTGTTTTAATCTTGGCAAATATATTTTTTTCTGGAAGTGGTATATTTCACAAATCTTCTTTATTGATATTGATTGTGTAAAACTGACTATAATGTGCCCTGGGGTAACTCTTGTTAGATTAGATCTGAGTGGGTCAGGTGAAAGTTCTTGGCCATATTATTCACAAAAAAAGACAGTAAAGTATGAGTGTGAATGTTTCAAAAGAGAGAAGCTGAGATAAATAATGCTTCTATCTTATTAGCTATGCAGTGCTTATCTTGTCTTTGAAGAACTTGAGGTAACATTGAGAAAGTAGGTAAAAGTTGCTACACTCAAGAAACACAAGTTCAATGTTCATTCAGGCAGTAAGCAGGATTGAGTTTTTATCTAAATGTATGCAACCTTATAAATAAGCAGTAATATTTTCTGAGTTTGACAAAACATCCTTTAAGTCTCCAGATGCCATGTATTTCTTGTGACTAAGTGTCCTTCTGACGTACATTTATAATTAACAGTGAGTTTTCATTTTATTTGTTCTAACTGCTCACTGATGTATAGAATCTGGTAACCTTGCATTTTCACATTAAGATGTATCATTGTCATCTGTCATGTTCTGTTCTCCTCTCCCTTGAGAACTCTGATGAGGTTTTGTTTCAATTATTTGTAGTTTGTGCACACAGATACATATACACATGTACTCATGTATATATTTTAAGGAAAGTCAAGGTCAAAGGCATATGAGTAGAGATAAAAGCATAGGAGATAATGTTTCTGGAGGCTCTTGTTTTCTGCGGGAATAAATTTCCTCGTCTCAGTCCAAGCTCATGAAGTCTGTTTAGCAAATGGTCTCATAGTAGTCTTAGTATCAAAGCTTTCATTGCTACCTTTTTTTGTTCTTTATGAAAAGTGTTGACTTGAAGTGTTGACCTATCTTGATGATTGATCCCATCAGCATTCAAAATTGGAAGAAAAAGTGACACCATATTTGTGTCCAACACTTGTATGAACTGGGACTTTGTCTGAGGTTTAGAAATACACTGTCATATCTGCTCAGCTATCACCTGTTACCAATGAAAACTAGACCAATATATAAAAATTTTACAGTGATAAGTAGTCTGCAGAAATAATTCTATTCTGATAAACAATTTGTAGAGAGAGCATTATACAGTAATGATCCATAGGCTATAATCCAGAGGAATATGAGAAAACATTTAGATTGGCATTTTAAAGCATTCTAATTTCATGTATTCTGAGGGGCAGAAGACCAAATTGTTGAGGAAATGACATGGATATAATTTTGTAGTTCAAAGACCACAGATCCTTTTATCTGAAACCATTTTCATTGTTTTGTTGACAAGAAAGGTACTCTTCACAACAGTGAGTGATAACTCACATTACATCACTGTCCATGACATACTAGGATAGAATGTCGATGGCTGATTTTGGTCTTAACTTCCCCTTAGGAAGTGTTAAGCAGTTAATAAAGTGTTAGAAAATACATCAAAATTACAATCCTTTATAATTACAGCATCTGCAGTTTTAAATAATTCATGAATGCCTTATGAGATAAAAAGAGAAATTGTGATCTGATGTGTTTAGTTATCCATGTGGAAGATCAGAGAAAATACTCTAATGATCAGAGTTCAGGTAGAAAGAGCTTGTAATTTTAGGGCCAGGGACTAGTTAGTGCAACTTGTGTGTGAACTTGTGACAAAATCCCACAAGGATTCTAGTGGCTTATGCAACTGGGTTTCAGAAGCAACTGACTTTGAAATGGGAATAATTTCTGGACTTCTGTGATGTTTTATGCATGCCTGTTAAAAGTTGTGAAGCAGTACTGAACCAGTGGAAATAAATGGCTTTGCCTGGTTTGTATGTTGTATCAGAAGACAAAGTCTTCACTTTTTTATTAGGCATTCTAGACAGATTTGGAATGAGTAGTGGGCACATGTATGTGGCAGCTGCAGGAGTCATACTGTTCTTCCCAGATTTTCATATAGTGATGGAATAAATGAGAATTTTTTGCAATTGAAAAAAATAACATGAATAATAAAAATTGTTCATTGTGGTCCCTTGTCAAGTCACATCTCTTTGCCTGAAATCTGCTTAATACTTTTAGAGCAATGTAGTATGTACTTTATGAGTAGTCCATAGTATTAAATCATGAAGAATTTAAGTCATTAGTATGTATTTGTCTTTCTACTGTTAGTATAATATCTGGCCTTTTGCTACTGAATAGATATTTGCCTAATGAATAGGTATGGTCTAATCACTGTGAAATTAAGGTACGCTAGAGCCTATTCTGAGAGAGTCATATCTAGGTTCAGTCACTGTCTTATCTAAATACTTCCTTGGCTTTTTTTCCTCTTCATCTATAAATCACTCTGCTCAAACTGATCTGTTATCTGTTGGCATTTGGCAGAGAACAGTGAAATGTTGGGATTAATAACCTTGGATAACACAGCTGAAATTCATTAGAACATTAAACAATTAAGGAATTGAATTAAGCTGTTTTCTTAAAGTCCTGTTAACCTTCAATTTTCTGATTTCAGGGCTGTTTGCTGTCTTTTATTTGATAGTAATAAAGCTTTCATTGATTGTAACGAAGCAGGGATAGCACGTAACTTGTGAAGCAGTTGGTACACGCTTTTAAGTGGTTTTGTCTCCTTGCTCTACGTTGCTTCAGAAATCTTTTTTGATTCTAGTATTTCTGTCTTTAGCTTAAATACAAGGATGCTTTGTCCCTATGAGTATTTTATTTACTGTATATGTATTTAGCATTTACAGTGTTGTTATGGCTTAACCCTGGTGGGTAGCTGAGCCTACTTCTGTTACCACCTGTAACTTCTCAGAGTGCTTTCTTTATCCTGTGGCTACATATTGGTCTAACACACTCTTTGGCAAGCTTTTTTTGCTTATAATGTATTTTGTGTAGAATTTACTAATAGTATTCATGTTTTTTTCCAAGCTGTTCTTTGGATTTTTTTTTTTGACTGCTTCAGTCTGTTGTTATATTAAACCTTGCAGAGTTTATGGTCCTTTCTATTTTCAACTTTGAAAGCAGTCTTTATTCTCCCATTACTTCTACACTTGATCTCAATTCTATCTTGCAAAAGTAAGAGTGGAATCCAAATTGCTGCTTCTCTAGTAGTTTCACTTTGTAGTTTCCATGCTAGAACAAGCATATATATCCTTTAGCCATCTTTTTAGCTTCTTTTTGACAAACTTGCTTGTTTTTCAGTCCTCCTGGTGTTTTTCAGTGCAACTGTGAATTACAATATTTAATGCAATTTCTGTACTTTGAGGGCACTGGATATAAAAGAATGGGACTACTTTTAAAGTGGGAAAGAGAAATCATCCATCTGAGAGATGAAAGAAAGAAAATATTTGAACTAAATTAGTCCAAGAGCACCCTTATTCTGTTCATTTTTGTTGTTGTTTTAAGAAAAAGATGAAAACTTTTATAGGTTTCTTCAATAATTATGCATTTCGGTAGCTCACAGAGGCCAAAATATTCAAGTGAATTGCTTATTCCTTCCTTGTTTTTAAAGGCAATATGCTGACTTCTTTTAAATGTAGCCCAGGGGAAAGCTGTCAAAAAAACCTACTAAAATCTTTGTATGCTTACTGCCACTTACTGTGAAAATACCTTACTAAGAAAATACTGCTACTTAACAATCCATGAGTTCTGAACAAAAGAAGCATCTGTATGTTTTCCACTATTGCACATTTACCTGAAGTTCTGCATAAAAAATCAAAGTAATATAACATTTCTAGAGGTTTACACAAAACCTTGAAGTTAACGTAGAAAACAATTAGTTTTGAAGATTGTGTACTCTTGTAGAAAAAAATGCTGTTCCCTTCACAATATCTGAATAATATAGATGCTTATCAACATTTTAAATATGTGTGGTGTGAGGACCTACAGCTGTAGGAAGTTAGCATGTTGGAATACACTTCCATGTTCGTGAAGACCCAGTGTCTTTACTTAACTAAAATTCCAGCAGATTGCAGTGCTTCTTTTCCTGAAGTATTTACCATAGGTTCTAGAAACTGAAACAACTTTAAGTTTATAAAAGAAAAAAAAAAAAGGAAAAATAAAATCTGTGTATGTGTATAAATTAATAATTTAATGAGACTACACAATACATTACAACATGTTTAAGAAGAATCTTGCTTCTCATTGTGTTTTATGCTAAGGAAGTATTCAAAGAGAAAAATATTAGTAGATGCTGTATACTTTTCATGGAAACATTCAAATTTCTCATGCCATTTTATTATACTTTATTCTATAGTCTGGGAAAGCTTATTTTTGGTGATACTGAGAAGGAGAATTCCAATAAATGTGATTAATAACGATTGTGTACCAATATAAGTGACTTGACAAGAATTACCTGGTAAGTCATCTGCCTAAAAGTTGCTTGCTAATTTGCTAACTTTAATAGGCACTTTAAAATAGTATTTCTCATTTGTGATGTTTAGAAATATTAATGTCATAATATTATGATTCTTAAACATCCTTTTAAATGTGATAATGGCAATTATTTTGACATGTTCTAAAATGAATTCTACAGTTAATTATTGTACAAATATAATGACGTGATATCCCTTTATTTACTAGAGGTTTCAACAGTATGCAAATAAAGGACATGTTTAAAGAAGTTTAACATTTAGATTTCAAGAACACTTCCTGTGTATAATCTGGCTCTGCTGTTTATTGGTATGTGCTTATGTATACATAACAAAGTAGTTCATTTTTGTGTGTGTGTGTGTTTTTTACTTTGTTTAATTATGAGTCACTGCTAGAATGTGTATACAACAGGAGGATGTTCTTTCCTCAGAGGTCAGTGCAGCACTGGCATTGCTGCCCAGAGAAGCTGTGGTGCCCCATCCTTGGAGGTGCTCAAGGCCAGGTTGGATGGGGCCCTGGGCAGCCTGAGATGGTTGGGTTCAGTCCTGCCCACGGTAGAGGTTGAGACTGGGTGAGCTTTGAACTCCCTTCCAACCCAAGCCATTCTGTGAAAACAGTATAATTATATTACATCAGTCATAGGAATTCATCACAAAGATAGTACGATGTAAATAACCAAGTTCTTATCCCGAATGTTTTTTTTTGCCTTGTTTTCACAATGACTGTGAACATTTTTTAAGCTTAATAACATTTTGAAATGCTTTGTTCAAAGTGATGTAAGACAATTGCTGTTCTTTTCATTTTCTAATATTGGATGATGCATGACACACTTTACTCTCATTTGTTTACTATGAACACAGGGAATGTAAAACTGTTCTGTTTGAACTGTGGCAGACAAAACACAATAAGGCATAACAGCATAATCTTTTTGCCTCTAATTTAGTCTTTCATGTGTTTAATCTGTAAACTAATTGAGCAATACTGGATTGAGCTTCTGAGTTTTTCTTTTCTCCATATGCAAGAAATGAGTAATAATGAATGGATTAAATAATGAGTCAAGCAGCCAGCAAATTGAAGGATGATATGTTAGCTCTGGTAATGAGTCTGGTTTGCTAGATTAGTTGCTGTGGTTTCAGCCAGAGTTGTACACCAGAATTTCCACTTAAACAGAAGACTGGAAAAAGATACTATTCTTTGTTTGCTATTATAATTCTTCATAATTTCAATTAAAATGGCAAAAAAAAAAAAAAAGAGGAAGAGTTGTCTGAAGAACCATTTGCTTTCTGACGTGTAGAGGCCTGTTTGTTTCAAAAATAATTTATTAGCAGGGTATGTTCTCTTATAAATACTATGTTAGTGAAATTTTAGCCATGAAGTGAAAGCTATTTAAAATGGATATAATTTATCCTATCATGGATATTTACATGGAGCACAGAAGAGGGAAACTTTTGTGATTGTCCATCTTGCACTTAATTTACTTGAGTTTGTTATTTCATCGAAGTGATGCTTCTGTAGATACTGGATACTGAAACTGTACACAGGATTTTAAAAACGGTAAGAGGAATTAAATTTATGATATAGCAATAAATTGATAATATAATCTGCTGAATATACTATGGCTATGTGTGGTAAATACTAAAGTATAGGCCACTAAAGATTATCATCTGACGGACGGGTCTTAGATACATTAATTTTGTATTATTGATCCTTAGCTCCTTCTCCAACATGGCTGTTCATGTAGGAGAGGAGAGGAGTCTTAAGGATGTCCAGTTCTTGATGGATGTACTTTCTCTAACTTCTCTAGAACAATAACTTCCTTAATTGAAACATCCCTTTGAATTCTTAAACATCTACTCCAGTTCTCTCACATTTTCTCAGTTTAGGCTTATAAAATGAATTTGTCTCATGACTTGTTTCTTTCCTGTATGATAAATATGATGAGGATATTTTTGGCCACAGCTCTTGACATACTTGGGAAATGTGTGCAGCAGTGGCCAGCACGTCTGAAGTTAGCAAAAACATGTAAGCAGCTGAAGCTTGATTGCAGGCATAAGACTGCTTGACAGAAACAATGCCTCTTTCAGTAGCTCAGTCTGGGAAAATAGAGGGTAGCTGTTATAGTTGTCCATTGCTGTTACATCACTGGCATTGTGTATGTCTCTGAGGTGACACATCACTATTTTCTGACAGTTACTGTTTTTTATGTTTGATTTCTTAGGAGAATGTATTTATCAGTTTATGTGAATTGTTATACATGTATGTGAGAACTTACCTGAAATAGTTCAGAAAAAAAATGCATCATTCACAGAAACAGTGATTTATTAATAGAATACAGTCAGCTTGGACAACAGCAGTCAAACTGGGCTTTAATTTGGATCACCTTTGTCCATTTTTGTATGTTATAAAGGCATGCAGGTGACAGAAAAAAAAAAGGTGCTTCAAGGTGAAAATCGAAAACTGAAGCACTGGAATGCAGTATTCTAAGTAAAGGGGGAAAAAAATCGGAATGAGTTAATGGTAAGTAAAATAGTTGTAGAAGGAAACACACATGAAAAAATAATAGCCAGAAAAAAGATGCTGCTGGAATGCTTAGAATAATACTAATTCAGATACAGTAAAACCGAGTTTTCAATGCAGCCATTCCAGACCAATGGAGAGGAGAGAGCTTAAATGCTAAAGAACATTGGTGTTTAATGCAAGTAAATTATTTTTAAGTTTTATAACTGAAAAATGCATATCGTCTTCAGGCTGAAATGTATAAGTCAACTTTCAGGAAAGCTAACTCACGTTTCTGTCTCAGGAAATTTTTCTCTATGCACCATTAGCATTTATATTATCAACAGAGTATCAGTCTTTAAGTATAGGTCAAATAATCTCAGTAGAGGCTGTTTAAAAAAAATTAAAAAAAAACCAACAAAAAGCAAATACTTATTCAACAGTGGTACAAGAAGAAAAACCTATGGCTGTCTCAACTGACGAAACTGTTATTTGAGAAACTTCTATACTTACTTTAACAGTTTTATTTTTGTATTGTTTCCCACCAATGCTCGCATAAAGAGCAAAGGAACAACAAATATTTGTCAAGATCATTGAAGCAAAATGAGTCTGAAGGCGATAGGTTCCCAGATCTCATCATTACTGGTGAAGAGATGTGGTGTCACCAATACAGGCCAAAGTCAAAGCTACAGTACCAGATGTGGTGCTATGTGAGTTCCCCTTGGAAGAAAAAATTCAAGACACAGTCCTCAGTGGGTAAAGTGATGTGCCATATCTTTTCGTGCAGTAAAAAGGATATCCTTCTGAATTTCCTGGAACTCAGATGAACCATCAACTCTGACGTCTGTGTCATGATTCTGACTAACCCGACCTCTGTGTCATGATGCTGACTAACCTGAAGGCTTGAACTTCCAGGTTCAGGCCTGAGAGGAAGATAACCATTCTCTTGCGACACGATAGCACCAGGCTCCATAGTACTTTGAAGACTGTAGAGTACATTGCCAATCTTGGCTGCACTGTCCTGCTGCACCCACTGTATAGTGCAGATTTGTCACCTTCTAACTACTGTGTTTGAGCCAATGAAAGACTGATTCTGATTCATTTTCCTAGCAGTGATGCCATTACAGCATCTGTGAAACAGTGGGTCACCTCCACTGGTGCAGATTTTTGAGCGTGACATGCAGGCTGTTATTCATCACTGGCAAAAATCCATAGCTAACGTTGGCAACTCTTGAAAAATAATGTTGTGTAGCTGAGAATTTGCTCTATCAAACAGTTCTATTTTGCTCCATGTTGTATTTTCCTGAAATGGAAATAAATAGGAAATGGAAATAAATAGGAAATGGAAATAAATAGGAAATGGAAATAAATAGGAAATGGAAATAAATAGGAAATGGAAATAAATAGGAAGGATTCATTTCAGAGCAAGCTACCTATTATAACTCATTCTTTAAACGTAAGCTATTTTTCATCATCAAAGGCATTCTGAGGCTACTCCTAAAGAACATGCCCAACTACATTTTTAGAATGATGGCTCTTCCCACTTTCAAAACGGAAGTAATGAATGAGAGTCTAGTGAATCCAGAATTTTCCTTCAAATTAAGTTTCTACATTTTCTTCATTGCTGTTAACTTTTTTAAAGATATTTTTGCATGAGTATATACAGCTGTTATTCTGAAAGCAAGATATTTTTTTTCAGAAAACAATTTTGCCAATATGGATTTTAAAATAAAAGAAGAGCAGTCTACACAACGTTATGTATGTATGCACTTGTTAAAATATTCATACACACATATAAGTGTCTGTGGATTGGATCAGTGTGTACTTTTAGCAAATAGAAGGAAACAGCTTTTTTGGAGCTCCTTCTGTCAAGAAGGATATCAGATTTCTTGCTTCATTTAGGCAGTTGAGTAGGGACTCTGCTGTAAAATACTGATGAGACTGAAAAGCAGGAGATATCTGTCACCAAATCTGTCTTTTTGATAGAATTGGTTCTTTGGAAATGCTTGTACTGGTATGTATCATGTCCTACTTATTGAAAGGTAATGCTGAACTGCTGTCTTAGCACATTATAGTGTCCGACTGTGTGAGAGAATATCCAATATAAGGCAAGTCTTGTTTTACTTTATTTTTTAAAAACCTAAAATTAGTTTTTGCATATTTGTAATTTATTTGAGGTTGATTTCTATGTATGCATGCTGAGTTGCTTTTGTTGCGAGAAGTGGAGAAAGCTAACTGCTTTTTCCAATACATTTCTCCCATAACAGAAAATTAGAGTGTCATTCTAGGTGTCAGCCATTATTCTAGTGACCTGAAAACCACACTAAAACTGTAGTAGTTCTGTAAAGTAGAGATTGGTAAATTCACGAAGTAAGCAACTATCAAGATTTTCCAATTTCTTTTCTTCTGCCACCCAGTTGTGTACCTTGGGAGATCACAATAAACTTTGCTATTTTGAAGTACTGCAGCAAAAAATGGAGTAGTACTGGTCCATAAAGCTGATCAGTTTTTCAGTAGGTTTCATAGGAGTAATGTAAAAAGTACTAGGTAAATACTTCATCCTCTGTACTTAATCTAAATTCATGAGTACACCTTCAGCTCCCCAGATGCAATCTGTCAGAGGGGCACTTGTTCTTAAAAGATACTAGTTACAGTATCAACTTCTGAAGCTGTGAAGTTAAACAAAGATATTTTGGTTTTGGAAGAGGGAAATATGCTGCAGTTGGGTACATATGGTACAGGTATTCATAAAAAAGATTCTGGAATGTTACATGAGGAAAGTGGTTGTGGAAGTCTCCTGAACAGAATGTAATGAATAATTTACAACATAGAACCTAATTTCATCTAAGATATGTTTGATGGGAATCACAATTACAAATAGCAAACATCATGTTAACAGTTATTTGCTGAGTCAATTGTCTTAGATCTCCAGTCTGTTTTACTAAATTTAAAATGTAAATACCGCGTTACAGTTGTTTGCTATCAACTGCACCGTAGGTATTGCTAAATTCAATAAGACAAGTGAAATGGCTGTGGAAGGTCTTCAGAATGGCCTTTTTGATGTTCTGTGCTACTGTATGAATAGCATAAGAAAGTGTTTGATAGGTGAGTGAGACAGTCAGGGATTATGAAGCAGCAAAATGCACTTCAGCGTAAACTATTAGCACAGTCTCTCTAGCAAAGAGAAACTGACTTACTCAGTGAAAGACTTTATTTGGGTAGCACTCTGAGAAAGTAAAATTCCAGTACTCTGAAGATTATTACCAAAATAATACTATAGATAATTAACAAATCAGCTTACTGATCAGGCTATTCTAATAGAAAGTCTCAGGAAGCAAGTCAGAGCTGGTTCCAAGGGTAGTAAAACTGGCTAAGCATAAGTATGCTTTTGTGTAGCACCTAAGAAAATTTTGAAGATGCTATAATTACATTTTTTTTTCTAAGCAGAAGGGAACATAAGATGGAAGAAAAGGGATGTTGTTTATCATGTTCTCGGAATATATTGTCTGTCTGCTAGAACAGAGAAAACATTTTCTTTGTAATTTGTGATTGTGCCAAAATTATTTTTATATACATAAGAACTTCTTTGGAAACCCACTGCATACAGGGTCCATTCAAGTTTATATATATGGGGTCTTTTTTTGTGAATTTTCATATTACTTGGAGGAAAACAACACATGGAAAATTATTTTAGATGACTTTCAAGACTGCCCAGGAACACACATAATACATGAGTTCTTGACATGATTATCTTTTATAGGCAAAACATACCCTGACATGGTATTTTGTGATCTATTGAAATTCAGGTAATGTAAGGAAAAACTGCCAGACAGGATAAACTGTCATATAATCATTTGTTATTTGTGTTGTTCCAATATTATTGTTCACAAAAAAGAAGTGTGTGTATGAGCTGGAAATTAAACAGGCATCGAAGGAGGAATATGGAGATGTCGCCTGAATGTGCATTCAACACATACCTATACAGAATTTTTTGGCAGATAAATCAAGTGGCCCGTGATAATTTTTCACTTTCTCTGAACTCTCCCATGTCTAAGCAGGTGAAGACACTGGTCTCTTCCAGTATAGAAACTGACATAATCACGTAAATAATGTGTGAAGCACAATGCTATATTTAAACAAAGACAATGACTAGTTTACAGTAGTCTTGAAGGACATAACTAACAATGTTTGAGAAGCTTCTTGGGAATTTTTTCAAGAAATGGTGATCTGGGGATATTATTTACAAATACCTGTATTCATAATTCAGTGTTCTTAATATTTCTACTTTATTAACTGATATATTAACGACAAAGGCGAGATAAATGTTATGTGTTTTGCAGTGACTTTGCAAATGAATCATTGCTAATAATCCAGAGTCTGTTTATTGATTTTCATTTAAGAAGCTGCCAGAAGCAGCCTTGGTCTCATTTCTGTCAGGAAGTAGAGTTGATTTACTAGCTTAAGGTGTAGTAAATTTAACAAAGCTGCTTGTATATAGCGAGCATATGGCAAAGCAGTCAATATAACTCGACTATTAAATCACAAGAACTTAATAAACAATACTTAGATATATTACTTAATATAGTTTTTGCTTCTCTAGGCAGAACTTACAGGGACATTCATCAGTCATTTTTGATCTTTAATATTGCACAAAGGATGTAGTGGACTTTATTCTAATAAATTAAACGTTTAAATAACAATAAAAATCTAATATTTGACAATTTGTTTTTTTCAATGCACAAATATGATCTAAATTTATAATAATTATGTTATTGCATGAAACAGCTAGTAATATGAAATTGGAAAGATTAACATGTTCAATGCACTTAATCATCTTTACCCTTTCAATGTAGCTGTTGTTCTACAGTTGTTCATTTGCACTTCCAGATTTGAAAGTAAATGTCATGTAAAACTGTATCTTCTGAAGATAACCTATAATACAAATTAGCCAATCTAATATGCAGCCTTTTCCTAAATCTTCTAGAGTCTTGACTTGCGATAATGAAGCAAGTATTTCACAGCTAAGTTAAGAATTCAAAGCATATTTAAATTCTTGCTCTGCTTCCAAAACTGGGTAGTGTTGTACAGGAAGATTCACTTCAGATTTTTTGTTTGCACTGCACAGCATTAGCAATTAAAGAAACAGTTGGAAAGAAATTAGGGCATCACACAAAATAGTCCTCTAATTTGATGTTTTCTGGAAGTGCATCTGTGCTTCATCTGGAAGATCAGTGCAGATTTTAGCAAAGTCCAGTCCCAAGATAGTACTGTGTCAAGTGCAAATCTCAGCCTTCTAGCCGAATATACCACTGCCTCTCTCCTTTACACAAGCCAATCTTGTTTTAATGGAGAATGTTCTAAAAACACTGTTCTGTTCTATGCCTTTGTATGAAATTATAGTAAATCATTCAAACATTTTAAAAATTTAGAGTTTATAACTTGCTGTCACTGATTTTTTTTTTCATTTTTATTCACATGTTCACTGCATGTACACATCTATTGTGACTTAACATACTTTTTTGCTTTTATTTACTTATTTGCATACTTATTTGCTTATATTTGGAGCATGAGGCAATTAGTGTTGTGCGTCTGTCATCATTTCAGTTTTTCTCAACTACTTCTGCAAGAGAATTTTTCTGTTATTACTAATATCTGACAGTGGGACATGTCATACAGTCAGTTGCCTGCTGACATTCATTAGCAGCCAGTTTTCTGGAAATTGACTTCTAAAGTTGAAGTGAAGAGATTTTACTTCTGTGCCCAAGGAGTGGCTCCTGTATTCTCTCACGGTTTTATGACAGTAGGCTTCAAGCGCAAAACACACATATCAAAGCAGACAGGACACCAACAGGGTAAATAATACATTTCTCAGCAATATGTCAACATCATAGCAACACAAGAAGTGAGGTGAGCTGGCTTCCTCTATCTTTCTTCACTGATATGAAATACAATTTTCTGAGATCACTTTCTGAGATTCCTGAAGTAAATTTCCTCAGTGATCCACCTCACAGCCCAAATGCTATATTGTTTTCATCACTGAATAAAATATTTATTTAGCACTTATTCAACAAAATTGAATGTATGTAGTCTTCCCTTAATATCTGACTAGGTCTGCCTCACCATTGAGGCTGGTGGTTGCTCAGTAGAGGAATGGAAGTCTAAATACTGTCATTGGAACAGTTAAAAAGCCATGGCTGTTCAGCTTACCTCTGGTGGTTGGGATATCTTAGTTTTTCTAACAAAAGTTTGTCTTCATATTCTTGAAGAATAGCTCTTACTGTCCCTGTGTGTGAAAGAGCTGCGTTCCAGTGGAAGACAGAATCTTAAACTGATATTCCTGACCATATCACCTCTGCTGATTTACTTAGCTACACTCTAGTTATGTTTACTTGTGTCAGTGAGAATGTCCTGTTCGACAACACTTCTATCAAACTGATAATTTGCGGCACACCATGTTCTTCCTAGATAAAGTACTCTGCGTTATTTGCAGCTCTTCTAAGGTATTTTGAGAATCTAGATTAGCCAGGAAATTTATTTACTGGCTTCTTAAACCATTTAGAAACAGTTCCTATGCATGTTTCTCACAATAAATTTTATTTAGCATTGTTCTCAACAGAAGATGTTGAAAAAGCTATCATAATTATCTTAGCTCAATTTCTTAAAAGCTGTGAGATTTCTTGAATCTTAGTTAGATTTTCAGTATTACTAAGCCATTCTGCAGTAGGTAATAGCAGAGTGGTCATGGAACTATCTAATATTTACCATTATCCAGTAAACAGTGCTTGCTCTTACGTTAAAACTGGTTTACTTAGCATTATATATCTCCGTGTACGGAATCTGTAACAAAGCTAGCTTAGTCCACCTTACATTTATATGTCTTTGTTTTAATTATACATAATACAAATAAATATTTTTAAGATGTATTTGTAATTCAGTACTTAGGGATAGAATTAGTTCCATTTCTTTCATGGAATGACTATATTGAAGTTGTCATGCTGACCAAGAAAAGGAAGTTATTTGTGTGAACTAGATACTTAAACTTGGTATGAAATATTGCTTGTATTTTATGTGGGATAATGAACACTTGAGAAGAAATGCTTCATGTTCAGAGGAGGAACACTTCTTGTATATTAAGGCCTCTACAAGCTGTGTAACAGCTGCCTGGTCAGTACAGAACTTAAACTCATTGTAAGGATTGGCAAACAGTCTCTTGGAAGATGAGTCTTCCACTCTAGTTGTTAAAATGGTAACTCTTGTCTTCCTGTGCTGAAAACAGAATAAAGGATGACTTGTTTCTATGTCTTATTTCATTAGCTTTTTTCTTTTCAATAAAAGTTTTCAGGGCCAGTGTCGCATTTGACTCACTGGGTTGCAAGAAAGGTGTTTCTTTGGAATCCCACTGAATAGGGCAGTCCCTTTAAGACGAGTTGCTGTAACAACAGAGTTAGACAGTGATCCAGAGAAACAATGTGAGACAGCCTGAAAAACTTTTCAACAACAATTTATTAACTACTCTGGGGCAAAATTTGTCAAGTTCCTAATAACAATTATTGAGCATAATGAATAAGGGTATGTGGCTTATCACCTACTCCAAGAGAAATTTAGGCAACAGCTACTGAAGAAGAACAAGTAAAAGAATATCTAGAGGAAAGAAGAGAGAGAGAGAGAGTGAGAGAGATCCAGCTCTGTCTTGAGTCTAGGGTTTTGATCTACGGGTGACGAGTTAACAGAGGTAAACATATGTGATCACCATTATACTGTCTTGTTGTGTCTGGAAGACTGGGGAATTTTCAGAGACAGTTTCTGATGGTTTATACTGATGTTTTTTCCTCACCTGATATTTTTCAACTGTAGGAGGTAAGAGTTTCTGTCCATAAAAGAAAGCAAAGATAAAAAATCTGTCATTCTGCAGATTGAGGATCCATAAATCTTACAGCTTCTGAATCGAGTCGTTTAGCCTCCGTTCTGTATTGTCCTCTAGTTGTTTGAGTCAGCAAAATCTTTGGTCTTAGACAACTTTAAGTTTCTGTGCTTTATACAGACACACTTTCTTGTTCCTTACGGATTTTAAGATCAGATTTTTTGGTGTGTTTTAGAGTCTGCAACCAAGAGCAAAATATTTCTAAATCCATTTCAGTGGGCAGTGGAGCTGAAGCATTAGTTGCAGCCATTGCTAATAGTCATATTCCTGGAAAATAAGATTTTTTATAGAGAGTATGTTTTTATTATATGTGTGGACGTGTACTTAATTAATGTCAGCAATTAATCCACAATGTAATCCAAATTGTGAAAACAAACAGTCATTTAGCTCTCTCTGAATTTCCTCAGGCAATGAGCTGTATAAAGAAATTCATAGTTAATCATAGTAGGTTTAGTCAGGTAAAACCAGAGATTATTTATTAATCCATTAGTTTAGTAGGCAATGCAAATATTCTTAAAAATCTGCAGAATTTTTGGGGCAATTCTTCATAATTAAGAAAACTTTTTTTTTTTATGGTATCTCTGCTTTTAGTTTTCAAGTGTTATACTAGAAAAGAACTACAGAGTTTCTGGTTTTATCCATGATATATATATAACACATAAACCATCTTTTCTTATAGTTATATGAATGGGAATTCTTAATTTTACAAGGATTGGCTTCTGTTACATAAGCTGCTAGACCTTATGTTTTTTTGTAAACTGTACAGGGGACAAGATTTGTGAAACTCAGTACAGATGACTTATAATAAAGGTATAGTATAGTATGCAGCAGAATTATACTAAGAGAATATTGCTTGTTCCTATACGTGCAAAAACATAAGATTTGGGCATAAGAAATAGTGTATTATTGGTGAGGAATCAAGACAGACAATCAGTAATGTGAATAACAAGTAAAAGCTTGGGCATGCATGAATATGAATCTGTACATTAATGTAGGGACTGTTATTTCTAGTATATTCAGTCATGGATAGGGCATCATTCAGTAACGAGGCCAGGGATTTTACACGTTGCATGAAAATATGTAGAATCATAATCACATTTTCAAAGGTTGGATGTTCAGCACTACTGTAAATTAGAACCTTTTTAAGTTATCTCACAGAAATATCTATCAAATATACAAGTATCAATATATACAAAGTCAAATATATATTAAATAGATTTTAAGGCAGGTATCAGTTGTAGATCGAGTATCTTGATATATTGATTCTTAGAAGATGATAGCCTAATCATGCTAGAATCTTTTTGCAACTATTAGAAAAAGAAGGAACTTGTAAGTTGTGAGTTAAATGACATATTTAAGATACCTATTTTTGGATAAAATGACTTGTCTCTAACTTTATCTGATATAACTTATCTGTCATAGATAATTTAAATTTGTCCATGCAAATGACATCCACAGTGCTTTTAGTAGTAGAATATCAAAAATAACATGTGTAGGCCTACAGGTTGTCTTGGGGATAATTGATAGTGATATGGATAGATGACCGAGATTAAATTATTTGTGTATGTTACTGTCTAAATTGATGCACAAAAATTACCTGGCATGGAGGTTTTTTTTTCTAGTGTTTCACATTAGGACACGTCTCTAATTATGTTGTGTTTTGGGGAGCTCTGCAGTCATGAAGTGATTCAGTCCTAGAGCTAGTTTCGCTGATTATGCTAGTGGTGGACTTGCAAAGAAGGAGCTGTCCTTCAGAAATAAATAGCGTGGTCTGAGGGCTAATCAGAGAGCAGTGAAGTGTCTGGCCACTGACCTCATAAAATACAGACTCATAAAACAAGTAAATAAAAAATATTAATCGTGGCAGTGAAAAAGGGACTTAGAAATTCCTTCAGTGTGGAAAGTTTGAACACTTACAGAAGCGTACAACAAATGTATTGCTATTTCAGTTCCACAAAGGAATAATCTATTAGCTTACAGAGCTTTCTGGGGTTACTGATGTGCTGAGATTGATGGGTGTCAACAAGGAGTGTTGAAATATCTCTTTGGTGTATTTTATGAACCCTTTTATGAGCTAAACCATTAGACGTGAAAGAAAGAAAGTAGTACTTGATTCTGGAGTTGCAAAGAGCTCTCACATCTGACCAAAATAATCATCTATCTAGAGATAATTGCTATGAATGCTGCTTCAAATTTCAACCCATGGATGAGAATGGCTCTGCAACATGTCAAGATATGTAACAGAGTGTAAACCCAGGTTCCATTTTGCATCCAATATATGTCTATTATATCTGTTATGTCTATTATATCTATTATGTCTATTATACATATTCGAAGCAAACATCATCAGGTGAGATATCAAGAGTGCTTCACCACAAGTTGTCCAGTAGCTTTGAGGTAGAGATTTAATCTTTTAAAAGTGAACAGTCCAAACTCAAATGCCCTCGCTAACACTCAAAATCTTGTTATAGGCAAAAAGGATTATATATGTTGCATTAGTCCTGATAAAATGTAACTGTTCTGTAGACATACTAGCTCAGAAAAAAAAGTCAAAATGGTGATATGAAAATCCTTTCCTATCTATCTATTTATTTATTTATTTATTCTTTCATTCTATCTATCTATTTATTTATTTATTTATTACTTTGCACAGGGTTGTCTCTCTAGGTTCGAAGGCTGATAGGTTCAGTACTTCAGAAGGAGAGGTGAAGGTACTATAGGGAGAGGCTGAGAATACTTGAAGCAGAGGCCGGGAGATGACCTCATTGCTCTCTGCAGCTCCGTGAGGAGAAGTGCAGAGGGAGACATCTCTCCTTTCCCTGGTAAATTATTGTAGAAACGTATAAAGGTGCTCCAGTGAAGATTCATACTGGATAATAGGGAAAATTTCCTTAATGTGAGTGTGGTTGGACACTGGAACAGGCTTACTAGAGTTGTGGTTGATGCCCTGTGTCTGTCAGTCTTCAAAAGGCATTTAAACAGTGCCTTCAATATCATCCTTTAAAGTTCGATTGGTCTCAATGATCTTGGAGTGTTGCTTCCAATTCGTTTGGTTCCATTCTGTTCCGTTCTATTAAAGTCTGTGAGGAGGAGCTCAACATGGGCAGAATGGAAGTTAGAAAAGCCTGATATCACCCTGGAAACACCTGATCTTGGAAGCTAAGCAGGGTCAGGCTCGGTTAGTACTTGGATGGGAGACTGCCTGGGAATACCGAGTTTCGTATTTTACTCTTTAATACCACATGATGTTATGATGTGGAATATCAGTAATACAACAAAAATCATAAAACATAATTAAAATATATAGTTGTCAAGGATACCTGGGAACTGGAACTGCATTTTACTCCTCCTCCATAATTCTGTCTAATGATACATCATTTGAGAAACTGTAATGAATTATAGTAATCTGGTTGAGCATTATCATTCAGACACAGAAAAGACTGATAGTAGAATTCTGTAATATCAGGAAAAATCAGGAAAGGGAATTGTAGAATCCATAGAGTTGGAAGGGACATCTGAGGGCCATCTAGTCGCACTCCTCTGCAATTAATGATGTTATACTCAAAGCAGCAGAAGAAAGAAACGCTCAGTGAATTTATCTGGCACCAACTGAGCAAAAGAAAATCTGTTTTGGAAAAGTATAATTAAATAATGTAATTCATTTTCAGTAGTTTTTGAATAAGCCAAAAGTTTTACAGGCTTAGGTGATAGTGAATGTGCTGTAGTAGAGAATGTATTTTGCAGGTGCTGTTAAAAATGAACGCTACAAATAGACCTTTGGATACCTAACTACAAGCACTAAAAATGAAAAAAAAGCTTCAGTAAAAGCTTGTGCTGATTCTTCAGATTGTCTTGTTTGACTATTCTAGAAACGGCAGCACTAGGTAGTTAGATGTCTGACCTGACCTGACCTGTTTTACGTTATTCAATCTGAAATTCAGAGTTTAGAAAGGATCTGTAATCCTGAAACCAGTTATAACTTGAGCAGTAAATATCTAAATAGTAAAGTTACAGCATCCTTAATAGAAATGTTTTGAAGTTCATGAGAAGATTGATTTCTCAAAACCTATGACTGTCTGCTGCAATAGATTGTTTGCCTATTAATTTGCCTTGCTAATTTCATGTTAATTGCCACCCTGTTGGTTCTCAATTAGAAAGCCTTCTAAGTAATCCTTTGAGAGAAAATTAGTTTCTTAACTCAAGATAATTAAAAGTGTGAACTTGCTAGTACCCGTACAATAGCACTTAAAGATCAAAGAGCTTAAGGGTTAAAAGAAAGAGCTTGAAAAGCTGGCCTGCTTTCTTATGATCTCTGACAGTGTCAGTTATTTACAAGCATTTCTTTGAACTTCTAATTTTTCGAAGCAGAAAGAATATTCATGCCTGAGACTGTTCTTATAATCCAGATGCGGCTCAGGAAACTGTTCTGACATTTTTCCATAAGTCAAAGAGAATACTTTTAACTGTATGAGCAGCAGTAATTTTTTATACTACCTTAATTTTCTATCCTTCTTTTTAGGTAAAATAACTAGATTTTCAGTGGATTTTCTTTTTAATAATCCTTCCAATACCCAATGATAAAAATGTCTGTAATTTGCCTATTCTTAATATTTACATTTTGTAGTTATGGATAATTTTCACCAAGATATTAAAACTTTTGATGCATCTCTTTTCTAGTAAAACAATTTAGTTAAGGTAGTTGAAACAAAGCTCGTATTTGTTGATGAAAAATAGTTTAACAAATCCCAATTTATCACAGAATCACAGAATTGTAAGTGCTGGAAGGGTCTTCTTGAGATCACCTAGTCCAACTATCCTGCCAAAGGAGCTCCCTAGCCCAGGTTGCACAGGTAGGCGTCCAGACGGGTCTGGAACGTCTCCAGAGAAGGAGACTCCACCACCTCTATGTCAGCCTGTGCCAGTGCTCCGTCACTGCACTGTGAAGAAGTAATACTGACTCTTGAATTATAGAATTCATCTACATTACATTTTTTAGTTTCAGTTATATATGTGCTTTAGAACTGTGTTTCCCAGATATCCATCCTTACTACCATGTTTTGACTCATGTTGTGGAATGATCTCAAAGC
The DNA here is from genome assembly GCF_038088225.1 of Cyrtonyx montezumae. NCBI lineage: Eukaryota > Metazoa > Chordata > Aves > Galliformes > Odontophoridae > Cyrtonyx > Cyrtonyx montezumae. The sequence continues at coordinate 63,980,500 of NW_027072034.1, read as the reverse complement.
AAGTGGAGTGGGTTCTTGTAAGAGATTATATTTTTTATGCCATTGCCTCAAAGCTTGCTGATAACAAGTCCAAGCAAGTCCTGGGCAAGGGTGGCAAAATCCTTTGTCTGTGGGACACAGATGACAAGTCCTGAGTCCTCTCTCAAATCGAGAGAGAGAGAGATAAGCCGCAGCTCAATGGCCAGAGAACACTCTTTTGCGTGGTCTCATCTCGAGGGAGATAGCTGTCTCAGGAGGTACTCACTTGACACTTACCCAGGAACCCAGGGATGTTATGTAGGCAGGAAAAAAGGATAAAAGAGGAATCAACAACCATGAGGATAGGTGTTCTGTCATCGAACCCTTATGAGCTGATCCCTGCATGTTGATGGACTTCCTACTGGGCTTGCCACCTGAGACCTGCTGCTTTCTTTTGTATCCTGCTGCTGCTTCCTGGTGTCTGCTTGCTGCCCAAGGCTGGCCCTTGCTGCTGCTGCTCTTCCCCTCTGCTCTTCTGCCTCAGACCATTGGAGCGATGGGACCGCTGCTGGATCCTGGTGGTGTTTATCCCCGCTTTATGCAATTCTTGCTTCTTTCCTATCTTTTCTATCACCTATCTTCCCTTCCCCATCACCCTGATCAGTAGTAGCGTCCATCCTCCCCTTCTCCATCTCCCTGAGCAAGATTTGTAATAAGCTGTTTGAACCCAACATTTGAACCATTGTTTCTTAATCTCACACCAGGTATACAGATATCAAACAACCTCCTCTCTCTCCTATAAATCGGAGCGAGACAGATCTTCATAGTGAAACTGAACTGAAATACATATTTATGAAATGACAGCTGAAGAACTCTAACCCACTGAAGACTTTTCATTTCACAGGATCAACTGCTGGTCCAAAATATCACTTCTGAAACAGGTATAGCATGGGCTTCAGGAGTTCAGCACCAGAGATTCTTGAACAGTGTTTTAACTCCATGTTGTCATTGTGGAAATACGGATCATAGGCTAAAAATTATATGACCAGTAGAAAATTCACTTAACATTGAGAGTTGTTTGCTAGATTTTACCTTGTATTAACAAATAAGCACAATTTCTGCAGTGTACTTTTAGTGGTATCTGTTGAATGTTTCTTAACAAGTCCTAAATACGTTGATGAAATGAGAGAAATATTATAATTCTTGAACATTTTGTATCTATTCATTCTTATGTCTAGTATGAGAGAACCTACAGAGGTCCCTTCAAGCCTAACTCATTCTTAGATTTGTGTCTTTTTTTTTTTTTTAGATAGATAAAGAAACAATCACATTTCATGGCTCACTTAAAACAACCCTAAAACATCCCAGATGTAGTGTGGTAGTTTGTGTACATGGCTGGGTTTATGAAGAACAGAAATACTTATTTGTGAGGTAGTTGAATTATTCCTTTACATAGATTGTCTTTGCTACACTTCAGTATGTGTGTCCTTTCAATATATTGATTGAGGTTCTGAGGCTGCAAGACAGTTCTTAAAATAGAAGCTTTTGTTTATTTGTTAAAGCAGGATTGGGAGTATTCACTATTATGGAGGTTCTGTGCATAAAAGTGTATTATCCTTCTAGAGAACTACTTTATTAACAGCTATAGAGTCAAATTCATTCTACTTCTGCACAGATAAGGTGCAGTATCTCTAGCAGTCACACTTGCGAAGCAGTGACTTCCAAGCCCTTCTTGGAGAGACATTTCTTAGTTTTAATTTCATGTTTAGTTTGGATTTAAACATTCAAGATAAGACTTCATGACGAAAGAATGTTTTTCTGAAATACTGTTAATCTTTATTTGATTATCAGTAGAAGATTATCAAGCTTCAGTATTTATGACGTTGTGGCAAAGTACTGGATTTCTTGCATCATGCAGTTCACCCCTACAAACTCTGTTATGCCCCTCAAAGCAGTTTGACCTTCACGTGACTTCTAGCTCTTCTCATCAGGGAAAATGACACCTCAAGTAATACCTTAGAACTTTGTATCATGAAGCCAAGAAAGCCCTAAAAGTAACTTGTCACACCAATTAGTTATGTCAAGCAGGTATTCCCTTTATTACAGTGCTGGATGCATGGGAGATTGCTTCACCAAACATGCACACCAAAGAGAGAATCGACTACATATTTAAAGGTACAGTGTATTAAATTCCAAGGACATGGGCAGAAATTCCAAGAAACAGTTAACATACTGTCCCACCATTTTGGGCGTGCATCCTAACATTGTAATGGGGGTCTCTGGTGGTCGTGGGATGAAAGCTAGTAATCATTCTCTCTGTGGATTTCCAACCTTTTAAGAGGGGTAGCCTGAACTGGTTCCCAGCGATGTTGAGCTGAGGCATCTATTTTGCTGTCTTACCTCCAATAACAGGAAACCTATTCTACTTTCTTATCTTAGCAGTAAGTTCTGCAGCCCTTTCTGCATTCTGTTCTTGAGCTTATATTAATGCAAGCCTTCTGTCCTTCAGCTTATATCTGCTCAAGTTATGCAAAAGGCTGTTCTCATGGTATGGAAAAGCTGCTCATATGATACAGTCAGGATAGTGTCCATTGAGTTTTATGTTTTTGTGTATTGGGATTGTAGATGCAGTTTAACTTTCAGGTACTTCTGCTGAAATGGATTCCTGTTCCCAGTAGCATTCAGAATTATCAAATAAAAGACAGGCTAACATTAGACCAGTTACTGTATCTTCAATCATAAATTAAAAGTAAAATAAAATTAGAGAATATATTGTTACAATGCTTACAGGGTGTTAGAATAGTGTCCACATAGAAACATTATCTACTTTATGTAACTGATAAACAAAAATTGGAAAAAAATCCAACAGTATTTCAGAATGTTGAGGAAGTTAAATTTTAATAGGTGATTGAGGTTAAATTTTCACCCTTGGTGTCCCCCATAGTACTCTCAATCGCTTCTTTACCATTACTGTCATTCACAAAGGATTACAAATACTTAAAAGCACCACAACCCTCACAGGCTTTACAAACACAACAAGAACATTGTTTCTTTTACTCAGATAAACAGATCCCTTCCACATAGACAGTATACACTGATACAGAAGAGTTGTGACTGCATATGAAAATATCCTGTTTTTATATCATTTTTGTGTGTGTCCTTTAGGACAATTTTAATGATACTGTTAACTTCAGTAGTCCGCTTTTTTTTGATACATGACTGTGTTCTCTTCCTATATATATCACATTACATGACTTAAGATTATCTCTCAGTATTATTTCTGTTTGGGCTATTTGGTTTTTCAAGAACAAGCAGCTTAAAGGAGTCTTAGCTCTGTTTTGAAATGGTTGCTTTAGTGGAATTCTTTATGCAGAGGTTTATGGTTCCTAATTGTTTGGTTTTTCACAGGAACAACTCAAATCGGACTTTCTCATGCTAAACTGTAACTGTGTAGAATTCTTAACATTTTTATAGTTCTGACTTCGCTGAATTACTAATTAAAATAAGTTAACTGATTTTTTTTTCTGTTAAATAAAAAAGTAAAATGAACATAAAAGAACATTCGTCCTAAATACAGAATGCCCTTGAACTGTTAATACTTTTCTATTTCCTTATTTGAATTCAGGCTACCCACAAGAGTCAAGTATGTAGGAAAAAAAACCAAAACAAATAGCACTTTTTTGATGTTTCAAAATAAATCAAAACTAGAAAATATTATAATTTTATGAGAGAATCAGTTTCTGTGTGGATTATGTTAGTGTAATTTACATGCAAAACCCATTCACTATTATCTGGAATCAGTGGGTTTAAACAAAATATTTTCAGAAGCCAGTATAGCAATTGGAAAGAAAATTAACAGGGTGAATGGTTGTTCTGCATATGAGTTAGGTACCAATTAAAAATATTTCATGCTTCAGAGTAAGGATTTTTCCAAGCATGTTTTAACATTAAATGATACTGTAATCCTTTGCTGAAAGCAGAAATGTATCACTCAAGGAAGTTTACATACTACTTGAAGTCAAAGCATACCGATATACTAGCTCGTAATTACAGCTAGAGAACTCAACCTCTCTAATTAAGATCTTTACTTTTATCTCAGCTGTATCTCGCAGTCATCTTTTTTGTCCAAGAGGTCACTACCAAACACACATATATTAGCTGCTGTAGCTATCAGATGTAGCTTGATCCCCAGTAGTGCCTTGTTTTGTTTTCATGCATGTTTCCTTTTCTTGTTACTCACTTTACCTTCCAGTGCATTAGCAACCCAACAGGTTTAGAAGTCCTCTCTACAGTGGAGTTCTGCCTCATTTCTCAAAAATAGCTTTGAAAAAGTATTCAGATCAATATCAATATTGCATAAACTGCTAGTTATGTTGTAGTAAGTTTACAGTGAAGAAAGTGGGCAGAATATGTAGTTCTTTTGTTTGCCATGGTTGGTTGTTTTTTGTTGTTTTTTTTTTGCTTGTTTGTTTTATTTACATTGTGTCATACTTTTAAGTAGAGCTGACTGATTTGGAAGCTTTTAGCTTTTCAGGATTTTGGAAGTGTTTCATTTTTATTTTTGTTTCTATTCTTCTTCTTCTTAAGAAGTCCCAAGAACTAGTTGGAGTACTGCTTTTACCAGCATTTTTCAAATTTTATCCAAATACTGTCTCCTTTTCCTTTTTAATGTGGCATGTATTATACATACATGCTTTGAATATAAGTTTCTATAATTACGCTTTTTATGTGTTTTAATATATTGTTATGTGGCACTAGAAGTACATTTGTGAATGACACTGAGCTTACACTGATGACAGCTCACTTCTGTTGTATTCAGAATTCATCTGTGTAGACAGCTATGACAGATGGGTGGTGGTAGTTCTGAAATGTGAAGTATACTAGTGTAAATGGTTCTGAAATCAAATAGTCTACCAAACATTAAGTCTTATGAATAGAGTCAACTGTCTCCATATTTAGCAGAACAAAAGGACCCCTTGTTACTATTCTTACTTATCTTCCTAAGTGATTTTTAAACTCATTAGGAAATAATTTGACAGAATCCTCTTAGCAAAGATAATAATTCTTTTGTAATGACTACGAACAGAGTGGAAGGGATTCCTTATATCACCTACTGCTAACAGTGCTTTATTTTCATGCAAAATTGCATGTGTACTAAAGACTTAAATGAAGCCCTCACCGAGTTCACTTTTTCTTAGAACAAGAAATACTACAGGAGCATTATGCTGTATGATGTTCTACATGAAGGGATCAAGTGATCTTCAAGTAATGCATTGCCTTTTTTTTTTCCCCTTCTTTTTATTTTTAATATTTTACTTCTTGCTAGCTTTGGAATATTCTTGGAAGTATGGGAAGAGGCATTACTTTGTCAGAAACAGCCAGAAGCTGCTATTCATTTCTGGGTTTGTTTTAACATAGCTAGACACAGCCTCTACTGACTTGAATTCTTGGAACTGCTTCAATGACCTGATAAAATAAAGATTCATTTGTGTATTCAAAGATGTTCCAACCAGTCTGGTACAAACTAGTCCTTTTTATGCTTATTCATTAGCTGTTAGCATACAGCATTAACATGAATGGTATGCACAGCACATACCATCTTCATCAGAGCTTACAGTAACCTAATGCACTCGTGTAATTCTTCAAGTACATTCAAAAACTTTTGGGATATGTTGCCTCTGTGCAGTATTTACTTTTAATTGTATGTCCTACTTGAAGAAACTAATGAGTGAGCCTTCTCCTAGCGGAGCACTGTTCTATTTGCCTGATTACTTAATATGCACAGATTGCTAGATTAACCACTTGGGCAATATTTTTCGTTCTTATTTGCATAAAGCAATATTTTTCTATTTACGTGAAGCAGAGCTAGTAAAAGGATGAGTCTGAAAAAATTGGACAGATGGTCTTTTATTTTGTAAATACTAATGTAGCATGTACAGAAAATGTGATTTTCTTTTTGTTTCACAGATTCAGCTAGCATGTCTTCACAGTGTTTATAACTGCACTTATGCTAATAATTTTCAGCTGTTCATCTCTTTGCCAAAATTATCTTGCAGTATCAAATATGCATCACATAGATGAAGGAAAAATATTTTCTAACTTTGTTATTCACTTCTTATCACAGTTTCTTAATTTCTGTATGTTATGTGTTTCTTCATCTGTGGCATTTACATAGTTGAAAATGTATTTTTAGGCTTTTCATATGTGGGTGCTTCAGTAAACAGCAAATGTATTTCATGATAGTTTTAATTGTATTAATCTCCATATAAATATTTATGATGTACTACTTAGACAATATTTCTTTCTTTGCTCATCTGTTCTTTACTATTTACTATCAACAGAACAAAACAGTGATTTTTCTAGCAAGTTTGTAAGTTCTAAGATATTCATAGAGAAATTTTGGTATTCAGAAAGTTTAATTTAGATTCTAATAGTTCCTACCTGCAGAGAAGTTTGTTCTGATGGTCCTTTATACCAATTAATGAAAAGGAATCTAGAGAGGTGAGGTCATTTGGTATACAATGAATGCAGTCATTAACATTCACTTTTATGTTGTGGTTTTCGGAATGGTAAAATATTTCCACCGTAATTCCACCACTGAATAAGTTTGTGATTCAAGACTCCAAACCCCATGTTCTTGAAATAGTACTTTTTTCTTCTAAATCTCATGCAAATCTGAGTTCTCTACTATGTACAGTACTAAACTAAAATTTACTGTGTCCTTTTCTGTTTACTTTTATATGTGTTGATAAGAACTTGAAATTAACATGACCTGTTTATCCACTGGTTCATGAACTTCTATTGGCCAATTCTGTAAGATAACCAATGTTGAAGAACTACAGCTACTTAGGATAATGACAGTATTGGAATAGTTATTTCTGAAGATCGCGTAGTTATTTTGCATTTAAAAAATGTTTCACCAATGATACTGGCTGTGTGAAGACACATTCACTGGGTTATAGAATCATAAGATAATTCAGGTTTGAAGGTAACCCAGCAGTTCTGTAGTCGAACAACCTTCTCATAGCACAGTGACCAGATTGTGCAAGGCTTTATCCAGTAAGCTCTTGAAAATTTCAAGAACTGAGACTGCGCAATCTTTGGGCAACCTGCTGCAATACACTATGAAGAAGTTTCTCCTTATGTCCAGCCTGAACGTCTCTTATTTCAATTCTTCAGATGTCTTTCATCCATCTTATTAATAACTTTCCACAGGCATGAGAAGATGACAGTTCAGTTCCTCTGTAGCTCTCTTCAGTTTAAAGAAGTGCCTCCAGCCTCTCCTCATTCATTGAGTACCTAGCTATACCCACTGTGTCAACCCTCACTTAACTATATCCTTGCTGAATATCATGGTGTTCCTACAGATGCATTCTTCCAATGACCTCATCCAGGTTATTTTTAAAGATTTTACATTTGGAAAAATCCAGACAGGACTGTGTGCTACTTCACTTGTTACTAACCTCAGGGTAGAGGATGACCCATTAACTGCTGTCTTCTAAGCCCAACCATCCAACTAGATTCTTAACAAACTTCCTGTCTGCTTGTTGTGAGTTTATGGGAATTGGCTTTGTCTGGAAGCTTAGAGAGACTATGTATTCTATATACTGCAGAAGATACAATGTTGGTATACAGCTTACATAGTAATAGTACACTGTGTAGAATAAGAAAATACAAAATATAAAATTCAAACATATGAATGAAAATGTGTTCACAAAATACTTTTTATTTTTCAGCTCTACTTCAGGTTTCAATTTCTCTTAGCAAAGTCGAACTCAGTGTGGGTGAATCCAAATTCTTCACATGTACAGGTGCGTATTCATGTTATTTTGAGATTATTTATTTTCTTAGATTTTCAACCTTATGCATGATTTGAAAGTGTACTAATCAATTCACAATATAAACTTAAAGTTGCATATTTTTATATATTCATATTGACTTGTGAGAACTGTGATAAATACATCTTCACTGGTTTCTCGGTTGCAGTCTATAAACTATTGATTTCAGATTCCAACAAACTATATTACTTAGTTTGAAATGTGTCTGTGTTGGAATAGATAATTTATGTCCACCGTGGTTTTTATTTTTTTTAAATACATGTTTAAACTAATGATTTAATAAGCTAATAAGCTAATCTGCTGTATCCTCTCTACTTAAAGAGTCTTTTCTGTAGTGACAGAAGTAAATTAGAAGAAAAGAGTTCGCTTTTGCTGTTGCCAGAAATGAATCTTAATGTTGCTGATTCGTGAACGTTCATTGAGAATGACATGTGACCAATTATAAGATGAAATGATTACTGACCAGACTCCCTTTCATTTCAAATTTTATATATTTCTGTGTTTATTTTTTCTTCTCAAATTCTGGAGCTACTAATTAACCTGTCTCAACAGTCACACCTTTGTCTGCGGTTTTACCTTTCTAATCTTTCTACAGAATTTCTCAGAACTCCTTCTCACAGTTCAGGAGTCTGTGACATTGTACAGAGATTGTGTATATGCATTACTTAATGTCTCCTTAAACTTCTAATGTTGGATGTTATTTATTTTTTTATTTATTTTGCAGCCATTGGTGAGCCTGACAACATAGACTGGTACAACCCACAAGGAGAGAAAATTGTTTCTAGTCAAAGAGTGGTTGTTCAGAAGGAAGGTGTTCGATCCCGTCTAATCATTTATAATGCAGATATAGAAGATGCTGGTATATATCGATGTCAAGCAACAGATGCTAAAGGACAGACTCAAGAAGCTACTGTTGTTTTGGAAATTTATCGTAAGTATAGTAATATCAAATAAAAAAAGAATATGTTTTGAAAGTCACTGCTATTGAGAAAGCAAACCCTATCAAAATATTGTCCCAGGCTCTGGAGTGTATTGTCCGAATAATTGTGTCTCCTGAAGTTTAGCTCACAGTTGAAGGTGACTTCATAATATTGCTGATTACTTTCTGTTTTTCCCTTAAAATACAATCTCTGTGGGTTGCACTGTGTGTTCCTCATTGAAAAGAAGGACTATGAAGGACTATTAGAAAAAATAAGTTTAATCAACCTTACTAGTTAAGTACAAATATATACACAACCTATTATAAGTATGCATGTAAATAGATATAAGAAGGGCCAAGTATATTAAGTGAAGTTTAATTTGTTAGTTTTATGTCAGTCTTCTTGTATTCTTGGCCTTGTATTGGAATCTTGGTATAAAGCATTGAAGCTTAATGTAATAAACAACTAAACTGCATTTCAGTTGCTAACAACTAATTGAATATATTTGAAAAGCAATTACATTCTATTGTGGCTAGAGATTCTTTGAGCATTTGGTTTTCTTTGAATTTACTTACATTTGCAGTATACTGTATTCTTTAGATCAGTCAAAATGACTGAAAGCTATGTATTAAGTACACTGAAAAGATATAAGCTAAGGGATATCTGGGTGAAAGGAGGGGACATTTGTTGACGTCCTTTCAGCTGAATTCTTCAGTAACTTCATTGGAGAGTAGTCCTTCATAAAAAATACATTTGTGGTTGGATTAAATGTTAAGGAATTAATTGCCTTGAGACAGAATATAATGAGTGGAATCATAAAGTACTGCTTCGGAAAGGTACGGATAACTCAGATAACAAAAGATATGCAATTCAAAAAGAAAAGCTATTGATAAAACAACCATCAGAATGATGATAGCAGTTACAAGGAATTACATGATGGCTTGAAAGCTGACAATTCAAACGATTGCGAGTTCTGTGGAATTCATTATTATGCTTTAAGCTGTCAGTCACTCCATTAGCAGGGTGCTGAGCATCGCTGAAATCTTTTGAAGTACTTGCATGTGGTAATTTTAAGAATTCTGAGGATAGACAAGCCCAAAGACCTATGCAAGAAATTGAAAGGTTTATGGAAACTAACATATAAAAGTGTAATTGTTCGTATTTGTAATGTATTATAAGGAAGAAGGCGGATGTACTGTGTAACTTGGTGAGAGTTTTTCTTCAGAGGTGGAAGCGTAGTCAAATACTTCAAGTATTTTAAACAAATACTTTATGAAAGTGGGCAAGATGCATATAACAAAAGCTTGCTCACTCTATTGTGGGAACCATATGGATTATTTGAGCCTACACTCGTGTCAGCGCAGAAAGAATTGCATCCTCTTGAATTTAATTGGCAGTGTTTGATTCTATGCAGAATTCTTTTGCATTTATTTTCTGCATTAGATCTTGGATAAGACTGTGATTTAATGCTATCTTGAAGTTCTTCTGCTGAATTCCCATAATACTGAACTTTTTCAACTCATTAATAAAATTAAATATTAACTATGATTGTTTGGAACCAGAAAAAGAAAATGCTGATCATGATTCTCCAGAATTTTAGTGCTTACTAAAAAAGTCTACAAATTCTTATGACAGTTATAGAAACTTTTCCCATATAGTTTCCTTTTTTTTTTTTTTAACTTATGTTTTTATTTAGCTGATAATTAGTCATAGTCAATGAGGCTATAGTTCCATTTTTCTAGTAAGACTTTTCTAAGTGGTTTCACTGGACATTTAAATGGAATGAGAACATGAGGAATTTGTTCAGTAATAAGATCATGAGGAATAAAACACAGAAGAGAGTAAAAAGGACTATTCTCTGAAAAACTAGAGTTTCAAAACTGGGTTCTGGAACATTGAAAACAATGAAAACATACTTATAAAACAAGCTCAGTTTTTGTAAATAAAACAAATGTTTTCATAATGCCAAATGATTGTAAAATCATTCCTAGAGATGGAAGGAATGTTCTGTCTTCAAGACCATTTTGAGTTTTATCTGAGAAAAATGTATTACGGAAATAATTCTGTATTATGCACAAGAGGAAGTCTTAATAGTTAACTATATTTAATTTGATATCACATTTAACTTCAGTACTAAGTGAACTGGAAAGTACTAATGGTATTCTGTTTTCTTCCTTTTTAGAAAAGCTAACTTTTCGGGACATAATATCTCCACAAGAGTTCAGACAGGGAGAAGTTGCAGAAGTTGTTTGCCGTGTTACTAGTTCACCTGCTCCCATTGTCAGCTGGCTGTATCGGAATGAAGAAATAACAACTCTTGCTGACAGTTAGTATTTTGGTAACTCTTTAAGTTATACATTTTAACTCACATTAAAATATTGTTGTTAAAGAAAATTACATTATGATGGGGAGTGTAATTTTATTAGCACATCAGTTAAGTGGAATTTAACCTGGTGCCGTGGTCTGTAAGAATCCAAATGTTATAGTATCCTTCCTTCTTTTTCTCAAATTGGAAATTTTCTGTAGGTATAACAAGAAGGTCCAAATGCCCAAAAGATTATTTGGAACTATTCTGCAGGAACTCCTTTTGGGCTGCATGCATGTAGGAGCTGAACATGTTTTCAAAACATACTCAGATAAATTTATCCATGCTAGCAAAGCTGTGATGCTTTCTCAGAGTCTGAGATGTACCAAGCAAACAGTGTGGACATTGGTGTACTTGCATATTAACTCTGAGACTTGAGGCTTGTTGTACTGTTGTTTGAAAAACTGAAGTAATCAAAAGTCTGTGCTGTAAAATTTATATCTTTTGTGACACAGAATAAAATGCTATTGTTTTATAATACCTTCTTTACTCATGAGAGTATTTCCTATTAACTGCTAGGTTGTGTAGGGACAGGGTCAGGAAAACCAAGATCCAGCTTGAACTAAACTTGGCAAGGAGTGCCAAGAAGAATAAGAAAGGCTTCTGCAGGTACCACTGCCAAGGAAAAAGGAAAGTCCAGGGGTCTGTACCTCCTCTAACGAGTGGCACAGGCAAACTGGTAACAACAGATAAGGAGAAGGCTAACTCAGAATACTCTTTTTTTTTTTTTTGCCTCAGTCTTCTCTGACAGCAGCTCATCAACCAGCACTCAAAGCCATAAATGTCCCTCCTGTTAGCAAAGATCAGATTCGTGACTATCTGAGGAACCTGAACTGAACATCTGCAAATCTTCGGGTCCCAGTGAGATGCATCTAAGAGTCCTGAGGGAATTGGCTGATGTAGTCAGCAAGCCACTCTCAATGATAATTGAAAAGTTGTGGCACTCAAGTGAATTCCCTGGTGGCTGGAAGAATGGGCAACATCACACCCATTTTTAAGAAGGGTAGAAGGATGATCCAGGGAACTATAACTTGTCAGTTTCACCTCTGTGCTGGGAGACATCATGGAGCAGATTATCTTGGAAACTATGCTAAGGCATGTGGAAGAGAGGAAGGAGATACAAAGGAACCAGCATGGCTTCACCGTGGGCATTTGACATGCCTGAGGGATGGGATGCTATTCAGTGTGTCCTAGACAGGCTTGAGCATTGAGCCCAGGAGAAAGAACCTCATGAGGTTCAACAAAGCCAAGTGCAAGGTTTGCATCAAAGTGCAAGGTTTGCACAAGGCAACCCAAACTAACCCAACCCAAACCTTGCCAAGTGCAAGGTTTGCACAAGGCAACCCAAACTATCAATTCAAGCTGAGAGATGAGAGTTTTGAGCACAAACCTTTTAGAAGTCAGAAAACACATGAGAATACTAGTGGCTGGAAAGCCACACATGAGCTGGCCATGTGCCCTCACAGGCCAGAAAGCCAGCTGTATCCTGGGCTGCATCAAAAGAAGCGTGGCCAGCAGATTGAGAGAGGTGATCTTGCCCTTTTACTATGCTCTGGTGAGGCCTCACTGGGAATACTGCATCCAGATGTGATGTCCTCAGTGCAGAAGAGGTATGGACCTGTTAGGGTGCATCCAGAGGAGGGCCACTAGATATGTCACACCTATCCTATGAGGACAGGCTGAAAGAGTTGGGGCTGTTCAGCCTGGAGAAAAGAAGGCTGCAAGGTGACCTGATGGTGGCCTTACAGTATCTAAAGGGGAGCTACAGGAAAGAAAGGGACACAGGCTCTTTCTTTAGTAGGGTCTTTGATGATAGGAAGGGAGAAATAATTTCAAACTAAAAGAGGAGAGATTTAGATTGAATATGAGGGAGAAGTCTTTACAGTGAGAGTAGTGAGATACACCAGCACAGGTTGCTCAGAGATGTGGTTGGTGGACCTATCCCTGGAGACTTTCAAGGTCAGGCTGGACCAGGTTCTGAGCAGCATGATCTAGCTTGTGAATGTCCCTGTTCATTGCAGGAAGTTGGACTAGATGGCCTTTTAAAGGTCACTTCCAAATTTGAAAGTTCTATGATTCTACTGTATCCAATTTATTTTTCTTCGTCAAAAGTTGAAGAAGTATGCAGTCAACATTCCCCATTCTTTTTTTCTGTTGATAAATGAACCCTCAATGTTTCAACATTTTAAAGAAATGTTCTCTGTTTCTTTCATCTATCTCACATATTAACAATACACATTAGCAGAAAGTTTACCAAAGTTAAAAAAGGAGACTAGACTTCAACTTTTTTCAAAACATATTGAAGCGCAGTTCTCTGGGAATCACATAGCAATAGGAAAGAAAAAAATGATTTCATTTGTTCATGATAGTGTGTGTTAGTGGCACTGGTATTCAAGCATGGCTTTAATAAACTAGACATAATTAATGTAAGCACATTGAGGCTGTCAGTGTCCTGTAAACCTGTACAGTTGAAGCAGAATTAAATTTTCTCTTTACATTTCTGTCTTCACTTTCTGATAGAGTTCCAGGTAATGGAAAAGAACTCACATAGCTTTTTTTTTTTGTGTGTGTGTGTGTGAAGATGTATATGCGTATGTTTTGTGAACAAACTCTTAGCTGTTTTGGAATATAAATGCTGTGTTTGTGTTGTGTTGTGAGGAAATGACAGGTAACACCACTTAATCTTTTCCATTACTTTCTAGATCGATTCGCAATATTAGCAAACAATAATCTCCAAATTCTTAACATCAATAAAAGTGATGAAGGAGTATACCGATGTGAAGGAAGAGTGGAAGCCAGAGGAGAGATTGACTTCCGGGATATAATTGTTATTGTGAATGGTAAGGAGTAAAGGTTTCTGAATTGACTTCTTAATTTAGCTGATTGCCATAGCCTTAGTTTTAAAACATATCAGCTTCTAAGAGGCCTAACTGAATTGATTAATACAGCTTTCATGTTTGTTCAGAATTGTTTTCCTATAAAGGTAATCACTTGCTATTTAAAAAAAATGAGGCAGTATTTAAGTAGTATTCATTGCAGTTCATAGTATCAGAGTAGATGATTATGCAGAAGCTCAGTTGTTTATAATCATTTGAAGAATACTAACAATCACTGAAACTTGAGTTTCATATTTCAGTGTGTAGTTATTTATGTCAGTGTATTTTTCAATGCTTATGTTACTTGCTGTTAAAAACCTTCTGATTTTTCATAGTTATTTGGCTTTACTTCACTGTACGTATTTTATTAATCACTTCAGTTTAAAACCACCAGAAGTCACAAATACATTTTATTAAGAAGTATTGCATATAGATCCTTAACACTTTATTTTTAATGTAGAATCAAACAAGTTATCTGATAATTGGAATATAAGATTTTATTAGTTTCTTATAAAACTCTCACAAGGAATATGAAAAGATGTAGACAAATTCAGTTCAACCTCTCATAAATTCAGGGTTGACCTGTTGAAAAATAAATGTCTCTTCATATATTGTCTAGAAAGAGCGCAGATCATAGAGGACATTTTTTATCCATACATTCTGTTTAATGTCAGTGTTTCAGTGAAGCTGTTTCCATTGTGTTTTTCACTGAGTTTTAAATGCTTTGTCCTTGATTGGTCCTCTGCACACCTCTGTTTACTTAAGTCATTAAATAAGTTGCATTTTTGGTTAATTGCATTCTGGCAAACATTATTTAATCCATGTATTCAAGCAGCAATATTTGAAAGAGAACTCTTCAGGATTTCCTAGACAGCGTGCAGACAATGACAAGCAAATGGGCAATGAACTTGTGTGTTGTGATAGAATATAACAGTATGTGTCCCACACAGTGAAGTCCCTTCAACATTTTTTTAAGCAAATTACCCTTTGACTCCTAAATATATTCCAACAGTTCCAACACTTGATAATATTTAAAAATGTTGAATGAGATTTTATTCTGCTACTATCTGTATACGTGTATACAGGCATACGTTTTGAACACCCTTCACTTCTGTGTGATATATGCCACTGAGCTGAGGGAGATACCATCAGATTTCAAACTGTGGTCCCGCTTCACATCTTCTATTGGTAGCTTATATTCACAAATTTCTTTCCCTTTTTTGTATTTATTACTCTGGACAAGAATGCCAGTTCTGTAGTGTTGTGAGGAAAAGAGGTTTCCAACTGAGAGATTCTAACATTGCTCGTATAAAGTGGTATCAATTAAGAGCTATTTTCCACTTAATTTATATAGGAATAAATAGCTTTTCAGAGTTAAAACTGAGTGTGTTTAGCCTGACCACAATTGACTTTAATATTGATATTAAAATCAGAAAGAAACAAAAAATAGTAGTGTTTTTTGGTGAAAAGATAAAAAATGCAATCAGTGAATTGGCCTTAAATGTGTCTGGACTTTACCATTTCACTTTATGTTAGAAATGTGAGAGACTTACTAGCATCTTGCTTATTATATCCAAATCCGTTTGGCTTTTCCTCTTTTAGGTTCATTCTCTAGTTGTATCCTATGTACATAAAAGTACAGAACCAAAATAAACAGATTTCACTTCCCAGAAAGAGCTGTAAGAAAACTGATATTTGATTTAATTGTCATCATAGTATCTCTGGGAAGACTGAAACACTAAAGTAATTTGCTGAATTGAGTCATGGTCCTGTAGTTCTTAGTTGTGAGTAGAGAAGAACCTGCTACTGCTGGGGAAGGACTGATTCATCATCTCATGTCACTAACCCTATTTTCAGGTCAAAATGTTGGAATGCACTGCAAAATGTCTTAAGGAGTATGAAATATTTTCTATGCAACACTTAGAAATGCAAGATGGACAAGTTATTACAGCACAACCGAAGGAGTTTTATATGCTGTGTACTGCAATTTCAAGTAGGAAAGGATTGATCTGTGTAATACGTAAATTTCAGCACACTATGACAAAGAGTCAGAAGTACATTAAAACATTTACTGATCATCAATGATTCTGGGTCACTGTTTTAATAATTTCATATATTTAAAGTTCAGAAGTCGGAAAGGTTTCTGAGAGAGAACACTAAAAAGGTTTATTTTGCTCAAATATTTGTATTGTTTAAAACAACAGAATCTGATTCTCAACAGCTAGAAAGATGTGAGTTGCAATGGTAAGCCATAGACAATTTCATTGGGACTGCCCTCTGTCTGCTACTGAAAATGAAAGCTAAAAAGTATAACTGAGCTGTTCTAATGATAAGGTATTCTTGCTAGCAGAAAGCTATATTTTTTGTATTGTCTCTTCCTCTCATTTATTTTTCATGTATCTTCCTTCCAGTTTGCTGGGATTGTTTTTCTTTATTTACTTGAGAGTTTAATGGAAACAGAATAAGGACAAGTGTCTTAAAATGCCATATGAGCAGAGATTTTAAAGGCATCCTGTGAGTTGTCAGGTCTTTAATATTATTGCTATTTTTTCTGTTGGGCAGAGGTTCTCTGTGAATGGTTTTAATTTTATTAATGAATTTATCTTATAAAGGACAGACAAAATATGTCATCCACAGAGCACAATTACCAAAATGGATTGTAATTCCTAAAATAGATTGTGTCCATTTTGTCTGTCACATTTTATGTTCTTTAAGCTGGTGATACTCCTGCCCAGGAAATTCAGTGAACATAATTAAATATGTTTAGTGAATTCTCTTACTCTGTGATGATGCTACGTATTGACACATTTTTTTAAAGCAGTGTCTGATATCCGTTCATAGTTGTAGGTCTGCTGTGTAGTTGAACGAAAGGGAAAGAGACATATTTTCATTTAAAATAATTAAATTATCTGTAGTCATAACTTCTGAATGGTAGAGTATGTATATAACTGCTAGATTTGACTTCAGTCAGCTATAATGCAAATGGCAATGAAAATTGGCAGCTACCAAACAAGACGTATTTTGAGTTTATCCTAATTCAAAGAAGTTACAAATGCCCTGATAATATTAGAAGTCCGTCATTGTCTGTTTAAGAAAAACGGAGAAATACTTTAGCAAAGAATCCTGTGCTTTAAATTTCTTCCCAAACACAGAGTCTTGTATTTTACATTAATAGGAAATAATGTTGTATTTTCCAGTTCCGCCTGCAATTACCTTGCTACAGAAATCCTTTAATGCCACTGCAGATCGAGGAGAAGCAGTAACTTTGTTCTGCAGAGCCACTGGATCTCCTCTGCCAGAAATAAGTTGGTTTAGGTAAGTTCAGTTGAGATTGGTACATCGTAGCACATTGGTTTTTATTGTCATGATTTCATGTAATGCTCCGTAAAGTAAGCTGTGCAATCTTCACTACTTTACTGAAATTTAAAGCAATTTGCTGTTTATTTATCCTCTTGCAAAGCTAGATTCAGCATTAATAAGTGAATTATTATGATTATATATATAATATATAAATCATTTTAATAAGTGAAAACACAAATGTGAAACACCTTATTAATTTGATTTCTTCATATTTGACCGAAAAGTTGAAGCAGTTAGTCAATTCCTCCAAGAAAGTACAAACAGAAATCTCAGAACTTTTGCACAGGATTGCTTCAGGTAAAAAACATATACCATTATGCAATAAATAAATCACCAATACAGATCAGCAGTTCCAGCAACCAAAAAAATATAGCACATTTTTAAACCCAGTTCTAAATTCTAATTCTGCAAATCAGTGAAATTTTCATTAAGAAGGAGATACAGCTTCAAACAACCCTTCCATATACAAATGCTTCATTGTATAACTTTGAAATGTAGTTCATTATTTATTTATTTATTTACATTAATGGATTTTGAAATATGGAATTCTGTTAAAGTTCATGTGTGTTTTTTGATGATGTCATTAGGATGAACACTGGAAATACTTAGGAACATTTACTACGTAACAGTTGTAAAAACAGTTGTAAAAACACGAGTAATTGCATCCGTACATTTTATTTCAGGTGAAGTAAAAGGTCACTACATTTTGAAAATTACTTAGGGATTCCCATCAGTTACTAACCTCCTTTGTGATCTTTGAATACTGTTATTGATTTTTTTAATGTTAGTTTCCTTTGGCTGACACCTTTATCCTAACATGTCCTAGGGCAAATATGGAGTTAAATTATTCTCTTATAATTTCAGTGGCAGATATAAATGAATAGAACAAAAAGTTAATTCCTTCATGTGGCCTTGTTGTGAGACAAACCAGCATTGTTTTATTTGTTATGAAAGAAACTCTCTGATTACAGGTGTGTTTTTTCAATGCTTTATAAGTATTACAGTATGTGTTCAGGCTAAATGTCTTGGACAGGCACTTGTCTCTGCTGATCAGAAACTGCCTTCGTAATTTTCCTTCAGTTTGCCTGTCACTGGGACAACAAATTGTTCTACACCATTCATTAATTATCTTTCATACAGATTTTACAAATACTTGTCAGGTTAGTGTACTGTATACTGGATTTTAAATGAAAGCATATTTAAATATATCTGTTTCAGAAACCAAGTGAACTGTATTGGCTTGTGTTTCCCTTTTGTTTTGTTTTTTATTTTTATTTTTTATATTTTGTCTTATTAGGCTGAATTCTGGACAGGTAGAAAACATCCTTGCTTTTTTTTTGCTGATGGTGAGAGGTTGTAAATGGATAAGTAGAAAAAGTGCATGAAGTCTGTGACAGGAAATGTGGTAGGTATGTAAACTGGGAAAAAAAGATGGAAGGAGCTTAGTTTTTATATTCTGGAGGAAGCAAACTTGATCCAGTATTTCATAGAATCATAGAATGATTCAGATTGCAAGGGACCTTAGAAATCATCTAGTTTCAACCCATATTGTAGGCATGGACACCTCCCACTAGTCCAGGATTCTAAAAGCCCCATCCAGCCAGTCCCAGAAGACTTCTTGTTTCTGTTTTCCATTCAGAGTGAAAGATAAAGCTGCAAGTCAAAAGCCTCTTTTTTTGCTGTGTATCCCAGCAGTGTGTGCTCCCTAGGCATCTCGCTTTCAGCTTTAGAATAAGCCTTCGGTTTTGGATATTCCCTCATTTAATTTATTAGCCTCAATTTAAATTATACTGTATTGTGTTATTTTGCATCCCCACATCATGTTTAGTAAACTAACTTTAAAACTCAGATCATTGCTGCTGTTTTATTTATAAGACCATATCCTATCTCCCTACCCTTCTCCCTTTTGCCCTTTCTCCTTTCTCAGGGCATGGGTCCATGGGTCCCGCTGCCTCATTAAGCCACAAAACCAGACCTAAACAGTCCATGAACTGTTGACACCCCCATCCCCCCTCTTTTTTGGGCTGGTGTGTCTGCTGTCTCCCTGTCATGAACACAGATAGATGTAGTGTTAACTCCTTGACTGTTTTTCAGTGCATGTTCAGAGATTGTATTCAGCTTGTCTCAAATTATCCATTTGTAAAATGAGCAGGTATAATGAAGGGATTTAATGGAAGTCTGTTGTATGAATACATAGCTATGCTAAGGAAGAAAGTGCAGAGAGGGGTGAACTGTTAGTGAACAAGATGAAAAAACTTGTGGATGTTCCTCTTGTTATTTAGGCCTAACCACAAAATGCACTTAATACAAGGAATAGCAAATATATCTACTCTATCCCACTTTAAACACTTAAATAATGAGTATTCAGGAGACTTAAATAAAAGCTCTGATTGATAAAAAGGATGTGGACAAATTGTACTCCATTTGGTTGGGTTTTCATTATACTGTGTAGAAAGTACCTCTGTACCTGGTGATGTGGTTCAGCAGTGCTAAGGAACACTTCTATACACAGTGGAATGTTCTTTGTATCTTTTTCAGTTTTTAAAATATGTCCTGACTCCTAAAAATCTCTCACTGGCTCTAGTGAAGCTTCTTTTAACAAGGCGTGCATAATTTGGACCTCTCATTGTGTAGCCCTCCCTTCCTTACAGTCCAGTGGTATTTTAGTCAGTTGAAATCTGATTTCCTTTCCTCTTGATTCTTTTTAGCTTTCCAGTGAACTGATGTAACAGAATGTCAAATTCTGCCAGGACATGAAAAACATCTTAAAAATCAAATGCTAGTGATACTGAAGTGGCTTACATTCCTCTGCACTGAATTAAGCAAGATGATGGTCAGAATTATAGTTGCAAGCTATCTCTTTAGACAATATCAAATATGACAGAGTTTTAACTAGTTATGTTAACCCTTTTTATTACTAACTACTAACTATCAATTTAGAATGGAGCCATCTGAGCTGTTGTGTTGATGTTACTCAAAAATGTCTGAGATCATTTGCTAGTTAGTCAGTTTGAGATACCTAACAGAGAAGAAAGGTTGTCAAAATCTAGTTTTAGTTCACTGTATTTAATATGCAGATGTACTTTGTTAATATTTCATGGACTAAAGGAATCTAATTCTTTCACCACTTAACTGATACTGCATTAAAGCAAAACAATACACTAATAGAAATAGATCAGCTAGGTTTGAAATATAATTCAAATGTGCAGGTCCTGAACTGGTAACGTTTACTCATGGAAATAGTCCTACTGAAAACAATTATTGTTTACATTTGTGGAGGTAATTTACAGTAATAAAATTTAGTTGGATCTACTCCCCATATCTTTATTGACAGGGCATGGAACTATGTAACAAAAGAAATAATAAAAGAAACAGTGTTCTTTTAACGTATCGTGGTTTTTTGTTCACCCATATCATTGTCAGTCTGAACCCTTCCTTTTCCCTAGAATGTCCATAGTAATCTTCATGATCTAATTTCTCCTCATTTCACAGATACACATAGTGAATGATATGAAGGGCATTTGGAAACTACTTTTGACCTTGAGTATAGACTCTTGCCACCTACAGAGGTCGTTGTAATTTTTATGAAAACACTTAGATGAAGAAATATACCTTTTCTCTTCAGCTAAGCAGTGTATATGCTTTTCTTTGAACGGGAGATAAGGGAGAATCATCATCATGTATTAAAATAGACTGATAATTGGAACAGAGTTACTTACAAAAAATGTTAGTAAAATGCAGGATAAACAGATGGCCAGGGAATGCCATTAATATTCCCAAGGTGGGGAAAAACACATAAACAAACAACAAATGGTGTTTTCACTTTTAGGGAAAGTATCATTTTAGAAGATATGAATTATACCTAGCTATCGGGATTCTGTGAGCAGAAAGAATATGAAAACAGTTGTTTCTCAAATCTTGAAATAAAACAGTTATGGAAATATATATATGCATTGGTTTCCTTTCACAATTTGTTTTCAAAAGCTTGGCATTGCCATCTAGTTTATTAATGCTTATGAAAATCAGGCAGTCTTCATGTAGGTGCATACAAGAACAGGGTGTTGATGATTCAGCAGAACAAAATAATCCTAAATCAAATAAGTGAGAATGAAAAGAGGTACAAGTAAAGTTAGGATTGCTTCCTTTTAGAAGAATCCGTTACAGTAACTGTGTGTTACTCAGATGGAGTGGTTAAGCCTTGATCAGCACTCAGAATTGTTCACAGGTTTTATTATTTCTATACCATCTGGTCAGAGCTAATTATAATGCCTGGAGATATGTCTGCTTACTAGATTGTGGCTAGCCAACATCATCCGAGAGGAAATAATTCAGAAGAGTTCTTTATGTGCCAAGAGGCTCTATGTGTAACTAATATAAAATTATTTTTATAAATTGATATCTTATTACTAATATAAACTTAAAAATGTGCCTTTAACTGTTTCTTACATCCAACTATGCCAGATTCCTTGAGTGCAAGTTGTGTTTTAGACTTCTATTCACAAGCATATTTTCTACCATTAAGTCATGAAATTTTAAGAATGAAGTTAGAGTATTTTTAATACATATATTTTAGAACTTGACAATAAAATGGTGAACCAGGGGTCCTGATCATCAAAATGGAGTCCAGATTGCATTGCTTATGTGTAGAACATGCTCGTTCTTATGGTACACAACAGAACACAACAGTAATCCAGCAGAACAATTGTCATCATGCTTAATTTAAGTCCCTTCTACGCATACTGTGAGTTTATGTCACATGAGTTAATGCATTTTTCTTAACAGCATAATAGCACTTTCTTAGAACATTACTTAAAATTGATTGATGCTTTCATAGTGCATTATTTCAGACTTTGGAACCTGCTGATTCTCTATATCTTTTTTGGTGGTTTTTTTTAGGAATGGTAAACTTATTGAAGAAAATGAAAAATATGTATTGAGAGGGAACAATGCAGAGTTAACAATAAGAGATATAAAAAATATTGATGCGGGTCTTTACGTCTGCAGTGCTAAAAACAAAGCGGGAAATGATAAGAGACAGACATTCCTTCAGGTTTTTGGTAAGTACTTTATAAAATATACCATCCTTCCTTTCACAAGGAGCAGCTGAAGTTACAATTCCGAGTTTTCAGTTGAACAGTATTCCTGCAGTGTGTCTTCTGATGCAGGAAACCACTGTATAATTTTATAACTTTCCTTGCTATTGACCACTTTAACCTTTAATCCTGAATCCAATTTTGAAAGGGCTATTTTTTACTACTGTACTATTCAGATACAATACAATGGAGTGTTAAATTGTTAATTCACTCTAGTTTGCCTTTAGAAGTTGGCTGCTTGCAAGAAAACCAAAGGGAGAATAAGAGAAAACTACTGAAAGGGGAAAACTGGTTATTTTTCCTATCAGTCGGTTTTGTTGTTTTTTTAAGAAGAGTTCCATGCAGAGGTGTTCCTGATTTTATATCTGTTTTTGTTTTCTTTTTTTTCCAAGTGCATGATTGCGTAGTCACTGAAGATTTTCTGATATTAAGAAACAAGAATTTCAGAAGCAAAAAGTATAAAAACATGAAAACTTACCTCTCTTTCTGTGCCCTTCTACGCAGTCTGTGTTCACAATTGTATTCTTTATGAAGAACGCTGATTGTTTCTTTGAACAGATCAACTGTATCTGTGTGCCCTCCCGTATCTTTCCTTTTTGTGAGGCTTCTTACCATTCCACATTGCTGTTTC
This sequence comes from Cyrtonyx montezumae, assembly GCF_038088225.1. Classification (NCBI taxonomy): domain Eukaryota; kingdom Metazoa; phylum Chordata; class Aves; order Galliformes; family Odontophoridae; genus Cyrtonyx; species Cyrtonyx montezumae. The sequence goes on along the minus strand of NW_027072034.1, from coordinate 63,957,459 downwards.
CAGTCCTACATACACATACACACGCACAGACATGTTGCCTAACCACTGGGGTACTTTCTGTTCTGTGGTGGTTGAGTGTTCTTCTAGATAACTTTTCAAAGGAAAGAAAATTAAACGCAGTCTTAAATTTCATTTTCACCTGAAGTTATGGAACATATTGAAGACTTATGCAACAGAGAAACTTTTTATTAAGTTGTGTTTTTTCGAAATTGAAAAAATATTGAAGGGGTAGAAATGACTTGGTAGTTTCAGTATGAGTTTGGGGACATTAGTATCAGGAATAATTTTGCATGTAGTTTAGGTCATTTTAAATATGGCTGAGCTGTACTTAGTTTTGCTTATTTGTTGTTTTTTTTTTTTTTTATTTAAATAACTTATTAATGCAAGGAACAGTGAAAGCAGGGAACACTGGACTAAAAGTGAATATTTCCTATATGCAATATATAGAAAATATACATTCTTACATACATTTTACATACATTATATATAAAATGTATTCCTTTCTACTGCCTACAGTAGTAGTTCATAGTTCATTCTACACTAGTTCATTTCTTTAATATGAGGAAAAATTCCAGTTTAGAAATTTCTCCTACCATGGAAGCGATCATGAATCTGTGATCCATGTATTTCTGTACCTGTCCAGTCATGATCTGTTGTTCTTGGAATGCCAAGGCAAGAATGTCATGCAGGAGTCATGTTATGGGGAACTTTAATGCAGAAGTACTTCTGTTTGGATCTCCATGCCTTCTCATGCATCCTCTTTACCTTTCCCAAGTCTCTTCCCTGAGTGTTGATAGCTAATTTAGAGCATGTCATTGTATATGTATATTTACAGCTACATTTCCTGTGTGCTCTTCTCTTGGATTTATTTCAATTAGGTTATAATAATCTGTGTACTGTCAGTTTGACTTGGCTTTGTATCAGAAAATAAGCTTCTTACCTCCTTTGTATTCTCCAAAGCTCAATGGGATTTTAGTCTAATATTTCCTTTACAAAGTTTATGTCTCACTCTGAAAATGTGGAGCAGAGTTGCTGTATTTTCTCCTACAAATAACTTTACTTTTTCTTTCGTCTCTTTCACAAAGATTAAACTTGCAGACATGTGTACAACCAACAATTTATTATACTTTTCTTCCCCTTATAAATGCATTCAAAAAACTGCAGACTGAAAATGGCAAGGCAGATGGCTAATTATTATAGCTCAGTAGTGCACAAACAAACAGTTTATGTTAAAATAAGCTCTTAAATTACACATTTTTTTTATGCTCCATTAGCTTGTTTATCTCACCTATCTGTTATCTCTAATTTTAATTTACAATTGAAGCTTCTTGAGACTATTGTTTGTACTGCATCAGGGTTCTGGCATGATTGAAGCTTCTAATGCTAATTATGTAACCTTAAAGCAATATTAACAACAGTAATGTTAGGGAATTCAGCATTTTAAATTTCTTGTGATCTGCGCTTTTGAATGGGTGTGGCCATCATAGTGCCATCTAATATCTCTATATGTGACTTTGTTTTTGTTCTTTTTTTTTTAACTTGTTTCCAATATCAGTGTATCAAAAGCTATTTTGTTTTCATATCAAATTCTTATCCAGACATTTTCTGGAACCCTAACACATATATAAAATCTATGTATTCCTACCTCACTCTCTCCAGTTTTTAACCTTAATTACTGCTTTTTATTTGTTCTGCATAATAAATCGTAGAGGAGAAGGAACATCCCTGTCACTGAAGATTTCTTAATAATAATGATTATAGTTATAGTATAGTCTGACCACATACTATTTTCTAGGTGTCTTAAGAATAGTCTGAATCTTACACAGCAGGAAGATTTATGCAGCGGTGTGCAATGTAAATTTAATTATTATTGAGGAAAGTATATACTATCATTCCTTTATGATTTGTCATCAGGCAGATGAGAAGTTGGAAAATGTAAATTACCTCTTCTGTCTTATCCCTCTTAGACTTAGTTCATATGAGTAAATTAAAAATATTTAGCTTTCTTGTGCTCCCAAAAGCCATGCATCTTTGAACCAAACAAGCCACAATTTATACTGAAAATGTGGTGTGAAGGTTGCGTACACTGTTCACTATTTTCAAGCATTACAACCAATACATTTTACATGGTTATTTTTCTTTCACATTTAGAAGCAGATAAATGTATGTTTTGTTTTCTGTGGTAAAATTCAATACAAATATAGGTGCTCTTTGTTTAAATCTACTGGTATGTCTATATAGGGAATACTGTATATTTGTGTATAAAACTGTCTGCTTCCTCATCCCACACCAACTGCAGTTTCAGAAAGTGCAAATCATCAATTAAAGATGTAAATGTTAAACATTCATACACTTTCTATATTCCTTCTTCCCTCCCTCTTACCTTCTTACCTGTGTGGAACATCTCTAATTCTTAAAATAACAGTGATGCTATCTATAAAAGCGATGATACCATATCTGTCAGAAGACAAGTCTTAAATCACTTCAAATGTAAAGTAGTAGTACACAATAGTGCATTAATCATGCACTAAATCAACCCCTAATGTATAGGTAAAGGTTTTTGTCTGTTTGTTTTTTGTATGTTTTTTAAGACAGGCATCAAATTTCAAGAATCAGTTGTTAACCTATTTCCTTGTTGGGATCTTGCTTGTGTACAAAATTCAAATGGTATCAGCAATTTTCAGGAGGACAGGGTTGTGGTTTTGCTACCTGATTCAGATGTGGATGTGCAGAAAAACAGCATACCAGGCAGTGATTTTGACATATAATAAGCCTGTTGATAATAAAACCACGTTTGTACTGATAGTGTTTATTTTCAAGAGATATAATTAGGACTGTCTCAAGCTTCCTACTTGTTCTACTTCTCAAGTCTGATGAACCTCTTGTCAATGATATGGGTATTCACTCTGTGAATTCATTAAAATGTATATCGTTTTCAAGAAATCAGTTGTAAGCAGAAAATAACAAATCTAGATGCTGAGATTGCTATCTATGTTCTTAAGCTTTGTAAGGGAGGCTGTGAAGTGCACAGCAATGAGCATAAACTGTCAATTTATGAGGTATTCTCCCCTTATATGAAATCAGTTTAGGGAAGACCAAGGAGGAAATATTATAAGTGGTAGTGATCTGAAGATCAGACTTCTCTACTCAGAGAATTTCCAAATTGCAATATTATTTCTTTATTTGGTAACATCACACTTGCTAATATTTCAAAAGTAACATCTGTACATTCACCTCACCATCATTTGTGGTGAGGAGGGGGTGGGCCTCTTCTCCCTGATAAATAATGACAGGACAAGAGGGAATGGCCACAAGTTGCGCTGGGGAAGATTTAGATTAGATGTGAGGAAACATTTTTTTTCTGAAAGAGTGGTCAGGCACTGGAATGGCCTGCCTAGGGAGGTGGTTGAGGCACCATCCCTAGCGCTGTTCAAGAAGCGTTTAGATGAGGTGCTAAGGGATTTGATTTAGTACTTGGGTAGGGATAGTGATAGGAGGATGGTTGGACTAGATGATCTTGTAGGTCCTTTCCAACCTAATGAACCTATGAACCTATGAACCTGTAGAGATGTGCACAGAATCATAGAATGGTTGAGGTTGGAAGAGATCTCTTGTACAAGTCCCAAGCTCCACTCAGAGGCACTTAGAACAAGGTGACCAGGTCCAAAGGCAGTACTGCTGCTTTCCAAGTAAAATCATTTTAATGAAGCTCAAGTGTAACTCCTTTCTGTGTTGAAATCTACTTTCATTTCAGTTAGATAATTTAGTTAAGAATTTTTTAAGTACATTTTTATCCGATTGGAAAATAGGAAAAGATTCTTCACTGAGGTGGTGGTTGGGCACCAGGACAGGCTCCCCATGGCAGTGCTCTCAGCACCCAGCCTGTCTGAGTTCAAGGAATGTTTGGACAATGTTCTGAAAGATATGATCTGATTTGTAGGTAGTCCTGTGTGTAGCCAGGAGTTTGACTCGATTGTCCTTGTGCATCCCTTCCAACTCAGCATATGTTGTGATTCTGTGATTATAACACAAATGCTTCAGTAATTTTGACTGAAGAAACTAGTGAATACCTGGAGGTCTTCTGGGCTGGCATCCTAAGACCATTTTTCATTTGTTTCACATTTGCTAGAATACTGAAAGTAAATACCAATTCAGTTTGAGAATAAAAATGTCAGTTTAGAAAGAACAGTTAAAGAACTGGGGAAAAAAACATCCATTTCAGTATTTCTGTCAGTTGTACGCTTTTCTTTCTTGAATAAATGTTATTTACTTCTATACAAAAATATGTCCAAAATGTAATTTATAAGCAAACAGTATAAACCTATTAGTCAATAGCTTGTGACCTATTAAAATAAGCAATTAAGTAATATCCTTTCCCATTTTCAATGCTCTTCTTCCTAGTAATAACTGTCAGCTAGATTCATTTGATGATTAATCAGTGCTTATTCCTTTAAATGTCAGCCTCCATGTCTAAAATGTCAAGTTAAAACTTCGTCTTGTTATAATCCATTTGAAGAAGACTTTAAAGAAATTCAGAATATAAACCAGAGAGATAAAATAATAAATAGTTCAAATTATATACTTATGAAGATGAATCAACTTGAGAAAAGCTTATTGTTTGGCATGTATGTATGGGAAATAATCATGTTCTGATAAAGATAATGCCAAATTTGTCAAATTTATTTCATAAAATACTATGTTTGATGCTTTCATTTGAGTGATGTATCTGCCATACATATTTCCTTGTTTTCAGGAATGATAATATATATTAAAAAAAAGAAACAACTGTTTATACTGTAGCCAGGGGACTGTGGCTATAGAAGGAGTATCTGAGCTACTCATGGTAGAATGTTTCATAGGCATTTGAATGATCCTAGAAGTGAGAAGTAAAATTTTCATGTCATTTCAAATTCTTCATTTATTTCACAAAAGTATTATCCTTTAGTTATACCACTGAGGACAGCTAACAGCTTTTTTTCAAATTAATTGGTATCCTGCTATAATGCTTTGTTTACTACCTTGTAACATACCAAATAAAGCTGGATTCAACTGATACTTAAAATCTCCTAATCTCGCTGAATATTTTCTTCTTGTGCACATTTTCACTCACCTTAGATTTTATCTGAGTGAAGAAGAATATTAGTGCACTACTTCATTTGGGAAAATATTACTTATTTTTCATCTCTGTGCAGTAAACTTAAAGTAGATTTTTTGTAATAGTGAACAGATGTGAACAGACGTGTTCACAACGTCAACAGACAGTATACAAACAATTGAAGGACTATGGAGGTAATGAATGAGAAGTGAGACCAAAAATGATGTGATAGAAATGGACAGAATAGAAGGAGATGATCTGTCTGAATGTAGCAGATTTGAACCTGGTTTTATTATTTTTCTTGGTGATGCCGTGTCTGAAAGACAGTGGTAATAAATAGTGGTAAAAAAATGAAAAGAGATCAGATATGAGGAAAAAAAAAGTTCTTACCATGAGGGCAACCAGGAACTGCAGTAGGCTGGTGAGAAAGATTATGCAGTCTGTTCCTGGAATTTTTTAAGGTAGTTGTCAAAAAATCCCTATGCAGTCTGATCTGAGCAGGGTTCCCCTCTAACTGGAATGATTCTCTTTCCCCTTCTGGTTAATGAATGTAACACAGTTGCTTTTCTGCATTGCATACACTTCCAAAAATCCATTAGAAAATACGTCACCTCACTGTTTATTTTGTGCTTTATCTAGACTATAATCTAGCAGTGTTTCATCAAAAACAAAAGTAAAGATAACTGAAAATATAGTATTAAATTTACTCATACAAACCTAGCTCACTGCTTTTGGGTATAAACTTATTGAATCATACTCCTGTTACAGGATTATATAGTAGGCTTTGCAATGAGATGAGTGTCTCCTTCAATCTACAAAGATTTGGAGAAGCTTACTAATGGTTAAATATGACTAAATATATAGTGCCAACACATTTTTTTATGAAGGTATTTGAATGCAATGGGAGAGAATAATGTTCTGTGCATAGTTATACAGCAGAGTTCTTTTATAATATTGTACAGATAAGTTCTCTAAGTAGGTGTTCCCTTTTAACTAGAAATGGCATTGCAATGTAAATAACCTGTCAAGGCACAATATAGCTTGAGAGCTGTAATTGCTCTGCACCAGTATCTGTAAACTGGAATGATCTGAAGAATGCAAACATTATCTGGACTTTTAAAAAATCTATTTTTCCGCCAATTTACAGAGTAAGTAAAGATGAATGTTTTGTCAGAGAAGTTTTCAATTCTTAATAGCGTTAGTAGTAATACGTTTGTTATTGAGAGACTTTGTTAAACTCAGTTTGTGTAAGGCAGATAGATATTTCTAAAGATTCAAGATAAACAATATTGTCTTGATTTCAGCTGGGATAGAGTTAATTTCCTTCACAGAGGCTCACATACTGCTACATTTTGGATTTGTGGTGAGAATAGTCTTGAAAATGTACTGATGTTTTAATTGTTGCTCAACAGCACTTAGAAAGATCCAAGTACTTGTCTGTTTCTCACAGTGCCCTACCAGCAATGAGCTGAGGGAGCACAAGGGACAGGGAGGGGACACAGTCAGGACAGCTGACCTAAATCGGGCCAAAGGGATGTTCCCACGGCACATGATGTTGTATTCAGTAATAAAGGCAAAAGAAAGAGGAAAGAGGAAATGTTGAGTTAGAGCATTTGTCTTCCTAAGTAATCATTATGCACAGTAGGGCTTGGCTTTCCTGGAAATTGCTGATGTTCTGGAAATTGCCTGCAAGATCGGAACTGGTGAATAAATTCCTTATTTTGTTTTGCTTGCGTACACAACTTTTGCTGATCTAATAAGCAATCTCAATCCACGTTTTCCTACCTTTATCTTTCTAATTCTCTACCCCATCCCACTAAAGACTCTAGCCCACAACAAATATTAGTAATCCTGTATTATTCCAAGCAATTTATCTCTGAAGACAGAAATTATCATAGTGTCATAGAGTAGCTGAATGAGGAAGGCATTTCTGGAGATCATCTAGTGCAATCCCACTGCTCAGAGCAGCACTAGCTAGAGCAGTTTGCTTGAGACTGTGTGTAGTTGACTTTTGAGTACAGTCAGAGATGGAGAATCCACAGCTTCCTGGGCTTGCTTTTGTGTTCAACCATTCCTCACAGTAAAAAAGGGTTTTGCTCTTCTTAAATGTTATTTCAGTTTGTGCCTATTGCTTATTGTCCTGTCCTTGCACCACTGAGAAGTTTGTCTCCACCTGTATTCACCTCTGTCAGATGTTTATACTCATGGTTAAGATCCCTCTGAGTCTTCTAACTACTCAGGGATACCCTGCTGGTTCACAGCCAACTTCTTGATTGCTGGGACCCTCTAGGCTGATCAGCACCAAGCCTGTAATGTTACATGGAGTTACTCCTACTCATGTGTGGGATTGCCATGTAGACACTGAGTCTTTGTTTCATTCCTGAAATGTCCTGCTCCCTAAGAGATGGGGAGCCAGGAGCAAAGCACAATGACAGGGCCACCACAGCAAGGGCCTTGTTAATCAGGGTTTATCCTGTTGTGCTGAAGCAAGGGAGCAGGCAGCCCTGAGGCTGGCAGCCATTCTTAGACAAGAGTTCAGGTGGTCAAAAACACAGAAATGGTAGTTGTGCAACTTGAAGTCAGAAAAGTTGATTGCTTTTGTAGATAGTAATGTTAAACCTTTAGGTAAACAGAAGAAAATGAATTTAAATGCACTGTTTTAAAGGAAAAAAATATATTGATGTTCTTTATGCAAGGTGAATAATGTAATTTGTATTTTAACAGTACAGCCTCAAATAACACAGCTTAAAAATGAAACCACATTTGAGAATGGGAAAGCCACCCTCATCTGTGAAGCAGAAGGAGAACCTATCCCAGAGATTACTTGGAAAAGGGCCGTTGATGGAATAACTTTCTCTGAAGGTGACAAGGTAAATCAGCTTTTACATTACATAAATGCACATTGTCTTGGTAATCATCATAAGCAAAAAGTGAACTTAGAGAAATTGAAATTAATTTTAGATGAAATTGGAAGGAAATAATATTTCCTAAGGTAAAAAAAATGTTTAAATTCTGAATTTTAAATTAACTTTTTTTTCTGTTTTTATGTTTTTATAATTTAAAAAGCACAGTAAAAGTGCTGAAGGGAAATACTTAGCTTTTCTTGACATATTTTGAATTGGTCCAGTATTTCTCGAACTACTGTGGAGCCTTCAGAAGCCTGAAACAATAGAAATAATAAAAAAAAATCATTTCCAGATACTTTGGAAATCTCCCTTTTTCACCTTAGGGCTTTTTTCTTACCTTTCTATTTTTCTTGCCAAAGAATAAGGTAATCTTTAACTACAAATCGACCCATTTTCCCACTATGATTTCACATTTTCATACTTTATTACAAAAATAAGTTGAGTAGAAAAAGATTGTAATGAAGAAAGTCAGTTGCTGTAGGAACAAAAGCTTTAAGTAGGTGGAATGTTAAGCAAAAGGGAAAGGTGTAATGTTATTCCTAATGAGGTAGATCTATTTTTCAAGACTGTTTTAAAAAATAATTTTCTTTGAATATTTGAACAAAAATTTGCTTCTTAATTTCCTTAGATAAAATACAGATTTTGTCTGCATTACTTAAATTGTGAGATACCAACTGTATGGCTTGCTAATTCCGAATTTAGACAAAATAATCTAAACAGTCTGCTTGCAGATGTTTGCAAATCAATAGCTGTCAAAAAAAAAAAAGTGATCAGACCAATCAGGGAGTTAGATACAGTAAATCACTGAGTTTATAGGGAGTTATTATGCAAGGATTGCTCTGAAAGTAATGCCTCCTATTTTATTCTGTTGGTCCACGATGTCAGAGTTGAATGTTGGTGATATGGCAGTAGAGGTTGAACCTTCCTACCAATATTCCATTAGATTTTAATGCTATGTGAAAGATAGTTTGACACTCAAATGGCTTCTGACATGGAAGTGTATATGGAGCAGAGGTGTGGAACTGAATCCTCCAGGTGGAAAGCATTATACTCAGCAACATTCACTGATGCTTGCTGAACATTTATGGGGACCAAAGAGTGGATGTGAACACAGTGATGCAGTGTGTGGTGTGGTTTAGCAGTGGCGACAGCAGTGTGAAAGACAAACCACATTAGGGATGGCCATGCACTGCTGTCATACTGTGTAATGAAGAGCATCTTGATATGCTACCCACACAAACCAGCAGATTATACCTAGGGAACTATGTATGATGCTAAATATTGGCTTTAATGAATTGGAAACAATGGTGGCAGTGTTGGGTTATTGCTAAGTTTACATCAGGAAGATCCCATGGATTCTCCCACAGGAACAGGAGGAAAGCCTCATTCATTTTTGAATGATACAAAGCTGAAAGTGACAGTTACCTGGATTGCATCATTACCAGTGATGAGATGCAGTGTCACCACTACAAGCAAGAGTCAAAATGGCTGTCCTTGGTGTGGCAATGTAAGAATTCCTTATTGAAGAAAATGTTCAAGATGCAGCCCTCAGTAGGTGAAGTGATGTGCACTGTCTTTTGGGACAGGAATGGGGTGATCATTCTGGATTTTGTGGAATCCAAAGAAATTATCAACTCTCATCACTACATTTTGACACTGTCTAAGCTGGAGGCTTGAACTTCCAGAGTCAGGCCACAGAAGAATACATCCTTTCTCTTAGAACACTGTAAAGCCAGGCCTGATACCAGTGGGAAGATCATGGAATATATCACCAATCTTGTCTGCACTTTCCTACCACACCCGGATTTGGCACCTTCTGACTTACATCTGTTTGGACTAATGAAAGATAGACTGTGTGGGCCATATTTTCATAGCAACAACATCATCATAGCTCCTGTGAAATAGTGGGACCCCTCTGCTGGTGCATATTTTTCCAAATGTGACATGCAGGTTGTTGTTCACTGCTGGTGAAAATACATAGCTAATAGAGCTGACTATATTGATCGATAGTGTTTTGTGGATGGGAATTTGCTCTATCAAACAGTGTTACTGTGCTCTTTGTATGTGTTATGTTTTCCATGGATTCAGGTAGGAGGCATTACTTTTAAAGCGACCTACATGTACTAAGGAATTAAGTAGATTTATTATTTATGTTCCAGTGGAGAATTTTTTTTTGGTGAATTCTCCCACCATTCCCGGCATCGTGGCAGTTCATATGAGGTTCTGCCTATTATTTTCCCGTTCTGCGACTTCCATTAAAGAGATTTTTTTTTCCATGTAGTTTTACATGAATCAGAAAAGTCTCTCTCTTCCTTAAGTATTTGAAATTAAAGATGATCTTTCTAATGCATAAAGTCTACACTTGATTCAAACATTAAAAATGTGTTTTTTCACTTATGTTTGGAGTACTCCTAAAATAGTTATATCAAACAGTGAAAGCAAATAGCAGAAACAAGCTAAAAACATTGATGAAATTGAAATCGTTATTTGTCCAGAACTCATATAGTATGGTATTACATTCTTAATTCAAACTACAGATGGTTAAACTCTTCAGACTAGTGAGTGTTACCTAGGTAACAGTTTTTTGTGTGTGGAAAATAAAAAGACCAATAATAAGTAGTTACGTGGTTTCATTTTGTTCTTGCCAGTGAAGGAACTTCGAGTGTATTGCTCATGGGAGGGTTTTTGCTGAATGTTGAATAACTGTCCTGAATATGTCTTGAGCTGTAAAATAAGCTTCTAAAATTTCCATACGGTTCTGCAACACTCTTAAGGAGCAAAGACTTAACTAGAGCTTTACTATCAAATTGTGTGAATAGTTTAGTGGGAAACCAAACCGGTGGTGAATAAATTGTTGGATATCTCTTGAGTAATACAGCAATGTCCTACAATGAGAAAGAGAAGGTAAAGGTGAGTTGAAGAAAATAGAGGTTTTTATAAACAGTCTTAGATTCTAATTATTTATTATATATTATAACTTGAAATAGTGTCCAGTCACCAGACGTACTTGCGTGAATATAAAAAAATGTTGTCTACAGTCAGTGAATTTATCTTTTGAATTTTTTAATAGTTAAAAGTATTGGTGCAGATTATTGTTTACCAGTGTTCTTTGTTTAATTAAATATTTACTAAGGAGATGATTGTGATTTTTTCTCTGTAGAAGATGTAAGATTTGTTGCAACCAGAACATTACCATGATAGTGATTAAAAATCAGAAAGTGTTCCTATTTTTAACAATAGTTTTATTATGCTCAGAATGTAGCTCCTCAGTCTTCTTATTATTTTGCTAAAATGCAAGTATAGCTTGTATGGATAGTTATAGGATGACTGTCTGAAATGTTTAACAGTTCCATAAATTTGAAATGTTGCCTGAAGAATTCCTCTGCCAGGAAAAATTATAATTGCATTTTAATTTCTCAAAACCAAAAGTAATTTGATCAAAGAACATATGGAAAGCTTATTATGTAAGGCCCAAATTATATAATAATTCCTTCTTTCCTTTCTCTCCCTCCCAAAACATTGTGAATTGAATAACATACTGCAAAATTTGAAGTATCCTTTGGTTTATGGGATTCTGATCTTACAAAAATTAAATATCAGTGAGAGATATATATGTCTTTGTGATTGATCTGCCATTACTTTTTTCCTTTAGGAAAGCTTTTTTTTATTACTGGCTAATACGATTCTCTTCCCTTTTAGGTAATTATATCAACATCTATTACCAAAATTCCAAGTATTTCCCAATTGGAAAGAAATACAGTAGTTTCCTTGAAAATAGCAGTCTGCAATCGCACAGATGCAGGCTGCTTTATCTCTCATTCAAAGCATTTTCTGTTATCTTTAAACCACAATAGAGTTTTTCTTCAGATATTAAATTTAATAGTATTATTGCTGGCTGCTCTGGACTTGTGGTCCTGTCTTTACTGTAATCACTTAGGCTGATTACCACAATTTTTATAATGATAGCTGGATGTCATGATCTGTAATGTGCATGTATTCTTGCAGGCCTGTTTGTTTTTTATTTTCTTACTGCTAATGGTGGACCCTTTACACTTGTCAGAACTGTGCAAAAGATATTAAGTGCTTTCTACAGCTTTTTGTCATTCACTTTTCAGACTTCAGTACCTTTGTGTTGTGTAGTTAAAAGCTTAAAGGTGTTTATGCAGGTGACACACATATCAAGGAATAAGAGATGGCCAAGAAGCGTTTCAGACTCGTGCTGTTAATTCTCAGGAAATCCCAGAGCACTCTAGAGTTCCAAAGAGCTTGGAAAGAAAAATGAGTGTGGCAGTAGCTGGAAGGATAACTGAAGTTTACAGGGTCATTCCTCAGCAAAATACTAGGAAGTCTGAATTAGATTCAATAAATATTTGTTTCAGTAACATAATGATTGATAGCTGCCATGAATTCATTGCAAATAGATCTTGTCAAATTGATTCAGCGTAAATTAAAAATCTAAGTTGTTTTACTAAATGCCAACGTTTTTGAGGCAATAGAGTTAGTGACGAAGCCAGCACACTTGGAAGTCCAGCTAAAAATATGGGTGCATATTTCCTCTGAACTGTTTTAAGGCATGAAGGATAAATCGTTCTTCCTTCATGCTTGACATCGTTAAAGTTTCATATAGAAAAGTTTTTGGACGTGTGCTTGGTAATAGAAATCACTTAAGACTACGTATTTAACTTCTTGACATAGGAAAAATAAAAACCAACCAAATTTGATAGATGCACTGTTACAGTACATCTATGTGAAAGAATGAAGGAAAAAAAAAGAAACTGATCCAGGGAAATGCTAATTTTTAAGAGTGACATTTTGAATACCGTGTTACGTACAGCAGCAGTTTTTATAAGTATTTTTTTTTAAGTATTTGCAGCTTTGGCATTCCTGAGGCTAGGCATTATGTACTCTGAAAGTGGAATTCAAATATCCAGAATTCTGCAGTGAGGAGAAAATCACTTGTCTTACAAAAGATCTTCAGAAGCCATATACGCTGAACTGAAATGACTGTTAAGGACAGTAAATAATAGAATCAGTAAGGCTGGAAAAGACCTCATCTAGTCTAACCTTCAGCCCATCCCCACCATGCCCAATAACAATGTCCCTCAGTGCGACATGAACACCGTTCTTGAACACCTACAGCAATTCCTCCAGGGACTCCACCACTTCCTTGGGCAACCTGTTCCAGTGTCTCACCATTCTTTCTGAGAAGAATTTTTTCCTAATATCCAACCTGTGTCTCCCCTGGCACAATTTAAGGCTATTAACTCTCATTCTATCACTGTTACCAGGGAAAAGAGGCTGACGCTCACCTTTCTGCAACCTCCTTTCAGGTAGCTGTAGGAGTGCAATCAAGTCCCCTCTGAGTCTCCACTTCTCCAGACAAAGCAATGCCAGAAGTGCATGCTCTTCTCCTTCTTCTCACTACGGCTTTGATACCATCAGGCTGCAGGTAGACACCTGGCCACATAGTCCTTGAGGATAGCTACCAAAGAAATGCTCTTCAAGTAAATTGGTGAGATGCAGAGAGTGTATTTTAAATGTAGCTTTGTTTTAATATTAATCACTGAAGAACAAAGAGATCTGAACATGAGATCATTCCTAGCCTTCACTAAGTCAAAATTATGTTTTATTTTAAATTATATTTTTTATAACTGGGACATAGACTTTTCTGAGTTTTGAAAAGATTGTGTGCAAAAGAAGGGAAAATATGTACTAAAGTCATAGATCAAAGAAATAACCCTACTGGGCTTAAGAAACAGAATGTTAATCAGTAAGAGGTCTATAATTATCTCTAAGGAAGGCATAACTTTGAAAAAGGATTTTCAGTGTATCAGATCTGTGTACTTGAAAATTGAAGCTCAGTGATTTCAAACAAGACACGAAGAAACTTTCTCCCCCCTCCTTTTTTTTTCAGTTAGCCTTTGGAGCAGCCTGTAATACAGTGTGGTCTCTTTCATTAAGAATTTGAAATAAAAGTGTCTTTCCCCTTCCTCTGACCTCTGCTGAAAGTTTAAATGGAAAGTTTTCCAGGCAGCTACAATAGATGACCTCTATAATCCTTTTATAGCTTTATAACTCATAACTGCATAAGAGCGGGTAAGCCTAAGTAAATGAATGATTGTGTGTGACAGAAAGCATTTGGCTCACCCATTAAGATTTGAAAATTGAAATGGAGATTTACTCCATGATTAGAGCTTCATCCACTGATTCAGCATCAAGCCAAAATTCTGTATGGTGTATGTACTTCGTTTCTGTGCTTCTGTTGCCCAGCTTCTTCCTCAGCATTGCACGTTCTGTCACTGACATGCCAACCTGGCCATTGCCTCTTTGGCTGTGATTTAAAATGATGTGATCCTACAGACTTCTGTGTATCCAGCAGGCCTGGACCTTCTCCCAGTAAAAACAGGCAGGAGAAGAGTTCCACTTTTGTAGAACAGAAGGAAGGATGTTGACTGGATTTGACTTTATAATCGCTTATAAAATATGCTTTGGACGCATACACACAGACCTGTGCAGAACCCTGCATAAGAGCATATCCTGATTCTCTAAGTCAAGAATGTCATTTATTTCTGTGCATTGTTCAGTAGTGTGAAGGCAAGGTTTCATGATGTATTTTCCTTAAGTAATTCTGGCACAATTATGAAAGCTGACCAGTGTAGTTTGTAATTACCATTTCAAGCTGTATTTTGGAATACAAATAACAATAACAGATGGGGACTGATTTGAGACAGTAGCTCTATATATACAGATATGTGCAAAGAGACTATCTTTACCCTGAAGAATTTGCATTCTAAACATGTAAAATGAACCAAAGAAGAAAATTCATTACACGGAGATAATAGTCTAGTGTCCACCCAGTACTCAAGTTTGATGATGTCTCATATGGAGTAACTGGTTAAAAAAGAAAAATAATATTATTTTATATAACTTGATAGAATTTAGCCTGACATCTTTGAAATGTCTTACACTGTTCTATCATTATGCAAAGTAAAAGGATGTCAGATTTTAAACTTTATAATGAAGGTTATAGAGACAGTTCGAAAGTCTGAGTTCTCTTTCCTTGCAAGTACTGTGCTGTGTGTCACTGTAATAATTTCCTATTTTTTAAGTATTGCAAAGCCCATACCAGCTAGTAAATTATTTTCCAAGTTTGATTTCACCTTATATTGGTGTGTAAATTTTAACTGTTGGTAATTTGTAGTTTGTTTGTCATTGTAATAATCCAGCAATAGGCAAAATATTTGTGGTTTGTTTGCTTTTCCTTTTTGAAATGTCAACTCTGCTTTTTACCCAAACTTCTTGTGGTAATGGTTGAGGCCTTCAGGTTAAAACAGTTAATGTAGGCTTCTACAGTTCACTCACACAATGCAGCTGGCCGTGCAGTTGAGAAACTACAAACAATTCAACCAGCCCTCATTGGCTGGGTAGGCAGCTGGCAATGGACAGGTAGCTGTGATGCAGGAACAGCTGATGGCCACCACTCCAGTCATTCTGCTTACACAGAAATGAGCAGAGGCATGAGGAGTGTGAGAAATCTTTTTTATATTCTTTTTTTTTTTCCCAAATGAATCATAATGGACAAAGATATTAAGGGTATGAAATGGTAGTGAGAATATTTTGACTGGAAGGTAAATAAAATGACTTGTAAGTGAGTAGAAATCATGAAATTGACCTTGAATATTAGATAAATAAAGTTTTGGAGCTATACAGGCTTACATCCTCTGGCATAAGCAAACTATGGAGTACATATGAATAATATACTCATCAGTTATCACATGCACTGAAATCTGCATGTGTTGGTGCTCCTTCATCTTTTATATGGTGATTTGTTGTGGCACAGCTCAGAGGCAGTATTTGTAGTGTTGGGATAAATTCTTCAGGAGCTAAAAATAAGAGTACAGTTCTGGGAGAGTATTTTGGTAGGATGATTGATTTTGGCAGTATAAGGTAGTGTGAAGTTAGGAGGATGAGGAAATAAAAAAGCAGTTTTCCTGACCGAGGTGATGAAGGATTGCATTGGGAAAGCTGCAAGGAAATGTGGACGTTTCAAAGTCCATAATCAGTACAGCCATTCATCTGAATTCCTCTTTCTCTTTTTGGTAACAGTATCAGCAGTGGTACAGAAGTGAAATTAAAACTGAAGTTAGAAATTATTTTGATGTACTGTAACATCTTCCCTAGTGCGGGTTTGACCAGTGGCTACATTTGACAACTCCATACTAAATCTCTGCCATTTGAACAGAGGACTCTTAGATGTATTCTTCCTTTAGAAGACAAATTAAATGCTCTTTGACACAGAATAGCATGAAAACGCTATACGTGTACACATCTATAAATGTATTCAAGTTGCACTGATTCTTGTTTTGGTTTACATTAGCTCAGAATTAAAAAACAAAAAACAAAAAAACCCAAACAACATAGAATATCCTGACTATCAAGGGACCTACCAGAATGATAGAGTCCAACTTCTGCCTCTGCATAGGACTATCCAAAATTCAGATGTTTGAGTGCATTGTCCAAATGTCCAGATGCTTCTTGAACTTCAGCAGCTGATGCTATGACCATTCTGTAATTTTTGCTTTTGGTGAAACTTGGTACATGGGACAGAATTGAGTAGAGAAAGTTGTTGCTTTTTGCATTCTTGAAAAAATGAAGAACAAAGGAAATGTTGATTTTAATACCTCTGCTATATTAAAAGCTTAAGCAAACTAAGGAAAGTAGAACATCACTAGTTTAATCAATGTCTGCAGTGAAATCTAAACTGAAGTGCAGATTTCTTATTCTGTAAATGAATAATCCTATTTCTACCTAATTTATAATATAAACTTAAAAAATGTCTTCTATTTTTAATCCTTTTTATTATGGAGCTAGTATACATTTGTGGATAGTTTCTCTGGGTTGTGATGTTACTTTTAAAGGCTGAAATAAAGCTGCACAGACTTCAAAATGGCATACATAACATTAACTCTTTCTGTTTTGTTACCAGTGATGATAATCTGTCTGTTGTACTAACGAAGATGAAAATTATCAGGGAGTGTTTTTAGATCAGCATTTCAGTACAGCTTAGACTTAGACTGAATATTCATTCATTGCTTCTGCTAAAATATTGTTTCATGAGCTTCTAATTATCAGTTGTATTATATGCTCTCTAATAGTATTATTGAGATACAGGTATAACTGATGATACATGAAGCACTACAGCTACATGTTATAAACTGATCTCAGTTGGTAGTGTTCACTGATTTAACAAGATGTTCTCCAGAGACTTTGGAAAGGATAAATCTTCTAGGTACCATGGAAACCCATGTGAAATGAGAAATACAGGATATGGCACAACCAGCAGTGGAATACTGGAAAAATGTGTTTTTCTGTAACTTGTCATCAGTTTTCCTGACATGAAAAACAGTTTGAATATGGACTCAGTGACCTCTATAGGTCCCTTCCAACCCCTACAGTTCTGTAGTTCTCTGAATATTCTCCTTGCATGTTAGAAGAATATGAAAGAATTTGTATTTATACTTCTGACAAAACCAGGATACAAAAGCAAGGGTCCTGCCTCAATCTGCTGTTTGATTTGTTTAACAAATCTAAACTCAGTGTAATAATTAGTTTTTAATATTTTTGAAGTCCTCTATATGCTGTAAAGAAACTTATTTTCTTACCACATTTTTTCTGTATCATTTCCCTCTGTGCATCCACTCATACTATTTTTCTATTAATACCAATTCTTAACTTTCAAATAGTCAAGTTTTGGCGTCTTAACACAGGGTTGATGAACTGCTGTTTGTCTGTCTTACCTAGTGGCTGGGAGACTGTGGAACCTGACTAAACCATAGAACATTATTATCTTTCCTTTCCAATGGAAAAATTGAAGACTGCTTGTCCTGCCCTTACTAGCAGCCTCTAACATTCAGTTAATAATATTTCTTAAGTCTGAAAACTGAACTGTTTGTCTGAGTTCTGATCCATGATAAAAACAGCAACACTCATTTATGTGTGGAGTAAACCTGTGTTACTAAAATTTCTACGTGTTACATTAATATGAATAATAGTATTGCCAGTAAGATTTCTTTGCTTTGCTTTGCACAAATTTTTCCTTATGCAAATCAAGTTGTGATGCCTATGTCAGAATTCGATGAATTAATAGTGTACGGTAATCTTTATCGTACTGGAAGCTGATGATTTAGCATGGTTTAATATATTTAATTGATAGCTGATAAATAATATTAAAGCCCTCTGGGTTATATTACATGGTAAAAATGCATTATTTTAACAGATTACTATACAACAATAGTTTCTTAATTCAAAAATTGTCAAAAAAACCTATTTTGTAAACATTTAAAGGTCTAAATTAAAAAAAAAAAAAAAAAACCACTGTTTTACCAGCATATTTTAGAAACCCAACTTGGTGTTCCAGTCTGTTGACTAATGAATATTTTCTGTTTTAATTTAGAAAATGTGAGAATGAGTGCTGTCTCATTGAAAGCTAGAGTGACTCTAGAGCTTTTAAATGAAGGGATTTTTTTTATTTTTATTTTTAATTTACAGTATGAATATTATTTTGACTTGGGCCACAGTTATCAGCGTTTCATGTTGGTTTTCCATTTTTGTTTGTTTGTTTGTTTGTTTGATTTAATCATACATCTAAAAGGATTCAAATAATACCAATATTATAGTATGACTTTATTTGGATAAAAATATCACTCGCTCAAAAGGAGTACTGTAGATATTGAAAATAAAGATCTCTAGGAGCTCTTTTAAGTTTCATAGATAGTTGTTGGAAATTCTCGTGCTCTTCGGTCATCGTATTTAGAAGGTATGTTCTAATTATTTTAAAAATATATTTTCTAATTCTGTATGAAGATCAGATCAGTCCTATTACCTTGTTCAGCTTATTTGTTAAAATGAAATTGTCTAATCATAAAACATTACCTACTAGCCTTTTTATAAAACATTACCAACTAGTCTTTTTATCTTGTAACAGATGCCCAGACATTAAATAACATGGATGTTTTTGCTCGTGAGATATCCTCAACAAATGTATTTTTTGACAATTTGATTGTTATCTGTGTTGGGTAAGACTGGAAATTGGTAGCTGTACAAATAAAGAGAAAGAATACTCCACCCTACTAACAACCCACCAAGAGGCGATTAGCTGCTGGTCAGCCACCTGAAGCCAGTTGTGGCTGGCTGACTTAAGTCAGCTTTCCGCTGCCCACTCAGCTGCTCTCTCACTCCTTTTTCAACAGGACAGGAGGAGAAAATAAAAAGGAAAAGGTAGGCTGAGCTGAAGATAAGGAGATCACTTACCAATTAGCATCACAGGCAAAACATACTTGGTTAAAGTTCATTTCATTTATTGTCAGTTAAAGAATGGAGTTTGAGAATGAGAAACAAAGACAAAAGTACAAGAACTTCGCTCTTTTCCTTTCCAGGCTCATCTTCACTCTTTTCCTCACAGGCTGCTCAGTCTCCTCCACACATCCTCCTGAGCCTTGCAGGGGAATGAAGGCTGTTGTCTGCCTTTGTCTGTGATGCACCCTCCTCACATTTTCAGCATGGGGTGCCCATTGGCTACAATCTTTCATGAAGTGTTCTGGCAGGGGTTCTCTCCATCACAGACTGACACATGGATTTTTTTGTGCTGCCATGTCACAGTCTCAGATGTCCATCTTGTTTCAAACTCTAGTAGAGGCAGGTTTTTCCATAAAAGGTTTCACCCAATTTGATTCATTTTTACAGCATAATCTCTACATATAAATAAATTCAGAAGTGTAAATAGATTAGCTCAAATTATAATAAATAAATAGACTTGATAACAAATACTTCTGTCCTTTCAGATCTGCCCAGGTTAGTCCTTTTTCTCTTTTTTTCTTCTTGCTACTTGAATAATTTCCTGTTGTTTCTTGAGTAGAGAAAAGCCCTACAGACTTCTCTGGTTTTGTGAGCAAAGACTTTTTGATCTTTGAGGTCTGACATTTGGATCTGTGTCCTGCTGCAAACAATTCCCCTGCTCCTCATCACTCAGGTTATGTGTTTCTGGCTTTCTGTGCTTTTCCTTCCCCTAAGGAAGCCTTGTTGCTTGTATAACGCTGCAGGGCTTCACCTCCACACAGACTTCCTATCTGCTGTCTAGCCATAGTCATTTAAATAAAAGATGCATCACCTTTACAGAAAACTGGTAAGAATCCCAAGCTGCATACAACTACAGAACAAATGCATAAGAGAATCTCAAATTCTGTTACTTTTTGTTTTGAGGACAGCAGATGCAGTGCTATTCTCTATAGACTGTTCCACTTTGTTTATAACTGCATAACTTCGCCACACCAGATATTCCTGCAACTGAAGCTAAACTCAGTCTTGGTTTGAGCTTAAAGCATAGTAAAATTTAATAAATTAATACACAACTGCATTAAGTTCAGATTGAGGTTCCTGGAGTAGGTGCAATTTTAGAGATTGTTCCGTATGCTTACAGAATTGTTTAATGAGTAAAACAGGCATACAACCTTCCAATAATTTGTTACTGATCCAAGTAATGTTATCAGCTAAAGCAAAACAGAGAAAACATTATTCTTACTCCAGTTATGGTAGCAATAGTTTAATTCATGTCATGAAAATACTACAGAAATAATAATTAATATTATGATTAAAATTATTATACAGAAGCTTCCTAGTTTTCTTCAAATTGTTATAGTCACCATTCTAGTCCTGCAGTGCTAATTTTCCTCAATAAAAAATAAAAAATTGAGAAAAAGGGTTTGCAATTAATCAGTTTCCTGAATTCTTCAGTGAAAAATAGAAGTGGCTCAAGCTAACATATTTAAATAAAACATGATTAATATCATGTTTCCTTCCCTACTTTGGTCAAGTCAAAGTGTGTTGCAGGCAGTTTACAAGCCTTTATTTTTTTTCTTCCCATTGGTTTTCAACTACTGTTTGACTATTTTCATTGCTATAAGTGATTAGATTGACTAGAATAGTGATTAGATGTTAGTGGTTAGATGTTAGAGTTACAGAGCCTCCTCCTCCAATCCCTAATAAGAAAAAAAGGTAGTATCTGTTATACATTTGCAGTACAGGGATGCTTAGAGCTAAGGAGAAACAAATTTAGGTAGTTACCTTATGACAAAGGAACTTGTAATCCTGAAAAAAACTGAAATTATCTCCTAACAAGGCAACCCCTGATACGTCCTGGAAGAGTTCTGCACTGCTGGATCAGTACAGAGCCTTTACAAGAAATAGTGAAATCATACTCACTGGGCTTCAGTTCCTGCTTGAAAGAAAGCTGGGTCCTAGTGCTTGATGTTTCCATGTATTCACAATGTTTTCTAATAACACATAAGGAGAATTCTGTATGGGCACTTCAGCATAAGGCAGTGGTATAGTTTTATTATACTAATGATTTCTGCAGCTGATGTAATATTCACTTACAACTAGAATAGATAGGAATAGAAACATGGCCAGGTTGAAGTTCCCTTTTTGAATAAGTGTATTCGTTACTACTTAAACCTTTTGTATTTAATAGTGACATTTATTTTTATATGGACAGAGGTCATGTAAGCGCTGAAGAATAAATTCTAGGAAACCACACTATTTTAAGTCTAAGCAGTGCTTGATACCATGCTTGAAGCCCTATGCTTCTGCTCAAGTATTCCCTTATTCTTTGCTGTAAGGCCTTGTGACTAATTTGAACTAAAGCTGGACACATTTCTCAGTCACTTCAAAGGTTTATGGAGGTAACCTATAATCACATATGTGTCATTCACATTTATCCAAAGAAGCAAACTACGAGATTTCATTACTAAAACTTAAGCATGTAGTAAAATTGTTATATTTAGTGGCACTACTCCTTTTTTTTTTAATTGAATAAGACTGCTGTGGCTCAGTGGTCTTGTTCCTGAGAATTCTGCTGGTCAGAATCCATCGGAATTCCTTATGGTAATGGCATCATAGCTGAGGTAGATTTAGATCAGTAAAATTCTGAGGAATAAAACCAGAAAGTATTACTTATCAGTGAATCAGAATTTCTAATTACAAGGTATATATATAGTTAGTACACATGTAATGTTTTTTTGTTACTCTTCTACACCACTGTTTGTGGATGCTGTTGTTATTTTTATGACTAACACTGATGCATGTTTTTAGTACAAGATTTTATCATATGATACTATAATTTTTGCCATTAATAATCAACTGTTTCTTTCTTGTCATTTGTGTATTTGGTGGAAGTAATCTTGAATGGCTGATCATCTTATTTTCTCCATTATTTTATTTCAAACTCTTTTGTGAGTAAAATCCAACCAAGGAAAGAAGGGGTTTTTTTGTTTGTTTGTTTTTGTTTTGCTTTTGTCTTTTTTGCTTTCTTTTTCTAATGTAGTTTGTTGTGGGTTTTGTTGTTTTTTTTCATGTCTCACTGTGGTTTTGATGTGTTGAATATCTTGTGTCATCTCATTACATAATGACTTCAGTTTGAAAGAAATACTGGCATGAATCAATCAAATACCAATCCAGAATGTCTAAAAGTTTTATTAAGCTTGCAAGAATACATCTTTTCTGATATTATACATGCTGTTAGTAAACTGCATAGGACCTGCAACAGTTTTCTTTCTGAAGTAGCTGTTATGTCTGCAGATGAACAGAAAATCAAAACAATAATTTCTTTTTCTTCAAGATTTTTTTTTTGTGACTTCCCTGGTGTTACCCCTTAGATCTGAAAAGAATGGGTTCTTCATTTATTTCATCATTGGAAAGCCAAATTCCTAACCAATTCAGGAATTTGCAGCATGCTGAAATATGTATTAAATGAGCTGCAGTTCTGAAAGAAACACTGAAAAAAATCACTGAAGTCCAAGACACTATTGTAACATTCTGATTCACTGGACATTAAGGCATATACACTTAGCAATACTCTGG
The DNA here is from genome assembly GCF_038088225.1 of Cyrtonyx montezumae. Lineage (NCBI taxonomy): Eukaryota > Metazoa > Chordata > Aves > Galliformes > Odontophoridae > Cyrtonyx > Cyrtonyx montezumae. Next base: position 63,934,545 of record NW_027072034.1, on the reverse strand, counting down.
AATTTTCTACTGTCTCCAACAGGTGCATGGATAGAATACATTTACCTGAAGAGAATGGGGAAATATTGTGAATATGCCATCCATAATCCAGAAGGGAGCTTCCATCAGCTTCTACACGATGATGGCTGTTGTGACTAACAGCCCTTTCTCATCATCAAAGGTAGATTTCCAGACTAGGATTTTTGGTCACATATTTAATAGACTTCTAGAATTTTATCATTATTTAGTATCAGCATGTCAATTTGCAAAAGGTCTTGTCTTTCATGCTGCTTCAAAGAACAGTTTCATGCACAATTACGATCTGCGTAAATCTCACATATAAAAAACATGAATCTGAAGTACTTAGTGTGAAAATTTCCTCATGTGTGTCTTACCAACACAACCTGAAATCAGAAAGCTTCCAAAAAAGACTGTGAATCTTGAAATTCCAAAGTCAGTTTTTTTAATCAGGATTTGTTCACATTCAATGATGCATACACAGAGCACAACTAAGACAACATTGAAAAGATGTTCTTAACTTTGGCAGTTATTTTCCTTTGCTCTGAGGAAGGAAGAACTCTGCATAGAATTAAAACTGATTCCTTTTTTTTTTTTGTCCTCCTTCTTTTATTCTTTTTTTTTTTTTTGCTTCCCTGAATTCAACCATGCACATCTGCAGCAGCTCCTTTGAAGGGACTTAGAAACTCCTGATAAACTCCTACAGTTTTTACTGAAGTTATATATTTCCATATTGACTATTCTTGAGTATGTTGCACCATGGTTTATAAAGGAAACACTCTGAAATCTAAGCTACCATTTCTTCATTTTTTATTTTATTAACACATGCAGTCTGTGTCCAAAATAACACAAAATTACACAGGATGTCAGAAAACATTATTTGGTAACTGTAGTGACAGGCAAAACTGATCTATAGTGGCATAACAATTGGGAGTAATGGCACTCAGATCACACATAAATCTTTAAATGTTAGAAAAACAACCCACGAAGGTGTTTCAACATATCCAATTTTAAATGCAGGATTTTTTTATGTCATTCTTGCACTTGGACGTCAAGGCATGAAGTGCTTCGTCAGCCAAACCATAAACTCTGAGGGGGAATATAACTGACACTAAGTCACAGTTGCTTTAATGGTCAAAGTGACATTATCTAAAACCAGCTACAGGCAAGTCACCACTTCCTGCATCTGTTCTCACTTTCCACTTCTGCTTTCAACCAGCTACATAAGCATGTTTTGGCAGTCATACAACTTCATCTCATTTGGTGCTACAGTTCCTCAGTGAGAGCTGGATAAATGGTTGATAAATCAAACTCAACCACTAATCACAGCATTCACCTCTTCCCAATTACAGCTTTCTACAATTCAAAAAGAATGAAAATGTCTGAGCATCATTATCAGCTAATTCTCCCCTCCTGAGAAATTGTACTTTTTAAACTACAACGCCAATGGGATTGTGCAGATTGAACCCTCCAAGGTATCAGCTTCAGTTGTTCTGTCCCAGAATCTGTTCACACATCTTTGCAGATGTTGTATTCTCACCTTGCTTTTCTGTCATTCCGTGAAAGCTACTTTCCTCTTCTGCATGTGGAACCCTTTTATAGTTATCATAATTCTGATACTTTATGAGCTCTAGGACATGGTTTTGGAGTTGTGCACTGTCCAGGCAGGTCAGCATTAGCCAGTTCAGTGGTAGGGAATATTCATGTGCGGAATGAAATCACATCAGAAGTACAGGAAATCCTAATAGGGAAAGTCCAGTAATAGAATAACACGTACGGCATGACAAATTCTTGTCATAAAATAAAAATTAAGAATTTACTTTTATAGAATCTGTAGACATAATCTCATGTAATGAGATAGTTCTCATTTTTTAATTATTGTTTTATAAATGCTACAATTGCAGGAAGATCTTTTATTTTGTAGTTAAATATTGCTGTTATTTATAATTTTACTGTATAGAACGATCTTGTTCAATCTTGTTTTCTTTGTCAATGACAGAGGACTAGACTGCTATCAGTATTCAAAATATCAAAGATTTTTTTTCCTATGAAACATTACATTTTTAATTCAGAGTTTTGTATAGACAGAATTATAGAATCATATGATCACCAAGGTTGGAAAAGACCACCAAGATCATCTAGTCCAACCATCCACCTACCAGCAGTATTTCCCCACTAAATCCTGTCCCTTCCTTAGTACAAATTCTGAACGCTTCTTGACCACCTCCATGGACGGTGACTCAACTACCAGCCCATTCGAGCACCTGACCACTCTTTTGAAGAAATTTTTCCTAATTTCCAACCTCAATCTCCCCTGGCACAGCTTGAAGCCATTCTCTCTAGTCCTCTCCCTAATTGGGAAAAGAGACTGACCTCTATCTTTTCTCAACCTTCTTTCAGGTGGTTGTAGAGAATAATAAATTCACAGAGCTAGCTATATGTGAGTAAAACTTTGTCGAAACTCCTATTGAAGATTTGTCTCATGAGTTTATTACAAAAAAGGTTTTTAATGAATTTTGCAAAATTCTCCAATTAACAGTCAGGTTGGAAAATATTTTGATTTTCATTGGGATTTCCAAAATACTTTAAAAAAAAAACTTCTTAATTCTTTGTTTTTCTATAGCATTTGCAAGACACAATGGACTCTGTATTGAAATAAATATTCTCGTGCCTTTGAGTATGTCTTCTAATGTACTTGTTCATGGATTTTTCCAGAGTAGGATGTGCATCTTTGCAGAACTCAGTTCATCTTATATGTTTTTTCAGACTTCACTGATTATTCGTAATCTACAGTTGTACAGGGCAAATCAACAGGTCACAAGTATTGAACCACATGGATTGTTCTGTCTGTCTAGATTTTTTGCCTATGTTGTAATATTCTTTAATACTATTAAGAAATAAAACCATGTTCAGTTTAGGAGAATACACCTCAATTCATATTTTACATCTCTTTCAGTATGGTTTTTGAAATGGAAAAAATATAATTCCACCATTCTGTAAGTGTCCGTTATTGTTTCAGGCAGACTTGAGAGTTATTAATGTTACTAATTTAAAGAGATTATGTCTGTGTTTTGAGTTCTCACATGTGGCAGCACTTATACTATTTCCCCAGTGCAGTGTTCTTAATGTTCCTGTGTGTGCTTCCTCTTCCTTTTCCAGTTCTGGTCTACTACAGCGAGAGAAATGGTGCTAATGGGTGCTGTCTGTACTCACTGCAGGAGTGAATTAAACTTCAGGAAGATTTTACCAAGGGTTATCAAGTTCTGATTGGCACAATATCAAAGGTTAGGGCAGCCCATTTCACATTTTGTATTTGCAGTTCAAAATTAGATGAAAAGACTGACATGGATGAAACCAGATTGCTTCTTTGTCAGTATATTCTCATTTTGATAATACCATTTACAAGATCAAGAAAATATAACTAGCGTGGTTTCAGTTTTGCTTCAGGGTAAAGCTGTGTGTTATATTTTTGTCCCAACTTCTTCACTGCTCTTCACAGCAGTCAAAAGCAGTCAGCTTCTGCCTCTTCACTCCATTCTTTCCGAGATGTGCTTCAGTGCATTTGTGTTGTTACTGTTCCTATTCGTAATATCCCAGTATATACTTGATTTATTTACTTAGATGCATGTTAGCCATCTTACACCATAGAATGACGAAATACAGGCACAGTAGTATTTTTGAAGTCTATGTGGAAAATCATCATCTTTTCTAGCATTTTTCATAGGCTTGCATTTATCTCCAGGACATTCTGTGAATCATCTCTTGACATAGATAGACAACTACCTTTATTTATTTATTTATTTATTTATGCAGGAATTTTCTTGGAATGTAATTGCACTCACAATTGATATATTTTTCTATCAGTTTCAAGGAGATTATTCTCAGACAATTTGGAAAAACTAAAACTTAATTATTAAATATTGATGTTTTATGAATCATTTTGGACAAACTATTTTATTGCCTATAATTGTTATTCATTTTATTCATTTTTTTGTGGACTTTGAATAACTGGAATGAAAATATCTTGTTGTTGAATCAATTGAATCAAGTCATAAACCTGTCTCAAAATGCTTCTTAGTAAATATTTGGTGATAGCAAGAGTAGATGTGGTTGTCAAAAATCTTCTACCTTTCAGAGTATTGATTATGTTTTGGTTTTCTATTTCCCTACCCAGATAAAAAGTCATTTTCCCTAAGGTTTATTATATTTAGTCATCCATATTTGAATAAAATGTTTTCTCATACATAAGAACTTCAGTAAGTTACTCTGGGTACAAACTAAATGTCTACGTAGCAAAATATTTGCTAGTATTTTGGAGCAGTAGAAAGTAATAAGATAAAACAACGAGAATCTTTTGTAGTATCTATTTAGAGATGTATGTAATTCTCTCTCTTTTTTTTTTTCCTTAATGTCAATTAACACTCATCTCTGCTTTGGAAAGTATGAAGTCGATTATTGTGAATTCATTTTATAGTAATTTATACAGTGAATTTCAGTGTTTGGTATTAGTGTTGAACTGAAAAAAATTCCTTTTGATGTTCTAGAAGTAGCACTGTTACTCTGAATCATTCTTACAGGTTGTTTCAATGTATATCTTTTCACAATTTAAAATTTAACTTCTTTGAGAAATATTTCTAAGTTAAAATCAAGCCCAATATATGTAATACATAATAAGCAAATAATTATCAGATAAATAATACTAGCTTTGTGTAAGCGCTTGTGAAATACAGGCATATCAGGGATGAGGAAACTGTTGCAGCTTTTTTGTTTGTTTAAAATAAATTGAATTTTAATTATCCCAGGAAGTCTTTTTTCTGCAAATCATTACTTTCAGCACTACAGTACAGTAGCATGCTTAGTAGCAACTTAATATTTTTTTTTTCCTTTCTAATTTAAAAAGTATAATGAAAACAGAATTTTCAGCATTGGAAATTTTGTAAGAGATAGCTAGCCTTAATAATGGTTACCAGTCTAAAGTAATTCAGATTTTTTGCCACATAAGGTTTTCGTAACTATGGATCTGTGTTGTGAGATTTTCACAGGAAACAAAATTCAGTGTTCGTGGAGTCTGATGCTTTTCTCCTTAGAAATCTGATATAAAGAATACTGTATATGACTGCTTTATTTTAAATGTTTTAAATCTTAATTGTATGCATTTTTTTCCTGCGTTCACTGATGAAATTATTTGTGTAAGGCCATGAATGTATGTAGTTACAGAATTGGACAATAAAGTTTTTTTTCTTCCTTTTCCACTTTTCTCAGTAATGAAGGTAGGTAAACATCACAATTTTGTATCAGCATTTTTTTTTCTTAAATGGAATAAAAATGAGACAAAGAAGTAAAGTTTCCCAATGCTATAGAGCAAGCAATGTATACAGTCAGAGTAAAAATAACTTTTTTTTTTTTTTTTTCTCTCAGGTATACTCTGTGGAAGTGTAAATCAGTGTGGGTTTTTTTAACTGTTTTCCCTTCTCTTTTATAGTCTTGACATTCACGTCAAATAGGTTTGGGTTAGGGGTTGGGGATATTATTTTTTATCAATAGATGAAAATAAAAAATATTTTCTAGAAAATTGGAAGCCAGTATTTATTTTTATCTTCTCCCTTCTTCCTTGCTATGATATAAGAATGAAATCCAGAAATTTGAGTTCCATTTATGGATTATGTTTTTTAACAGTTTTAAGCTTCTGACAAGAAGATATGAATAATGCAAACTAGAAGTCTGTGACTGGATTTATACTTTGATAGTTGTTTCATGGGGTCTCAGGGGCATTTTAAGAACAAAAGTGATAGTGCCAACTGTTACATGAGACACTGTGATTTTACATAGTATTTTCCTTAACCACAGCATCATAGCAAAGTGGATGAGGTCATAAACAGGTTTTCAGTATGTCATTCACCAGGCCAATTGATAATTTTTGTGATTTACTTTGACTGCATTCCTTTAAGCATGTACTTATTTCTATGATTATAGTGACTAGTAGTAGAACATCTTTCTCTATATTTTGAATTCGTTTGACAAATTTAGAAATTACGTATTTGTCAGTAGTAGTTTCACCACAGGTGAAGAAATGCTTTCAGTCATACTATATCAGTGGTGTTTAATATATAAAGCATATATAAATATACATACCTGTATAAAACCTTTCTTTTTCCTAAATCAATGTAAACAGAGCCCAGATGGCCGTATAGAAGTCAAAGGGCAGCATGGAAAATCGTCACTGCATATTAAAGATGTGAAGTTGTCAGATTCAGGGAGATATGACTGTGAAGCTGCAAGTAGAATTGGTGGGCACCAAAAGAGCATGTACCTTGATATTGAATGTAAGTTCCCATGTTTTGTTTTCTCTTTAAAAATTGTTTTAAAAAACAAAAGTACATTCTTAATGGAAGGTCACTTTTTCCTTGTTGTTTAAACTTGCATAATTTAAGAAAATATGTACTTCTGTAGTTAGTGATAATGAATTCTGTGAAGGAATCTTTGCTTTTTTGAAGTTGACGTGACTCTTGTCAGTAATTTAAACGCAACAGGATTTCATCTCATATCATATTCTTATGGTACTAGCTACTTCCTTAAGGCTAAATTTCAAGTCTTTGGGCTAGTGGAAACTGCTGTGGGTGCAAAGTAGTCAGTAAGGACTGATTGAACCATCAGCTGAGTCTTGAGCTTAAGCTTCTAAGATTCAACAGTCTTTTGTTTTGTTGTTGTTTTGTTTTGTTTGGTAGTTCTTAATCCCCTAAGAGTATCCCTTTGTCATATGTCCTCATGAAGTTCAAGGTTTGTAACAACTTTATTTGTACAATCTGCTTTGTGGATGGACCACTTTATTCAAAACTTCTTAATTTTGTCCAGGATGCAAGTAAGATTGTTTTTGCTTAGAGAAGAGTCTGATGTTTTAGAAGCTATCAGAGGATTTTTATTTTCAAATGCAGGAAAATACAGAGGAAAATTGTCTCTTAAAACACACTTTTGTTCAAACTTCTGAAGCAAAGTTCTTCAAAAACTGAAAATCAGAATGTTCTTGTTTCGTATTTCATCACTGTTCCATTTTGGTAGAGATATTCTTGATGTATTTGTTTCACATTTGTGATACAGATTGAGTGTTTCATGTTTCAGCTTGCAAGTGAGCAGAAAAAGTGAGTTACATGAAAGGTATTTGAGTGGTTACATGAATGAAGGAGAATAAAACATTGAATGGAGTTTCCAGAAGGCTTTCCAAAGCTTTGGACGATTAGACCAGTAATGTCACATAGTGAGATTTACTTAAAGAATATTTGTAGTGAAAATAAAGTAAAATCCACTGTATTGAAAGAGTGTCTTTCCACTGAAAGGATAAACATGAGAATAAGATCTGTGGTACAGAGATAAGTAACAATTGCAGACCATAAAATGATTGATTTCTGGAGTTACTTCAGTATACTGTTGCATGTTCCGTTATTTTTGTATTTTTATATAGGAAATAAATCTGAAAGGGAAACAAGAATTTTTCTGCATTGTAATTGGATGTTAGGAATGCAGAGATTTGCCAGCTCAGATGTCAAATAAGAAGTAACTACAGTTGTTTTAACATAATTACTTAAAAACGACAACAACAAGATGTTTGAAGGAATTTGAAACTATGCAAAACATAATGATTTTTCTAGAAGCATAAGCATTTAAAATACTGAGTCAGGACTTCCTGGTGCACTGATAATTATTTATGTTTGATATATCCAAGGGAAAAATTATTCATTAGATAAAAATGGAAGTTCATTGTAGTCCCTTTAAAGTTTCTGTACAATTCTAGATCATATCTTACTCTACATATAAAATGACATAAAATATATTGTTTGATTAAGTGTATGTAGCCATTAAGACTTAAAATTCAATGTTGTTTTGCTGGGTTTTTCTTGTATTCACAAGGGAGTTACAGAATGTGTCCTATTTTATGAAGCATTGGCAACAGAAAATGAAGAATTAATTAGAAGCACAGAATTCATATTAAAGGCCATAACAAAATTTGTGACTTGATACACTTAATGTCATTTTAACATCTTTCAGGGTGACATTTTTGAAGATAGCGCTATTAAATAGTCCAATATATTCCAATTGAATTAATGTGACTAGCATGGCACGTTTAATTTGGAATATGTATAGAAACAATCTATCTGTGAAAATGGATTAGCACACTCTTTTGATTCTGAATTTAGTCTTTATTAGAAACACTTTTTGACTCAAAACATTACGGTTCAGAAATCTGATTAAACAGTGTTTAAAATAACATGGATGTATTGTTCTGTCATCAGAGGGATCACACATTGTGATGATGATTTTCAATGTAAAACACAAGATTCTTATTAAATCTAGTCTAAAATGAGATTTATAAAACTGGAATTTCCAGTTTTGAAAACTTGAACTGATATTGAAGTTTAAGCCAAATACTTATATTTTTCTAGCACAGCTGTTCTTTGAATATCAAAAGTGCAAACATTTTCATATCTAGTAAGTGTTGAGTAATTTTTTAATGCAGTGTGAGTGTATTTGAGGTGATACAATGTTAAGTACGTCTCCACTGACATTCTGAATATCCAGTTAGAGCAGTTTTAAATTTGTGTTGAAAATAACTTTGCATCAGTGTATAAACTGCAACTGTAGGTTGTTTATCTTGTCCAGACATTAAAAAAAAAAATCAACTTGTATAATGGCAAAGACTTCTGCCCTTTGAAATAGCATCCTCAGAGGACAGGGTCTTCATTCTGGCCTTATCCACCATCAGTCTAGTTTCTGTCATAACCTTCCGTGATGAAACAGTCATATCAAATGATCTGTCAGTAGATGATTCTTATCATTTTTTCTCTGTAGTGTTTTGTTGTTAAAAAAAGGCTTTTCTCAAAGTGCTTTTTCCCCTTTTTTCATTTCTGGTTTTGTTTTATTCTGTAGGAAGTACCATAGTTACTTTTCATTTTGGTTATTTCTTTTTATAATTTGCAGGTTAGAGACATTCAGCAAAAGGTACATGTTCAAAAGCTAAATAACTGATTGGTCTTCATGGCAAATATAGGAAAGTAGGAGGATTTTTTTACTTTCTGTTGAGGTGCTATTGAATAAATGATTTGACCTTCTTTCTGTTGTTGATCTTTTTTGAGCATATTGTTTGTAACTATGACTGTTGCTATCAGGATTGCTTTTATTCTTTTAACATTCATTTACCAAATTACAGATATAAAAAATCATGTAATTTCTATTTCAGTGATTTTGGTTTGGTTCTCTTCATAATATTCTTGTATAAATCTCAGTAAGTATTTTAAAGTTAAAAAATAAATAGCCAGGGTCTATTTGTACATATTGTTCTATAGCTCCTAGACATAACTAACTGACACACCTCATGCCACTCTGTAATATCAGTAGTCTTCTTTATGTTTTTAAAGCATATAGTAGCTTTTGTTGTCAGGAGAGAAGCATGTTCTTGGCACATTCTCAAACAGCAGTGCAGTTAAACAGACCTAATGGAGACAAAAAGTGCCCTGGTGTCACTGTCTCATCCTTTACTTACTGTCCTCTGTCAGAGACTTAAACTGACAGTAGGATTGCACAGAGTTTCTGTACTTTATCCTTGTTCTCAGTTGAGGTTGTTTTTGATGATAAGAGCAATTCTCCAAGACAGGACGAGATTATCAGGTTTGATACCATCTGGATGCAGTTAACCCAGCCTTTTATCTGAAGTAAATGTTAGACAGCCTTAAATTGTAGGGAGCCCAGAGACACTTTAATGATTTCTTCCGACAAAGGCGTCTTTGTGTTCAGTTCTGTTTGGTTTTCCTTATATTTAATCTCTAAGAAAAAGGACATGAAAAATAAGATATCATTATTAATATCATTCATTAATGGATATAATCAACTGCAAATTTTGGTTATACGTATGAAGGCAAGTGATTATAGGGTGTTAATAAAATATTTAATAATAATTACTATTGCCAATAATAATAATTGAATCAAATGATGGAAAAATTGACATACATAATGTATACTTGCTATTGGGTATTAAGATGTGTCTCTAATGATTAACTATTTGTCATAGAAAGATATTTCTCTTTTTAATAAAAAAATTGTAGAAATAGATTTTTTAAAATGATATAGCAGGAAGTACTCTTAAGGTGAGGTTTTCAAAAGGACCCAAGGAGATAAAACATATAAATCCCAGTAAATTACAAAGTGATTTGGACATACAAATTAAGTGCCTTTCCAAGTCAGTTTTCAGTACATATGTTTCTATGTTTACATTTCTATATAGTACTGTTGTGGTTTTAGTTGAGATATGTTTGTTCTGAATATATATACTAGGGATATAAGGGGATCTTAAAACACAATGTAGGTCTGATAAAAAGATGAAAAATCCTGATGAGGGAACACATTATTTCTTGGGTGCGTTTCTACAAATTATTCACTGCAATGATTAGCATTAGAGAATGAAAAAGCATAATTTTGACATATTAGATATAATGGGTAATCTATATTCAGAGCATTATTCTCAGTAAGCATGCACTGATGGCATTACTAATTTGGAAAGGATTTAAACAATCCAGTAATGATTAACAGTCTGTAACTACTACAAGCAGTTATCTGCTTGCCCTTAAAGTTTTCTCTTTATTGTGTTTCAACTGTCATTAACACAGTCAGAAATACTCAAACCACTTAATTGTTTACAGCTATGACCAGGCACTTGCACCCTACAGTAATACACGTCTGTCTGATCGCTCTATATCATAAATTGCAAGTTTCTTTGGGAATACATCTCTTACCTGCAAAAATGTTCTAAGTCACATTCTTTGGAAAAAGCTGTATTTTCTACCTAATGCCTAGGAAGTATCCTACCAGTTTTTCATAGCTGCAATTACAGGTTTTCACATCACTCAGTTCCATTTCAAATTCTCCATTCTGCAGTTATTAGATGTATTGGAAGGTCCAAAAATACTTCCTTCTTCATGGTAAGCTAGTGTTGTGGGTGATGGACTATCAATCACAAACATATTACATTTAGTAATACAGCACATTTTTATACAGGAGTAGCCACGAGTGTTTAACAAATATGATTTCTTAGAAAACAATTTCTGGAAAACATTTAAGTAATTATAATTTTACCAATAAATGGGAAGATTTGCTTACTACTTTTCTTTTTGTCTCAACCTGATTTTGTAGTTTTATTCCTTATTAATTGAGCACCAACATTTTTTTCAGTTATACAAAATAATGTGCAACAATGCAGAATATTATATAAATAGCATTTATTATTTGAATATACTGTTTATTTTATTTTTTTATTTTTTGTCTTCCACCTCAACTTGAAATCGGTTTCTACTGTTAAATAAATTAGTAGCTTTTGCTTTCTGAATAGGTTAACCTTTTAGGCCTTCATTTGTTAGTCATCTGTTTTGCACTGCAGTTATTGCAGATGCTTTGGATTCTTCATAGGTTCATTTATAATTTTGCAAAAACACAGCATTACTTATAAGCAGACTGAATAAGTTGAGCCACAGATTGTACCTGACTTCAAAGAATGAGGGCTTAGATTTTGTGAAAGTAATACTACTGTGAGTAGTACATCACAAAAGTTGTAGTCTGTTTGATTCCAAATAGAATTCTAGCTGTCTGCTGTTACTATAAATTCTACAAACATGATCAGCGTAGGAACAGCCCATTACTATTCATGTAGTCACTGAATATTTGAAGTTGGAAGGAGTTGCCTCTTCTCCTGCCACTGGACACCACTGAAAAGAACGTGATTCCAGCTGCTGAGATTCTTCCTTTGGATATTGGTGTGCATTGATGAGATCTCCACTGAGCCTTCTTCAGTCTCAGCAGTCTCAGCTTTTCGGGACTTTGTTACCACACATAAATCACAGTATCACAGAGCTGTAGGGGTTGGAAGGGACCTGTAGAGACCATGGAGTCCAACCCCCTGCCAAAGCAGCTCCCTAGCCCAGGTTGCACAGGTAGGCGTCCAGGCGGGTCCTGAACGTCTCCAGAGAAGGAGACTCCACCACCTCTCTGTGCAGCTGTGCCACTGCTCCGTCACTGCGCTGTGAAGTAGTTCCCACACACATTTGTGCAGAACTTCCTATGCATCAGTTTGTGGGCATTTCTACTTGTCCTACTGCTGAGTCCAACCTCATCCTTTTGCCTCCCGCTCCTTAGATATTTATAGATGTGGATCAGATCCCCTCTGAGTCTTTTTTTTTCAAGGCTGAACAGACCCAGGTCTCTCAGCCTTTCTTCATAAGAGAGGTATTCAACGCCCTTTATCATCTTCGTAGACCTCAGCTGGACTTTTTCAAGGAGATCCCTGTCTTTTCTGTACCAGGGAGCCCAGAACTGCACACAGTACTCCAGGTGAGGCCTCACCAGGGCAGAGTAGAAGGGGAGGATCACCTCCCTTGACCTGCTGGCCACACTCTTTTTAATGCATCCCAGGGATCCCATTGGCCTTCTTGGCCACCAGGGCACACTGCTGGCTCATGGCCAGCCTGTCATCCACCAGGACACCCAGTCTTCAGAGCTCCTCTCCAGCAGCTCATCCCCCAACCTGTACTGCTGCATGCAGTTATTCCTCTCTAGACGCAAGACTCTACACTTGCTTTTATTAAAATCACTATGGAGTAGCTCCGTCTTGTTAAGAAAAAATAAATGTTATCAAAAGCAACAAAGAGAGGCAAAGTGATGAAATATTCTGGAAGATTTTGCTCCTTTTTTTTTTAAGATTTTTGTGGTTTTAGTTACTTTTCTTGTCAGATTTATAGCTTGAAATGGGTAAACAAAGATGGAAGAGCATGAAAGATGTTAGCATCCTGAAATACATACTGTTATTTTAACATGACTTTAGGGCTCAGAAATTTCACTGGTTAAGACTTAAACTTTTCCTTGTCTACCTTTTGTTCTTATATAAAAGTAAATTTGGCATGCCCTTTCAGTAATTTAAAGGGAATAAAACAATTAAATGAGCAAAAAAGAGGATTGTTGCATAAAGTCACTTGGCAAAAAGCATTCTACCAAGACTGCCTGTACTGGAGCATGGATGAATGCAGATTTGTTTTCTCCTTATGATTCTGCCTCAATTAATGTAAAATTATAATTTATTCATTTGTATAATAAATCAACCGATTATTTAAAATGGTAATTTCCATTTTAAAAGATTTTTGGGCTGCCTATGCTTACAATTTCTTAAACTACTGTTTGCATATCAAGAATATTTCTAATTTTTTTTCTAATAGAGCTCTATATTACATGGTCTTGTTGATCTTACAGTGAGCTTGATGTCATTTTAAGTAGATTTTTAATACCTTGGCGGCTTGAATAAAACGTTTTAATTATATTTTGTTTCTTTTCAGATAACTTAGTAATTTTGCAAATAGATATATTTGCTAAACATCTTTGCTTGCCATCATAATTTTTTGTTTATTCAGTTATTTAGTGAAGTTACTTTTAAAAAAGATTGTTTTTTTTTTAATAATTCCTTCAATGTCATTTTGCTTCGTTAGTTTTTCTTGTATGGCTAAAAATGTTAAATATGTAAAGTGACATTGAAATGTTAAACTGTGGTTTTCATAATTTGAAATTTAAATTTCAAGTCATTTTTTTCCCAGATGAAGTCTTTCTTTTGTTGTGCTCAGAGAGTCTTGAAGTGATCGAAACTTCTACCTGGTATGGAGCTCACGTACCACAGAACTTGCCCCTGACCTGGGAGCATAGGGCTAAAGTAGGGAGGGAAACAAAAGGTGAGTTTGAGCAACCTGTACTGAGGGTCCAAAGGTTTATAACGTGCAAGCTTAGGGAAATCAATCTATTGGAAGTTGAGATTTACAAGGTAATTTCAGTAATGCTATTAGGACTTCTAATCTGTTCCTAAAAATTTCATAGAGATTTTTGTTTTCTGGACAGAACTCTGTAAAAATAAAGGGATCCCAAGACTGAGTGCCTGCTCCGTACAAGAATAACTGTTATTATTTTGGGAATATAGGATAGGAAGTGAGAGCAAGGGAGAAGGGAAGAAAGGAAATAGAGGGAAGAAATCAGAAAGAGTCATGTTGTGGAGCTGTGAATGACAGGGAAGTACAGAAGGTAAGGGCATGAAGCTGAATTTTGTTCTTAAAATATGAAAAGTGGGATAGGAATAGTCATGGAGTCAGAATCCTGGTTTGAGAAGAGCATTGCAGTTCTTTACTTCTGTCTGTGTGAGAACTGTGTAACCTAACTACACAGTGCCAGAAGTCTAAATTTTTCCAGTAATTCTGTGAAATTTCTATGATTGAATTTTTTATACAAACTGATGCTATCCAAAAATGATGTTTCAGTAATTGGCAGTGCACGAACATTTTATTACTGGAATTAACATTGCTACTAGTGAGAGATCTGCAGAGGAGAAGAGGTCCTGCTGTAATTGACATAGTCAATGTTCCTGGCTCTGTAGTGGCAGAAAATGGCCAACAGATATGTGTGGTCTGTTTCCTTCATAATAGCTTATTTTACTGAGCTGCGATTTTACTGTCTTTTTTTTCTCCATCTGGTGGACATCTGCTTCACATTTTGCCCTAAAATAAATCCTTGAACTCTGAAAGACTTATATTTAAATAAACTCATACTGAAATCACATGGTAGATTTCACAGTAGTCATTTGCACACAATGACTTTATTTATTGTTACTGAATTAGAAATAGATAAATAATATATATATGTACAATTCACAATAGCAGAGAATTTCTGAAACCACAGGCTAGTAAATCAGGAAACTATGAATTCAGATTAAACTTAGTGAAACTAAACCAGCTGAAGATGTCGAAGTGCCATCTTGAAGAGTGTATCCCAGAAGTAACATAAATACTTCAGGCAGGTTTAGGTGATTTTAAACAGGTTTGTCCTTTCACAACATATATTTCTATTAACTTGCTTTCTTTTTTTTTTTCTGTTTTAAGTGGTAAACCAAATAGTTTTTCCTGATGTCAAATGAAATTCACATTAAAATACATTGAATTTTTGTGTCTCTGGCAGCGAGAAGCACCAGAACTACTCAGGCATTCACTGCTCATCATTTATTAAGGTATAATGGTGCCATCATAAAAAACACATATTGTGTCTAACAGAAAGATACCTTTCAAAATTTCAAGATTTCAAGATTTCAAACAGTGTAGTACAGGAAATGTTATTTACTTGAGGAACAAACAGCAAGAAGTTGGATATCATATGCTTTAAAATGAAGTGTATATCTGATTCTGCTCACTAGTTTGCTATTATGGCTGTCTGGGCACATGCAGACAGGTAATCTGCCATATCCAGTTTTTTGTACAACTCTGAACATTCTCCAGAAGTGAATCTTTGAAGTTGTTAATTGAATTATTTTCTGGATGAGACAGATGATTTATTGTTTTGTTCTTCAATCGCTGTTCTCGGACATTATACATAATAAGGGTATCTATGTGCCAGACACTGTTTCCAGTATTTGCTTCCCTTAAGCAATCTTTGTACACTGCTGACGAGTAACCACTCTTAGTAACTGTGGTGCTTTCCTATCAGTTTCTTTCCCATTTAGGAAAAATGAAAAGCCTGAGCATAGCTGGTGCTGATTCTCTAATATTCTAAAGTGCCATTCTAAAGTTAGACTTCCTGTAACAGTACTTCCAAAATTTACTGTTTGCCTAAGCCAACTAATAGGAACAGTTTCTTTTGTATGTTTTGGCAGAATTTTAATTTTTTTAGTAGAGAGTCATAAGGTTCAGGTGTAATAAATATCTGTTTGTGGCTCAGGCTTTATTAAATATGTGAACAAATTTGTTTTAAATGAAGTTTGTTCAATCTTGTAGTTTCTGTTTAGCCAATTAGAAGTCAAGTATGTTGCTTAATGTGATAATATTTGATGGAAAAACACTTAAGAAGAACAGTTAATTTATTAACAGCCTTGAATTGATTTGTTGTTCAGAAGAAATGAATCCTGAGTTGGATACTTCTATTTAATAGTTTTACCTTTCTCACGTATCTGTTTTTTTCTTATTATCCAATACGTTTATTGCATTCAAATATCCTGTGTCCTTATCCTATGTCGTAGGATATTTGTTTCTCAATTATTTTAAAAGACTGAAGACATCAGATTTTGAGACATAAAATAGCCAATGTTATGTTTTCAAAACTTTAAGGTGTTTCTTCTTCTGTGTACTGCTGTATGATAAACATGTTATGTGTTTCTGTCTGATAAATACCAACTTCATAACTATTAAAGCCTGCTATGCTACAGTTAACGATGAAGAACATACAAGAAGAAACATGAAAATCTGTCTATAAACCAGTGATATACTCCTACCTCTGCATTTTTATTTTATAAGATGTATTACATATCTTCTATTCATACTTGATTTCCAGACTTTTTTTCTTCACATGAAACATCATTTCGTATTATCTGTTACTGACCAGTGAATTTAAGATGTTTTGTCTGAATCAAACCAATAATGTTTCCTTTTCTCTACATTGGATCTATTAACTACTGGGGAAATTACTGAAAGACCTTCTTTTTCCAAGGCTTTTGAGAGGGAAAATGAAAAGCTCATTTTGTTTAGCCGTGCTTTACGTTTGGAAGCTGTTGCTTTTCGTGTATCTTTATTTGAAGGACTTCTAGCACTATTTGTGATTTTGTGTGTTAGAACTGCTGTTAGTATGTATAATCACATGTAAGTCACAGTCCATAACTCTTTTAAAATTACTCTTAAAATTTGAGCAGATGCTGTAGGTATCCAATGTCCATTCTTTGCATGAAGATGTTTAGATGCTGAAGTATGTTTTTTAAAGGTCTATGAGAGTCAAAGAGCATTAGAATTTCTTGCTATAACACTTAGAAAAAAAAGGATGAACTCCTGTGTCTTGTAAATAAAGCAATAGGAAAACATACTTTGTTTATTCAAAATATGTTGATTATGTTGATCAGTGTAGCAGACTTGATTTATTCTTAGAACAGATGACAGTTCTCAAGTAAAAGCCTGAAAATGTACATGCACCAGCAACATAGTAACGCCAAGAAGTTCTTCACAAAAAAAAAAAGATCCTCAAAAGGAAGCTGAAAACGTGCCTTCAGAATAAGGAAAGTAGTTTTACACCATTCCCAAAGCTAAATTTTGCTGAAGTTGGTAGAATACATTGCAATATTTTAGGTGTTCTTTTTCATTTCAGTTTTATTCTTCTAGGCTTATTCACACAGCTAAGCATCTTTCTGTAGAAGGATTTCATAAGATGTATGGCTGTTCCAATGGGAAATTGGCGAAGCTCTTAAATATCTAGAAACATTCATAGCAAGTGTAATTTCTCCATGGCAAAAGTGGACACTATAAATTCAATCACTGAATAGCTTATATAAGTTTCATAGTGCAATTACGTTTGTCACACAAGGGTCTTGCTGAAGAGTTTCTCATCCTTGAGAAGAAATAATCTTTGTCATTTCTGAGACATTTCCTTCAAGGGACTGATGTTGCCTAATATTAAATATAATTAGTAGGTCTTCTCTTCCTGAGAATTTCATCTGAATCAGTTTCAGCAGAGGAGAAGCATAAGAAAATTAGGTCTCTAGGAACTCAGGATTGCATACTGCTGTTGTCATGGTTAGTAATAAATTGAAACAGAATTCAGTTAAACTTTCTAAAACATTAATGCTTCAGTAGGGTTATATATCTTGTTTTACTGAAACAGTTTATGTATTTATTACTTTTTTTTTCAGATGCTCCAACATTTCTGTCAAATCAAACTATGTATTTCTCTTGGGAGGGCAATCCCATCAATATAACATGTGAAGTGCTAGCAAATCCATCTGCTTCAGTTCAGTGGAGAAGGGGAAAATTAGTTCTACCAGTAAAAAATACAACACATCTGAAGACCTACAGTGCAGGAAGAAAGCTGATTCTAGAGGTAAGGCTTAAAATGGAAATCTGTACCGTGAAAATAATTAATTAATTACTTCTGTTTGTCATTATTGCAAGTATTGCACTGTGTGCTTAAAAATAAGATTTACAATCTAATAAGTAAACATCTTCAAAACAAAAAAAAAGGTGAACTGGTTTATCTCCACATTTCTTCTGAACAGTTAGGAAATAAACCTAATTTACATAGCTTATATTTAGGTTTCTGCCTGCATTGAATGTAATCTGCATTTATGTCAAGTAAATAAAAATATAAGTATTAAATTAAACCATCAGGTGTATTAAATTAAACCATCAGGCTGAAATTTGAAATTTAAGTGACTAAATGGAAGGTGCTTGGCATATACAAAACTATTTATGTGGCTTCAGTCAAGACCAAAGAGGAAGGTAAAGTGATAAAATACTGCAGTTGATTTGGTGGTCACAGAGGCACTGGAAAACAAAGAACTAAGCTCCTTTCTTTTATGACAAATGTACACTAAAGAATAAAACCCAAGAAAGGCAGAAGACAAAGAATGGGCTTTAATTTTCCAGCTACTGTGTTATCTTGAATCAACAGTGGACTGCTGAATAGTAATATACAGAAAGCCAGGGACCTTAAATATTTAACAGAAGAGTGTCTCTAACCACTATTTCCATTTGTCGTCTCACTTGTCACTGTGACTAGATATTATCTCCTCACTCAATGTGAGAAGTGTTGAGGAAATTTGCTTTCTCAGTTGTCATAGGAAAATTGTTCACAAGCTTTAGGGCTAATCCTGTAATGGGGGGAACCTACATCAGATCTCAAGCAAGAGGTGTATGTGGTGTACTGAAATCAAGTCTTTTTCTGGAAGTCCAAACAATGAACTTCTTCAAATTTACTTTATTTTGTTGTTGCTTTCAGAAAAAGCATTGTAATAGAAATGCATACTTTTCCATGAGAAGTTAAGTGATTGTCCCATGGGAAATAGGGGCTGAGAGGAAAGCAGAATATGCATCATTATGTAATACAGTGCCAAAGAGCATAATGACGCAACATTTTAAAATAAATGGCAAGCTGGCATATGCATATATGTTGATAACTCTGGTCATTTGTCTGATGAGAAATAGTCTATGATGGCAAATCATGTTCTGCTTTCTGTAGTTCTTACAGAAATTAACTACAAATTTTTAGATCTACGCTGTGTTGTGGTAAGGAAAAAGCAAGGAAGTATTTTGTCATTCTAATAACTGATTCTTTGTTTTGCCTGAGAAGGCATAGGTAGCTGAGTTTACTCAGGATAGCTGAGTGTTCATAACCATACTGACCTCATCGCATCTGAAGTGCATCATATTATCATTATTCTTTCCTACAGACTTTCAAAGTATTCTGGAAGCAGTCTGTCAGTTATTTTTATTTGACTGGAAATGTCATCAGTGTAACCTTAATAATTCTGGAGGAAAACAAAAAAAAAAAAGACTGATATAATTTAAACATCAACTTTTGGCTATCTGATTCAAAAACGAAATCCTATAGAGGAAAGAGGCAGTTACTTCACGTTTCCAAAGCCACAGCTTTCCGTGAAATAATGGCTACATTTCCCTTAAAGAAAAGTTTGGCCTGTCATTGAAATCTGTTTATTTATGTAGACTGGCAGTTAATCCACCCTTGGGTGCTATTTTGGCATATCAATAAAGACTAATATCACCTAGCAGAAATATTACAGAACCTCTAGTTATCTACAAAAATGTCAAATTTACAAAGATTTTATGATGCAGTTTCTCTTCTATTTTTCTTCTTTTACTCCTCCCTGGCAACTTACGGGTATGGAAACATTTCCATCTTTTGCTCAGGGTTTTACAGATTTAAAAAGATGTTGAAATATCTTCCTTCAGGTAGGAAGCCATGGTACTTACAATTACTTACAATTTGTGTGCAGTGTGTGAAAATGAAGATACTGGCTAGGATAATAGTTTTTATTGTCTATCATATTGTTGTTAAGCACGTATGTAGATTAGCAGTATAATTCTAATTTTTCTGTTCTTCATGAGCCTTGAAAAGAGGTTGTACATTTAAAGAGACACGGTCTTAGCCTTGTTTGAGGTTGATCTTTAGAGTTCTTGACTTAAGGGAAATCTTTGAAGAAGCTTTACTTAACAGTACAAAATATGCTTTACAGCCTATAGTTTTTTAAGTGCTTTTCCATTTTTCTATCATCCAAACAGTTGGACAGGCTCGGATTCCAATCAGACCCTAACTTACTGCAATATCCATTACCTATTCTGTCTCCTATCCATATTAGCCTGAGTTGAGTCACATACTTATACCTTTTTTTTTTCCTGAATCTCTACTGTGAATATCTATTGTGAATCTTGTAAATTAATATCAAGTAAATTATGATCCTTGGATTATTTATGAGTCAGCAGATTTCAGACCTGTCGTTGCTTAGTTTGGTCCAATATGTGCGAATATTATCTTTGTGAACAAATGTGCAGCTTATTAGATGTTTTTCTTCCTTCTTCAGAAGAGAAATTGTAAAAGTGAATAATGGCTCAATTTCTCACTATTTGGTTTCCACATTTCAATTTGAAAAGAGGGAGTTTAACATGAAAAGGCATTAATTTAGGTCCATATTTTGAGCAGTATACCAGATAGGCTAAAGTAAGATCACATCTGAATGTTGGTTAAAAAGAACGTTTGCATTTCTGATTTTTTAAAATAAATGTACTTGATTAGAAAGTAATATTTACAATTTGTATTAATTTTAAAGATTGCTCCTACATCTGACAGTGATTTTGGACAGTATAATTGTACAGCTACAAACAGAATAGGAACAAAGTATCAGGAGTACACACTCGGTCAAGCTGGTAAGTTAAAACTGTTTCTAAGTTTATTTAAACCTTTCTTCCATTCTCATCACAATAAAGTTCAGACTTCTTTTGTTTATTTTATTCCAGTAGAATTCTTGCAGTTAATTTTAATCCTCTAAAACTAGACTATTTGTACAATGTAAAATAAGCCAGTTCACTCAGAGTATGAATCTTCTTTAGATGTAAGCCACTCTGAAAACTGAAAGAAAATCAGGTATTAAAAATAAGGAGGGATTAGGAAAGACTTTTCCCTTTTTCTTGCCTTTATTTTCTTGAGAAATCAAGAATGTGAAAAAACTACAGTGAATACTACTATCATTTCCAGGTCTAGCTATTTAAAAGCAGAATTTGACCTAGAATGCTAGATTGGATTAATACAAGCTCAGAAATATTCTAGACTCAGTTAGTTTTCTAATATTTTTAGGTCCATCAATCAGTGTTTAGGGGAGTACAAGAAGTCTTACTGTATCTTTGTTTCTTGGCAGAATTAACTATTAAATGAGAGCTTCTTAACGTTTCTTTCAGTGATATTTTGTTGTGATATGGACCAGTGCTTGTTCAGCAAGCTTTGAGGTCTCCCACCATGTTGATCAACATCCATAGGTGATGCAAACTGTTCGTGTTTTAATGACATCTATGGAGTTAAAATGTAGTTCACAGTAACAAAAGTTCAACCAAACAGAGTGCTTTACATCCCTTGTGATGTGTTGTTATCGATCATGGAACTGTAAGGTCATACTGCAGTGCTGAACTGACAGCTGTATTTGAAGGGTAGAAGTAGAAATAAGGATTAGAGCATTTCCAGTCTGTTTTTTTTTTTTTTTTTAATTGGACTTGTATATTTTTTTATCGTCTTTAATGTTTGAGCTGTAACTTTTAGTTATATTTTTTGAAATAAGAAAATAAAATCTTTAGACCCATTCTAGCAGGGCCTTTCTGGTGCGTAGCTGAAATAATAGTCTAATAATAGGGAGTCTCTGTTACACTACCTAATATTTTATTTTAAATACTACTCAGTTGGGTAATTATTTTCTTTTAGTTTCTTAAGAGTTATACAAAATAGTTGTTTATTAAATTCCTTAGATATAAGAAATCACGGCTTTCTAGTTTATTTCCATTATCTCTAAGGAAGTTGTTACTAGCACACCTTTTCACGCTTTGTTCCTTTTTTTCTTTCTTTTTAAGTTGCTGCGAGCTAAAGAGTGATCATATGGCACAACTCTTTATTTCTTTTCCCCTCCATAAGAAATTAGGCTTATTTTTGACAGAAGAATATTTCTTTCACAATTTACACTTGTCATTTTGTTTGGCAGGAGAACTATATGTGTTCCCTGTAATTATACAAAGCTACAAAATTAGCCAGAACTTCAGATATTGTCATTTAAATCTTTCACAACAATTGAACTGTAACATATTCAGGGTTTTCACACTGAAGGGTCCCGACCATTACTTGCCAAATGCTGAGAATCTTCAGTGCTTACTGAAGACCTATTTAGGTGTGCTCAGCACCTGAATGGTGGTGATCTACTCCAAAGGAGTGACGTAATCTTTTTTATTGCTTAAGCATTTTAATCTCTGTGTTAGTGACATATAAAATACAAAAAGAACCACAGTCTTTTCTATTTCTTGCCACTGCAAATAAATTACTTCACATCACATCCACAACCTTTATTTTAGAAGTCTGCTTATACTCTGTTTTTTCTCCATGACAGGCTTAGTCTATGACAAGCCAGGTGAGCTTGACAGATTGTCCCAATGGCTTTCAAAGCCTGAGGTGAGCACAGATATTCCTAGATTTACCCAGATATATTTTAGTCATAGTTAATGTGAATTACCAGTTTTTAGGCAGGTGGTGTAACGAGTAAAGCGTATTTCATTTCTGTCATGTTCTCAGTATTGTTATTTCAAATGCATGGGAAAGACAATAACACAAAAGTTCACAAAAGTTCTTTAACTTAGTTTTTTTTTTTAATCAGTTCCTGTTCAAGATATGATAAGATTGACCCATAAGTGACAAAGACTATATCATCAGATTTAACAGTTTACTTATTTGGATTTTTGATGCTGGCAGTTTGATTCTGGCTAATGGATGTTGCTCCTTGTTTCTCCATATATTCCTGTTTTCTCACAGGCAGAACACAATCAAAGAAGTAAAACTTTATTTTCTCTAGAAAATAACATAATAAAAGCATGTTCTGTGCCAAAACAGTGCTTTTTGATCTTACTGACATTTTTTAGGATTGGTGGGTTGCTTTTTTTGTTCAAACTGTACCTTGCTGCTGCCTAAAGCCATTTATTTTCATAAGCTATAGACAGATCTAAAATGCAGATCTCAATCCTAAAACTCGCCATGTGTGTCTACTGTAGTAGTGTCAACTAAGAAAAACCACCATCATATTTTCTATAAACATGTGAGGGAAACTGTTAATAAACAACTTGGTGGGTGGTTTTTTTTTTTTTTTTGCTTTGTGTGCATATATTTTATTTTTATTTACTATTTATGTATGTATTTGCTAGCTTTGGTCCAGTTTCCTAGTACATTCCTTATTTTTCAAGAACCCTAAGTAAATTGATAAAATAAATCTGTTTTAGCTGTCACCAATGAAAGGCATCAAGGCAGTACTCCCCAGCTCTTTTCCTGCTGTGGTCCTAATACTACTTACTTTTAGCATTTAGACATAATTACTTTCTCTGAGTTACAGAACTGTAAGCTGCAGAAAACTAAGTAGTAGGAACATGTTGACAGGAGATAAGAAGACAAGAACTGACTGGAATATAATTCTGTGACCTCACAACCTAATTCCACAGCCTGCTCCCACACCATCACATCTTTCCTCCATTTTTACTACTAAACTCTCTGATGGAAAATTATTTGGTTTTGTAAAACTATCAAAGAAATAGCTTTAAAAAAATGTCCAGTGATAAAGATTGGTTGTTTATTAAATGTATTAGTTAAGCCATAATAGACATGAAAGAGCATTTGCATGGCTGTGGAGATAAATACATACTCATTATTGTGTATTTTTTTAATCATCTGCAATACTATCCTTGGAACTAAATTCTACTTAATTTAAGCCAATGCATCACAAAGTTCATTTGTGCTAACCTGCTTTATGCACTGACTACAAAATGTGTGAAGTGCGACATCACACTTAACACTACGTATTGGTTTTTTTTTATTTTATTTTTAATAATTCAACATCATACAGTTCATTTTTATCCATAACAGGATATAAAAAAAATAATCACTATCTGTAGATAAACTTTTTAATTGACTGGTTTGTTTGGTTTTAAGGGGAAGAAGAGCAACAAGCACCCACTGTTCTGCCATTCCACGTGGAGTGTACAGCATATACAGCCCTGCAGATTATTCTTTACTTGTGCTAATTATTGAAACAGAGCCCTACAATTGTAAAACAATATCGTGGCAGTGCTCCAAATAATTTCAACTGATGGGACAAACAGCTCAAATGCTAAAGTGTAGATCAGGACCATAGGGCTGTTTACTTTGCATGATCAAATTCATTCTCTGTATAGAACTACCAAATTGGATTCGGTTCATCATGCTAGTCTGAAAGAGACAGCAGGTATTTCATTCTACCCCAAAGGAGTTGCTATTAGTTGTTTTCCATTTTGGCTAAGAATGTGTCTCCTTTTCTTAAAATGAGATGCTGATATTGTCCAACTCTGAAAATCACATGAATGATACCTACACACATGTGGGTAACTTGGATTACGGAATGCATATCTGAAATAATGTTGTGGATGCATTTCACAATAAGTTTTAAACCTGTTATGTTATGCTAATTATGCCAGATATTTTAATAGATTTTCACTGAAGCTTCATTCATTGCTTATTTTTAAATGGAACCGTGTCGCTGTATAGCATAAGTCATACTTGGATCTGCAGAGGAGAATGTAAAGGTTCTTAAAGGATGTCTGCTTCCCAATGCCATATTTCAGATATTTAATTATATACAGACATAAATATACAGGGAAAAGAGATTTCCTTAACATGCTAAAATTCAAGCAGAGTGGATATATAAATAATGTTTGAGTCACACCATTGACCAAAAAAATTGTTTTGATACAAATAAATAAACAATAATAAAATAAATAATTAAATAACAGTGAATTAAATAACAGTGAACTCATAAAAAGAGCATACAGAAACTAACATGAAACTAATTAAAAATTCATTCAACCTTATAAAAATAATTTGTTTCTATTTTGAATTCTTTTAACAATAGAAAAGGAAATAAAAATTTTTAGGAACTATTCGTAACAGTGTGGGTATCCATAGCAGCTCATAATTAAATGTTAAGGCTGTTCATCTTCTTCACTGGAGAGCCATATTCATCTTTCCACATGCTTGATAGCTTTATCTCTCATACAGTACTGTGTTGCTTCATTTTGCTGTCCTGGACTATTTTATTCATATACAAATGCTGGATTTTTGCTTCTTCTTTCAGAGCAGGACATGAGATGGTTAAGTCACTAGTGCTCGCAGGAAAGAAAACATAGTATTCTGAGCTGTAGGAGAATCTGGAGGAGTCACAATCTAGTATTAATCCTTGTCCTCTGAATTTGAGATCAGTGCTTACTTAGCAGGCAACTCATATAGCTTGTTATTCTGTGTGATCACAGAAAAAAATAGTGGTTTTTTGTTTGTTTTGTTTCGGTTTGGTTTGGCTTGGGTTTTTTTTAGGTTTTCCTTTTCTTAAAAAACAAATCACCTTTTGATCAATTTTAAATTGTGGATGTCTTGATTACCAAAGCAAAGCATCTCCTGAATGCACAGAATACTGTGTTACAATCTGCCATGCTCGCTCTGACTATGAATCTTGAATTCCTTTATGCATAATAATAGAATTTCCATAAGAAGGGTGAATTTTTCCTGCAACATCCTGTATCCTGTTGATAGGAAATTGTCCTTGAGTACAGAAGTGTTTGGAGGTTTGAATCTCTCAAGATGAGATACGTGTTCTGCCCAATTCTTAAATTTCACTGAACTATTTAGTCGTGTCCATATAAATAAAACTGTGGTGTTTTAACCCAATAAGCACCAAGTACTGGATGTTTCAAGAGACCTATTGTCAGAAATATCAGTTGTAGGAATTCACAGAAGTGTGATTCAGACGCTCAACTCTGTGTTACAGAATTTTTCTGGGAAAATATAGGTACCTGACTGTTAAAATGTTTGATAAATCTGCCCCTATAGAGAGTCTTTGCCAGGTATCCTTTCCAGGTGAATTCATGGTTGAATATGTGCTGAGGCCCATTCTTTAGAACGTTATAGCAATTTTTGGTTCATTTTCATTTAGGTAGCAGTACTGGCTGAACTTCAGATTGATTCTTTTTATTCCCAGCTGCCTGACAGCCTTTGAATGAAAATTGAATGGTTCAAATCTCAGTGACATAATGATCAGCTTGATCAGCTTTGGCTCAAGGCCTTGCTTTTCTTGAGAAACATATCTTCCATATCAGGGATACAAATGAAATGTCACATCTTTAATTAGATATGCAAGTAAACGTGATAAGTATTAGAAGATTCGAGTTTTTCAGATTCTTTTTACTCTTTATACAAAACTAAAATTCATCCTAACATTTTCAGTACACTTTTTTAAAATTTATTTTAATGCTTTAAAACCTGGAACAATTTAAAAAGTTTGTCTTTTGTCTTCTGTGTAGTAGTTTGGGCGTACATTGTTAGAATAAAATAATGTTTGCATTTTTGAAGATGTATTGACTGTAGGATTGATTTTTCACCTTTATTTCATATCTGGTGTTTCAACACTACAAACAACTACTTTATTTTTCTTTTCTATTTTAGAAGCTATGCACTCGTTTTTGACTAAAGAGAAAATGTGTTTCTTGCAAGCTATTATGAAAATTATTTCATAAACTGAAAAGAGAAGCCTTCCTCTAATATTTCTTGGTAGTAGTTTGGAATCCAGTCTGCCAAATACAAGAAAAAGAAAAACTTACGTTTTCAGCTGTACTTCAGTTTAAAAAAATTGGCCATATGATTTCTGCAGTTTCTTGTCATAATGTCATTTAGAAAAATTCAGACTCTGAATGATCTGTTCAGGTGTCATTGTCCCGGTTGTTAAATTTTGTTATTCTCCTTCATATAATCGTATATCAAACAAACTAATCAGTCAGCATTTTAATTTGACTATGACAAAGTTAATCATGAAAAAGTTTGTATTATTGAAGAATGGAAATATAATCAAAAAATGGAAAATATTATTGCATAACCTTACCATACAAGAAAATATACATACCTTTCTTATAGCTTTGTTTTAAAAAGTTTAAATTGTTTACCCCATGTGAACATCATTTCACCACATTCAGTACATTTTTTTCTCCCTTCATGATGCTAAGCAGACCTCTAGGGTAGATTATCAGTTAGTTTAGGACTGACCTGTTGCTGCTTATTATTAAATTAATGTTTGTATTTTTCTAGATGTGCCATCAAATCCTTATGGAGTACGAGTTTTAGAGTTGTCACAAACCACTGCCAAGGTTTCATTCATTAAGCCAGATTCGCATGGAGGTGTGCCCATTCATCATTACCAAGTGGATGTAAAAGAGGTAGCCTCAGAAACCTGGAAGATAGTTCGCTCCCATGGAGTTCAAAGTAAGTTTACTAAAGATAAGTAGAAGTGTTTCAACTGAAAACATATCAAGGGGAAAGATTTCAAGTGTGTGTTAATTGATTCTCTGCTTCTCCATTAGTCTTGACTGTATCTCCACTTAATATGGGGCATTCAGACCTTTTTTCACCAATTAGAAATCTTTCTTTGATCAATTATCAATTTTTAGTTTTATGTAAGGTAGATTAACAAATTTACATTCATTTCCAATTTTTTTCAGTGTATTTCCAAGTAGAGACAAAGAATATTTGTGAAGCTGTAAATTTCAGACAGTAGAAATCACAGAGGAGTTAGTTTGAGACTGCGTACTACATATGCAATTAAATTAAAATTAAGTAAGCTATTATGTGATGTTTTATCTTATTTTATTTGTTATTTTATTATCTATAAAGTATTGTTCAACAAGTGATGCATTAAATGCATTTTCTAGATATTACATTTATTGACTGTCTGTTATACTTGGGGTGCTAAAAATTGATCAAGTTCTCTGCTGTGTCTGTGCCTTCTTTGCACTTCTCTAAATGCAGAAAACTGTTTAAGCATACATGAGTTCTTTAAGCACATGCATAGGCAGGGTATTTTGTCAGCGTGACGTTAACAAGATCTTAACAGATCAGGAATGCCTTCCATCCATACTTTACACTTCGGCATTTTCAACAGGTAGCACAAGAGAAAGCATTCCCAACAGTATTCTGATTTATACAGCATGAGGTGAATTGTTTTGGGACTGTCACCACACTGAAAGGACAGTAAATGTAGCAAATGGTCTAAAGTGTCATCACATCAGCCACACACAAGATCTCTGCACTCAGCATAGTATGATCCAATCAAAAAAACAGAATTGTTTCAAACAAGCATGTGTGTAATTTAACACTCAAAGTGACATGACTTTTTATTTTTTCTTAATTATACTTTGTAACTATGAGTATAAAGTTAATGGCAGCATTCACTTTAGCTCAGTACAATGAGATTTTTTCAATACTAGAAGACCAAAAGGAGGGCAGTATGTTTCCTCTAATGACAAGGCATACACATTAATAGATAATAATGGGCTTCAAACCGCTTTTGAGAATTTTTTTCTTTTTGCTGTTTTCTTTAGTGAATTGACAGTAAATATCTCAGATGACAACTACAGCATTCCACATACTAAAACTTGTAGTGACCTGTCTGTGTAGTAGGCTGCAATGTTCTCTAATGAAGACTGGCCGGTGCTAGAGTGCTTAATTGAAATGCAAATCAGAATGATAAAAAATTTCCAGTGTTAACTTTGTACAACAGTGTATTGTCTTTACTCCTCATTCTCTCCTATTTCCATTCATGGGAGGTTTGTGAGAAGATTAATTGATATTGTAGAAAAGATGTATAATTTGACAGACTTTTCTTTTTATCAGTTTCCTGGTGCTGCTTTCTTCAAAAGTTCCAAGATTTTTGAAGTATTCATTCAGTGTAACGTATTTCTGAGATGTTGCCTACAGCTTATTTTGGAGTTTGCTGTGTCACGTAAATTGATCTGCTTGGTATTACTTCAGTAAAGTGTCTGATTGCATTGTACTGGAACTTATTTTACAAATGGAAAGTATTGTGAGAGATACAAATGCCTGCAGTAGTTATGAACACAGTACTAATGTGAAGTAGATTGTGGGTTTTTACAGTCTCTACAGCCATCCCCATTACAGTGAAAGACGGCTTAATTGAGAAAATGATTTGTTAGTTCCTACATGCTGCCACATTTTCTCCATTGTCTTCCTTTTGTGCCACTCATCATAAATCCATTTTTTCTCTTTCCTGATCAGTAAGTTTTCAGGGTTTTTAACTTCTTTCAAATACGTGTTTTCCTTCTAATTTCATTGTCTTCTAACTAACACTAAGAGTTTTTCTGGAAAATAAATAAATAAATAAGTAAGACACACTGGTTTTGAACATTCGAAAGATTACTTTTAATAACATGCATGATTAGAGACTCCTCCAAGTAATGGTAAAAAACTAGTAGCCATAGAAGTGGCCTGAAGAATCATCTTGGTCTACAAATATTTATAATCATAGAATCATAGAATCACCAAGGTTGGGAAAGACCTAGAAGATCACCCCGTCCAACTGTCCACTTACCACCATAAGTTCATAAGTTCATAAGGTTGGAAAGGACCTATAAGATCATCTAGTCCAACCATCCTCCTATCACTATCTCTACCCAACTACTAAATTAAATCCTTTAGCACCTCATCTAAACGCTTCTTGAACAGCGCTAGGGATGGTGCCTCAACCACCTCCCTAGGCAGGCCATTCCAGTGCCTGACCACTCTTTCAGAAAAGAAATGCTTCCTCACGTCTAATCTAAATCTTCCCCGGCGCAACTTGTGGCCATTCCCTCTCGTCCTGTCGTTATTTATCAGGGAGAAGAGGCCCACCCCCTCCTCACCACAACCTCCCTTCAAGAATTGGTAGAGTGCAATAAGGTCTCCTCTGAGCCTCCTCTTCTCCAGACTGAACAATCCCAGCTCCCTCAGCCGCTCCTCATAAGACTTGTGCTCCAGACCCCTCACCAGTTTTGTTGCCCTTCTCTGAACACGCTCCAGGGCCTCAATGTCCTTCTTGTAGTGAGGGGCCCAAAACTGAACACAGTACTCGAGGTGCGGCCGTACCAGAGCTGAGTACAGGGGGATGATCACCTCCCTGCTCCTGCTGGCTACACTATTTCTAATACAGGCCAGGATGCTGTTGGCCTTCTTGGCCACCTGGGCACACTGCCGGCTCATGTTGAGCCGAGCATCAACCAACACCCCCAGGTCCTTTTCCTCTCTACATTCTTCAAGCCATTCTGCCCCAAGCCTATAGCATTGCATGGGGTTATTGTGGCCAAAGTGCAGGACCCGGCACTTGGTCTTATTGAACCTCATCCCATTGAGCTCAGCCCAGCTGTTCAGCCTATCCAAATCCCTCTGAAGGGCCTCCCTACCCTCAGGCAGTTTGACACAACCTCCCAACTTGGTGTCATCTGCATACTTACTGAGGGTACACTCAATTCCCTCGTCTAGGTCATCAATAAAGATATTAAACAAGATGGGCCCCAAAACTGACCCTTGGGGGACACCACTCGTTACAGGACGCCAGCTGGACTTAACTCCATTAACCACTAACCACCAATTGTTCTCAATTAACCATGTCCCTCAACATAATATCTAAATGTTCATTGAATACCTCCAGGGATGGTGACTCCACCACCTCCCTGGGCAGCCCATTCCAGTACCTGACCACTCTTTCAGAGAAATATTTCCTAACATCCAGTCTGTATCTCCCCTGGTGCAACTTAAAGCCATTCCCTCTCATCACTAGTTACCGTAGAAAAGAGGCCGGCCACCACCTCACTATAATCTCCCTTCAGGTAGTTATAGAGAGGAATAAGGTTTCCTCTGAGCCTCCTCTTCTCCAGACTAAACAGTCCCA
Organism: Cyrtonyx montezumae; assembly: GCF_038088225.1. NCBI lineage: Eukaryota > Metazoa > Chordata > Aves > Galliformes > Odontophoridae > Cyrtonyx > Cyrtonyx montezumae. The sequence goes on along the minus strand of NW_027072034.1, from coordinate 63,903,695 downwards.
GCTCCCTCAGCCGCTCCTCATAAGACTTGTGCTCCAGAGCCCTCACCAGGTTCGTTGCCCTTCTCTGGACACACTCCAGGGCCTCAATGTCTTTCTTGCAGAGCGGGGCTTAAAACTGAACACAGTACTCAAGGTACGGCCTCACCAGTGCTGAGTACAGAGGGTAATAGAAATAGGTATTGAGAATGTAAATTTTTCTGAGGATGATAGACAGAGTTAAAAATTCATCATAGATCCATAATTAATGTAATCTGTTTTGAGAAATCTCTATTTGTATTCTCCTGCACAGCAAAATTGGGACTGTATTGTCTATATTTCTCTGAATTTATTTCTGTACTGCGTTAGGGATCAAAACCTATGTTAGAATTTCAAACACTGGCTAAGCAGGAGTCATCTTTTTTTTCTAAATACTGTTGATACTGCACTAAAGAATAGTAGTGAGATTAGTACAAAGAAATCAAAAGGGATCAAAAAAGCATGTGTCTGTTTCTGATATGCAGTATGACCACAGCAGAAAAACAAGATATGTTACCAAAACTGAGCAGTCCAGAGTAGAAAAAAGTCTTATGGAGATGTTGAAAAACAATATTATAATATTTTATATGAGAATACTGTTAACTGTAGCTGGAGCCATTCTGAAAAATTCAACCTTTTCCTGTTTCCTGGGCATTCAGAGCTTCAGGAAGTTTTCTAAAGCATCTGCTTAGACCTTGTTTCCTTTCTTTTTAACCTATTTATATTGTCCTAGTAGTAAACACTGAGATATCTTCTTCCAAATTCAAATTTGCAGTTTATGAAAGAATTTTTAATGAAGGCTTTGTTAGAGTAAGAGTTGTAATTTCTTTTACTCTTTCTTAAAACATTGAAAATACTTTGAAGTCTATTGATGGATAAAAATATTACATGCTTTGGAGGCAGTTTCTTACTGCACTTAAGAACCGCGTTCCTACTATAATTTAGTATCTTGAGGCTTGGGAGAAAAGGAAGTTTAGACTACATACAATCAGTATTCGGTATTACGATCTGTGGTTGGGTCATCATAATTTCCATACTTGGTCAACATTCTTTAATGAAAATGAAATTACTGTTTTCTTCTGTTGAAATTTTTGAAGCAGATTTATGGTTAAGATGCAGATATAAATGCTTTTACACAGGGACAGTTAACTGCTCTCACAACACAAGTCATAATGCATGAGTCATGACTTTTTCCCAGCAGCCAATGATAAAACTATGCTGCAATGTTACAGGAAGTCTTTTTATCAGGCTGATTTAGATCAGGAATGATAAAACAGCACTGCAGGGCCTTATTGCCCCAGTGTAGTGAATGGGTGAATTCCAAGGCAGTCTTTTAACAGGGTGAGGCAGAAGATCCTACTTGCTTTAGACAGTAGTGCCCAAAAGGTTACTCTTCCAGTATGGACACTGTGAAAGCTAAACGGCTCCCTCTCTACTTTGATCAGAAGCACTAGTGTAGTTTTTCTTGTACAACCAGAAAGAACAGACATAAACTGATAAAAATGAATGATGGATATATTTTACATGAAACAAATATCTATGTTGACGAAGTATTTGCAGAAATTAGTTTTTAAGAAGTACTACCAAATGATTCATAGATGTTTTAAAAAGTTGTTGAAAGAAATTGCTACTAACGCTATCAAATAATTAATTTTCTCATGAATGTGACCTAATAGTTGTGTATAAAGCCTTCTAAAATTAGAATTTTAACTGTTTTTATTTATATGAAAAATACTAACCGAAGTTGTTAGGCATTCTTATGAGTTCAATCAGGAAAATCATGTAATACAAAATGAATTCTGTGCCAATCTGTTCAAACAGCTTGCGATTCTCTTCATCTGGGATTCATACTGCCTGTTTCTTCAAAGACTCCCTCAGAAGATAACTTTTTTTTTTCCAGACTGTACTAGCTTGAGATATTTTCAGATCAAATTGAGAGAATTCTAGGGTCCAGGAGCTGTATCTGCTTTCCTATTCCCTTTCCTTTGTCTTTTATAATGAAGAAGATTTCATTTGAAAGGCTGTGCTGATTACAGCTATTGAAGGCAAGCACAGAAAATGAAGCAATCATTCAAATACAGCAACTTCAGGCTATTTAAGTATTTAAAAGTCGTAGTCAACACTAGCATAGTTCACATGGTAGCCAGATTTTTCTAAACTTGTTGAAGGATCTGTTGAATGTGAAAACTGTTTTATTAGAAGTGACCTTCACCCTTATGGCCACAGGGCTCCCTGTTGTCCAGTACTCTGGGTGGGCCTGGCTGGGCCTGCAGCAGTGCAGCCCGAGGCACCACTTGGAACTGGGCACCCTGGGGCCAGGTTTCAGCTAAGGCCAGGTTGTGGGAATCTGCATCCTGGCCCTGCTGCAGATGCGCTGGGACTGAGGTCCCCTAGACTCATGGGGGACAGGTGGGAGAGCCCCAGGGCAAGGAGGGGCAATTCCAAATCTAGCATTTTATTTTTCAATGTGCTATACCAGTGAGAAAGCATGCATGTAGGCAAGTCTTCAGTCCTTATCAGAAAAACAATCATTCCAGAACATTTAGAATAGGGTAATACATTTTTTTTCTGTGACTTTTTATAGTTTTTACATGCTATTTCCAAGCACATGACCAATGGAAGTGTGATTTTTGTGTGTGCACAGTTCAGGTTTTTGGGTAAAACTACTTAAATGTTTTCTGTTCTTAGCAAGGCTTTTTGGTAATCATCAAACCGACATTGTTTCAGAAGATGTGAAAAGCTTACGATATGTGATTTTCTGCTGAGATGTCAGAAACACAAATTCAAAGAGGAATCTATTTTTTTTTACATTAAAATATAGCAATTACAGTGTTTTGTTGTTATCCTAGGGGAGGAAATCTTATATATAGGTTAATTATCATTCTCATATACTGCATCTTAGATTCTAGGTTTTTTACTACCTGCTTCTTTTATAGTGAAGCATTGAAAGTGCACCCAGTTGAATACTGGAACACTTACTATTAGCATAACAGTGCTTCACCATAAAACTTGGAAGATTTTCAATGGACTCCTGAGTGATATGAAGCTCATATACTTTAATAATTTTATTAATGCATTTAATGATTAAAATACATCAGCATAATTTGTAGATCAAACAAATGGCAAATATTTTGGTAGAGAGATTCAGCATTCAGAATTATTTTAATACATAAAAATCTTCAAGACAATAACATCTATTGAAATCTGATAAAGGAGAAGTAAAAATATGTTCATGAGCTTGCTCAGGTATGTTTAAGAAGTATTTGAGACATTCAGCTATTTGGCATAGCTACCAGATTTGGCTTCCTATTATGTGAATTGTCACTATATTCAGTTCACAATTGAAACAAGCTTTGAAAATTATCAGAATTTGGGGGTGTATATATGTGTGTACTAATAAGCTAAAATTGGTCAGGATGAAACTGCATTTGTGGAATATCATGTGTTTTCTCCAGAAATAGAGAAGTACCTGAATTCTTAGGGATTGTACATTTTAAATGATGCTGTAAGTCATACAGAAAGTATTTCTGATTTGTGAATTCAGAATCTGGTTCTATATTCAGCTGACTTGCTAGCAAGAAGTTTAAGCTAGAAAAAAAAATGAATGGAAAAAAATTGATTTTTATAAAACAAAATCCCCAAATTTGCTTTAATTTTAAACCAAACTTTAATCACATCAAATTATACAAGATAAGGAGAATCTTAAAATGTCACACTGACCATCAAATTGACTTAAAGTAGTGTTTTAATTTAAGAAACGGTCAGTGGTCAGTAGGCTATAATTCATAATACTGCAAAAAACTTTGAGGATCATTCCCTGTATCAGATAATGTGATAAGATTGCTGGTCCTAGGTACATAGGATTTCTTTCCAAAGTAAACTATATATGTATCTTGATTGAAATTTAGTTTTCACAATTGAAACAAGCTTTGAAAATTATCAGAACTTGGGAGTGCGTATATATACGTATATATATACTAATAAGCTAAAATGGGGCAGAATGAAACTACAAATGACATGAATAGAAATACCTTAATGTTAATAATCAGAATTCTCTACATGTCATACAACTGGAAACTTAAAGAATAGATTCAACTTAAAAGCAATATAGGTTATATTTCAATGAAAGTGTTAAGAAACAAACCTTTTATCCAAATTAGTTTGTGTGTATGCCTGTAAGTTATTCATGTCTCTCTTTCAGTTTCCTCACTACTCTTGGTCTCAATCCACCGTAATCTCAGCTTTAATGACAGCTTTTAAGCTTTAGGGATTGTATATTTTAAATGAAGACACGTGAGACAGCTTTTAAGTCTCATGTAGATCGAAATGTGAATTAGAAATACAAGTAGGGACAACTCAGGGAAACTGTAAAGTAAAAACTGCAAAGCTGTGCTTAAGTATTCCAGGTTTTTATTCAAGATAATGAAATGTGCTTTTCATACTCAAAGGTGAATAAAATGTCATAAGAAGTGAAGTAAACCAAGACAATTCACTTTGTATCACAAGTTTCTAACTAGAAGCAGCATGAAGCCATAAACACCACCAATATCTGAGGCTACACTTAAATAGTTTATAATTCTGTGCTTGCAGTTTCATGCAGTCAAGCAGTCAAAGCTCATTATGAAGCATGATTTGAGTGTTTTAAAAAAGAAGTATTTGAACATTTATAAAATCGAATGCAGTATGCTTTAATTGGAAGATGTACAAAGTTTATTCCAAATATTTTTCACCTGATATTCCTGCTTTTTTTCCTGCTTTACTGATAACTCTTGGCTAGTCCATATTTAGACCTTTTCAAGCTTTCTGCGATGGTACACTCTCAAGTAGATTTGCTGTGAACATGCTGATACACTGTAAAGGTCTTGCTGATCTGGCTCCGAAGTGTAAATCTTGTTAAGAAAAGTGTTGTGCAATGCAATATTGGAAATGAATAGCTGGTAAGTGGGACACATGGTGCAGCTGCAAATTTTGCCTTTCAAATCAGTATTGTATTCATTTGCATCCAGTTTACATTGCCAATCTGCTTACAAAAAGGTACAGTAAATTTGTGGAATATCTATGCATACCAACTTCATCTGCATTTTGTAACACAAGCTGGAAAAGTGTTATTGGAGGACAGAATATTCCTTAAACATTGCTAAGGTCATCAAATAACAAAGTAACTTTGAATGGAGTTTTCCTTCTATAACACACAAAAGTTAGCAACAAACAAATAGCATAGCCTATATATGTTACATTTCACAGTATCATTAAATGTAAATGCTTTTTGTCTCTTTTCTTCTCCCTACTCTTTCCACTCTTTCCATTCTCTGTTGACAAATTGGAAAGTGTAGCATGAAGGTGTAGTATGGAAACAAGGAAGGAAATCTATGAATGAAAATCATCTTTGCGTGAAAGAAACAAAGGAATTGTTCAAATCATATTCATGACCGTCTCAAGGTTGCTTTATTGCAGTGGTGAATATCATTATAAAACACCAATTTGAGATTACATTTTAGTCCTTTTGCTTTTCACCCTAATCCACAGTTGATTCCAGCCTTGATGTAAAAAACAGAATACGTACTGACATTTAAAGGTTTATAAAAGTAAAGTAAGGTATAATCTATGACATTGGAGTCTCATAATCAATAGGATTCCCTTTTATCCATAGAGGATAATTTTTTCTGGGTTTTCTCACATTAAACATTGCTTTTAGCCTTGATGGGTGTTCAAAATTAGAAAAAACAAAAACAAAGAAAAAAAAGATAAATGAAATGATATATGTTATCTTCATAAAGGTCTTAATTGCTCTTCTAATGAGGTTAACAGTTATTACTTTATTGCATAATGGAGTATGGTATATACTCAGTAAATTACTGCTTACTTAAGAAACTATTGTCTATGTGTGTTTATATTGTCAATTCTACATCAGTGTCCAAAAATTTTTATTATAGGAGAATTTTAAAATTAATAACTATAAAAATAAATTTGATTTATAAAAAGATTTGACTTTATCAGGTGTTTTAATTAGCAATGTGTGAGTTTTATATAATTTGTCCAATTAAAATGACAGCAGTTAGAGTAATAAATATTTGATAGCCTTCATGCTTGTATACTAAGAATGTTGGTCATATGCTAGAAAACATTTTGAATAGTGGGAGAAAATCTGATAGCAATCCAAATCCACATTTTAGTCTACTGTTATTATTGTCTTGTAAAACATTTCAGTTGCAAGTGACCATCTATTTCTTCAATCAGTGGACTTTAGAATCTTTGCATTAAGTAGGGCAGGATAGTTTTATAGTAGGGGAGAAAACTGGATTCCAAGAATGGAGATGCTATTCCTCTTAATTTTCTAGAACCTTGTCCAGCCTCTTGCCTGAAGGAGGAATAGTGCCAGTTTTGGATTAGATCAGGCATGGCTTTGTCTAACTTGCTCTTAATCTCAGAGAGGAAGATTCCTCACCCTATTGTCTTGATGATACCTGCTCAATGCTTCATTACTCTCCTAATGATTAAGCTTTTCTAATAACAAGTTTGAATATGCTTAAGTTTAAGCTTCTGACTGCTGAGAAGAGTCTCACACTGCTGTTTGTGTTTCTGTTTTGAAGGGATTATATGTCACTCATTGACCTCTTCAACAGACTAAATAAGCCTCAACATTTACTTGTCACTCGTGTCCTAAGCTGCTCTTGGTTGATATATGCTATATCCTCTCCAATTTCTTACTGTTCCTGGACTCAAATCTCAGGTTTGGCCTTAACAACAGTAAACCAGGGGGAGACAATAAGCTTCCTTCAATCCGCTTGCTCCAAATGCAGCCCAAGCTACATTTGCCACCATGCGGATGGCAGTGAACTTTGTGGCCTTATCTGGACGTACTGGCCTGCTGCATATGTCTGCTCCTGCCTGAGCATTTCATCTTGAATAGAAGGACCCCTTTACTCTTGCTCCATAGTCCTTCAGTTTTCTTATATCCAGCTGAGGTTTCTGTTGAGTATCATCTTAGTGCCTGCATGGGTGAACCTCAATGGGTAGTGCTAACCAGAAGAGACTCCTCAGTAACTGTGCTTATGCAGCTTTTCTTCCTTCAGTTGCATTAGAGAACTGGGATATGTCCTGTACCTGATTCTTGTAAGAACTGAGCCAGAGTTGAACAAGCTTCAGGAGATTCATTTGCATAGCTTCAATGCACTGAAGTTAATGCTTTGAGATAACAGAATATTACCTGTGGTTTAATTTATCATCAAATATATTTCAAAACTTCTTGCGTACACAATCCTGTGCACAAAAAAAGCTGATTCTACAATAATTGTTTATATAATAAAAGACTAATAAAAGGGAAATGAGTACTTGGAGGAGACCTGACTTTTCTGGCATTACATTATTCAAAAGCATTTTTTTTTAATGCATGTAAAGTGCATGTTTTTGAAGCACACTATACATTTCTGTATATACAGAAGCAGTCTAAGTAAGTGATATCTGATGTGGAATTGCATATAAAGTGAAGGCATGGAATTGAATTTCTCTACTGAGGAACTGAATTGCGCCCATTGACATTCATTGGCTCTGTATGTTTCTGGAGACCAAAGAGTTGATGTGAGTACTGTCAGGTGGTGCATGGTGCATTTCAGCAGTGGCAGCAGAGACAGAGGGTCATCTTTAGTGGTCCGAATTTCAGTGAGCACGTGAAAGCATGCAGACTCTTATTCGTTGCTGATGAAAATGCATAGCTAATGGTGGTGACTGTGTTGAAAAATAGTATTCTGTAGCTGAAAATTTGCTCTGTCAAAGAGGGTTATTGTACTTTTTCTATCTTTTGTTGTTTCCATGGAAATAAATAGAAGGCATTACTTTTGGACCAACCAGAGTAGATAACTGGATAACAAAACCTTCATTTTCCATGTGATCTAATGAGAGTTCTTGATACTATATTTGGGCAACATTCTAAAGTATGTTTTAATGAAAAATTGAAGATGTTTTGTTTCATTCAGGTGGCAAACATCTCTTTATTGGCATTAGAAAACTGTTTCAAACTTAGAGTAAAGGCACTTTTTTCAGCAAATTTAATCTAGAATAATTAAATTATTTCAGTGTAGGTAACATGCCTAATTCTTGGAGGTGAAGAGCAGACCAATGAAAATATGCATCTAGTGCTGAATTTTCAAGTTGAGCAATTGTTCTCTCACAGAGCAGGAGAAATGGAGTTATATTTACTATACAGAAGGCTGAAATTGAATAGGATAGAAAGAAAAAAAAAAACAAACTTAAAAACATACTAGATTTCCAGTACGCCAGAAACATTTGTGGTATGCATTTGGGCTAGGGTATGGCACACCGTTATCTGAATCATCTGCAGCTTTGGTGTGTTAGAGAAAATAGCACCAAAGAAAACATAGTGAACAGCTGCACTACAAGTACCTCAATGAATTGTATCCAATCTGCAAGAGAAATTCTGATGGTGATCCAAAAGGATTTTGCCATACCTTGAAAGCAGTGGAGAGTACAAAGTATTTTGGACAGCTTTTATCCTAATAAAAGTAAGCGTAGCATGGTTTTGTTGAAGTTAGAATGTGCTTATTACATGTAAATAATCTAAATTAGATTTTACTGGTGAGGAGAACCAAAATCTACTCAATCCTAGTTAAAAAGGATTGTTATGGAACAAGAAGCTGTGATCAGTGGTGGTGCAAGTTGCAGAATTTGTTAATAAAACATTTTCTATTACTGTCAAATAGGTATAACACAATAATTTAATTGCACATACATCTATCATAATAATAAGGTATATTTTAGAAGTGGGGTTTATAGATTAAAAAATTTTCATGCAGTTAGTAGCTTCCTGGGTTTTTTTAACATCAGTTTGTATAAATGCATCATTTGATAAGCAATTTGTAGAATTATGTTACTATTTTGAATCAGGTTGTGTGATAAGTTTATTGGCATAATGATGCAGCAGTAATTGGTTTTGTTTCAGGCATGCTTCTCTTAAGTTTTTTCTGTACTGTGCGCTACACTGCAATTTAGAGTAAATATGAAAGTGATTTAGATTTGGTAGAGAAAGAAAGTTGCTTTTTAAATAAATAAACTAGAAAATGAACTTGGAATTTTAAAGTCTTCTAAAGATAACCTGTTATTGCTATGCCATGATGTAAAATAACAAAATCCTTCTGAATTCATTTTGATAAGTGTATTCTAAACCATGCTGTCAGTTCACTAATATGCTGTTTACTAGGGGCTTTGTATTGCTTATTTCATTTTCATTAATATTAAGTTCATTATATAGGATTGTGTATTTTATAAGTCCCCTACTAGATTGTTTTGTCTTCTTAGTTCTATTTCAGTAAAAAAAATTATCAAAGTAATCTCCTTGATGACTGTAGGCAGCTGTTGTTACTCCTGGTTTAATTTGTATACCCGACACTTCAGAATTCTATCCAATAAAAATAAATACTACATGAGAGCAGGAGCTTAACAGTGTCATTATGCTTTTGGAACTATTCACAAAATATTTTTTAAAGTGCAATTTTTATATTAACTGCTGTGAATTGTTTTATAATGAAATTAGTAATGATATTGAACACTATATTTTATTAATTATATGTGATCTAAAGTACTACATATTTTTATTTACAGTTGATTACTTGTATTCACAGTGAACTAAGCCACTACAACCTGTATTGCAAAATAATACAATAAAAATGTTCAGTGTAGGAGAGATGGAAAATTAAGACAGAGCCATTATCTCTGATTCTTAAAATGATTATGTTCTTTTCTAGATATACATATGAGGATATAGGTTAAGGCTTGTTCCTGTCTCCTTATATACTTATGAAAGTTGTGTCAAAAATTTCAGTAGCAATTTTCAGGATTGGCTACCATGATGTTATTTTCATATAATGTACAACTTGAAATATTTTCATTATTGAAGTTCATTTCATTCTGTTATTTGAATTCTGACATTTATAGACAGATGTTGAATCGGTATTTATAAAATTGATTGTTATTTAGGCAAGGCAGACAGATGGAGCTGAGGCAGTGTGACTGTTTTTGTTTATGAATAAACATGTTGCGTGTTATATAGCAAAAACACTTTCATGTTGCTTTAACTGTTTTTCTCCACCAGTGGCAAGTTATAAGTTCATTTTGCCAACGTTTCTGTTAGCTAACTGTGAGCCTCAGATAGAAAATCAGCTTTTATTCTCATCCTATTGTGCATGCACTAGATTAGACAAAACCATATTGCTCATCCCAGGCAGACAAAGGTTCTGGTAGAAGTTCTTCACAATGTGTGACATCTACACAAGAAATCTGATACATACGTACAGAAACTTAATGCCACAGGTTCCTCACTGCTCTGCTCCCATCTCGTACTACCATGGGTACCTTTCTTCTCTCCTCCAGTGTCCATTTCTTCTGTTCGTAAAAGAAAATATGTCATCACTACAAAGAGAAAAAATTAAGCTCCATAAAAATGCTATTCATATTTTTCTCTAGAAGAGATTCAGGTATTTCCAGGGAAATTAGTTTTTCTTTCAAAGTTGTCAAAAATGAGTAAAAGGATCAACAAAATTTTGCTAAATCAAAACATTCCACTTATTAACCTGCAGTATATTCAGTCTGTGTAGGTAGTGGAAAGTCAGACTAGAAGGAAGGAAATAGGAAAAGCCCATCCTAGCATCTGTAATGCTTTATTGGCAGAAATTTTGTACTGCTGCCATTATCTGAAATATTTATGAGTGAATATGATCTTTCAGCAATGATCTGTGTCAGCTACTTTGTTTCAAAACAAATTTATGTCCTACTTCAGTCAGGGCTGATGTCCTCTAGGGATTAAAATCAGGACTAGCAGTAGAACATTGTTCTATGCAATCAGTATTTCTCCAATGAGTTTTGATGCAATATTCCTGTTAATTAACCTCATATAAGATCTACTTTGGGATTAGTGTAGTGTAACTGCACTTTTTTTCTTTACTTTTGTGGTGGTTTATGTCATATATGACAGTCCTTAAAGATTTCTGAGCTAGCTTTCCTTTGGTGAAAGGGCATTTTAGTATGCTTGTCATTTCCCATCTCATTGTTCTGGAATAAGGTAACGTAAACGACCTACCTCTGGACTGAAGAAGTAGCTGGTGATTTTTACCTTGTTTTTCCTAACTCCTAATTCCAGTACAATTTATTTCACAGCAAATCTTGTGTCAGGTGTCATTTTCCTAAGGCTCATCTTGATAATAATTGAAATATTAATATTCTGCAATAAAGCTTTCATAGCTGAAATGCTTTCAGTCTGTATTTGAAATAGTTTGTCTATTTGGTTGTGAATTTTTATCTAATAAGCCCCTTTTTGTTGCCTTTGTTTTGGTACTGCATTCGTCCCTTAATGATTCAGATTGGTTTGCAAATTAGAAAACTATATAATGAAAAGTAAGGACTTTAATACTGCTTAAACTGTAGAATTCAAGACAGAATAGTTTGAAATGAATTATTTGTTAAGTCTTAATTTTTCATGGTCATTCTGTATTTGTTTAATTCTTTAGTATGAAAATGAAAAACCATTCCTTTCATAATACATTTTAAACTCTATACAGTATAAGGAAACAAGTTATAATACGAGTAACTTGTTATGTCCTACAAGAGGTAGTTCTGTTTGCAGCAGTTATGCCAAGTCTACTATTCAGAGTTGTCGATTACTATGTATGATGCAGCAAAATCAATTACTATGAAAAATTGAAAGCTTCAGACTCAGCATGCTGATACTGTGATTAAGAAGATAATATAAAAACTGAAGCAGATATGTACAACAAGTGGAAAAAGACTCAGTAAGCTTAAGCAACTTCAGTTCTTTGGGATTTATTATGTGCCAATGAACATGCCAGTGGGCATCATTCGTGAATATGGTATACAGTGAACTACATTTTTCACTTTCATATCCTGAAAGTGAAATTCCTATGTTTGCTTCAGAATATGATTTAAAATTTTACTGGTAATTACTTCAATGATAATTGAAAACTGCAATCAAAATATCCATTGTGGCCAGGACTCAGCTGTGAGCTCATGTAGAAGCTTTATTTGCATACAGAGGGATGAATATGCTGATTTTCTAACAGATCCACAACTTAGGGGGAAAAAAAAAGTTAATTATTGAATTAAGGATTTGTTTTAATTCTCAACATATTTAAAAAAAGTTAAACGCTTAATAAGCAGTCAAAGTTTTAATTACTCTTAGATACTCTTAAAACTTACATTTTTGCAGTGTACTTTAGGAAGGTTCCTTAATCTTCCTTAATTATTGTAGATTTTCTTTTATAATTTGAATATTTAAAGTATCCTGATAAATAATAGTTCTTTGCTTTGCTGTCCTGGAAGAAGTGACTATAAATTTCCTGCTATTTACAAAATATAAGCACATTATGCCTTCACTGATGCTTAGCACTTCTAGCTTTTGAGGGCATAGTATGCTATCAGATTTTGTTGAGTCAGTTTCATAAATGTATTTTTAAGAGCCATTGTATCCAGACACATAGTGTTGTTCAGGGGATTATAAAGTGGATACTGATTCTTTAAATACTGCTGTATATAAGAAACTTTATTCATTTATATAGGCCCCAGGAGTCTCTCAAGTGTTTATACAGTTGGATCCTTTGGTTTTATGTAGTTAAAACATCCGTGTTTTATTAAGCGTAGACTCATAGCCATGCTTTGATGTTGTTTAAATTTTAAAAACATTTACAGTAACACTAATTTTTAGTATGCCCAAAGGTTTATTTTCAGTGAAATTATTCAGCTTTGGAAAATAACCAGGGCTGAAAAACAAATCAAATGCTACTACTGCTTTGTTTAGCTTTTACACTTCATCTTACCATAGCTGAAAGTTATATATAATAATCTATCCCAATTTGATTCTTATTCTCATGATAGCACTTTATTATTTACAAAATAGTTATACTTGATATTTTTAAATCCCTTGAAAATTACTGTTTGCTGGAAGAGGTGCTGCTTTGTTTATTAGGAAAATCGTTACTGCTTCTCAGTAGCATGTTCATGTGAAGTGCTCATAATAAAGTATGAAATTTGGAAATTACTGTTTTCCCTAAATTCCTTAAATCCCTTTTGCTCCATTTGTAATGGGACCACTGTCTGCTGCGCAAACAAAAGTAATAGAAATTCTAATAAATCTAAAGTAAAAAGAATGAGTGCTGACAAAAATTATTCTCCTTTCATTAGATATAAAACTTGAAAAGCAGACTTAAAGCGAGTATTGAAATACTCCTCTATAATGAAAAAAAAGCTACGTAGGCTTCTTAGAGACCGAGAAAGATACTACAGGCTCTTAGGACACTGGAGTTCTGCATCTTGTTGTAAGATGATACAGAGCCCATTTTTCTGTGCAGAACAACTATTGTTATGCTTCAGTGTACAGTCCTCTTGGAGAAACCGGCAGCCCATGGCTTGGACAGGTGAGCACTTTCACTGGGTAAAAAACTGGCTGGATGGCCAGGCCCAGAGAGTGGTGGTGAATGAAATGAAATCCAGCTGGCAACTGGTCATGAATAGTGTACCCCAGGAGTCAGTTCTGGGGTCAGCCCTGTTTGATATCTTTACTGATTATTTGGGCGAGGATTGATGATTTCAACAAGACCAAGTGCTGCTGGTTCCTGTGCTTTGGTCACAACAACCCCAGGCAATGCTACAGGCATACCAAACATAGTGACCAGAAAGCTGCCTAGAGGAAAAGAATCTGGATCTGTTAGCTGACAGCCAGCAGAACAACAGCCAGCATTGTGCCCAGGAGGCAAAGAACAATGGCATCCTGGCCGCTATAAGAAATTGTGTAGTCAGAAGGAGCAGGGAGGTGATAATTCCTCTGTATTTGGTACTAATGATATTGTCTTTGAGTACTGTGTTCGGTTTTGGGCCCTTCATTGCAAGAAAGACATCAAGGCCCTGGAACATGTAGTTAGGAAAACTGTATTCTGTGAAAGAGTGGATAGATGCTGGAGTGGGCTGCCCAGGGAGGTGGTGGTGTCACCATCCCTGCTTCTGCTTCTGATGGCATTTCCAGGTAGTTGTCTTCAGGCTATGTGAAATACTGCTGCCAAGGCTTTAGTCTTGATTCCTGAAAGCGTAGTACTTAATTGATGAGCATGATACAAAATTTAGAGGGTTGGTCTTGATCTTAAAGGATTTTTCCCAACCTAAATGATTCAGTCATTCTATGAAATCAGTAGGGGAGTGGAAAAGGGATTGTTTTGTCTTTAATGTTACAGGAAAACTGTCTTTAAGACTGAAATTCAAACATGTTTGCTTCCCAAATCACTTTTTTTTGTTTGTTTAATTGAATACACATTTCCATTCACCACCTGTTGAGTATCTACAAATATACCTAATTTATTTTCAGGTCCTTAGTAAATAAGTTGGAACTCTTCCTTCGATCATCATAAAACACCTGTCATTTTAGCTTGAACTATCATTAATAATTCAGCACTGATGTTTATATAGCTGCATCCTGTAGATGCAGCTGTCTAGCTTCTAGTAGGCAAATTGGTTCTGCTTTCCAGTAAGGGAGAAATTTCAAGCCATGAATTGTATGAAGATAGCTTGAATGTGTGTAAGATGACCATCACCAGCCAGGAAACAGACTTGTTTGTCCTGTGCTCACAGTCTGAACACAAAATAGCAAACGCTTATCAAGTTCCTTAATTATTGCCTATGGTTTCTGAGTCACTGGCATTAAATTCTTCTAAAAGCACAAATTACTCAGTCACAATGTTTGCACACAAAAATGGGACTATATAAGCAAGACAGCTAATTTTGGAACCACTGTAATTGAAATTAAACTATCTGAAAATTGGACTCTTAGTTGCAGGTAAAGCAAATAAATTATGAAATTGCCCGGCATTTTTTGAATGCACTGCTTCACCAGTTTTTCTTTCTATATTTATTTCTTCTCTTTCCTTTAGCAATGGTTGTCCTCAGCAATTTGGAACCAAATACGACATACGAAATCAAAGTAGCTGCTGTAAATGGAAAAGGGCAAGGAGAATATAGCAAAATCGAGATATTTCAGACTTTACCTGTCCGTGAGTAATACCTGTGTGATTAAATGAAAACATGAATACTTACTAGAATACACTGCCTTCAGATCAGCTAATAGTTTCCAGTACAATTCACTGTGGGTAAAATGGTTTTGTTACAGACTGCTTCCCAATGTATAACATCAGTCTTCTCTACACAGTTTCTCAGTAATTATATTGTGTTCTTCTTATCCCCTCCACCAATTAAGTATTTCTCCAATTGTTTCCAGACAAGTCTGCATGTTATAGAGCACGAAACGTGAAACATACTAGATTTCTCATTTACACCTACAATATTACAGAGAAATGAACGGGCCCTTTCCAGAGGCATTCCTTTAACAAATAACACTGCCACAAGTTTTGCAGCTATGCCTAAAAGAAAAACTATAGAAAATAATAAGAATACATTGTTTTAACAGAGATTACATGGAAATGGCATCTGATGCGAAGCCATTTCTATGTTCGTAGTAAAATTTATAAGCAAGAAATCCTGATTTAAAGATCAATAGCTAATGAAAAATATTTTCATCAAATTAGTTTTAAAGACACATAATTATAAGTAAATGAAACACGAAGAAAAGGAACTACAGATAGCACTGTATTGTACTCAGGTAGAAAAACAAAAATACATCAGCAGCTAATAGTGAATTTGTCTTTCATAATGTGTTTCAGTTGAACTATTTTCTGAGTAGGATGTTATTCAGTTAAGAATATTGGCCCTAGCAGTACAGAACAGTAAAAGTGAGGCAGCTACATAAAACACGAAATATTTGTGCTATTTTATTATATTCTTATTGACAAGGGTTTTCTATCCAAAACTTGTCACTTGTCAGCTTTCAAATTTCTTTTTGTTTAAAGTGCATGCATATTTCAAATATATTGTATGACAAAATAATTTGCCATTATTCATATGGCACATTATACTTTATACAAAAGTGATAGAAATTGATAGAACTGACACATATATTGCCTAATAGAAAGCTAGGAGATAACCACTGAGATTTAAATAAGTTACTCTTCTCCTTAAGAAGGGATAAACACAAATATAACTAATATTGTAAATATTTTGAAATTGACAAGATACCTCTGTCTGAATGCAAATTCATATATATTTTGAGTTAGAGACCATTATGACATGTTCATTTAGGACACAATATATAAATTTTTACAATAGGCATTGCATAAATGATAATTGGTCCATGAAATATCATTAGAAAAGTAATTAAAGCTAGCTTTTAACCCTTCAATTTTATTTTTGCCCTCCCACTGCAGAGAAAACTGTTTTTGCTTTTTGAAATCTTAATCTTTGTGTTCATTCTTAATATAGTCTACTTTAAGAGTATCTGATTTTGTCTTGGCACAGTTGTTGAATTAATGGCTAAGTCATTTCTAAAGTAAATTACATTTGAAAATATAAATGTCAGAAAGTCTCAAAGAAGCTTAGAGTTAATTGATATCATTTGGTTTCTTTGTGTGAAGTAATCTAGTTTAGAACATTCTTCAAGCAAAACATTTAGCACACTTATGTAGGATGTTCTGCAGTTCTTGAAAGAATTGTAGTGATTTTAAAGGTTTTCATTAATAATCTTATGGGTGTACTCCTAGTTGCAGTTTAAGGTTTCTATCATTGCTTTTTATTTTTTAATTTATTTAATGTATTTTCCTTATTTAGGAGAACCAAGCCCACCATCAATTCATGGACAGCCAGGAAGTGGAAAGAGTTTCAAACTTAGTATAACTAAACAAGACGATGGAGGTGCCCCCATTTTGGAATACATTGTCAAATACAGAAGTGTAAGTATTTCAGTGAATCAAAGTATGTGGGAGCTGCTTAATAATATCTGGTTTTAATGTAGAAAAGACTGCTGATATTATTTGAAACGTAAAAAAATGGCTTGTATATTACAAAAAGAAAAGAAGAAAAATAATCTAGATATAGTATAGTATGTTTTCTTTTGTGACTAGGTTACTAATGCGAGATTATTAAAAAGAAAGAAAAACAGAAAGAATGAAAGAAAAACACCCTGCTCCTCCTAAAGGTATCACTGAAAGTTCTTTCTAATAAGAAAACTCTTTTCTCTGTTTTGTTACATGGTAAATAAGGAACATTCAATGTTCACATCTCAAAGGTGCAGTCAAATAGTGAACATTAAATTACATGAATAAAAGATGTTTGAAAAGCAAGTTAATCATGTTACAGTGGTAGCTGTACTTATAGAGGGCATCCTAAAGATAGGATGCTGTATTCCAATGTTCCATGTTCATTTTAAAAGAAATTAGTTTATCTTTCTGTACTCCAAGGCGCAATTTAAAATATCAAAAGCTGTACAAATTGCTGTGACTTATGAGTTTCAATGTACACATCAGTAATTTAAGACACATCATGGAGAGTTTATTAGTATTCTCTCAGCTAGTCTGATTTGTTGTTCTCATGTCAAATATGACAATTTTAGAATGCAGACTTGTTTGCAATGTGAAATTAATTTTTCTATGAAGAATATTTTATTTTTCTATGAAAATTGTATATTTTTTAAATGTAAGTAGCTAAAATATCTTTCCTGATAGGCTATGTTTAGAAATGATTGCATTGAAGAAGTACCTCTTCAACTAGCAAAAGCAATGATATTAATTCAAAAGCATTTTCTAATAAGTTCCCTTTGTTCTTTTAGAAGGATTATTCCAGACCCTATGACAAAACATTTTAGCAGAGTATAGCAGCAGATTTACACATCCACTTCAAGACTCTAAAAGAGTTAGATGTGTAACACCAGATATGTAAATACTTTTAAAAGAAAATAGTACTATTTTACAGAAGTTAAAAACCCTTTGAGAGATCAAATGCAAAGCTTGTTTTAGTACTACCAGGAAGGATAAGTCATATCACCTTATTTTTTAATAATTTCTATCTCATTTCATAACGTTTCCTATAATGTAACGTTTTGATGGTAGCTCTGGGATTATCCATGTGCTAAGCCTGAGATGTAAAATGATTTTCCTAAGTCATTTGCTAAATAAATTTACAATCAAGATATGGATATTGTACATACATGTGATATGCAAAATTTAATATATTTCTGTGATTTCAGTAAGTTAAGTGATTTTTGGATCTGTTGTGAATAACTTTGGAAACACAATTAACCCAGTGTTCCGACTAAGGTACACCATTATAGAATAGAAGTTCACTTTTTGTGTTTGTCATTGAAAGATAAATGTACAATTTAAGCACTAACTGAAAACATAATAGGTTACAGAAGGAGATAGCTTTTACTTGGAACTGAAATCCATATCTCTCTATGCTTTCAATTGAAAAAGCAATTTGACTAAATTAAAGGTCTTCTTACAACAAAAAAGCACAGTAATTTTTCGGTGTTTTAATCAGAATGAATGGATGCTATTTAAAGTTCTAAATTGTCTGCTGACTACTTCTCGTCCGTCTTGTCCATTGGTCATATTTAATTGGACCTCCTGTAATTTTTGCCAGCCTCATCAGTAGCACCTGCACCAATGTATTTGCTTGCACGATTAAAGAGCACATTAGATAACAAGTTACATATGAGTGGATGTTTTTTCCTTTGTGTTTCATAACAGTTCACGTGTTACTAAGGGACAGTTCCTTTATACTTAGGTTTTATCAAGATCTGTTTAAAACTGGGAGTAGGACAGCCTGTAAGATATTGTAGAGATATCACAGCCTTGCCTAAGGACAGTTAAGTTTTATTTTCTTCTGGAAATCATGTGTTTCTTTCTGCCACTCGATCTTACTATGGGAAGATCTTGCTAACAATAATGAGGACCCACTCAACCTTCTCTCATTCTCAATTATGGACCTACTGTTCTTGTCTGACTGGGAGTACACATGGTCAGATGCTGCTGTTGTGCAGTGAACATTAACCTTTATGCGTGTAAATGACTGGGGAACTGTGTGCTGGATTCATAAATGGCTGTTATTTGCTGTGCTGTCTCTGCTGTCTGTCAAGTACAGGAACAGTAAACTCGGAGCTGTCCAGGAGGGCAGAAGAAATGGTGGTATGCAGAGTTACAGTCTAAGATGAAGGGTGAGGAGATAGAAGACCACAATGAAAAAGCATTAGGGATACAAGGAGTTATGCCACAGCATCTCAGGTCTGGTGGCTGAAAAGGCACAGATCTGCAAGAGAAGGACAGGATACAAAGCAGTAAATGGAAGGTTTTACACAGGTTAAGACAGCAGAAACAGCATGCCAACAAATCCTGGTCACCATAAAGGATTAGTCATTTACACTGCTCACACAGTCACAAGCTAAAATATGTGCTTGTTTCTCAAGTGTGTTTTGACAATAGTGGATATTCTGAAGCGGGACATTCTGCAGTTGTGAATTTGTGATTGGTGCATAATGTTCCCTGCAAATAAATGTCATCCCATTATTTTGAAGAGATCTAAACCAAGTTATAAATCCATCAGTTATAAATTTGGTACCATATCTTAAATTGAATTTCATTATGCTTAAAAGAGAAGTTTTGAAATAGGCTTCTGAGCAATTGTGAAAGGGAATTCTGTTACTGTAGTTCAAATTGTAGAATGCCAACAGTCAGCTGAAAAAATGGGAGGAGGGGTTTCTCTTTCATTCCAGGTTTCAGTAGTAACTTAGAAGTGCAATGAAATAGTAAAAATATCCATATTCTGTGGTTACATACTTTTAGGTAAAGGCAAGAAAAAATGGTGTTTTAAGAAACAGTAACCACACAAAAATTCTTTGTTCTGCAGGCATAAAAGCTTTCATACTGTTGACCTGTTACAGTGTTACTATTAATGCTCTGAATGTTGGTACTGGCCTTGTATGATTTCTGGATGTGTGCTTCCATCCTGTTTGACTGTGCTGATGGATGACTGTGTTCATTTTGTGGCCTTATGATAGGTTTTAGAAAAAACTTGCAGTACATAAATACAAATCATTTTAAAATAGAGAATTTCTCATTTACTTCTGCTAGAAAACATTTTTTATGTCCCAGAGTTCTGCTTTACTTGCCAGATCCTTGAACTTTCTGTGCATTTTAGCACTATGTATGTTTTCAGCCATTTTGTGCTTTGTTCAGCATTCATCTTGTATTATTACCTCTTCTAAAATATCACCCAGACCTACAAAGTACCATCCTTCTGAACTGAATTCTTGCAAAGTCACTGCTTTAAACTGACAGATTGTCTTCCCTGAGAATTTCTTCATCTTCTTCCTGTGTTCTTTCAAGATAGTAAGGCATTTCCTGCCCCTTTTTTGTCACAGTGACCAGCATAATAAGTCTTTTTGAACTGAATTTCCAGTGCAAACAGTTCAGAGAGGATGGAAAAGAGGAAGAATTGAAAGAGGTTAATTAGATTTTTTAATGTTTCCAGAGAATGTAATCTTATGTGCAATGTACTATGGCCATTAATTGATAAGTATTATTTTCTAAACTAGTAAATAGTTCCGTTCTTCAGTTTGGCTTTACTTCTAGCATTGTCAGATTTGGCCTCAGTTTTGAGGAGAAATCAAGTAGATTGAAGTTTTACAGTCATTATTTCACATTTCTTTTTTTTGTCAAGCAATTTAGGTGCTCAAGGTACTCCCAACACTTACAAATCTAGCTCTTAGATACTTAAAAGAAAAATTTCATTGATTCTTACACTTAGATTTACTATTCAAGAAATAAGAAATGTAATTTTTAATGACTTTAGTCTAAGCCATTGTAGCAGGTTTGTTTCAATCAGAGATTTATAGTGAGAAGAGAACAGTGTGAATTTAATGCTTACAAGTAACGGTGATGGGCAGTAAGATCACCAGAAATTGCCAGTCATTGGTCAGTCTCAGAGTATCAATGACCTTTTGTAAAAAAAATATTTTGAAACTATAATGACAAAATGAAATAGAAATGAAGAAAAAATTGAATCTCTTGAGGTTGCAGATCTGATTTAATGTCTGAAATATCCAGTGTCTGGATTCTCTGATGCATGTTAACGATAAAGCTGCTAACAGTAAATAATGATTGAAGGATTTGCATTAAAGCACTCCTCAACTTAGACTTCAGTTCATGATTTCAGAGTTCCTTGCAATTGTTGTAAAACACTGTGCATATATGGAGCTTCCTATGAATTTTCAGCAATATTTATAATAGAGCAAGCCTAATAAAGTATGAAGTGTTTTTTATATATAGTTCTATTTTAGTTTATTATACATATAGTTCTATTTGCTGCTCTGTAAGCTACCAATTAAAGAGTCTTAGCATAAACAGGGAGATTTGTAGGAATATTTAACTGACAAATTTTGTGTTCTTATTACTCTCCAATCCTACACTAACAATAAAATAAACCTGGACTCATTACTGATCTCCGTTTCGTTAAAAGTACTCCAAAATCAATGTGAAATAACAGCTAGAATGAAGGATATTGCCACTGTCCTTAGTCTTTAAGATGCCAAAAGTAGACTGTATTTTAGAAGACTTTTTTAACAATTGGATGACAATTTGCTTTCCAGATACTTTCATTCTTCTCCTTTCTCCCAGTTCATGTTCTTTACTCTAGGTAAAATGCTTCGATGTCTCTGAGTTCAGTGCTTGGACTCCACCTGTTTCAGTTATCTCAATCCATCTATAAGGCTTCACTTTCAGCTAAACTTAGGGTGTTGCTTGTCTGGCACAGCACAGATATAGAGGAAAAGGACCTGGGGGTGTTGGTTGATGCTCGGCTTAACATGAGCCGGCAGTGTGCCCAGGTGGCCAAGAAGGCCAACGGCATCCTGGCCTGTATTAGAAATAGTGTAGCCAGCAGGAGCAGGGAGGTGATCATCCCCCTGTACTCAGCTCTGGTGCGGCCGCACCTCGAGTACTGTGTTCAGTTTTGGGCCCCTCACTACAAGAAGGACATTGAGGCCCTGGAGCGTGTTCAGAGAAGGGCAACAAAACTGGTGAGGGGCCTGGAGCACAACTCTTATGAGGAGCGGCTGAGGGAGCTGGGATTGTTTAGTGTGGAGAAGAGGAGGCTCAGAGGAGACCTTATTGCACTCTACCACTTCCTGAAGGGGGGTTGTGGTGAGGAGGGGGTGGGCCTTTTTCCCTGATAAATAATGACAGGACGAGAGGGAATGGCCACAAGTTGTGCCGGGGAAGATTTAGATTAGATTTGAGGGAAATGTTTTTCTCTGAAAGGGTGGTCAGGCACTGGAGTGGCCTGCCTAGGGAGGTGGTTGAGGCACCATCCCTAGCACTGTTCAAGAAGCGTTTAGATGAGGTGCTAAAGGATTTGATTTAGTAGTTCAGTGGGTAGGGATGGTGATAGGAGGATGGTTGGACTAGATGATCTTGTAGGTCCTTTCCAACCTAATGTATCTATGAATCTATGAATCTCAGATATTCTGTTATGTTCCAGCTCTTCCATTGTGTTTCTCCTGACCAAACTGAAACAATTGTTTTGTCACCTAATGTTATGTCTACTGAAGCAGCCTCCTATTTATGTGAGCAACTGGAATATTTATTTTTCAATTAGGTATATATTTTTTTTCTCCTGTGAATCTCATTTTCTTCTGATTTGCTTAGTGTGTTCACAGAACTCTGTGTGTATGCACCAGCATCACGAGTTCACCTTCTAAATTGCTTATGTTTATATTCTTTGGAAACAAGATGTACTTTATTCTAACTATTCCCAAATTTCACGAATTTAAACAGCTACTGAAATACAGCACTATATAACAGAGCTGATTCTATAATTACTGAAGAGTATTAATACATGCATGTTGCAATCGGAATTACTCTTTATATTTTATCAGTGTTACACAGGAATACAGTTTGAAAAATGTGTGATGTGAAAATATAAATGAATTCAACCAGTGGAATATAAATATAAAGGAGTTCATTCAGTTTTATGTCAGATAATTGCAAGAGGAGTCATCTGTGAGAACTAGCACTTTATTAAATAAAAAGAAATGGGTAGAAAATACTGCTTTCACTGTGTTGAGTAAACAGTTTTTACTCGTGTATTTAGTCCTTTTTCATGATTTTTAATGTAACAACCATTCTGATGTTTTTTACTGGTCTATGCTGCAGCCACTTTCACCTTGCTACAAATGTCCTGAAACAATTTTTTATTGTATTTTGATTATTTTCAGTACTATTTTGTGCTGGTGAAGTTATAGATTGAATAGAGAGTGTTTAACAAAAGGCGAAATCTGTATGGAGGACTCATCACACTCAGTACTGATAGCATATAAGTTATTGAAGCAGTACATGTAAGGGAGTTCAGTATTTCAGTCTGTTTTCTGGAGTCTGAGGACAGAAAGAATAGACATAAGCAGCATGGTTGGGCTTTCAGCTTATCTAATTCAGATATTATTTTCTTTGACACTTGTATCAGTCAAGAGCAAGATGCTTCAGTGAAGAGCCTAAATGTAAGCTACTGAAGGATGGTGGTCTGTAGCAAAAAACTGCACTTCTCTCTATTTGAATGTTTGTTTTTTTTCTCCAGAAAGCTACATCCGTTGGCTGTCCTTCTGTGTGGGATGGCCAAGATTTGGCTCTCAGCCATGGTTTTTGTCAGCGTATTGTACTTCTGTATTTAATAGGACTGTGAATTTTTACTGTTACAAATCCTTTGATCAAGATGTCTTACTGTTGTATGCCATATGTCATTATGTTGATGTCATACTGTCAGTATGCATTATTATTTTACCTATTAGTTATTTTCTAAATCTCATTTGTATAAAGAATAATATAAATACATTATGCTTCAGAAACACTAAAAGAAGAGATTGCAAAGGTAAGTACTCTAGATTCGTGAAATGCCAGAGTTAAGGCTGCTGCCTGAGGTCTCATTTGTTCCCTCTGTATTGATCTTATTACTGTGTGAATTATGTGAACATTTTTTTCTGTATACCATGTGACTGATGTGAATGTATCCTCACATCAGTGTAAACACAGAGCTGCATAGTTTTTTAACAATGTTTATATTATTGCTTACAGCCTCTTTTGCAATATGGTACTGTTGTACAATATACTTCTACAGTTAGCTGATGTATTTGGTGTGTAATTAATGTATAATATAAGCTCAGCTAGCATTTGTGAACTATTCAGGCTTGGTTTTAATGGGAAAATTCTCTTGAAGAACATTCGGCAAAGCGTAATTTCAACATCTGTATAAAATAAACTTACACAAAAATTATTCTTAGCAAAATTTGTAAGTAACTGTCCTGCTGTTCCCTAAGTTGAACTGTGCCTTTGTGCAACCCAAATGATTGAAAAAAAGTTGCTGACAAAATCCCTTCATCCACATTGTGGAATGCTGAGGCACAGTCATAATGACAAAAAGCTTGAGTACTCAGAACTCCAAAATTAGATGCTTTGAAAGTTTAAAACCTTGGACATTAGTATCTGTACTTTTTTTGCTTTTTGTAGTCAGATAGTTTAGACAAATGGTGCACAAGTTTTTGAGAATTTAAACTAATGTTTGCGTCTTTACAGAAAGATAAGGAAGACCAATGGCTAGAGAAAAAAGTGCAGGGTAGTAGAGACCACATCATCTTAGAGCATCTTCAGTGGACCATGGGTTATGAAGTACAAATTACAGCTGCAAACAGACTGGGTTTTTCTGAACCAACATTGTATGAATTTAGCATGCCACCGAAGCCCAACATTATTACAGGTAAGTTGATTTTGGAGTGTTCTCACTTTCTGAATTGCTCATACTTAGTGCGTTAATGTGTGTAGTGGAATGGTTTCTTAAGGTAACTGGAGTCTTCCTTAACTGACAAAGCTTAAGGCTGCATACTCTGTTATCAGTAAAGTAAACTCAGCTAAAAATCCTTAAATGGGACTTTCCTTTTCTGCTTTGCTCTTAGTAATGTTATGTCTAAGCACAGAACAAACTCTGAAACTTCAACTCAGATAATGACAGTTAATAAGAAATATAATGTTTAAGATGCATTTATTATACATTTTTAAAGTTGCCTCTTACTGCATATGTGCCTGTTTTCAGTAATGTTATTTGTTAGAATTCTGTATGTCAGCCGTCTCTGCATGTGCTTTGAGGTATACATGTAACAAGGGTTCTTATTCTAGCGACTGATGAGACTAAAACTTCAAGGAGGGCTCTTTAGATACTGTCTTACTGATTAACAGTACTCAATAAGCATGCAGCCTTCTCATTGGCCTTTTAGCAAGCTTTGAAATATGTAAATATATTGCTTATATTTCTCAGTGTTTCAGTAGGAAGATTTAGAACTTTTTAAAGGAAAACTGAATAGGAGATAAGAGTGAGTGTTTCTCAGTAACTAATCACCAAATTTTGGTGCTTCTGAAGTTATATTCTGGAGTAACAATGAAAATTATTTAATTCAGAATAAATGTAAATTGTGATGGTAATTTCTGATATTTCATGAGTAATTTTAGGTTTTATAAAGCAAATAATATGAAGAAAGTATCTATTTACCTAACTTATGAATTAAATTGCTGTAGAGAGAGTTGATTTGCTTCTTGATTGAGATTCAGGGCCTTTATATGCCAGTGTATTTCTTTTTAGACTGACAGTGCTTCATGATTGCCATCATTCAGAATAAGAATTTTACTACACAGTAAAAAAAAAAAAGGGGGAACAGAAACACTGGGAATTTGATTACCCCAAGAAAATGATAGTAAAGACTCACCTTGGTAAATTTTTAGTTTGGCACATTTGAATACCAAAATCTAACTTCTTTTACACTTCAGCTGATGTATATAACCTATTATGATTCTTTAAATAATTCCCTATCATTGCCACAGCTGCTGTAAATGAGAATCATGAGATGCCTGTGTAAATTATAACATAAATAGTTTCTGGATGTTGAAGTAAGAATTGGCTTTTTAAATATATCTTGAGAAGATATAAGATGTTTCTCTGAACACAGCTTTATAGCAGTTATGGAGCTTTTTCCTTTCAGTACTCTTTCATAACCTCAAAATAGTCGTAAGGAGAAATCCGCTACACTATTGAACATCAAGTCTCCTTTATATGAATCATTATTGCAATTATGATTGTGGAACTAATTAGTTTCCTTGACAACTGTTTTTGAAAGTCTGAAAAGGGTGTGAAATTCCCATCATAAGAACATTCTGTAAGCAATTTAAAAAAAATATGTCAGAAGAGACTTAAAATCCGTGGATATTAATATTCACATTCATGAGTTGGCATGGTTATCTGGTTATGAAATGGCATAATATTATATTCTTAATATAACAAAAGTAAAAATTAACTCGATAGAAAATGTTTATAAAAAGCTCAACTGACAGCAGATCAGTTCTTTCTGGTACAAGTTAGACAACTCAGATGATGCAATATTTATTTGCTCTGAAGCTTGTATATCTAGGCATCTACAGCTGAAGAAGGAATAAGGCAATTAGGCAGAATTTTGAATGAAATCTGCAGCATCTCTCCTGTGCTTACTTAGCTGGTTGCGGTGGCTGAGATTCTTTTTCTAATTATTTATGTTTTTATTAGAAAAGTTTATAAGATTCATGAATGTTTTCATATGTACATGCCCAGATCTGTCTGAACTATTTTCGTCTTGCTCTTAATGTCATTCAAAAGCAAGGTATCTGTAGGTCCTATGTAGCCAGTCTCATGGGTACTGCATATCTCAAGAGAATTCTGTGATTCCCTAAGTGTCATCATGATCAGCTATAGCTAACATAATATTACATCACAAGTGTGTACAAGCTAATACAAACCATTGTAGTGCTGGAGAGAGTTGGAGGCAAGGATGCATTTGCTGTCTTTACCATGGAAGTGCTCAAAGAGCTATTGGATATGTCAGAAGTAGTCATCCCTGAGTGCGGGTACTGGAAGCTAATACTCGTTCTGTGAATACACAGTTCCTTTGGGAACAGAACCCACAACTTCGATGGGTTAGAGAATTGTGAATGAGGGCCAGTGGGTCCTGGCTGACAGTCAAATTTTATGGTAAAACAATGATAATCATCCACTATTAGTCTTAGTTATGGGAAGAAGCCTTAGGCTGCAAGTTGGCATCAGTTAGATGTATGAACGATAGCAACATTCCTTTAAATTTTCACACAGTTGACCTTGGCAGCCTCCAGCTCGGTGTACTTCATTTTGTAATCTCTGTGCCCAGACCTATAAAACTGTCTCCATTCACTGAATCACTCGCATTTGTGATTAGTTCCTCAGAATTTGTAATTCTTTTAATAAAATTTTCCTGGTTTTCTAAATTTCTTTCAGAATAGAATATTGCACTGTGTGGTACTCAGCGAGTTGACTTGTTAAAACATCTAAAACATTAAATGTATGTGTAAATACATTAATGTATGTGTATGTATACATGCATGCATTTCTCTAAATTGTAACTACATATATAATGTTACTTTCTAACTTCTTTATTTTTTGTTGTCAGAATTTCCATCTATTTAACTACTTAAGTGTGTGAGCATGTATCTGAGAATCACACTTTGAAGAAAGAGTGACCTACCTAGCCTTAAATGTCACACTTTATGTATTCCAGTATCTCACTGGGGATATTAGTTGGCAGTACTTGTAGGCAGGTACAACTCTAAGATCAGTGTGCTTGCTTATGAGTGAAGTCTTTATCAGATTTTAACCCTCATTTGTGATATTTTAGAAAATCTCATTTCAGTTTCTCTGTAGTGTTGTATCTTCTAATTTTGTGGGAAAAAAATAGAAGTATTCTCAAAGAAGCTGTGTGCCTTAGCTCTTAGCTGTTTATCAGTCTTTGGACAGAATAGCCTACCCTCTATAGCTGTAACAAATTCTCTGAATAGGTGTCAATAGGAGCAGATGAACTCCATCAGCTTCCAGAGGTGACAGCACAGCCCATTTGTATGGGTCCATTGAATCTCCCTGAGCAGAGCAGAGATGCATATCCTCTCATTTTGTACTGTGCAGCTGGTATAAAAATGTCCAAGTCATAGCTGTCATTCTGAAACATTATTATTGAAACCTATAAATACATCTGCAATTCTATATTAAATCTTAAACGAAAACGAAATGAATTATGTTAAAAGAGGATAATTTATGCAATTGTTAGACGTGTTTTCTGAAATGAGTGGCAAAGATTTATACAGGTGTGGTCTTCCAAATGCTTTTATCCAATTATTGCTGTTTCCATAGAAGTCTGGTGTATATTAAAACTGGCTGCAATTTGTATTTTATCGTAACAGTTTTTCATCTGCACTGTAAGTTAATAACTTGGTAGAATAGCAGGAAAATGAGAAAAGCATATGAGAACAGTAAGAAGTCCTTAGTCCTTATTTCCCTTCTCTGTATTGTTTTTTGGTTTTTGTTTGTTTGTTTTTTAAACATAAGCTATTAGAATATTTTTTCTTTACTAACATTCCTGAAAATGTTTGACTCTCGTATGAGCCCATGATTGTTATAGTACTGAACATATTTACTTTTTTTCAGTGTATATCTGATAATATCTGTATATTGATAATTCTTATAATCTTACAGTGATAGGTGAAGGGGGACAACCTAAAACATATTTTCTCTCACCATCACTAGTACCAAAGTTGTTTTTCCACGCAAAACATGGTCAGTAATATTTACATAAATGCAGCTCTAGGATTTTTCAGTAGCCTCTAGCTGAGTAGCTCATATCAATATGATAGATGTTTTTTATATATGCAAATTTGAATGTGTGTATGTATATCTTACCATTACATAGATAAAACTGGGCTGTTGAAGTAATTTATTGGAATATAAGATAGGATAATGAACTTTTTACTCTGGAGACTGGAAATCACTACGTAGAGAAAATAGAAAGAACTTTCTATGACGCCTACAGTTTTGTCTCAGAGCATGTCCTTTTCTTTAATGTAGTTCTCAGTTAAACAGTTCAGTAACTTTTTGGAGTTGAAATAAACTCAAAATTATTCCATATGGGTCACTGGGGAAGGTTTTTGATCCTGTCACATCCTGCTGCTAGACAGCAGCCTCTGTTGCTCCAGGTGCTCTCTACACCCCTCACATTCCTTCAGTCTTGCCACATGGGCTGGAAGAAGCTCCCTGTGGCAAAATATTCCTTCCTCTGAAGGGAGACGTAGCCTTACTTTTCTCCAGAAGGTTTCCTGGGTCTTCTTTGAGTTAGTGATTACAGAATCAGAGTGGTTGAGACTGTAAGGGACTTCTGGAGGTCATCTTATCCATACCCTCTGCTTAAGTAGGGGCAGGCAAGTGTCTCTTGATATCTGTGTCCACACAGCTTTTGGATATCTCCGAGAATAAAAGCTACACAACATCTGAGGGCAGCTCGGTCCGGTTCTCAGTCATCTTCATATTAGAAAGGCTTCTCCTTATGTTCAGACAGTGCCTCCTGTGTTTCAGTTTCATATTGTCCTTCAATGAGAAGACCTTTGATCCATCTTCTTACACCATTCCCCCTGAGTTTTCTCTGCTGAACATTTCCAGCTCTCTTAGCCTGTCCTCAAAGAAGGATGTCCCAGACCCTTAAATCCTTTTACAGGCCCTTTGCTGGACTCTCTCCAGTAGCTTCATCCCTCTCTTTTACAGTGGTATCTGCAAGCTCCCTCAGTGCTTGAGTATGTATACCATAAATGCCCATGAACTTAAGAATGTCTGGTTTGCTTAGGTATTGTCTACTTTTAATCTTTGCTCCAGACTTTCTAGTGTATCTCAGTCCTTAGATTTCCGAAGTTGAAGATACCCCTGCTATGTTTATTTTCCAGTTTTGTGTTTATAGTGCTTCCACTCATAACACAAAGCCAGATTTCTTCTTTCCTCAGTTTCAGTTCAGTAGAAACAACAGCATTCTTTAGACCAGGTTGAGTTTTTAGTTACATCTGTGGCATTTTATTGCCGCTGTACACAGTCAGTAATTCATGGTTCTGCAAATGTAAATTGACTGTCTACTAAGCAATTCTGTAGATAATGAAAAAGGGAACAGCTGTAGATAACACCTTTTGAATATTTTGAAAAATTAGGCAGAGTCATCATATTTGAAATTAGTCCCTAATGATGTGTTATCTCAGAACAGAGCTTCACTTCTGAGGCAGAGTTAGCTCAGAGGTAATGTCAACAGTTGGCTTCTTTTAATTTTTCTTAATTCTAGGGAAAGATCAGTTGCATCAGTAAGAGTTAAATTAGGTGGCCTGGGGTCTGTGTAGTTCTTTTTCTTCTTTCCATTTAAGTAAGCTAGAAAGTATACTAGTAGATACTTAAGCCTGGACTAAAAGTCACTGCTTGAGGTTTGAAAGTTGCCTGTTTAAATCTACAGGAAAATGCTATAGAATTGTATTATTTATTGATTGTTTAAGAAAAACCATTTTGGCATGCTAATGGCTTGTGACTATACTGCGTGTCTTCTGATAACTTTTGAATGCATTTCAAAAATAATACATTCCTTCAAGGTTTTTTAAAACATGGCAGATGAGAAAAGAAGCCAAATATTCTGTACACTGGTAAGAAAAAGGCTGAATTAAAAATTTACTCACTTTTAACATTAAATCAGAATCATTTGGGAATTAACAGTTGTAGCTTTCTGGCTCTTGATCCTTGCAGCAGCTTGGAAAGCACCAATAAATTTAAACCAAATAGAAAACAGAAAAGCACGTGAGTTTGAAGATCTTTCTGAAGGCAAAATTTCCATTACAAAAATCAGAAATTTTAAGAACAGAGCATCTCTTTAGTTCAGTTTTAGTTTTATGAGGACAGTTTAGGTTTACATACCTACGTTTAACTTGGTTCCATTTTTAAGTTACAAGCTTTTCCTTCAAGACAAACACTTCTATATTTATTGGAGAACTGTAGGTAGATCTGGTAGTTCCTCTAGATAAGTGCTCACTTACAACTCTGCAAATTAATCTCTTGTTAGACCTCTAAATCAGGAAACTGTAATATTTTGATGGAGATGCACAGCTATAGTCTTACAACTTTTAGAGTAGCAAGATTTTATTCACGTGAACAGTAGAACCATTTTCATAACATAATTGGTGTTAATTAATACCGACTACTTTACATAATACTCTTTAAATTGGCTGAGAGAACCTTAACTTTAGAAGGAACTCCTTGAGAAAGAGGCCTTTGGATTTTTCATCTTGTTAAAATACATTAAAATCCTTTGTGCATATTTTAGTTTTATGTATTTTTAACAAATGCCAAAATGTAAGTCTAAAACCTGTTTCTTTCAAGAGTATGTATCGTACATACATATTTTTTGTATCATGTTCTAATAAGTTTATGTAATAGCCAGAACTGAAAGAGTATTTTGTGTTATGAAGCCTTTCTAGCTTTGACTTATTAGTTTTTTATTTAAATCTAAAAGGAAGAACTGTAGGGAAGGGAAAAAAGGAAAGTGTTGTGGATATTAGTCCCTTTACAGCTCTGACCATGCTGCCAAGACATTGAAGAGCTGCAGCATTACCCTACAGAGGTTAACTCCATCCTTTGTTTGTAGGTTGAAGAACATTGTTATTCCAAAATCAAAAATGAATACTTGCCTGACTGTCATCAGCGTGTATTGCTTTTCTGAAAGAAGAGTTTTTCTTTACTATCTAAAGTTCAGAAAAGAGCAGAGAAAAGAGATGAAATGTCTTTATGATCTCATGATTTGAGAGTAATAGTTGTTGGTAGGAATCAGAGAAATCAATATCCAAATCCACAGCATGATGGTACTTCCCACAAAACCTGTTTGCAACATTGTTTGCAAGCTAGTAACATAAGCTGCAGAGTAAGAGCTGTTTCTCTTCAAATTCAGGAGATT
This sequence comes from Cyrtonyx montezumae, assembly GCF_038088225.1. Taxonomy (NCBI): domain Eukaryota; kingdom Metazoa; phylum Chordata; class Aves; order Galliformes; family Odontophoridae; genus Cyrtonyx; species Cyrtonyx montezumae. The sequence continues at coordinate 63,871,900 of NW_027072034.1, read as the reverse complement.
AACATTGTTTTAAATGACAGTAGTCTTACTGAATGCTGAAAAGAAGCTGAGTTTGCTCCATTGTGCAAAAACTGTAATGGTTTTTATATGAGGACTAGAGATTACTACTGAAATTATTAGAACCTACCTGATATAATCAGACAAATAAAAAGTCTTACACTATCACTACAATCATATATGGTTTTAGGTGAAAATTAATTCAAGATTTTTTTTTTTCACAAAACAGTATAACTATTACAGGAAATTACTACCACTGAATACTAAGAATACTAAAAAATACTACTGAATAGTTGAAGACTTAGAAAGTACAAGTGATAATCAAAGGATGTGTGATAATCAAAGGATGTGTAATCTGTGTTCACAGAACCTCTGATTCAAAAGCAACTGAATTTGTTTTTTTTCCTGGGAGATGAAGTTTGCTTATGTATTGAATGCATATAATATAAAATCATATACATTCAATAATTTTGAATATATTTTGAAAATAATTTTATATAATAATATAAAATCCGTATATATATATTTATATATTGAATGTTGAAGCACTGGTTCACACTTTACAAGTATGGTTCTTTTAGTCACTATACTTATCATTAGTATTTCCTAGTATTATGTTGCTATAGAATAATAATTATTTTTAAAAGTACATATTAAACAATTATTAGGTATATTTCTACTAATAAGTTTCTTAATAAAAAGTTTCTTACTGTACACAGAAGGATCAAACCGTTCTTAACAAAAAATAACTTTGAATTTTGAACAGCTTGAACATCATTATTTCTTAAATAAACTTGTAGCATTAAAAACAGCACAGTAATGATATGGTTTGGGTAAGGTGCTGTCTTTTCTACTTGGTTCCTAACACTAAGGTGTTTGTGAAATAAGAGCATTCATGTTACGAGTGCATAATGCTAAACATTATGCAGCCAAGTCATGATAGCACGTTTCCCACTGGAGCATATTCATAAAGCAACAGATCTGTCTTTTATGATTGATTTGAATGGTTTTGCAGGAACTGTATGTGATTTAAATCCCCAAATGTTTTGATTTTGGGCAGTTTACATTCTGCATTTCTTAGTGTGTATTTTTGAGAGAGATAATGATTTATCTAACAATTGCCTTTCTCTTTAGACTGTGAACTCGATAGATTAGAAAAGATACTACATTATATTCTTGCTAAAATCTAATAAATTGTCGTCTATGCTGATATTAACTCCAAATAAATTGTTTTCAAGCTTAAATAATTCTATTAAGGAACAGAAATATCACAGTACAAATGAAAATAGGGGCGCTTAAACTTTTTAATCTACTCCCATTACATTTTCTTAAAATTCACTTTTTAAAATAGGTTCAGATGTAAGCAGTGTTATTGTTCACACTACACAAAATTTTCTACATTTCAGTTTCGTTTGAAATCTGTCTTCAAACGGTAGCCTTACACTGATGTTCACTCTCCATATAATTACTGTCACTGTACCTAAAAAACAACAACAACAACAAAAGAATATCCAGTCAAGGAAATTGAAATGCTTAAACATACACTGTATTGTACAAACTTGACTACATCATCTGATAGAAAGGGAGTTTTCAATATAAACGTTAGTAAAAAATATATATGTAATACATATTTATACAAATTTCAATACATTGGATTGCATCCAGACCTACTGTAAGGACTTGAATATCCAAGAAGTTGAACATTTTGAAAAGCCACATTGTTCTGATCGTACCCTAGTATTAAAGTAAAAATGTAAGTAATTACAACTGCTCTTGCTTGATTGCATTGGTCTTTCTTATTTCGGATGGACATTTTTCTTACGTCAGCATTATTAAGGTGATCTTTTGATTGGTCTGTTCTAGATCTCCAATAATTCAGAAACTTTTTTTTTCCCAAGAAGAAAATGCTTAATAAGCTTGTGTTTTCTTTATATTCAGGCATGATGAGAATCTTTTTTCGCATGTAATTATGTACCTTTTCTACAGTTTCTTCCCTCATCCTAGTCCGCTATTAGTTATTGCTTCAAATATCCACTATCTCTGATGGGTAATTTCATTGTAGTTTACTGACTTCCATGTACCTCCAGTGCAAAAAAATACACATTTAATACATACTCGAATGCTTTTATTATAGTAATGTTTTTCAAGTGATTGTATTTGGCACAATGTTACTGTTGAATTAATTCTTTTTTCCTCTTTTTTTCTTTCTCACTGTCACTGTTTTGTTTTGTTTTTCCTTTTGATGCTATATTTTTAATATTTTATCTAATTTTTCACTTTTTCTTTTCAATATATTTCTCTCACACTCTTTATTTTCTATAACACTTCTTGTCCACACAGATAGATGCTGTGATGCTACTAGACGTGAAAATGGAGGCCAGTCCCTGCAGCTGAATGCTGCTGATTTCTCTTTCATTGTAGTCATAAGTTTCTGGTGCATATTGTGAAGCTGTTGATGAGGCAAGCAATACGTATTTTTCCTTTCCCTCCTAATTTAATATTTAGAGAAAAATAAACACAAACATGTAAAGACATAAATAAATGTACTTTTCTATAGCTCTTCTAAAATTTCTAATCCAATATAAGAACCTGAATAGTGTAATTTCTTCAGTCTGTGCATGTAAAATTCTTCATCCAGTTTTTTGGTATCTTGTAAATTCTGCAACAAATTCAACAGATTATGCTTGGCTTTTCTGTCTGACAGAAGTTGGAGAACATGATCTATTCAGTTTCATGTGATAAATTTGAGCCAACGCTGTTTTCTAAAATATATTTTGATATATCTGCTTATAAGAAATCTATGCCTAGACTTTAATTTGAGTAACATCGCTTTCTAGATATGACATCAATTAAACTTCCATAAGAGCATTTTGATTCTGTATTAATCCCTTTCACAGTGTTGTGCTTATACTGTCTCCCATGTTGTGCTTAAAACTTTGTGCTTAATGTAGACATGTTTTGTAGTTCCTACTGGTTTTAAAAAGCGTTTCTTCCCTGATTCATAGAATTCAATTTCGTATAATTCCTACGTGCCTCTCTGCAGCCATGCTTCAGCACATAAAATAAAGGTTGCTGTCCTCCATACTCAGTTCTTGAAATTGGAACAGTGCTACATTCAATTTCATGACATTTGTTGGGTCTTGAGTCACCAGTGGGCTTAATCTTGACCTCCAGTAAAGAATAGGTAAAAACCTTTTCCCAATTTCACTTGGAAAATGTGTGTTCTATGTAATTTAGAACTCAGAAGTATGGAACAAAGAATACAAAGCCTCAGAGTTAGTAAGCTAATTTTGTAAGTATCAGTGGTGAAGTTTATCCGCATATATCTGATATTAGAAGCTATGTAGTTGACTTTTTTAGGTTACTTGCCTTCAAATCATTGTTGAATGTAGCAAACATAATACATTTATGATACACGGTTGCTTTTTTTTTCTTTCATTTCTTTGGGGGTTTGTTGGGTTTTTTTAACCATTAGCTTATAACTTTGAAATTATTTGGCCAAGTTTAAAGTCATATATCTTCCCTAGTGTAAGGGATATTCTTATTTCTTAGAAACTATGATTATTTTCTGTTTTGACAGTTTCTGTTTATTCTCTGAAGTCGTTCAAACAATATTAGTAAAACCTTTTTCCATCATCAACAGACAAACAAACAAAAGATCATTTCAGAAAACTAGCTTATGTCATAAGTAAGATATCCTCAGAGTGCATATGTGTAAATCTGAATACTATTTTATTTTAATCACAAAAAAGACTTGTATCTAAGTCTGCATATTTAATATAATGAAATTATAGATGAAATTCAAGCAAACACTATTTTTTGCTTTCTTGTAATCAGAAAAACTTTCACCTTGTTAAGTATGGCAACTGCTTCCTTCACAAACATTGTTTATGTGCTGTATCACTTTAACACAATGCCATTTCACTAATTTGAACAAAATCACATTGACATGGGCTTGGCATAACATGGTGGAGAATAAGATTTCTATTCAAATTTTCTAAGAGTTCAAACTTGGTTCCCAGTCAAAGTTAGTTGAGTGAAAGTGTGGTTTACTGTGAATAATAGAAATGTACACGTTTGCTTTGTTATTTACTTTTATAATTGTTACTTTTATAACAAACAAGTTATCTATTTAATGCTGTGGTCCCTAGAGACATTAATGAGTGAAGAATAGGAATCTTATCATTAACTTTTTTTATTTTATGACAACTTCTCTTTCTAACTGTGGTTTGAGACACTAGCTGCACTTAACAGTCATAAAAAACTTTCAAATGAGAAAATAGATTTTCAGTTGATAACAGCTGTGATAAGTGCTATTGCTTATGCTAAATAGTTTTAAAGGAAGAATTATCTCAGGAACTTTTGCAAGATGCTTTATTTTTTGGTAATCATTTATAAAATATAAAATCCATAGGATAGAAAATTGTTATCATCTTTTTTTTTCTGTTATAATAGCAGCAACAAAAATACATACTGTAAGTACATCTGTACTGAAATTAGAGAACTGACATTTAGCAAATACGTAGAAAGATGCTGCTTATATTCACAAGGAGAAAGAAAAAACTCCCTGCTCAAGTCTGTTCTCATTATAAGTCTCTGAAAATCTCAGTACAAACTGATCAAGAGAGAATTAATTGATCTCCATTGGATGTGCTTCAGCACAAGTGCAGCATAATCTGCTCCAGTGAGCTCTTTCTCACTTTGCAGAAGCACAGTTGTACAGACACTGTGGCTCCTTGTAAAACCAGAGGAGCAGTAAATCCTTCAAGATGCTTTTGTTTTCAGCCAAGGCCTTTCTCCACTGTGATCCCATTGTAAGGTAGGGAACAGATGCATTTAAGGAAAATAGCTTTCCTTTGTGGGCATGATAGAGCACTCTCTAATGCAGTGCTGAATAACAAAGAAAACAAAAATATGGATACCATCAAAACTAGTCAGCACCTGTCACTGGATAACTAAAACTTCTAGAAGAAATCTTAGTCGATCTCATAAAATGAAAAGTAAAACTTGTCCTCATTAAGATCGTGCAGTAAGCAGTCAACACAGTTATAATCATTCCTTATTTTGCAACATTTTCCTAATCTTCTAAAATTTGCAACCTTTATGGTCTTCTACTAACTTTTTTATTGCGTATATTTAATATGTCATAAACCTGTGTCTGTTCTAGTTAAACATTTGAAATATTCTTCGCTGGTTAAAAATTTACCATTGTGCCATTTCAGATAGGTATATAGTATGACAAGATAGGACTTAGGGCACAGAGAGTGATGAGCTCTGCACTCTCCAAGCATATTATGAAAGGGCTAATGAAATGCAGTGAAAATTTTCAGAAGCTCCATAAGCATCATGACTGAAAAGTTGGCTTTTTTATTCAATGCCACAGTGCGAGTGGGATTCATTTTTCTAACTGATGGTAGATTTAGCTATGTTTGTAAAATGAATGACATTTTAGGTCTACCCCAATTTATGTTGTTCTGCTTTATGTATTTTGAAATTATCAGACATTGTGAATATATTATTTTTCTTTTGGCTTTACCCTTCCCATCAGAGTCTAACAAGTATGCAGTAAGCCAGTACTGAAGGGACTTTGTTACAAGAGAGGCAAGCCACTCTAGGCAGTGTCCCGAAAATACTGTTAGGAGAAAGAAGGGGAACAGAATAATGTGCTTGGGTTGTTAGTCCGTCTCCTGACATGAATAATTAATCTAGTTTTGTTTGAATTCCTCTTCAAAAAAAGTCATCATTCGTTCTTTAAAAACAACGAGAACAAGATTATTTTGCAATATTTTATACATTTGTTAGGAAGACACACTGAAGATTTTAAAATCGTCTTCCTACAGACCAGAATATGGAAAAGTGAGAAGAGACATTTGCAAATTAAAATATAATTGGTAGATAAAGACTGAATAGCTTTTAAATTGTAGTTTAGACTGTATTACAATGATAAATATATCTTCACAAATTGAGTGTGATATTCTGCTATCATTAGTACTTAAATGTTAGATTAGTAAATTTGTTCCTTTAAATATAGTAATTGTGAAAGAGATTTTAGATCTGATGATTGACAATGTAAAGCATTCCCATTTCTCAACATTGTCACATGTTTTGAAATGCTAATATTTAACTGTCTGCAGGACTGAAGTGCTGAAATGTTCTGCGCTGAACTTACTGCCTTAAATTTAAATTGATGGAGCAGAAACGTAAAGAAGAATAATGCTTATTCTTTAATATAGCAGTATATCTCAGAAGAATAATATTTTAAAAATCTTTTTATTTACAACTTTTTGAGCTAAGGCTGCCTTCTTTCCTAATCAGATTCCAGTTGTCTTCTTGTTTCCTGAGTTCCAACAAGTTACAAATAGAACATCAGATACAATCCTTCTATTTTTTACAGTAGGGTTATTAGAAGATAAATTGCTGTCTAGATAAATAGGAAAATATTGCCCATGAAAACACATACTGCTCATGTGAAACACATAAATTCATCAGACATAAAATATGTCTGTCTGTATGGTTTCACAGGATGTACAAAGCATACTATCACTAAAGAACAAATTAACATCCCATTTAATATTGTGATGGAAGTATAGATCCAAACACTAATGAAAAAAATACGTTCATGGAAAAATAGAATGAAAGCAAATATATGAGTTTAATTAAAGATGTAAAAATATGTTCAATATTCAGTTAGATCCATGGGTCTAACTTGGTGAGTTATAGCATGCAGACTTTGCGCACTAAATTCTATAACTCTACTCATGTCTATATGTAAATGTAAATGAATTGATTAAGCTTTCAGAGACATTTTTTTAAGAGATAACAGTGATGCATGTGCAGTGTGTGAGTGCACTAATAGTCTCCAGTCTTCTACCTGTGATCCATTATGTTGATGATTACCATTTCTCATTTCTTCAGGATTTTTAGGAGAAAGGGGGGGGGGGGGAATGTTGTTGAACAATATCAAGACAAATGTTGATTCTGAGGTCTGTAATGGCATCAGTGAGATCTGTGCTACATCCAGGGCTCTGTTGAGCTTATCACATTTTACTTCATCCATCCCATTTCTCCAGGCATACAAGGAATCTTCAATTTTCCTTTGATTCACACATAGTGGACTTCAAGTCTAATGGGAACTTACAGGGGAAATTCAATTTCTTCTAATGACAATGACAATCTCCTAATAAAGTTACTGGTGTCAAATAGCAAACAGAAAATCTGACCACTGCCAATTTAGAAACAGTACCTGTGTGGAAGATGTATGTTTGGGAGCTATGTTAAGTATAAATGCTTTACAAACACTAATTCAAGCAGTCAAGGTAGGAATATCCATTTTTGTCCATACTTTATATAGTCTGAAGTTCTCAGAAAAAAGTGGTATTTACTCTTGTCTTTGTAATTACATTACCAAGTATGATATTGTTATTAATGGTTCTGAATACTAATTTCATACCCAACATTTTTGTAGAGGCAACTCCTAGTAAAAACATCATTTTTATATAATTTTATTAATGATACATTTTAAAGGAACTATAATACAAGCAAAATTAATCTACTTAATGAAAGTTTCCCAAGGAATTGCATTTAAAAATGCATACTTCTTTGAAAAATATTGCAAGCACCACAATTTCTGTAAGTTTATTGTTTCAAAAACAATATGAAAGGCAGTAAAAAAAAACAGATTTAAAACAGTTTAATAAGTAGAATAATCACATGGTTTCAGTTCATCACATTCACCTTTCACTGCCACTTTGCCTCACTAGTTTCTTCCATGCATGCAGTACCTGCTGTCATTCCGCTGCTTTGTCCCTGGAGAATGTGTGAATAGTGTCAGTGTAATGTCCTTCAGTGTCTTTCCAAACACAGTGTCGAGAAATGTATGTAACTTTGTGTGTCTTTCATCTGTTGTTCAAAGTTCATATTTTGTGCAGCTTCTGTCTTCATTTTTTGTAATAAACAGAACTGACTTAAACCATTTCTATCTGTATTTTCTTTATTATTGATAAATACTATTTTTCTTGCATTACCTGTCTTGTGACTGAAAAGATTTTTTTTAGTGTTGTATCAGTATTTATATTTCCACAGTAAAACTCAACATTTTATCCAATAGCAAATAGATCTGTTGAAAAAAATCAAACTCATTACATTAAAATTCTCTGATTTTCACTTTGGTTCATGCTAGATTGCTGCCATGCTAGTAAACTAATAGAGCAAATGTGTGAAATACTCTAAGTATAGTGTCTGAGCACTTGATCTGCACCAGTTTAATCTGTCTTCTTGAAACAATTGTATCTCAAAAAGCAAGTGTTCTGTACTAGAAAAAGCTGTAGTGGTGCACAGCACTTCCATGCTGTGTGAAACTGCTGACACACTCATTTGTATCAGTGTAACTATTTCAAATGAAAACATGCATCATAGACTGCCAACTCTCATCATATTAAACTTACATTTTTATAGCTAATGCTATACAATAATTATGCACTTAAAACATTATTCCAAGTAATACTTCCAAGCTCAAAACTGCTTTGTTTGCATTTACTTCTGTAAAGAGATAAAAGAAAGTACTGTCAGGCCTGAAATATTTTATCATTTCAAATGCAGCACCAACAGTTGGACTCTTTCAGGCTTCCTGACTATAATTCTCTGGTTATAGCTGTCATCCAGCATAAAGATGCAAAATTGTCTCAGGTCTCTGCAGTATACACATATGATTTTGAATCCTTCCAATTAGAACAATAAAAATAATTTGATCTTTTATGCAATAACAGTACTCAGAACACCCGTAATTGTATGTTTTCAATATACCTGTCTATCTTAATTAATCTTCACAGATTTTGAGAAAATCCTTCAAGAGATGTTCAGTAAATCTGTTGTCAGTTTGGACTGAGGAAACCAGGACACAAAAACACAGTCATTTCTTCAAGACCTTCTAACAATCCTGAGCAAAGCAGCTGATTCCACAAACTCCAGACTCACTGTCATTGCACAGTCATTTCCCACTCAGTGTACAGGAAAGCTGGGCTTTCTAACCTCCCTTTTAGGAGCTTTTTGTTGAAAGATTTCTCACACATCTGACATTCTGGGGCTTTCCTTCCATGTGTTTTTTTCTGTCTTGAAAAACTGGGGAAAACGTATTGCTTTGCTGGCTGAAGTGTGAAACAGATCACCCTGGAAATGTGTTTCTTCTCTTGCCTTGTCTGGCTGCTGCTGCCAGAAGAGTGGGGATTTCTTCCCTCTTTCCTCTAGAGTTGCCTAAGGAAGTAAGCAATAGCAAAAAAAAAATTATGATTTAGTATAGTTGCAGAGCAGATATACAAAACAAAGAGCTGTAGCTACCTGATAACTTTCAAGGTGCATTAGAGGTTCTTCTGAATCTGCTTAAGGATAGCTTGATGATGCTATGAATAATTTAAAAAACTCTGCTTAGAAAATATAAACAACAGCTCCAAGGAATAACTTCAGTTCCAAACCTAGAACTTCTTCTACTTAACATAGCTTTCTTTCTTTTCCCTTCTTACCACTAAGTAGGCATGGAGAAGATGTCCTCAACAGAAACATTCAAGTTGAGAATTTATACTACAACATTGGTTTTATTTAGCTATTGCAGTTGCATCTCATTTAAGACACCTTCATGTGAAAAAAGGCCATTGGAGTAATTGAGCATTTGGGTACTACTCAGTAACCAGAAGAAGCCATAAATGAGATTTTCATCTAAAATTTAAAGAAAGTAATTGTAGAAAACTTGTTGGCTAGAGGGTCTCTGCATAGTAAAAAAAAACTCCTCCACTTGAGGAAGCATCAGAAAAGCATAACATGACTGATAAACATGATTTTAGAAATGCTCCTTTGAGTAGCTTGCATCTCTGAAGTCAGTAATGGTTCTGGCACAGCAGACTGCCTTGACTGTGCCTGCCCTTTGCATCTTGTGCTGTCAGTCAAAGCTCTGTAACTCCACTGTGGGCGTGCTTGGTGATAAGCCAACTGATTTGTATCTTCGTCACACTGAAGATACATAATTTATGGCTGGAAAAGTTGGAGGGATCCTTCAATCTAGCTAGTCGGTTGCATCAGGTTCAATAATACTGTCCCCTTATTTTCCATAGCTGTGTGTCAGGCGCGTCTGTCATAACATGTTAGTAGTGCAGTACAGAACACATATCCTCGTGTGCTTGTACACTGCCCTGCAGCAATATCTGTCCTAGAAGAAGTTGAAGGAAAAATCACTACAGAAAAAAATGCATTGAACTTAATGTTATGGAGTTACCATCTTTTTGTATTAGAGGATGAGATAGAAAAGGATCCTAATGACTTTAGCGGTCTCTTTTGCATCATACATTCCCTCAGTAAATGTTTGCACAGAATCATGACGATTGCTTAAAAGTTGATACTGCAACTGTATTGTATTTTTTATTTCATCTGTAGGTAGATGTGTAGTTTCTGGGCACTTACTGATGTAACAGACCAGTTTTATTGCTTTAACTCAATGAAACCAGCACATGCAGCTTCAGCTCTGTCAGACAAATAATAATTTAACAAAACATAATAGTTTTATTAGAGCTTGTTTGGGCAGGAGAGTGGATCACTGGTTGGTTTCTCATTTTTGCCTCCCATGATTTTTATTTTAGTAAGGCACAGGACTACTCAGTAGTGGTCAGTTCTTGCACAAAGCTTAAGCACTGTCTTCAGGCAGCAGACTATTTTCTTGAGGGCTTTGCTAGCAAAGCTCAGTACATGCTACTCTCATGTACTACCCAGGATACAGTTGACTCTGAGTAGGTGTAACTTGGGAGATTCGCTGGGTGTTGCAGAGTCTTTGTATCCTGATCAACCTCACCAAAGGAGTCAGAGTGCAGAGTGCTCCCTTCACACACCCAGGACATTTCTTGTTGGAAAATGCATTAGGAGAATGTTTTGACAGTCATTGAGCTCAGTGATACTCTTAAGATGTATCCATACAAGAAAATACTCGTTTATAAATATCCATACAAGAAAATACTAATTTATAAAAGAGTAGCAAGTCATTTTTAGCTGCTATGAATTATCATTTTATTCTTATTTTGTACTAATTTGAATATACATATATCCACAGAGAAAAGAAAGAAGCATTTCAAATAATTTCAGTGATAAAATGAAAAACGGGATTTTGTGTATTTTGCCATTCACTATCTCCAAGACACATTTTAGGGTATTTGCATACATTTTTATATCTGGAATGGACCCGTATTGCAGATCCATGTTGCCTGTCTGGAATTTTGTAACATTTCTGATAAATTCCTTCATTTTTGCTGCTGTTTTTATCTTGATGTGCATGCTGTTTAGCTGTGTAAAAGAAAACTTACTTATACAGCTGTTTAACTTCTTGGTACTATGTTTGTTTAGGTGCCGATCAATAGATACTGACTTCTAAAATCTAAAATCGTTTTAGAGGTTTTGAGTAAGATCTGACTATTGGAAGCCTTTGATTCTAAGAGAAGTTCCAGATCTGATAAAAATTGAAAACAATGTTCATAGTTAGCGCAGAAATAGCCATCATGGATGGACAAGTAATGTCTTGAACAGCTTAGGACAGTTTATGAGGATGACAAACCAGATCATACTTTTTTCCTCTACTGCCCAGTGCAGTATTTTCAACTTCCTCCTCTAGCTCATAATTTTCAAGTAGTTCAGTTGAAAAGTAGTTCCAACTTTAGCTTCAAACATATCTGAAAGAAAAAATGGTGGCTCAAGCATAATGTATTCAAGCACACATTCACACCCAATCCAGTCTAAGGTACAACCCTATGAGCTTATTGAAGTATTATATATAATTGCTTTTTTTCCTTAAAAATGTAAATGATCGTAAAAGTAAAGGACTAAATAGATCTCTTTTCTTTAATCCATGTGTCCACCTCCAATGAGGTGGAGAAGGGAATAAAGGAACACAAAGGCACTTAATTGAATGCTTTTCAACAAACCTTAGAATCACTGAATGACTGAGGATGTGAGGAATCTCTGGAGATCTTCTTGTCTAGCTCCCCTGTTCAAACAGGATATTTCATGCTCCACTTGCAATTATTTTTTTATAGCACAAGGATTTGAATATATCATTGTGATCCTGTAAGAGTACAGGATACCGAGTATAGAGAGCAGTATAGTATAGTATATATAAGAGAGTATATATAGTATATATAATATATAATATATGTATAATAATATAATATATAGTATATAATATAATATATAGTATATTATATATATATAGTATATATAAGAGACCGGTATAGTCTGTACACATTCAGGTGGTGGCTCTTGCTTTAGACCTGCTTCCCCTTAACGCATCTGGCCTAAACCCCAAAGAAGAATTCACTCAGAATTTAAATCTAAATGCCCATAAAATGTTGCCTTTCCAGTTATTTCTCTTCACTGGGAAATTCTGTTTTACTTGCCAAAGTTCTTCAGTGCTCTTTCCTATTATTTAAATAACAAAAAAAAAAAAAAGTTAATTTTATAGAATAAATGAGAACTTGGAAATTGCCAATAGTTTCTGGGACATAGAAACTTCCTTCTTTTTTTATATATTTCTAAAAGTTTTGTATTTCTGTAAGTATTCATTGACAAATTCTTATTTGAAGGAGTAGATGAGTGAAATGGCTTTGCTTGAAGTTGCCATTTTTCTTCATTATCACGACAAGGTCTATTGTATTATTTATGCCACATTTTATATAATAAAAACCACTTTGCTTTAAATCTAGTATTTTTTTTAACAAAGCTTAATGAAATCTCCTCCAGAACTTTGAATTTAAAACAGTTTTTTTCAGTCAGTATTATAAAAGGCTCCTCTCTCACTAGATTCCTAAGACAAGTAGACAATAAACTTTTCAAAAAATAAAAGTGAAGATCTGCTTCACTCACAGTAGCATTGAATTTGTATGTTTTTAAGTAAGTGTATTTTCAACTAGAAAAATAATGTACTTAATGTATCTAAATAGTCTGCTACAGCACAAAATAGAACTAATATTTTGACTCCACTTGGACCTTAAAGCCCACCCAGCCTCAACCTGCTGCCATGGGCAGGGCTGCCCCCCAGCAGCTCAGGCTGCCCAGGGCTCCATCCAACCTGACCTTAAGTGCCTCCAGGGATGGGGCACCACAGCTTCTCTGGGCAGCCTGTTCCATTGCCTCACCACCCTCTTGAGTCAGAAATCTCCTTCTAATATTTAATCAACATCTCTCCTCTTTTAGTTTAAAACTAAATCCTTGTCTTATAACTATCAGTTAAAAACAAAAAACAACACAAACAGTGTAAGAAGCCCCTCTCAACCTTTCCTGTAAGCTTCCTCGAGGTATTAGAAGGTTGCTATAAAACCTTCTCAGAGTCTTCACATCTCTAGTCTGAACAAGCACACCTCCCTCAGCCCTTCTTCATAGGAGAGGTGTCCAGCCCTCTGATCATTTTCACAGCCTTCCTCTGGACTCACTCCAACAACTCCACATCTTTTTGTGTCCTGGGAGCCCCAGGCCTGGCTGCAGTACTACAGGTCATTCATCAACCAACACCTCTAAGTCCTTTTCCTCAGGGCTGCTCTCATTTCATTCTCTACCCTGTTTGTATTTATTTGGGATTGCCCTGATCCAGTGGCAGGATCTTGCACTTGGGCTTGTTGAACTTCATGAAGTTCACATAGACCCACTTCTCAAGCCTGTCCAGGTCCCTCTGTGTAGCATCCTTTCCTTCTATTGCATCAATATGAACCTATGAACTGCACCACTCAGCTTTGTGTTGTCTGCAATCTTGCTGAGGGTGCACTCACTGTCTGTGTCACCAGCAGTCATGTTAAATACCACCAGTATCAATACCATCCCTCAAGAAATGCCCCCCCTTTACTCTTCTCCACGTGGACATTGAGCCACTGACTGCAATTCAGAATGCTAGTTAGAAGGGTGGATATATGAATACAGTAAGTTTTGGAGGATGTATCAGAAATTAACTTGTAATATTTAACTAGGATTATTGGTATTAAAAAAAAGAGAAGGAAAATGTGTAAAATGTCAACTTTCAATGCATATGTGAAACAATTTTGCATTGCCATACAATCATTTTACTTATTTGGAAATGTTCCTTCACATTTTTGAAGAAGGGAGAATGAATTTGAGGTAATGTCTGTCTACCTGCTGATCCAATCACCCAACTAAATGTACATATTGAATATTGGCTTACTGCGTGATACCATGATACCATTCTGAAGAACAGTTCTGTAATATAACAGCTGATACAAAAGGCAGTGAAACAGCATAAAAAGTAGAATCTTCTTCGACTGAAAAAAGTTTTTACCTTTCCATTTAAGAAGGATATCAAATAGACTTCAAAAGTATTTATTACTATGCATTAAGTATTAAGAAAATTATGTTTAAATTGTGTTTGAAGAGGTAAGTACACATTTTCATAAAAATTAGCTAAGCAAAACACATGAAAGCTTAAATGATTTTCTTACTTTTCATAGTCCACAGTATATTGTAAAGGTGGGAGAAAGATGATAGCAGTTACCTTGTTAAAACCTTTATATTAATAAATTATATTGTTATGTTTTTATGTCTGTCAGCTAAAACAGAATTTATGTAATCTACTGTGAAAAAATCTTGCTCTTATTTTGGAACAGGCATAGACAGAGCTGCAAATGGAAATGTACCACTGCACTGCTGACTCATACTCCCAAGAGATGGTAAAACTAAGCAAGCAATGCTGATGCACAACAGCAGTGTGCAAAATAAAAGTTTCCCTCCCCTGTGGTATTGGGTCAGGACATAATACATACAGGTCATCACACCTGCAATGGTCACTAGCCAACTCCTGAGCTAGACTGATACCTTCTTGAACTAGGCTGGCCTATGAACCATTTCTAAGTTCTGTATTTTTCCACTGAGTTACTGATCACATGCAACTCCTTGCCTTCATAACAGTCATCTGAATTCATAAGCAATACTTGTTCTTTCAGCATCACAGTATTCAAAACTGTAGCATTATTGTCTACTTCAGAAATACCAATTTAGACAAAATTGGATAAGCAGCTTTAAAGGTACAGCTGCAGAAAGCAAAATCAGATGTGGAATATATTTATTTTGAATTATATGACAGTATTTCAAGGTTCAAAACTATACAGTATGAGGTCCTGACCTTATAATCGTTTAATAGTACAACTATTTTTTTCATGTTCATTTATTTGACAGCATGTCTCTGTTTGCAGACTATTACCTTGAAAAAATTGTTCTCTGACTTTTTCATTCTTATGTAATTTAAAAAATGACCTTTACAAGAATAAATATTGTTTTACCACTCTTTTTAGTAACTTCCCGTAGCACCACTGCTAATTAATGACATCTTAAATGTGGAAGATTACAACTTATGTCAACTGTTATTATGCTGCAAATTTGCAGTATTTTTCTTAGGATCCATACTGATATACTTTGTTTTGAAATGTTAGAAGTATGATATTGTTTATTATTAAATAATGTGATTTATGCTTTGTGACAATATTGGATTTTAGGCAATGGGAAAATGTTATGTAGAAAAGATGGCTCTTGGGATTTTTTAATTGGGTTGTCTGTGTGTTTCATTTTCAGTCCTGCTTCTTTCCTTTAGTTTCCGAATGGTCCATTTGTAAACATCCTTTAGCCTCCTGATATGTGATCTAAGAACTTGAGAAAATGTTGTTGTTCAGGATGAATTTTATAATGAATTCAAATTTTCTTTCTTTCAAGACACTCTTTTCAATGGTCTTGGACTTCGTGCTGTCATTGGCCTGGGAGTGGCAGCCCTTTTGTTAATCCTTGTTGTGACTGATGTCAGCTGCTTCTTTGTACGACAATGCGGATTGCTAATGTGCATCACCAGGAGGATTTGTGGGAAAAAGAGTGGTTCAAGTGGAAAAAGTAAAGAACTGGAAGAAGGAAAGGCTGCTTACTTGTGAGTATTAACTACATATTTTAGAAACTTAATCAAAAGAAAAACCTTGCCGTTCAACTTGTATTTATTATTGGACATTTTGTGGTTTGATAAAAGGACTGTTGTAAAAGTTTTCTATTACTTGGAAAACTGTTCTATGAAATGTATTGCATCATTTGTGGACAGCTGTTTCCATAAAGGAGAAACAAGGACAAAAAAGAAGAAAAGAGCATAGACCCTGCTTCACTTTAAGATGGCCATCTTGCGCAGCTTTCATTACTCTGATAGAATAATAATTCAATCATAGATCAGTATAGGGACATTTCTATACTACTACCAATTCATCTTTGAGCTACTGACATCCAAAAACAAAGAATATGGTTGTGGCAGTGCCAGT
Source organism: Cyrtonyx montezumae (assembly GCF_038088225.1). Taxonomy (NCBI): domain Eukaryota; kingdom Metazoa; phylum Chordata; class Aves; order Galliformes; family Odontophoridae; genus Cyrtonyx; species Cyrtonyx montezumae. The sequence goes on along the minus strand of NW_027072034.1, from coordinate 63,855,590 downwards.
AAATTCAGTAATAAAACACATAACTTTGTGGAAAATACATGAAATAATTCCTCAAATATAGCTATTATTGGAAAATCTCGGGTTTTGCCTATAGAGTTTTGGTATTATTATGGTTTTCTTTGAAAAATAAAAGTTCTGAGATGTGGCTGAATTGTCAGTGAGCAAGACTGTTCTTCATAGCAAGTTGATGCTTGCTAAAAATAAAGGAGAACAAGTAATCCTGTTTCTCAAACAAGCCCTCATGTAGTGGCTACTTCATTAGATAAATGGGAATAAAATGGTCGTTTATGTGCAAGTTTCCTTAAATGATAACAGCAGATATATGCAAAAACAAGTTCAAGTCCTTTAAAGACCCAGAGTTCACAGGGTTTTCAAAAGATTAGACAGAGCAGATTACTTATGATCCCACATTTTAGGCAGTTCTATTTATTTACTAAATATGGCAGCTTCATTTTGTCATTATGCTCCTCTCAAAAGGTTTTCTTTTTTTAATGTACAATGTAATATCTGTGACAAGCTGTATTTTGTGGCATAAACAGCCACAATGTGTGTGTATATGTACACATAGTGTACAATTCCTATGCGCTGCAGCTCTCCCAGGAGTCAGAACGTGCACTTCATTTCCCTGCACCTTCCCAGAACTCATCTTTCCCAGATGTAGACTGCAGAGCAGATTTGGTGGCCCTTATTATTCATAGCTACACTTGCTTCTCTGTTGCCAGGGCTGGAAGTGTTAAAGTCTCTTTTGTGGTTTTAGTTCTGGCTATTTGAATTCAGACACTGTGTCTTTGTTAGGTAACCTGATGACATGTCTTGGTAGCGTTCTCAACCCTTTTCAAAACAGCTGCACAGAAGCAAAACAGCCATAAGCAGGCACATAGTATTTATATCAAGTAATGTTTCTGAATAAAAGAAGTTATGCCATAAAACAGGTATTTCCTAATTCCCCACAGGTTTCACTAAGAGAAAGAATAACACAGTTTGAAGCCAGTGTGTCCTGTTCAAAAGAGTAGGCGTTTACAGCTTCTGGCTCAGGTTCAGCTGTCCTTTCCTATTGAGCACAGCACTTCAGTTTGTGCTTTAATTTCATTTTCAAGAAGTAACCACGTATGAATTGGTGTACAGGCCCTTTCTGATTGGGAAGACCTTAGGGAGCTGCAGTTCTAAATGTCACTTGACAGCAGTTTATGTATTGCTGTCAACATCTGATACACAGATACAACTCCATGATGTCTAGAGCTGGTCACATAACAGCAATTCCTCCATGACACCTTTTTTTTTTGCAAGAACAACTATACAATTAATTATATTTCCGTCTTTGTTGTGGAGATCTTCAGTGAGTCTGATCATAAAAGAAGTTGGAACTATTCTTCTTTATCTTATTCTTTGATTAAATGTTAAGTCTTAAGGGTAACAATTTGAATTTCTTTCATGCCAAATGCCATTCCCTAAAAGACACTGACATTTCTCTCATTTGAATATGTCAGATCACATTCTGGATTCTTGAGTGGCTTTATGGTTTTTTGTTTTTTGTTTTTTGTACTCTAATTGGTAGGAAATATGTAGTTATTAGTTATGTTCCGTATGTAGTTAATGTAGATTACACTATGCATGTAACATAACACACAGCCATCTGGAACAGAAATGGTGAAATATGTTTCCTACAAGGAATGTTCCCCTCTGTGCAGTTTTTAATTATTACACAATTTGTGCTTTCTGTATGGATCAATTGCTCAATTATGAAATCTGTGCAATAATGTACATTTATCCATAAGTTTGTGCATGTACAGATATAACAAGTAGAACTTAATATTCCTCTGCCAGCCCTGTTATGAACCATTATCTTTTCACAGATAATCTGGCAGCCATGACTCCACTTGCAACTATATGGCAATGTTATCAAACAGCCAACTCCTACATAGCACATAAATTAAATGTCTCTATTACATGTATTATCTACAGTAAATAAACACAAATTATGCATCTAAAATTAAAAATATGTTTTAGGATTCTACCTGTGAATTCTTCTTTAGTCAGCTTCTCAATTACACATTTTTTGCATGCTGCACTCCTGTTAGTCTGTAAAGATTTTCCTGGAGTATAATTACCAGAAGATGCTCAAGTTTCCATATACTGTCTGAGTAGATTGCTGTACTTGTACAGCTTGTTTAAAGATGGTCTTTCCACAAGTGATAAAAAAGTGTGAGAGATGAATTAGACAACGGTTTAATGAGACTTCTATGGCACACAGCAATCTGACTGCTCTCTGGAGTGTGTCATGTCCAGAAAATAGTCTGTTAAAGATAAAAGCAGTTGTTCATCAGTTACCCTGTTTTAAGTTACCCTTTGTTTCTACACTGCAGCTGATAAGTTACAGGATACAAGTCCTGATTGGATGTCAGGAATAAGAAAGAAATGTATACATGGAAAAAGATTTTATTTTGAAAATATCAGATATATCTTGAATATCCTTTGATCTGTCCTTAGAGATACAAAGTATTTGCTAGTTATTAATTAATAGCCATACTGTTAATGCCACTGTAAATGCAAACAGTGCTTTGCATATCGAGTCCATATTACCAACTAAAGTGCAATGACAGTACTCACTGTTCTGTCCTCTTTACAATCCATTGTCCAACTGACACTAAAGTTATTCATTGCCTTATTTGTGGGAAATTAGCATCTGTTCCTAAAATGGGGGAATTACCACATAGAAACAGAGAATTTCTTCCACCAGTCTGAATAGGGCAGGCTTGGTTCTTATCACACAGGGGCTCTTTGACAGCCGGGATTGTAAGAATCTCAGAAGTCTGTAACACACTTGTGCGATATATATGCTGCAAGAAAGGCTCTTTGTACTGCCAGAAAGTTCAAGCATAACTGGGGGTCAGGTTCTATATTTACTATACTATGATAGCCAAATTCATGTCTATTCCCATAAGGTGATCCATCATCTTGTTATTCAGTTGTAAACAAAACGCTCTTTTGAGATGCTAATCCATTATGTTTGTGGAGTAGGCAAGTAGCCATGGATACAGGATACTTTGAAGACTTCAAGGTATAGAGAACACCTTGTTAAATGTGTCTCAGTGGTGTTAATTGTTGATAATTAGTTCCACTTTTTCTCTGCCAGCTTTTGAAGGAAGAGATCTTGGTAATTAGTTAAGTGCAATATATATGGTTAATATGATGATAAAAACTCAGACTCTTTTAATAATTTTTAGGAAAGATGGATCAAAAGAGCCTATAGTGGAAATGAGAACAGAGGATGAAAGAATTACCAGCCATGAAGATGGGAGCCCAGTAAACGAGCCAAACGAGACTACTCCTCTCACGGAACCAGAGTAAGTAGCCCAGTATTCCCCAGTGTCTCACACTGAATCTTGGCTGCAAGGCCGCCCTCACACTACTAGGGAGAGAGGTACACAACAGCCATGTGTTGTGGCAATGCAGTTCACCAGTGTGTTTTTTTACAGTCATCATCTAAACCACAGTACATGACCTGATGGCCCAGGAGGCTCTCATTGTCTCCAGCCTTCTCAGCAGCCCATGCCCAGATCTGGTGGGATGTGGACTCACACCCCACTGCTGCCCTGGCTCTGCCTGCCGTGCTGACGGGTGGGAGCGTGAGGACCGGGGTCTGCCTGCCTCCTTGGATCAGCACTGCACTGAGCATTGAGAGAATTCTTTTAAAATAGTCTTTTTCTCTTTAATCTTCTGAAAGGTGCTTGGAATTTGTATTGAGGGGTTCTGCAGCAAACCAAGTTATCTAAGGAGTCAGTGGAATGTAACTGTAAACATTATATAAACTACACTAAGCCTTGGCCATATTAGCAGCTAAGCCACTGGTGCCAAAGTTTAATGTCTTTAAGATAAAAATGTGATGGAACGTGATAGTAGCAAAGATGAAGTTCAGTTTTTAATGCTTGTCCAAGTCGTTAGAACAACTGTCAGGACTGAAACATGAAACAGCTAAGATCAAAAATGTTTTATTATCTTACTGAAGGAAAGAATCAGCCACTGGTGGCAGGAAAAATAGTTAAATCATTGGAACAACTGATAAGGAGTCTGATGGTATTATGTCCCTGGGAGAAGAGAGCTGCTGAAAGATTCTAGTAATGACGACTGTTTCTTTCTTAGTAATTTCTTTTCTGACAACAAAGGCAAAAGGCAGCAATGAAAGGCACAGCTGGATGGAGGTCAGATGGGTTAGCTAAAGATTCAGGGCAGAGTCACTTAGGATACCAAAGATGAGTCAAAAGCATCAGGCAGTCAGGACATCTGAAGGGACACTGGCTCTAGGGGAACACTGCAAGACCTGCTCACACGCAAGTCATAACAGATAAAGCAGAGAAGAAATATGACATATGGGTGAGATGCCACTGAAGAAAAGGAGGATGCAGTAGGATGAAACTAAGTCTTTTCTGTAGGAATAACACTGAACAACAGGTGCAACAGCAGTCTTGTTGGGGAAAAACGTAGCATGCAGGAGGGAAGAGCTTCAGGGACACATCAGTCAGTCAGTGACCATACAAGGCAGGATTCACTGTGGCTAATTTGGGCTGCCTTAAATACATAAGAAGTTAAATCTTCACTTAAAATTAGGTAAAATTTGTACTCAGCAGAGAGAGACAGGCATGTCTATGTATCTGAAAGGGATTATTTCAGCATAAGATGTATGCTTATGTGATGCCTGTCTCTTTCTTGACTGTAGGTTCAGCCTAATTTTGCGCGTAACTTTCAGGCTTCTTGCATTTTTTTTTCAGTTGAGCTACATATATCCAGGCACTATATTGCTTTGAATGTAAAAGTGTGTGTAAAATAACCTAGGAGGAGATTTTTTTCACAGCAATGTAGTATTTTCATTACATTACTTAACATATTACTCTGCAACTGTCATTTAAACTTAACTCACTGTTAAAGCAAGGTTTGGGATCCACAGATTAGCACAAAGCACTTATACCTGGAAGTAAACAAGTTCTAATAATACTGTCAGGAAACCAATATAAGTTGTGCATTTCTTACTGCATTTCTGAAATACAATTAAAATGCCATATGCATGGTACTAGAATTAAATTCCCAGTCTGGTATTGCTATAATTTTAGTATTGGTTGAGTTTTTTCTCCATATTAATGAAGCTGCTTGAATTTCTGTATCAAAATGGCTAGGAGCCATTTTCCTATAATATGGACATCTAATAGAGAAGTAAATATTCTGAGTTCAGTGTGGGTAATATCAGCAAAATATTTTAATTAGGCCACTTGCAGTGCTAGAGGAACTAAATATCATTATTGATAGATAACAGACAAGTGTCAGAAAAATGAAAAGAACCTTTTAAAGTTCTCCAGTCCTTTTCTTCTTCTTCTAAGTACTTTAATTTTAAAATATTATTTCAGTAATTTCTCTAATCTTACATAAATCTTGGTTAAATATGGTTTATTTTTTAATACCATTTTGCTTTATTAGGCTTATTACACAGGTGAGTCTCTTGAGGCATGTTTCCTCTGCTTCTGTGTTGGTTTTTTTCTTTTTCAAAAACAGATCTACATCAATTCTGCTGTTTCCATTTTTTCATGTGCTGTGTTGTGTGCTGTTTCCTTTGTGTGTGTGCCATGTGGAACAGACAGCTGCTTGACAACATCTTCTGTGTTCAAATCCAGAGAGCTTATGATATGCATCCCATATTTTACTATAACAGAAGTTAGTCTTCTCATAGATTTTTCTTAGATAAGATTATGTTCAATGTTTAACTTCTAGTTTGTTTCACCCAGATCAAATATCATATGACTGGGAATTCATGTATTGTTTTGCTTTGTTTATTGTCATTAAATGCTGCTATTACAGGACATTCCTAAGGGATTCTTCATACAGTTGTGGAATAACATAAAGCTCACTGGGAGATCAAAGCAATCACAGTGGAAGATTACTGAAACATTTAACAGCTGTTATGAATGGAAAAACAAAACAAACACGTATGCATACTACTCCCTAGCTAAAAAAAAACAGGAAACAAACCCAAACTGTAAACAGAATAAACAGCTACTATACCCAGGAGATATTATTAGAGGAACGTCTACCTAAACCATACATACTTTTCACAGCTATATTTTTGACAGCTAACTAGCAGCAGTAGGGAATGATTTTTAAGAACTTTTTGAAAGAAATCAGTGTTTTGTCTTTCCTATAAATAGGAGTGGGGATTCCCTTGGTATTGGAATTAAGGTTTATAAGACTTAAAAGAACATTTCTGAAATTAAAATACCATTTGAATGTCTTCAGATATCCAAACAAGAACCGGAAGGAACTAATATTAATTTATTTGAAAACAAAGAACCTTGCTACTCATAATAAAATAATTGCATATTATTTTCATTGACTGATGTTTTTATACACACTATGGACTGCAAAAAGAGTGCACTCATTGTAGACTTAAATTCCACATCATTTGTTATTTTTTGTAATGTCCGTGATTTCTCTTTTCTTTTGATAGGAAGCTGCCACTGAAGGAGGAAAATGGGAAAGAAGCTTTAAATCCAGAAACCATAGAAATCAAAGTTGCTAATGACATCATCCAGTCAAAAGAAGATGATAGCAAAGCATAAGATAAACTACAGCTTTCTGGATAATGCATTTGGATAAAAGCAAACCCGTGACCAAAACTTTACAGCTGACCTTAATTTCCTGGGAAACTTAAGCTTGGAATAGTTAGTACTTGTGTACATATGATAAAACAGTTTCTGTCTACAGTTCTTTTCTATTTTTTTGTTAATGGTTTAGTATGTTGTTTTGCTGACACCAAGTCCTATGGTATATAAATTGGAAAAATCTTCAGAATAAGAACTGTAACTTATTATATGAAAAAGTATGTCTATTTAGAAGAATACTTGGCAAAGCACCCCTAACCACAAACAACACATCACGTCTCTCCAAATCTTACAGGGCAATCTACATACATAAAGTGACATACGTTACTGTACTTGTTTCCATTTATAATCAAGCATAAGTTGAGGTTGCCTTTTATAAAATGAAAACCAATCTCAGCATAACGTTAGTTTAAGATCTTATCACTGGCAGACACTCGGTTGTCATTCCAACTGTGCATATCACTTGAAACAAAAAAAGCAACAAACTGTCTTCAACGAGCCAGCTCCACCCATAGTTTTACCTGGGTTTTCTTGTATCATAAAAATTTGATTACTATGATGTACAGATTCAAATCAAAATGGCTGAATATTTCATGGAATACTGACCTCATCCTAACTTTAGGATGTGACCGAAAGGCCCAGGATTTTTAGAATGCCAGGTTTTCTACATTAACATTTGGAAGGTTATGTCTAAACTGGAATGTAGGAAATGTTTGGAAAGGGAACTCTTTTTTCAATAACTTTTGGCTTCAAAGGAGGAAACCTAACACAAACTCACATTAGTTGCCCCAGCATATTTATGCATAGATAGTATTCAGTCTTCTAACCATTTAGTCAAGGGATAATCTGCATTTTAGTATTGTAGATGTACTTTCACCATAAATCAATATGTGAAATATTTGACGTTGGCCTTATTAAAGAATTTCTCGCTATGTTATCAATTTTTATCTTATAACAGTAAACATAAGAGATGGAAAGATTCTGGCTAAGTGGTTAGGAACATTTTTAAATTCTTAATTAATCAGACAGTGTATTAAGCAAAATAGTTGTTTCCTGTTAAGCATTTTTTAAGATAATCTATTTTATTATTATGGATAATATGCACTACTTAGAAATTTGGCTAATTTATTTGATGAAAAAGAATATATTTATTAATATTGATTTAATTATGTCACTAATTGGAATAATACATCCTGCTTCCATTCCAGCATAGTGTATCCACATCTATCAACCTATTGAAAATCTTTCTTTGGAAGATGTAGATAAAATGATGAACTAGATTAGAAAATTCTACTTGTTAGGATCAAACTGTAGAGTACCTTGTGAATTTTTCACATTTAAGTCATACCCGAGGTTTAAGTGTAGCTTTACTCAACAAATTATGTCTTCTCCATGCTATATCTGAATTTTTCTTATAATTTGCAAATTTACATTATTTGCCAAGATAGACAAAATTCTACCTAATTTCATGCAGAATGTCATCAGCTCTTAGCTGATATTTTGTAGTTATGTCAGAGTGGTTGACTTTTGTGCAGTAAAGCTGAAAGTGAAATGTAAAAGAATGTTGTTACATTTGAGGAAAATGGCACATTAACCTTCTTTTTAACACAAACACTACTGGATTTGAAAAAGTTGAGGAGGTATTGAATTATCAGATCTTCCTTATTTTTCAAAGCCACTAATTTTATGTTTAAAACAAAGCAAAACAATAAAACTACTTCTAATCACTTTCAGAAAAACCTACAGTGAACCAAGTAGTTGAGGGCAGAGACATAACACTGATATGGCTAGATGAGAAGCCACGCTCCCACAAAAGCAGAGCTGAAATGAAAAGTATGGATAAGAGCAATGATGGATGAAAGTCATGAAAGAGAGTAAGTTAAAACTGCTGCAAAATAGTCTCTTTAAATGCTAAGAAATTACTTCTGGATAAAAGAAGGATGACGATATTCCTCTATAGCCTGTTACTGTTGCTCCCACGTACTGCGCAGGCACTATTACCAAGTATCTGTTTGCCTGTTAAATGTCTGTCCTGTTTCTCTCAGAATAGCTTATACAGTGAGCAGAACTGTCCCCTATTTTATAATTAAGAAAAATAGTTGTCTTGTTTATGTATGTGAATATATATTCTCTCCATAATATACAACTGGACTTTCTCCCTCTGTTGAAATGTGAGGAAGGGACCTGGAAAATTCAAGTAGTTGAACATAATTGGTGTGGCTTGAACATCAGCACCCCACATCATCTCATGCAGTTCTGTTACCAGGATGAAGGTACAAGACCTCCTTTCCTCTTCTCCCTGCCATCACAAGGTTAGGTGGTGCTGTGCATTCTCAAATAAGTCAATTTTCACTAAGCAAACAGTGCTTTTTCTGAAGCCAGCACGATCATTTGCTCAACAAGGTTCCTATACAATGAGTGCACGGCTAACACTTTCTAGGTTCAACTGTAGTCGCATTTCAACTTTTAGTACTTCTTGCTAAAACTTACACAAAAAACTTAAATGGCCTAACAACTGGATGTTGTCTTTTTGTTGGTATTGTTTTTATTCTTGTTTGTTTGTGTTTGTTTTTTAATACAGCCTCTAATTCCAGTGTGAAAAGATTAGAGGATTTTAAAGGTTTCTTCAGCACATTTGGTATTAATACTCCTGTCCTACTCTTTACTAGTAAAATATGCAGCAAAATTATTTCAGTAATGGAAGAAAGAAGCATTTCCTACTATATTGGAATACAAACCGAAATCTATTTCCAGAAGTATTTCTTTCCTGCCTGATTTTGAGCCCCTTGCCAGCTGGGCTGAGAATTTAAAAGTTCACAATTACTGGTAGACTGCTCCAAGCATGCCCCTTGGTCTGTGGGTTAATAGATTATCTCGTGTTTTGCCTCTGTGCTTTGCAGGAGAAAGCCAAACTATGACAAAATTCTCAAAACCACTGGTATTTGCAAATGTTTCCAAATGAGGGACAGCGCATTGTAATTTGTATGATATATGTAGAACTGGAGTAACCTCATGTCTTTTTTTCTTTTCTGATTCTAGACTTAAAAGAACCAGGTATCTGTATAAATGTCACTTTTACTGTCTAAAAGTAATCTAAGTGTTGGTATGAAATGTCAGAAGAGTTGACAGAATATAATTATTTGTAAAAATAATCTGAGTTGTTACGCTAACATACTCCAGGGAGGAGTGTGGGAGGGTGCCATTGAAATTATGGACAAAATGGAATGTGGCAGCGACAATCTCTCTTCAACAAAAAATGAGTAAAATTAAGTAAAATGACTTACTTTCTTTTTTTGTTGTTTTTAGTAAAAGTACGTTCTGATTTACTACAACAGTAATAAAAAAAATAACATTTTTCAATTTAGTATACAAATGTACTATGGAGAGGTTTTCTGGTTTTGTTTGCTTGATTACTTTTTGTTTCCTTTTTTTTTACTTATAAAGTTTGTGGGGTTTTTGTTTGTTTTTTGTTTTTGGTGGTTGCAGAAATATTTACTATTCTGGTGATGCTAATGCCTAATGTGACAAAGTTTAATTTATTTAGGCCTAAGGCCTTGCAAGAAATTTTTGTGTGGCTAAACCCATTGTTCATATGGCATCTCACTGACACCAGTGGAGTCAGTGTGAGCAGGAGGATGGATGTACTGTCATAGAAAAGCTTGCAGGACTGGGCTGACTTTCTATCTTCATAGATATATGCAAAGTAGTTACACAGTGACTGTCATTTACTAAGGCTGTTCCACAACAGTCCATGGTATAGTATATTCCACCTCCTGTCTTGAGCCTTAGCATTGATGTTCATTCAAAAAGTGGCTTTCTTTTTATGATGGTATTTATTTATTTGCCAACCATCAAACTGTAGTATAATAGTCATGCCATTTTTCTGTTTCCTACACCAGATAATGGAAATGTATTTGTGCCTTTTGATAGCATGCCACTTTGCTTTATTAAAGAAAAAAATCTTCAATAATTTGTCTACAAAGCCTGTTTAAAGTAACTGAAAGCTTTACCATGATATACATTTCTGCTCAGATATGCTCAAATATTCATCTAAAGTAAACTGAAGACAATACTCTCAATTCAGTTTAGTATTTTAAACACAAAATTGGCAAAAAACTATTGAGATCACAATTCTAGTGAGGGTCATTGTGAGTGTGTTACTGCTGAAAAGATTCAAGTAGATGGAGCACATGGGGAGTATGAAAAAGTGTTTTGACCAATTTATCAAGTTGAAAAGTCAGATAAAAAGTTCATTGGTTCTATCCAGGCACTTAGAAATAAAACATTAGCATCTTTTCTCAAATCTAAAAGATGATGAGGAACATCTTACCACCATTTTTACCTCTGGAGTAAAACTGCAGTGAATGTTTGTTTTGCAGTCATCTGTGGTCTCACCATCCCTGTGTAAGCTATCTGCTGGGTGACATTAACTCCTGATTAAAGGAGAGGAACAGAAAACACTGTGAGTAGGGCCTTGGGGGAATCCAGGTCTCGATGGGGTTTGGGACAAATACTCACTTCAATGGGGCCTGAATTTCATCCATTTGTCTGGGAGAGGCGCCATATGTCTTCATCCAGTTGTGTCATCTAGGTGTAAGCAGAATTTAAATGTCCTATCAAGCTCCTGCTAACATTTTGCACAGGGAAGGCTTGCCTACAAGGAGTTTGTAGAGATCAGGAAACATGGATAAAGATAACTGATCACAACTTATGTCCTCAGAATTAAGAAGAAGTAAAACATCCTTCTAAAAAGTTTGGTATGATTGCAATACTTTAGGTAAAGACTAAAACATTCTAAGAAGTATTGTCTTTTTAAATCATAGAGTCATTGAATCATAGAACGGCCTGGGTTGAAAAGGACCTCAAAGATCACCTAGTTTCAACTCCCCTGCCATGACAGGGTTGCCAACCACTAGACCAGGCTGCCCAGAGATCACACTGTTTAACTTCAGATGCTTGTGCTGATCAATGCAAAGTTACCATGGTTAAATGGATAATTAAAAAAAGAAAAAAAAATGTTCCATCCCTTTTTTCAGAATTTTTCATATCATTCCCTGGAAACCACTCACTAAATTTTAAGTGACCTTCGATATTCCCAGTGTGTTCTCAGATCTTTTTCATTTGAACCTGAGCCAGAAAGAATCCTTTCTGTTAAAATTCGACTTTGGACCCATTTCGGAGAAAACACAGTTTACTTATTTCTCCTCTTAACAGGCATTGTGAACCTCATCATGTTTGACTTTCAAACTTGAATATTGGCCGTTTTTAGCCCAGAGAAATGAAATAAGTATTTATTGCCAAATTTGTATTGGCAGCTTTAAGTCACAGTTGAGATTGGGAACGAGCAAGATGACCAGCTTTGGTGCTGACAGAATTAAGGAAAGCCACCAGAGAGAACAAGTGCAAAAGAATGAACTAGGAGAGGGCTCAGAAACTGGGAGGCCCTATGGAAACTGGTGGGGAAGCAGGAAGCTACTAAAATAAAAGAGGCTTCTGCAGACTGTGAAAACAAGAGAAGGGGTAATGTTAGCCCTGCTGCATCCTTTAAGTCTGCTGTGCGAGAAGTCTGTGTTTTAAAATGTAAAATGCAGAGCTGGGAGAAGGGAAAGTCCCTGCAGATTGGTGACAGACATATAAAGCAATCAGATTCCCCATGAAGGTAATTTTGTTGCTCTTGGTGTAGAGTTCTCACTATGAATTTTGAGCTACCTAGGCAAGGTTTAAACAAACAAACAACAAAAAAAAAAGCTTTCCTGCTAAAATGAGCACTCGGTATGTATTTGTATGCTGTGTACAGTATGAGCTAAAGCATACCATATATTGTTTTTGTTATTCCACACGTTGTCAACAGCCCACTTGCGATATATACCACCTGAATTATATATTGATAAGTTAGCTACCACTGGAGCTAGTTCGTTTCTTGTTTCAAAATCTTATGTCCCTATGAAATGCTGTGTATATATATATATCTCTATACTGTAAAAAGAAGTAATATTGCAGATGCTGGTTTTGTATTTATGAAAGACATTGAAAGTATGGCTTAAAGTATATCAATTATTTGTCACTCTTCACCATTTGTATATTAATAGTAAAGATACTTTTACTTTAATGAAGTGTTGTAGTTCACTTTTATTTTTGCTAAAGTGTCTTTCTGTCAACGATGTCTGATTCATTAGCAGACTTATTGCCAAAAAGAAGCATATAAATTGCTTCTTTTCCTCCATTATAGAAGTACTGAATAATGCTCAAGCACTTATGCAATTTATTATTCTCTTTTCTGTCAAAATACATCACTGTTATTAAGAACTACTGTTGTTGCATCCCCAGTCTCCAGCAGAGCTTGAGGCCCATTATAATCAGCCCCTATATGTTAGCAATGAAATACAATCATTTTTCTGAAGAATGAGAGTGTAACACTTTAAAGGTATTTAGTATATTGAAGCCAAAGAACAGAAGCTAGCTTGTTTTGTCTAACTTTGAGTCTTACTAAAGGCTTGTAAATCTGTTAGGAGCACCTGGAGCTACTCATAACAAGCTGGGCGCTGTCTGCCATGAAATGGGCTTTTACTTCATTACTGGTCTGTATTCCACTATGACAGAGTGAAGTGAAGTGCACTCCAGACAGCATAGTTCAGCAACTTTTCTGAAATGGCAGAGGAACAGCCATGCCCTCTCTTTTGTTACCAGTAAAAAGAAGAGGCTTGATTTGCGTAGATACTTGCTGGACTGAGTTTAAGTGTTCAGGGTTCAGCTTTCTCTAAGAAACTGAATGAGCCAAAGAATGGAGAGGGCTGTACATATGAACAAACAAAAAAAAAAAAGTTTCACACAACAGTGTCTTCACAGCTGTATCTTCTTTTTTCCACAGTTCTGATTCAGCAGATGTCTTAGCCACGTGCTTCCCAAAATGTCAGTGATAACATCAACAATTAGCAAAATGGTTGAAAAAAATGAGCCAAAGACAATTCATTTAGATGAGCTGACATCAGTGTCTAGCTCAGAAGAAGTCATATTTCATCAGATAATGCATAAATAGGGATCAGCTATCTTGATAGTTAATCAGCCTAGCACACTGGTGGCAGGAAAGGTCTCCCTTTAATTTACAGGTGAATGGTAAATATAACTATTGTGAATTACTGATCATGCAAATATAATGCAGGTTTCCTTCAGAAACAGAATCAACTATTTAAAATTCAGCCTTGATCCTCTGGTGTATTTCAGGCCTACTGCTCAAAATACAAGAAAATGTATTTAAATGTAGATTCAGATAACTCGGTAAAGCCTATTTATTTACGTGTGTTATTGCTAATAACCTAGGCACAGATAACACTCCACCAAGGACATGAAGAAAATGGAAAAAATGTGTCACACTGTGTATTCCTGGCTAAGCAGAAGATAACCTTTCTCATTTGGGCCCTGGAAGACTGTGATGAACAAACAGTATTTGTAAACTCATTCCTATGTGGAAAATGTTTATGTGTGAGGATGTGGTTTAAACTTACTTGGTTTATGAAACATCTCAGTGTAACACTTAAATTTCAGCAATTAAACTATTCTGCAATCAGTACAAATATAAAACACTGGCAACAGCACTGCTGGAAAAGCAGAATTAAACATCTGTCGGCAGATGAATCAGGTCATGCAATGGATATCTAGAATTCATTCCAACACCTTATCCATAAGACGAACAGGAAAAAAAACTGAATTAAAAAGAAGTTTTCTATTAAGCAAATGTCATCTCATAGGAGTAAACCAGAGATGAATAAGTGATACCTTTCAAATGGAAAAAAAAAACAGTTTCCTTACCTTATCCAAGACATGATAAACAAATTTTACTTCAGTACATATTTATCATGAGGAGGAAGAAAGTAATAATTTACTTATATCTGAAGTGCTCGGTCACCTTTAACCATTCAGAAGAGGAAGATAAGAAGTAATTCTAGGACACTTGAGATTTGAGCATTTACAGATACTTTTAAAAAGTAAAGATCATGTAAAATGTAAAGACTCTTCGGCCATAGCATTCTGCAAGTTTAATTAAAAGGTCATTTGCAATGCAATTCAAGCTGTTGTCTTGTTTGTAGGGGAAAATGAAACTGGTGACATTTCTTAGCTGTTTCCTATGGCTTTTCATTGTAGAGTGATCTAAAGAAGCCATTCCTTAGTAGGATGTGAGGGTAGAGTGTTACAGTGGAACAGTACTTCTGCCTTCCTGCTGTTTGCAACATACCCAAGCAATGTTTTGTTGCAATGTTTTGTTCTGATCTATGTAAAAAATATACTTTCAATGGAAAGCAGTCCCTTGAAAAATTAAAGATAGTCTGTAAAATAATAATTTTGTGCCTGTGAGTGAAGGAAAACAAACACTAGCTGCATAATCTTGTGATATAAAATGCAGTTGTAATATCACCAGTCATTTCTGCTCTTCACTGAGGAAACATAAACCCTGTATGCTGAAGTACACTGTGATCACCTGAAGGATCCATGTTGTTGGGCTGTGCTGAGGGATGGGGACCTAACAGTGCTGTAAACGTGACCAAGTGTTAGGCTGTTTTCTGTGGCCTTGTTCCTTGCATCACTCTGGGCTGGGACACAGTTCCACACATGGGCCCACCCGTGAGCAGCCCTAACTGTGCAGTGGCCTTGCTGGGGCTGGAGCTGATGCTGATGGCCTGGGGGTCTGGGCAAGCTGGGGAAAGCCCTCATGGTGTGCAGGGACTGTTAGGGCTGGAGGGGGGGGGGGGGAGGGAGTGACCTCAGCATTTGCATATCCTTGTACCAGGGTTAAAGACTTAAAAAGAAAATGTTTTGGAGATAAGAATTGGGTAAATGTCAATTGCCAACACTTTAAAGTGCTATGATGTTGCTCATTCCAGCAGTTTAGGTCAACCTTTTTCCCTCGGCTGAGAAAAATACAGTGCTACAAGTAGATAAATCTGTCTTAGCAGACAGATCTTGTTATGATTTGTATTAGATCCTTGAGAGATAAGTTCCATGTCATTCATAATCTGTCTTAAGTGGGACAGCAGAAGGCTGTCATGGAGACAGGCGAAGCAAGGGGCTGAGACACAGGAGGTGTGGTTTCCATGCCAGGCACTGGCTCCTTGGGCTGAGCAAATCAATGGCCGTGAGAGAGCAATGTTTCTTTTCCTCTCCTTGTCTATTTTGTGCTTAAGATTTACAGACCCATTTATCTTACAGATTTCAGTGAGACTACATGCAGTAAATATAAGAGCAAGCCTGAACCATTTGCAAGATTTAAGCCTTAGATTAAAAGTGGGTTTTGTTTGGTCTCGTGGCAGAGAAATCTTCTTGCTGCCACTTCACATAGTGTTTGTACATTTGCATTGTGATGTATTACAGCATGCAGTTCTTGTGGCACAAATTTTACTAATCACTTGCTCAGTAGTTCAGTTGTTGCAGCTACTCAAGGATGGGGGACAGTAGCCAAGTCTTGGGTATAGCATGTGTTCTTGGTATGGTGAGGCAGTGTTGGGTTAGGCAGGGCAGACCTGTTACTACTGATCATGATACCGTTACTCCTACACCAGTGAATTCTGAATTCCAATTACAAAAAACTGAATGTTTATGCTTAGCTCTAAAACAGAAGTTATCTTGATTGATTACGCTGCGAGATGTGTGACACGTGCATGACTGTGCTAAAGTGCAGCTGGTGACTTCTGTGAGAGAAGGCAATCACGTTGGCTCGTTGCTCAGAACATAGCAACTATTTCCTCCCTATAGCTGACGATTTGATTTTCCCTAGAAATACTGAAGTAACATAACAAACTAATGAAACACTAATGTAGTAGCATTATTTATACCCTGAAAACATCCTAAACTACCTGTAACTGTAAAATTAACCTAAGATTTAGTTTTTTTCTTGGTAGGCTATTTTCGGGTTGCACTCAGGCTTCAAAGGGTAAACAGAAGCAGGCCAGGTGTCCCCATTTTGCAAAGAGCTGCTGCTTGCAGCTTTGCTTTTCTGGAGACAGTTAAGTTCAGCTGCTGTTAAATCTATTATGTCTAAGAAAGAAGTTACTGTCGGAGTGACTCTAATAGGCAAGCTTACTTTTTACTTTACTGCTACTGCTGAAGTATCTAAGGGTGCCAAGCATGCTGAGGTGGTAAGTAACCATAATTCTAGCCTTTGAAAGTCCGTGATCAACACAGAGAAAATGGAGGAGGGGGTAGGAGGTAAAGCTTACATAATTAATCGTAAGAACTATGTACTGAGAGTAAGAACTATATGTTTAATATTTATTGGTCATGTTTTATTCTGAAAAGGAGTAGGATGGGTGAGATGAGTAGAAAGACTTTGGTACGATGTGGAGTTGAGCAAGTAATGCATTAGAAGGCTACTCAGAAAAAGTAAGACTGAATGAGTAGGAAAAGAAATGAAAGTTTTTAAAAAAGTTTATGAAAACCAAAGTAATTGATATAGCGGCAGAAAAAAAAAATTAACCATTTAAAAGCAAGTGATTAAAGTGTAGATTCAAGTGTAAAAGTAAAAGAGAGACTGACCACACATTTAAGATAGATACCATAACAAGTCCTAACTTGTGCTACTGTGTAGAGGGATGTAAGAGATATTTATGTGAAAGATACATGGGATGTCTGATAACGTGATTTTCCCCAGTAACTAGAGATTTTGATAAGGGTAGAGTTATCCTAATTCTTCATAACTTTCTGAATATAGCTCGATACTCTACTATGAACTTTGATTGGTAATGGGAGGCTTTCATACAGTGGCTGCATTTCCTACGTTGCTGCTTATGGTCTTCCTTGGTGTACACAGTGGTGGCAGCCATCTCAAGTTCAGAGAGAAAACCTGGTTCTGTCTTACGTTGTGCTGGTGAAAACTGACAGGCCTGTAGAGTCATTTATTGTAACCACGTCTCAGAAAAGAAGTAAAGGAGTGTAAGCCCCGAATTCATACCTTTTCCTCGGTTTATACTGATGCAATTGACTGTTTCTACTAAACCAAGCTGCTCTTTCTGGAGTTTTTTGTTCTGGTGTTTGTTCACTTGTTTGTTTACTAAATATTCCCTGAGGTTTCTGATGTGCTTATTGTTGTCCTGTTCCAATAGTACTGAGCACATAACTGTGACTGAAGCATTTTCCTTATTCTGTAAGCAATTCATCACCTTCCTCTCAGGCTCTATTTCTTTAATTCCACTGACGACCATGGAGCAGCTAGGTGTACTTTAAAGCCCTGCCCGAGGTGGAATTTTTGCAGACTTCAGATTAATTATATTCCCTATGTCTGTTATTTTAATGGATGTTTTTAGAGTAGCCTTGCAGAGAGATTAAGCTCAATTTGTGTAATTGGATAATTATTCTTCTATGTAAGCTTTCTGCTGTCAAATTTGAATCTTAAAAACAGCAACCAGGAGAAGCACACTGCTGCTTCTATCTTTCTCCTTCTCTTCACAGGGCCTTTCTTGGACTGATGGATTGTTCCCAGATGTAGTCATTCATGGCATGACCTGTAGATCTTACCAGACTTGCCCTCGCAACAGCTCCATAGCTTAGACTTCCCAAATTTGTCAGTTGGACAAAAGATTGTGTTTGATTCTTAATTTGTATGTTTTACTTCAGTAATTTATTTGGGTGAATAGGCAGATCAGAGGAGTATGCTAGACAACAGAGTATATGCACCATTAAAGGCTTTAGGTAGAATTTTTTTTTATATCTGAGCAAATGCTGCCTCTGACAGGTATACCCAATTTTGAGGGTACTAGAGGACAACTTGGTGGTGGACTGCCAGGCTTTGAAAGTATTTACTCTGTTTTTGTTCTGTTCTTAAATCAAATTCCTAGCTCTCACTGCTCACAGACCTGCTCACAGAATGACCATGTAACATGAGTCATTGAAATACTGGTACAGTAAATTAACAGGTCTCCATTTCAAAAAATTCATGGATCTTTGATTCTTAATACACTTTCGTTTATTTGCCTTCACTCATATCAGTTCAAATGAGTTCAAAGTAGGCTGTGATTTTCTAGAAGCAAAATAGACTGCAAGTGTTTTCTAACCTGAATGCATTGCAGGAGGTAACAGTGTGTTAAGACAGTAATGGAAGTTGCCGTGTCCTCATAGTGAAGGGTTTTTTATGGTGTTTTTTTTTTTTTTTTAATGTATTTAATACTCTCTAGGAATTATTGCAAATAAACAATTTCTGTGCTATGCCTTCTTTATAGGTAAACTGATCACTGCCTATTTCCTTTATATTATCAAACTGTTAACAAGAGATTGTCCTAATTAATAATATATTTGAATATAGAAGACACTTGCAGCATTAGTAACAGCCTTACTAACTTTCTGTGATTATACTTAAATAATTATACATTGCATCATTATATGTGATGCCGCTACATCATGTTGCATTTAAAACTGCAAGGAATGGCTTGACTTGGAAGGGGTCTTCAAGATCATCTAGTCCCAACCCTTCTGCTATATGCAGGGACACTCCCACAAGACCAGGTTGCGCAAAGCACCATGTAGCCCAGCCCTGAACACCTTCAGGGATAGGGTATCCACAACGTCTCTGGGTAACCTGTTCCAGTGTCTTGCCACTATCATTATCTATAACTTCTTCCTTATATAAATCTATGCTTTGTAGGGTTTGTTTGTTTTTATTTCTTACCAGTGTAATTTCTTCAGTGAGAAATGTCTGTACTTGCACATGAATTAAGACAAATTCATCATTTTCTACAAAGTATTCCAGAAATAAATATCATAATTGTTTCCTTTTCATCACAATATGTACCAGCTGACTGCTTCAGCTAGCCAACCTCCTCAGACCATCCAGAACTGCCAAAACATCTGAGATAACACACATTCAATTACAGTATTGTGAAGATGAACCATCTGTGCTAGGATATCCAGTGTTGCATGAGAATGAAAATAGGAATATGCAGAATTCCAGCTAGGTTATTGTGAGTCCCAGTGTGACATAAGTGAGTTGGATTCAGTCAGTTCCTGCCATTGTTAAATAACCATCATTGATTTAACCACTTGCAATTAAGGCTAGAATTAAAAAGAGTATGTCAAGTATGCTGTGGAATCCACTGAGACCAAATGGAAGTAAATTCCTTCAGCATGCTCAACAACTGGTAGTAAAATGGAACCAAATTCAGTCTATATTTAAGGAGTCCTTAAGTAGGCTTTCTTTCTGTTAGGCCTCACTCTACAGGGATGGAGCAGATAATGAAAACAGTTCACTATCAGTGCTTTTTCACTGCCCACATTTCCTTATGCCTTTCCCTTTACTTCAGTATATGTGTCTTTAAACAAGTCTAACCTACGCCTTATCCTGCAGTGTCTCTGAGATTCATATCACGTGGATAGGAGCAAATGTGTCAAAGATGGGGTGCAGTCAGTGCTTTACATTCACTGACGGCTTATAAATAGGTCTATTTCTCAGTGCAGCTCTTTCATGGGATTTTTAAGTACATATTTTGGGTTAAGTGGGCTATATTTTCCAAGCTAAAATAAATTTACCAGTATGCAAAGATTAGCATGTGGAAAGTATTCTAATTTAAACCCATTCATTTTTTCAAAGATCACTAGATTTTTAGCTTTTGTTAAAGGTAATTAACATCCTCTACTTCTGCAACAGTGCAGAAGGCTGAATAGAGGGAGAAGAAAAAGTTGGTTAGTTATTATCTTAATGACATTCTGAATGACTTAAATAGGAGTACAGAGTATACCAAATGTTAGCTAGAGGTACAGAACAATTTTGGTTACATTCATACTGTTTAATGTGAGAAACGAAGCAGGAAAAATATGAAGCAGAAAGGCAGAATAGTTGGCTGCTGGAAAGATAGTAATTCCATAAGAATGAGTCTAATTTCCCAGTCAGAAGATAACCTCTTATTCTGTGATGCAGTATTAGCCCATGCCAGGGTCTGCACATTTTGTGCCTGATTTCCTCTGTTTATGGAGAGAGGATAACAGTGTACCACAGCGACTAGATACTTCACTCTCCATATGGGTCAGAGGACTCTGGAAGCAGAGCAGGGGTGCCCTGGCCATTCTGGATGACCCTGGGATTTAGTTCAGATGATAAGCTCTGTTCTACTCTCTGGCTGAAAGTTAATTTACAGGCATCCCCACTCTGCTCACTTCAGCATGTCTCCTGCAGAATCTCTGTAGAGTAGCAAGATAATCCCTTTGCACTCATTCATGTCGTAGGGAAGGTGGTTTTCAATAGTATCATGTTGTCCTAAAATACCGCCTCTGAGCAAGACAGATCCAGCTTTTGAAAAGGCTGCTCTGCTCAGAATATTAAGACCTGAAACTGGAATGAGCTTCCCAAAGTGCTGGGCATTTCAAGTTGCATGTTTCTCTTCCCACTAGGCGCGTTTGAAGCTGGAGTGCTGTGAACCCTGTGTCCTGGGTGTTTATTCTGGAGCCTGCCTCGGGCTGCCCTCCATCCTCATTTGTCATTTTAGTCCCTGAAAGGGCATAAAAATGTGCAGGCTCCAGCATCTCCTTTGTGCACGATTCAGAAGAGTGTGCTGATACGGCCAATCTACGTCCAACTGACTGCCTTGAAAAGGTCAGGCCTTTCCAAGTCTTCTACAACAAATGAAGGCAAAGCTTGTGAAAGCAAGGGCTTCTACAACCATGGATAAAATTATATTTATTGGTCTAAGATGTAAAGAAGAGTAGACCTCCTGATTTTATAGGAGGGTACAGTCATTATTACTGCTGGTTTTAAATGGCATTGATTGACCCTTCCCTTTCATTTACTAAAATATTTTTATAACAGACCCACCCATAACTTGCTGCTGTCTTACAAAGCTTTCAAAATGAGATGGTGAGCCTGAACATAAAGATATGAAAAGTGAAAAAGTTGAAAAGTGAATCAGCAGTATGACCCTGATTTGTATATTTGTACTGTACCCTGCATGTATACCAAACCCTTCCTGACAGTTCACAATAATCATCTGCATTATTACAGTTAGATGTATATTCTTTGCTGAAGTGAGTTGGACTGCTGAATCAAAGTTTCCATATCGTAAAATTCGTGTATTGTGATGTGATAGTAAATGCTGAGTTGATCACAAAATTATTGTTTATTTAATGGAGAGTTCATGGAAATAGAACGCGATACCCTGTTGAATCACACCATTTCTTTTTCAAATAGTGCTAATATAATGGATTAAAATTAGTCGTCATTTTTATTTTCACAGGCAATGTTTTGTTCAGCTTGGGTACTCCTATTTGTGTTTAAGATAAATTATTGTTAAATTTCTTTTCTGTTAGCACACAAAAATGATTTTAAATTCTCTTTATTATTGTGCTGTTCAGTGACTAATGGTCTTTCTAAGATACTGGGACATATTGTTACCTACATATTGAATGCACGATATCCTACTAATATCATCTGAAACAAATAGCTATAGATGAGTGGGGTGAGGAGAGAGGGTTTTTTTTGTTTGTTTTTTTGAGGTCTGGATATCCAACTACGGTTTGTATGTTTAAAAACTCCTGGAAGTGCTGAAGGCACTGTACGCTCTCAATTTTTTCTATTTTTATGACTAATACTTTGTTCCATCCGGAACTCCTGCAGAAGAAATAAATGGCAAACCATTGCATTTGACTTGGTTCCATTTATCAATTGGACAAACTGATTTCTAGTCTTTTTCCAATTGCAAAAGAGGCCCCCTGCTAAACTCACTCTTGTTTATGCTTCTGTCTTTGGAGCCAATTAACTCCTCAGCTATTAAGTCTGAACTAAATATTTTGAGCATGAGAAGACATGCTTAAGTTTGTGTGCATTTGTGTGTGTTTCCAAGCATCTTTTCTGTGTGTTAGGAAAACAGTTTATTTTCTCCAAGCCAAAATTTGTATTTTTTTCCCCTCATAGGAAAAAAGAGTGGAGAAGGCTGTTTCTGCATGACCCTCACTGTGGCCCTCACTGCAGCAAGGTATGGGGCAGGAGCCAGACCCAAACACTTGGGTGCTGTTAGGGCCCTCACTTCTCAAAGAGGAGGTTCTCTGGGAGCTGGTTAAACTCCCCTTTTTTAAGTATTTCCAGAAACAATTGCATTCTGGAGAAATCATTCAGATATATATATGTTTATGCAAACAGAAAACATGAAAGGTTTCTGTACTCACTGACTGGAGCAACTCGTAGTTAAGTAGACACAGATGACACATCAAATGGTTCACTAAGGTGGAAAAGAGAATGGCAGGATAACTTAGAGGGATTTGATTTTTATGGCTTTACCTTCATGGCATAATTACCCTATTCTCTAGGTGAAAATTACTTCATGTTCACATACTTCAAGAATGACAGCATTTCAAAGTCAATCATCTCTAAAATCTGGTGCTAAGTCAACACTATTTTTAATTTATTTAGTATTATATCCTAGTGTGAACTTGCTCCAGTGGGTGCTCAGTACTGACTAAGTAACTTGCTATTAGGTCTGTTTTTTTCCTCAGCCAAGTCATAGACTATCAGGAAAACTAAATTATAATGTGCACTTGTACAGCTGTTTAATTAAGTTTTAAAATCATTTGTGATCATTTAAAGTACAGTCTGAAATTCAATGTGAATTTTATCTGCTGTCTAGATCTCCTGTCTCGTTTCTCAAATGAGGCATTCCAGCATTATTGAAATAAAATGCAACAGGAGGGGACCTTTTGTGTGTCTTGCTCTCCTTCTCTTCAGGATTTTCCTTTGACTTGGTAATTCAGCCAACAGTAACTTTGAAAAAGAAAAAGTCTAGAAAGAGGAGTATAAGGTAAATGTTCACTTTGGTGAATAACCCTATGGGAAGTGCCTCTAGCTATTTGGCTTCAAGTTTTCACCAGTCTGTAAAACAGAAAAAAATCATCTTATAATTTTAAGGAGTTAAAAGACACTTTAAAAGTTTCAACACACATAGACAATGCACAACTACGTACGTTCTTGTGTATATATAAAAGCCCCTTACTCCTAGAACTTGATGATTACTTTCAAATGAATAATTTATTTGATATTTTCTCTTTTGCCTTTTGAACTGCTCAGGAATACAATGTAAAGAAATGCCTATCTGCTGTTAAGAAATGTCAAAGTAGTAGTTCATGTGAATATATTTTGCCATGAAAAAGTCTTTGCCAACAATTAACAGATCTTTGATGAGAATGGCTGCAAAGTACAAACAGAACAGATGTTTAAAGGTGCCTAAGATATACCAAAGTGTTTTTTTTCTACCTGCAGACGTTTTGCAAAACACCACCTAAAGGAGCAAGCAGACAAAATGAAACAGTGGGTTTTTTAACTTTTATCTTTCCTCCTTTAAGATAAAAGCAGGTTGTTGTTTTTTTTTAATTATTATTATGATGATTATTATTTTCCCCACATTTAATTAGAAATAACAGCTTTTCAGGGAGAAGACACAACATCACAAGAGATTTTAAGTCTCTCCTTATAAATGCTGCATTTCAAAAAAAAAAAAAGAAAGCTTTGCTTTAACTTCTGATTTTCTTACTAGGTTGCTATATTGCTACAAATAGTTTTGGTATGAAGGATTTGTCTTAATTTCCAAAATGCTTGTTTTGGTGAAATAGCTGCTGCTGACTAAGCCAGATCTCTCAGGAGGAACTGACCAATAATGATTTTCCTGTATCCCAAGATCCTGAATCCAGTTAGATAATTTATATAAGTGACACAAGACTACAGTGTTTCTTTTCTCCAAAAGAGAGTGATGGTGGTCATCTTTAATGGAATAAAGATAATTTGGCCTTATTTCCCAATACATTAATATGTACATTTCAAAAGTCACGTTTTTATCCTTGGACATTTGATTCGTTTGTTTATTCATTTATTTCAGGTATTTCAAGCTGCACATATATACTGTAGAATTTTTGTTTGTTTGTTTTTTAACAAAAGCATACTGATTCTTTTCCCTTGGTACCATTATCCTTAACCTTTTTAGCAGCAGTGCACTTGACCAGAGCTTGACTGTTAGAATTAAATCTAAAAGACAATCACGCATATGTACAGGTGCACAGACAATAAAAAGACTGCAGTGATAAAATACTCCACTGAAATCAAGTTCTCAACTCTGCATGCTGGCATAGTCCAAATCTTTCTTTTGAACTACTGTTAACAGATTCCAGCTGGAGCTTCTGTTCTTATGCAGTTAAATGTAATAGATAACTGGAAGTTTCAGTAGTTTATTTTTCTTGTGTCTTTGAATTAAAGTGTGGGAATGCTGTTATTTTGCCCTTGGGATTCTATATATCTTTTCCTATATTTTCAGTCTCTGTCAGTTGTTGATTTTTTACAGCAGTGGAGGAGATGTGCATTTTGAGGTCGCGCATATGTGGCACAACAAAGATACTCATGTTACCTATGAATGAGACACGATTTCTCCAGATCCTTAAAATTACATGGCCCGTGTGCAGAAATAATGACAAGGAATATGATGCTTTGTTTTTTAGATTTCAGATCACCAGGTTTTGAAAGCCATGTGGAATCTGTCATTAAAAGCAGACCAGGAAAGGATTCTGGAGGAGTACTTGTCTCCTCTCTGTCAAATTGCAATTCTACCCTAGCTTGACACAGTAACCTTGAGTCACTTACAAGATTTTATTGACAGCTACACCCCTTTGCCAAATCTCTCTTTATTTTTACACAACTTCTGGCTGTCCTTGTTAGGACACGTTAGCGTCAAGCTGAGAAATACTGATTGGGGAAGACAAGTTCTGTATAGTACACAGGCTTGCTGTTGCAGTCTCATTTAAATGAAGGCGTAATGTCTTTTGGCTCTTTGGAGCAGATATAATTTGAGATGTGTTCTCCTTCTATCTTCCTCTCCTCTTCTCTTCTTTGATAAGCAGTAATTTTTTCAACCGAAGGTAACAGTGAAAATGAAATCTCTATCAAGGTTAAAAGGAAAGTAAGTCAGCGCAGCTAGGATTGGACTGGAGGCAGGACAGCAAAGGGGAACAGACTTGTGCTGGATGCATGCAGTAATTGAGGCAGAGTCAGTTCAGAAGTATGTGAATTTTTCTTAATCGGAAGCAAACTGAAGTCTGCTTTCTGAGTGAGAGCCCTTTCCTGAACGTCTGTAAAGCTGCACCTGCAATCTGACTACAGTTTTTTGGGGAGACATAGTGGCAGCTCTCTGTTTTAGCACATCTTCAAAAAGCTCATCTATTGGATTGCATGGGTATGTGAACACACACACATACCTGTGAATACATTTAGTTGCTCAGTGCCCTTAATGCCAGGGCAGCAATGTGTTAGTGCTGGGGGACTAAAATAAAGTAATAATAAGCATCCGAGTTGTGGCAACTTTGGCTTATGAGAATCAAAATAACAGTAACTAATTTGAACAATATGACCTAGAATGACTGAGAACAGTTCAGTTCTCATGCTGTCGCATCATGGTATTACATTTTGCTTCTACGTAACAAAAATTATACCGCTCTTAATGATGAATGTGCATACTCTTGTCTCCATAAAGTGTAACGTTTCAAGATGAATGACCAGTAGTGAAAACCTTTAGAAATTTCTGTAGCTGAAGCTTTCTTCGTGGGTATTTTGTACTCTGAAAATTGAACGAAAGCATAGCTTGTCATACAAGCTGTCTCAGATGAAACCTAGCACTTGAGCATAATGACTGCTGTTTTTCCCAATGTCACGGCTCAGTATTCATGAACAGATCATTAGCTTCTGCACTGCAGGAGTACTATCTCCTGAAAATCTGTATAAGGACAATTTCTTATATAATTTCTTATATTCTTTTCAACAGGGAGCTAGCATAAACAAAAAGCCAAAATCATTTCCGCTACATTTATCAAGGAGGAAGCGTGAAGCTAGTGACACTAAACTAAATAGGAGGAATAGGCAGAAAAAGTTGAGAAGCATCATACAGTGATAATTTTGTCATAAGCCTGGACTGTAAATAGGAATTACAGGAGTGATGATTCCCTTCCGCTTTGTTCCATAGATTCTTCACTCAGGACTATCGGAATGCCAGCAAACATGACCATATGTAATCACAGCAGTGGAAACAGAGCAATTATTGTAGCGCAGTCAGAATGTCAGTGATTATCCAGAATCCAGTGTTAGTTTGAGGGTATTTTGTTAAAAGAAACTTCCAGAACAGTATTAGGAAAAGAAGCAAAAAAATTCACATAAAAAGTATGAGGAAGAGGTTGTAGTGGGAAAGATCTAGAATTTTATAATAAAGATACTCTAGTGTTTATAAAGCTTGGCAGAATAACCGAGCAGTTCAAATTTGTGGATGTCATCAAGCTACTGCCTGTACATGCAGCTTCTCCCTCCTGTCCTGTGAAAAATTATGATGGTAAATTTTCTTAGGCTGTAAACCTCAAAAAGAAGATTTTGTGGTTCACTGTGTTTTGTGAAGGGATAATTCCTTTCAGTCATGTTATCTCTTTCCTTTTATAAATACACCTTCCAGAGTGATTTATTGTCATGTCTTTGGCAGATATTAGTAATAAGTTGCATGCTACACATCAAGGCATCAGCTCCCTGCCACTCTGCAGTGCAGGATACTTCCAGCAGTTTATGGGTTTGTACTGTTTAGCTGTATAAAATAGCTAAGCAGAAAAGCAGTGCTTCAGAACAACCCATCTCATGTTCTGATGTGGGTTTTCAACTTTTTTTCTTTTTTTAAATAGGATGATAAGAAGATATGGTATAGGGAATCTGCTTTGGCAGGGGGGTTGGACTAGATGATCTCCTGAGGTCTCTTCCAACCCCTATGATTCTGTGATTCTGTGATATAGGTTGACACTGAAAAACAGTGCCTCTGTAAGTGACTGGGCATTAACTACAAAATAGCAAAGAGCCTAAAAAAATGCGCTGATTTTCTTACATCTGAAGCCTAAATGCTTACTCAAACAGGTCAGAAATCAAAGATAAATATTCACTGTCTTTGTCATTGATGAAAGTCAAAATAAAACTAAATACAGTCAGAAGAAGCCAATGCAAAATGTACAGATTCCATGTAGTTTTCATGTGGTCTCTTAACGACAGCAACGAAAAATAAGAGATGATGTAACTACCTCTCAAAAATATTCTGAGGAATTGATTCAGAAAAGCATCTCTAACTCCATAGCTCTGCTCTTGAAAAATCAGACATTTAATGTTAATTGAGCTATTTTAACATTTGCTAGATAAATTAAATGGAGGGACAAGAAAATTGCACTAACCTAATGGCACAGAGGATGGTAATCACCTTCCAAGTTCCAATGACTTCTCAGTGCTGAACTTCACAGAGTGATTTAAATGTACCTTTTCAGGAGCACTTAAACTGTAGATGCTTTTACTGGAAGAACGCTTTCACAGATAATATGGACAACTGCAGAAAACAGTGCCTCAGGGATCAACGCTTTAGTTCTGCTACTGTCTGCTTGGGTTTTGGCAGAGTTTAGGTAAGCTGCAAATGTGTTTGCTACTCAAGCAAATTATTAGTAAAGCTTCGACTATAAAAGCATCTGTACATTCTTGAAAATACATAAAGTCTTCCTTTGCTGACAAAATGTTTTAACTCTAAATTGGCAATGGTCTATTGGTTGAGGTATAAACTATGGACTAAGAATTTTATCTGACATTACTCATTGGAATGAACAAACAGAAGTAAATCTGAGGTTTTCCCGGCAGGATTCAGATTTTCTTTCCAACAAAAAATGAGATGTCTCAGTTTCAAAGAGTTTTTGTCTTCCTTCCTTGGCTTATGTTAATAGTTTCAATCTAGTTGTTGCTTCTTGTATTCAGTATTTAGAGTCCAAGTCTTGGAGAAACATTTTAATGCCACAGTTAAAAAATAACCTTTGGTTGTTGCTCTTCTGATCATTTTCATCCTATAAATCTCAGTTGTGTGATTTTCTGCTTATGTAATTTAAAAAAACAAAATTGTTCTCATTTTCAAATGGCATTTTCAGACTATTCTTTTTTGTCAGATGAAAATGAAAGAGCAAATAAAGTCTTTGCTCTTGCAGAACATATGCTGCTCATCAGTCTTAGCAGAGAAGGTATAAAAAGAGATTTTTTTCAGAACAATGAGACAGAGATCCTTCCAGACTTTTACCTTTCTTACTTCAAATCTAGCTAGTGTGTGGTCCTTGAACTCGCATGTGGCAGTATCTTTGAAAATGAAGAAGGATCTCTCAGATCGCTGGATTCCAAATCATTACATTATTAGCTTCAGTGACAGCTAGCTTGTATTTATTGAAGGAAGTCTTTGTGCCCTTGCTTTCAGTTTGAGATTATCATCGTATTGGAAACTGCTCAAGCACTATCCAGAGAGGTAACTATGATACGACTTAAAAAATAATCTCATGCCCCGTTCTGTGTTGGTGTGTTTCTATGCTATCTATTAAAGAGGTAATTAATAGAATTTTATACATAAACCTATTGGAATCCAAAACTTAGGTTTAGGAACATGAAGTGTATATTTTGATCTGATCTTCTGAAGGAGTTGTGCATCTGTCATAGCAAACATTGTAGGAGAAACTACGGATGCTCAGGAAGAGGTTGATCAGTCCTTGCCTCCATTATCATGACTCTGAAATAAAGCCTTTCAACTGAGCAAGAATTTCATGGCTTTGATGGTCAAGTTTATGATAAATACTAAGAGGACTGTATTTTTGCCCTCTCTGTACACCAATTTAATTAAAAGTAGATCTTATTTTTGTGTAGTGCTGCAATTCTTTGTGTTTTTGATAACTTTGATCTGACTTTCATCTCTGCCCAAGTAAGTTCAGCATGGTAATAACATTTTATAGTCTTTCCAAGTTTTCATTTTCACCTATTTTATGAACACCTTCATAACAACATAAAGGGTTCTTCTTTGATGACAAAATGATAATCAAATGCCTATTCTATTACTAATAAAAAATTAGGATTTTTTTTCCCCTTTTACTGAAGATTCTATGTATATATAATGCATTTCCTGATGAGTCTATCAGGAAAAAAGATAGTAGAAGGATTTGTGAATTCTTCTAGCTTGATAATTTAATATTCCAAAGAATATGAAATCCATCCAGCAAAGCACATACCATGTAAGTTTAAGCATGTACTTATGTTCCTTTCTATTCAGCATAATATTAAAATTATGAATTTAAAATTAAATATACAGTTAAGAGTTTAAATAAGTGCTTAATCACTGTTCCCATTAGGGGTACTATTTTGACAGGCGGGCTCTAATGATTAAACTCCTTGCTGAATTAGAGTCTTAAGCATCTGACTAATTTAAGCACTAAATCCTATTGAAGCCAGTGGGACTTATCCTGATTAAGTCTCTTACTAAACTATGGTGAAAGTGAGAGATGGATAATCCTTAGCAGCCTTTAAGTCTGGCAAGCGGGCACAAAAGCTGGTTCAGGCAAAGAAGTATGAATTACAGCTCCCCAGCTAGTCATGTCTGTAAGCACAAGTTTCAAGTAGTGCCAATCTCTTCATTTAGCAGATGAATCATACTAGAGAAACGCCACAGACTAACTCTATTGAAGCAGGTGGCAGAGCTCCCCACGCGGCCACGCAGGGGCCCGCACTGCCAGGCTGAAGGAGCTGCCACCGGGGGCACCGCATGGAGGGGGGCCTGAAGGGGTGCACCCCGGTACCGAGCCGGGGCGGTACTGGGAACAGCTGCAGCTCGTGGGAGCCCACGCAGCATCGGTTTGGGAAGGGCTGATAGAATGCCGAAACTGCAAGGGTAGAATATCCCGAGCTGGAAGGGACCCATAAAAATCACCAAGTCCAACTCCAGGCTCCACGCAGGCCCGCTGTAAAATGAGACCATAAGCTTTTACCCACAGTGAGACTTTTGCGTGCTACACTGTGTACCAGAGCATTTTGGAAATGAATGTTTAGTTTTTCCCGGTCAGATATTAATTAAAAGCACCCTACTCCATTTCACTGGGGATGTGGGGGGGGAAGCTTTTACACCTGGCTTGTAAGAAATTAAAACCAAGGTTGTCACGTTTTTCATCTTTTTGGAGTTGAATGTCCTTTTTATTCAGTAAAGATAAATATGCTTAGGCTGAAAGCTGTCTGGAGTCCAACTACCATCTGGAACAATGCTTTCTGTAGATGTTTGGTTGTCTGTTTAGAGTTCCTGGGGAACTTAAGATGTAATTACAACATACATGTTTTTGGCAACTACTGCTCCTTTTTTCTGTCTTTTCTCAAAATGGCACTAACTGCTGCATTGTGGTGTTGGTTTTTTTTTGTTTGTTTGTTTGTTTTTGTTATTTTAATTATTATTCTTTTTTTTTTTTTAAGATAACTTTTTTGCGAGTGGGTGTAATGATATTTGTATTCGTAAACTATCTGTGCATACTGTCCAGTGACCAGTCCCACTTAAATGATTTGGGTTAAGAGTTTCAACATTTTGTACCTGCTGTAGCATCTTCCTACCAATCCACCGAAGGAAATCATGTCTGTTGGTAATGGAGGATATTTTAATTTAGCTCTTTCTAATGATCTGCTCAGTAATACAGCCTCAGAAGGACCCGTGACGTTAGGAGATTTCTGTTTAATGATATGCAAAAACTTGTGGTCTTTTTTGAACGATGTGTTTATTTTTTTGGCTGCTATAATCTGGAATATATGGATATTCCTGAAAACCTGGAGTATCTCCAGAGAAGGAGACTTCCCAGCCTCTCTGAGCAACATCTGAGCAAGTTTTAGGCCTTTGCTCCTTGCCCTATCACTACACACCATGAGAAGAGCCTGGCCTTATTCATTTGCCTCTCACCTCCTTTTAGGTATTTATAACATTCATCAAATCCCTCCTCAGTCTTCTTTTCCAAGGGCTGAACAGACCCAAGTTTCTCAGCCTTTCCTCCTAACAGAGGTGCTCCAAGCCTGTTATCATCTTCATGACCCTCCATTGGATTCCTTCCAGGAGATACCTCTAGTTTTTGAGCTCGGTAGCCTAGAACTGGACACAGTATTCTAAATGTGGCCTCAGCAGGGCAGAGAAGAGGGGAAGGATCACTTTGCCTTGACCTGCTGGACACACCGTTTTTTAATATGCCCTGTGATACCACTGGCCTTCTTGGGCACTGGGGCACACTCATGGTCAGCCTGTTTTCCATTCGGTCCTTTGACTTGAATCAGTCACAGAATCACAGAGTTGGAATGGACCTTTAAATGTCAATCTGATCCAACCCCCCTGCAATGAACAGGGACACCTACAGCTAGATCTGGTTGCCTCGGAGCCCAGTCCAGCTTGACCCTGAATATTTGTCTTCAAGGACATCCAGGCTTTTTCCTTACAAGGCTTCCTGCTGTCAACTTGGTGCTGGTGCCTTTGGTTGATGTTGGTGATCTTCAGTACAGACCTAGAAGAATTTTTCCCATTTGGATAATGGGGAAGTGTATCTCCTTCAGTAGCACAGTGTACAGATTAATGTATTGTGTTCTGGTGCAGAAAAATCTTGTGTGTCAAGCAGCACAAAAGGTCAGCTGCAGCACTGTTGCTTTGCTGTGGCTGCAAGCAGCTCACTACCCATCTTCTTCCTTGCTTTTGCAGACTAGGATAGATAGACTGTGAGACTTCACTGCTTAAAATGCTAAGTATTATTATACAGTAAACATTTTTCGCAAATCTCCATTTGTTTATGAATAATATCAGACTGCACCAAAATCTTATTCCAGTTTATCACTTTTCAGAAGAATATAACAGACACTTCATGAGTTGATGTTCCTTGAGTGGAATGATGTGTACTGCACACATATTTAAAATACTAAATAGAATTTCAAATGTTTTAAGTACTGTATAAAATACTGTATGCTCATTTGAAGATGGATTTTTTTATTTAGATCTTTCTGGCTTCTCAGTATTGTCTGAACAGTGTACTCCTTTTTCTGATTATGGTACTTTTGAAGTATCAGATTTCCCAGTTAGCTGTTAGTAGATCCTGCAAAGGAATTTGGTGGCATACAGTTTTTGTCATGGTCATAAACAACTGCCCCTCCTTGGTGAGTTTGTACTGAGCCAAAATAGTGTATGTGTATTGCTATTTCAAGCAACAGGGGTAATGAAAACATAACTTTTTTTTCTTCATAGATATATTTATTTCTTCCTCTCATGTTTTTTGATCTATGTTGACTTGCTAGAATCACTATAGATCACTTTAAAACAGAAATGGGGGGGAGGGGGATATAAGAGACAGAAATAGGTGCTAGCTATAAGATGAAAATTGAATTACAGCTTCTTTAAATGAACTGTTCTTTTTAAGGCTATGAAAAATGTGATTGTATGTATGCCAATAAATAGGAATTGAGTAGGGCAATGAAAATATCCGTATGTATGTTACCTAGATTCTCACTCTTTATGCCTATTTTCTTTTTCTTTTACTTTAGAGTTCTTATTTGACAAGTAAATCATACATGTGTAATGAGGTCAGTAATGGAATCCTGAAGTGTATCTTTTCTTAACCCTTTCCATTTGTTTATTTGTTTCATGTTTCATTATTTCATTTGTTTTTACTGAGAAACAGTGGTGATTGTACTGCATGCCATAATTCAGCGGTCATTCGGAGGTTTACTCCCACCAGAACACGCTGAGAAGAAAGCCTTTTCTTTCTTGGTGTGGTATATATCTCTTATGAGGGAATCACTTATTTCTCACACGATATACATTTTTCAAACTTTATTGGAGTGGTAATGGCTGGTGACACTGAATACACACCTCAGATGGAATGAGTCTTGTACTGAATAAGGCTAGAGGACATAAGAAGGACTAGCTGAATGGTCTAGTGTGCAAGTATAGTGTACTTTTAAGTTAAGTAGAGCTATATTTTCCCCTTCAAACCAGCAAGTTAATCTGGAGACACATTCGTTGCTTTGTGTGAGACTCTTTTTCAAGTAAGAAGGGAGGTGTTCATAACATGCTGAGGTTTGAGGTGACAATATTTTTTCCACTCACACTACAAGGGTGTTGAGGAGTAGTGCTGAGCTAATTAACACTGCAAGACTTCCTGCCCCTTTGGAAAGGAGAAGGTTGTGCCAATGTGTTAGACACTGGCTGTGTAGTGTGTAGCACAGTGTCCAGAATGCCTCCTATTTCCTTATGAGAAAATTTTCGGCTGTTCAGAGGTGGTAATGGCTGGTCTTTCCTTGTGCAGGAGCTACTACTGTTTGGGAAATAATGAGGAATGTGGCTGGAAAGCATTGTTCCATTGGCAGTGAAGAATGCATTGTCTCTGCTGTCCCTCTTTGGTCTGTATGATGTTAAAAGTAGAAGGGAAAAAGAACATGTTTGAGCAGCTCACTTGGAAAGGGATCACAGGTTGTAAATTGCAACTCATGGAATTCCTTAGGTGAAGAAAGACCGTTCCGTTTAACTTCTGTTAGATCAGATTCAGTTCTGGAGTCCCAAACGCTTAGAATTTTTAAAGAATCTGCAAGTGTACACTGGAGTGAAACCAAAATTACAGACCTAATTGGTGGCAGGGCAGTTTCCAATTGGTTCCTGCCTGAGAATGAAAACCAGCTTGCTGATGTGAGTGTGTGTGTCTTGACTAACCAGTCAGCGTACATAAAGTACACTGCAGTTGCCCAAGTGCGCAGGGGCTTGCAACTGAGTTGGCAATACTGTGAAGGACTCAGGGAAGTTGTAGCTTATATTAGTCCTTAACAACAGTCTTGATCAATTTAACATCATACAGACATCTTGCTTTATTGGCATTTACTAGTGCAGAGATAGCTGGTTCTATTTGGTAGATTGAAATATTTCCTACCCCTTTTCAGCTTGTGTGATCACTCTACCTAAAAAGTTGGTGTGTGAAAGTCTAGAAATACTTCCTTGAAACAAAGGTCTGCATGCAAAAATGTTAAGATTGCAATTCTAACAGGATTGTTTCCGTTAATTACGGGTAGAACGATAAGTTTAAACGTGTATGAATTCCATAAGTCTGTGGCATGTACTGAGAAAAGATTTTTGTGCTGTTTTACAAGTGTAACAGAAAATTGATGTAGGGAATTTAACTGTGTGCAAGTAAATAATTTGGAGTGCATTGCAAAAGATGAAGGCATTTCTGATTTTCAAAGGTAGCATTGGATCATTGGGAAATTTGTAGGATAGTGAAAATTTAGCACTTGTAAAAAGAGAAAATAAATCAGGCCTTATCTAACTCTGACATTTTTGAAAAGGGCAAAATAGAAAATGAAGGTAAAATACTAATGATGGTCGTAAAAACAGCTGTTCTTCAGTGTTTAAACTTTTTTTTTTTGCTGCTGAAATGACAAATTAACGTCACTTGTGATAAAGTGTGTGTTTGCTCAGAAATGTTTTTCTTTTCCTTGAAAGCTGAAATAGAGTATTTTAGATATTTTCCACTGATTGGGAGGAAAAAATGTATCCTATATGTGTTGGTGAATGAGATGTTAGTCTACCGTATATTCAGGAATAGAATGAAAGCTTAACATAATTGTGATGCATCTTGTTTTGCTTCAAACCTTTGGTTAGAGTATAGAATTGTATTATGGAGAAAAAAAAATCTGTTGACATGAAACTATGTGAGGAAAATGAAAGAGGAAATAAAAATGAAATTCAGAGAATAGAAAGGTTTGAGAAGGGTTTGTAATGCTTTGAGGGGTGGTTGTGTGTGTTTATGTATGTGTTCGTGGCTCTGTCAGAAAAAATAAAAAATACAGTGTGAAAAGCAGGGGAGGGGTGAAGAGGTTGACATAGGAAGAAAGCATTAAGTTTCATGACTCCCTCCAGTAGTTCGTTAGAAGTACTTCAGGCAATGAATGAATATCTTCAAAGGGAATTTTAACTCCCATTGGTAGTGAATTTTTGTAAAGAGGCTTCATATTTTCCCTGTGGAAACATACTCTATTTTAATCACTCCAGTAAGCAATTGGTTTCTTTTATGGCCCTTAATTCAATACACTGGGAGTCCAAACCTTTTTTCCTCATGTGAGTTTTGGCTGAGTGAGATGAGTGAAATTAGGCTCTAAAATACCATGATACTTGGTTTAAGTAGGCTTTAAATCATACAATAAAGCATTTAGAAGTTCATGCTCTCTATGGCATGCATATGTAATTCCTCTAGACGTTAATGGAAATCCTTATCATTACTTTCAAGGTCAGGGTTGTATTAAATGGTGAATTGGAGCCTTTAGAGCATCTTAGCACTCCAGTGGTACCTCTGTAACTCCTAAGTCAAAGGCATTTTCTTGAAGCTTTTAACATGTGAAGGACATAAGATGTAAATTACAAGGGTCAGCTTAAGTGCTGTTGAATCAGGTTGTGTGCAGACTTTGCTATCAGACAGCGATCATTCAATCACTGCTGTCTATAGGGAAGTGAGAAGAGCTTTGCTCTTTCTCGGGGATATTCCTTTATGAGGTTGTTGGAGCATCTTGGCAGCCTGTTTTTATGTCAGGTAGGCTCTTCTTGCACACCTTTCTGATCTCAGATATCAGCCTCTTAAATTGTGACAATCATTTCAGGGCTTAGCTAGGCGGAGGGTAAAAACTGACTAGCTGTAAGCATTATGCTTGTGAAGAAGAAAAAATCCAGCAGCCAGTGCAGGGAGAGCATTTGTTGCTTATATGTGTTTTAGGAGATGAATGTGAGGTGTAGTCGAGACCACTGATCTCAGTCAGGAACAGAAACGGTCTAGGTTTTTGAGATAATAAGGTAGTTAGGATATCTACAGTTCCTGAAGTTCAGTCTAACTAAATATGTTTTCAGAATGTATTGCTTACTGTTGGCTGGCATTCCTATTTATACCTCTGCAGTTGAAGATCATTCTTGCTGTGTAACAAAACTATTTTGAATTACGTTGCTTCCCTTGGGCTTGTGAGGTTAATACTACAATTCATAATGTAATGCAAGAAACCTGCATTACATTAATACCTGCACAACCAAAGTTCTTTGTTTAGAGGCACAGAAAAACAGTGCCATTTTGGGGACATTGCTGCAATTTAACACTTCCTGGAAAGTCTCCTCTCCAGCAAAAATAAATGGTAATATAATCTTAATTGCATTTTTATAGTTTATTTCTGTTTTTCTTATTACATTTTATCAGTTGGAGTAAAGGAGAAATAAGCTCATCAGGGCAATAAGTTGAGTGTCTCATAGTAGCCGCAGGAAGCCTAAGCACAGCAGTGCAGTTGGTTATGTATGTAGTCCATTGTAGTGTGATAGTAAAGCTGGAGGGGTAAACTTGTAAAATTAAAACCACTTTTTCAGTACTTAGTATTTTTTAAGAAGGAAGTAACACACTTTATATGCCATTGGCAAAAAATGAGGAGCTCTGTAATCATGGATAAGACAGTATTTTAAAAAATATGTAACCTTCATCACATTACCCTGCCCCTTTATGTCCTAGCATCTTCAGGACAACTATCCAAAGGAGTCTAAGGAATAGTTCAAGTATGAGGTGGACTGAAGGAGGAAATGTTTCAGAGTCGTCAGATGTATCAAATTATACATGCTGTTGGTAAAAAGCTTGGTTTTGAAAGCTGTACAGATGGTATCACCACTGAATCTCTTGGGAGGTTTGCCTATGTAAGAAAAGGAGAAATCTATATTTTGATTTTTAAGTCCTGTCTGTTGGAGTTAAGTTGCTGACATCAATGACAGAAACTCTTCTGTACCTTCAGGAAGATGTTCTTAATCCAGTCTGTTTATTGGAAGTTGATAACATTTCATACTTCATATCTTTAATCAAATAAAGGAGCAGGAAGCGTGCTCAGCTTTCACTTCTGTGCTGCTTACAGAGCTTGAACTAAACACTGTTATAAGATTTTGTGCAGAGCAGAGGTGTTATTTTTCTTGAGTTTCAAATATCCGTAAGCAAGTTTAACCTCTCCATTTAACTTTGAAAACATGCTTAGCTGTTTTGGGGTTTTTTTGTTTGTTTTTTTTAATTTCACATCTTCGTGCTTCACATTCAGTGTAGATGACATAGATGAGACTGCATACATTCACACAGAATATGTCATGTTTTGGTACTAACCAGTGTGTTAGAAACCAACGTTTCTAGGCACTTACTCTGTATGCCAATCAGCTGTCTGGATCCTGACTCCAGAAAACATTCTTAAGCAATGAGCAACCAAAATGTTCTTATGAGCAAGATAAATGCAGATTAGACAGGAGAAATTAAGTGATGCAGTGCTTTACCGTTTCGTTTGTGATGTTACTGTGGCAAACTGGGAAAAATATTTGTGTATACTATATGAATTTGGTTTTATGTTTGGGATTCTGTGTGTTACTGTCAGATTGCAAGCTCTATTTTGAAATTGAGGATCGTTTTCTTCAATTTCTGTTTTCAAATTGACCTAAACTCAAAGGTGGTGATAGAAGATCTTGGACTGGACATGGAGTTAACAACAGGGAACAGTGTAATTTCTGTTTATTCAAATTAAATATGTTTTGGAGAGGAAAAAATGGCAGTAGCCCTTTGCTAGTCCATGCAGGCAGCTCATCACCTAGCAGGAAGCTGTGATCAGCATTTCATATCAGCATTGATAGGTCAACTGAAAAGTTTTCACAGCCATGTTTTGATAGCAAAATAAAGATGGGTTAGTGGGATCTTTGACAAATGGAGGCACTGTGCATGGGAAAGGACCTGAAAATCAAAGGAAGCAGGGAGGCTGCGGACTGTTGAGACTGATGTAAGCTAATTTCACACACATCCCTGATGGAATTGTAATAATGTTGGTAATGCTCACATTTGCAAGCATACTGGCGTGGTTTTGGGAACAGAAAAATCACTGTGCTTCAACAGATTTTTATTTTTAAATAAAGATCAAACAGTCTGAAAGTATTTATTCCCGCAGTGTGTGGAGAAGTATAACAGCAAGTTAGAGTGAATCTACAGGAAAATATTTTTTACATCACTGAATGCACTGAGTCTTCTGGTCACAGAAATCCTGAAAAGGGGTAGATGAGAAAGAAGAGAGGATGAAGAGGTGAAAGAGAGCATCAAGTGGACAAAATTTTCCAGTCCTTGATATACATGGAAAAAGAAATAAATATTATGGTTTAGTTTTCTGTCATTGTTCGCTGTTAAGATATTGATTAGATGAAAATATCGTGGTTATGTAAGAGATCTGGGGAAGCTGTCTTTCAGGGGATGTACTGTTGAACAACAGAAGTGGCCTGTCAAATGAATGCTTGAAATATCTAATCGTGACTGTTGTGTGGTGACCTTTGGTTGGATGCCTGTCAAACACTAAATGACAAAATTAGATGTGGTGTTAGAAAACGCTGCAGTTTTTATGTCATCTGGCTTGCCTGTGACTGTTGCAGTTTATTTTAAGATGTGTTCAAACTGATAAGACTGTGGGCTAAGTTTCAATTTCATCTCTTTCATCTTTTATGCTGGTAGCTGGTTGATAAGCAGGCTTCATTGGAATTTCCTGTCTCTTCTAAATGAGGCAAACCAGATGGATTGGCCTCACCTGAACCAATAGTGATGCTCTGAAAGATTTAGGCCTCAATTCTGTGCAACTGAATTCACAGTGCTCCAAACACTAATGTTGGAATCCTGTGTAACTTTTTTGTGATAGGCTTTTTCGTGGGGAAGGTTTTTCTTCATCCAGGTTTTGAATTTACCTGAAAGTTAGAAATTCCTAATGAAGTTGCATTTATGTAAGTCTTTATATTCTTCATTGATCTGAATATGCATATACATAGAACTTGACTTTAGTGGACTTCCATGCAATCCTTTCCATTTTGTGTATCAAAGTGTTGCCCCAAACCATAACAAAAGCATAAAGATTAACTATAGTTTGAAACCCAGAGGGCTGGGCCTTCAAAGTTTCCTTTACTCAGAGTGACCTTGATAAACTGGAAAGGTGCCCCTTTGTGAACATAATGAGGTTGAAAAAAGCGAAGTGCCAGGTTTTGTACTTGGGTTGGGTTAATAGGTATCCAAACTGGGAGAAGAATTCTCTCATGAGAGTAGCTCTCCAGCAAAGGACTTTGAGGTCCTGGCTGATGAAAAGCTCAGCATGAGCCAGCAGTGTGCATTTGCATCCTAGAAGGACTATGGTATCCTGGGTTCCATCAGAAGAGGGGTGGCCAACATGACAGGGAACTGATTGTCCCCCTCTATTCTGCCCTCCTGAGGCTCCAGCTGCTATACTGACTCCAGGTGTGGGGTCCCCAGCACAGGAGAGATGTGGAATTTTTGAGGAGGGTCCAAAGGAGCGCCACAAAGGTGATCCAGGGGCTGGAGCACTGGTTTTGTGAAGATAGGCTGAAGGAACTGGGCTTTTTCAGCCTGGAAAAGAGAATGCTATGTAGAGACCTCATTGCAGCCTTCCAATATTTATAGAGAGTTTATAAACATGAGGGAAATCAACACAAGGGCTGACAGTGATAGGACAAGGGGGAATGGTTTAAAACTAAAGGGAGGAAGATTTAGATTAGATGTCGGGGAAGTTTTTTACTGAGAGTGGTGAGGTGCCAGGACAAGTTGTCCAGAGAGGTGGTAGATGCACTGTCCCTGGAGGTGTTTAAGGCCAAGTTGGATGGGGGCCTGGGCAATATCATCTAGTACTTGATCCTTGGGGAACTAGATCCTTGAGATCCCTTCCAACTCAAGCCATTCTTATAGGATTCTTTGATTATGTGATTCTCAGCTATAGATTTGTGCTGGATGCTTCCTTTTCCATTAGTGTGTTCCCTGTATAAAGACAGTTACTCACAATATTAGAACTAATCTGAAAATCCTGATTAGTAGTATTCTGTGAACTAACAACTTAGCTTCTGTCTTACAGGGGATAGAAAGCTGTAGAACTGCTATTAGATGAATTAATCAATTTAATTTTAAGTGACTGTAGTCTTGGTTCACATTTTTGAAATGAAGCATATCTATATTACTTTTTGTATCTGTACTTCCTTTTGTAATAATCAATAGTAGCAATTTACTTTCATTATTAGGAGACACTTCAGTTCTGGATTTTCTGCTGTGTTTGTAGGAGTACTTGGTCTTCCCAGTGTTGTTTTTTTTTTTTTTCTGATGCTTAGCCTTGCTTCTGAGTTGTTGTTTGTTTGTTTTTTCCTCATCTTTGATAAGACAACAAGATCAATTCATTTGTAGTGTGAGATTAATACACTACTAATCTATATTTGTTTGAAATAATATTAATTACAGTAATTAATTTTTTTTTTGTTCACTAACTTCAGTGAGAACTGTTTCAGTATGGCTTATTTTCTGAACTAATGAGGCTGTCAATGATTCAACTAATCTTGAGGAGAAAAAGAAATTAGAATTGAACTAATACTGAAAATAGTGGAAGACTTAAAGAAAATTGTTAACCTGAAATGTTTACGAGATATCAGTGAAAATGATCGGACTTGAGCTGCTGTATGTTTATGTAGAGGATTTTTAATGTTAATTTGACTAGCTGCAAAATAAATCTGTACTTGATGAGCACTTTGCATGTGAAGTCCAAAAAACTAATTTGTGGGAAAACTCTTACCCAGTTTCCATGAGTATTCAGAGGGGTACAGGGATGCTACAGAGTATCAAGGTGTTATGCGATAACTATGCCTTGCTTTAATGAAGCGTAATTAGTTTCAGTTAATTAATTAATTGCTAGTGAAGCCCTATCTCTTGCTTCCTGACTTAATTTGCATTCCGAGATGCTGATGATTCTATATTAGATACATACTGATGTGTGTGTGTCTGTATGTATGTGTCTACCTTTCTGAGCAGAAGGTACTTAGAAAACATGATGCTGAGACTTGTGTAGGACAGTGTCAGCTTCCTGACATCTGTGAAAAGTTCTCTCAGGTTTATGTGTCCTCATACTTGCTTTTGGAATGTTATTCTCCTGCATAGTACTTCCTT
Organism: Cyrtonyx montezumae; assembly: GCF_038088225.1. Classification (NCBI taxonomy): domain Eukaryota; kingdom Metazoa; phylum Chordata; class Aves; order Galliformes; family Odontophoridae; genus Cyrtonyx; species Cyrtonyx montezumae. The sequence goes on along the minus strand of NW_027072034.1, from coordinate 63,814,137 downwards.
TCCTGAGGAAAGCCATTTACCAATTGCTCTGATGTTATATATACTTCCAATAGCTGAATGTCTCTGAAATGTGTCAAGACTTGGTGATACAGTGTCTGGGAAGCAGAAACAAGCTAATTCTTAGATCTTCCAGTTATGACTATCTTAGGTATTAAAGAAAAACAAGTGATATATGCTACATTTACACGTACTTCCCTAGAGTACAGAGGAATCTCATTATCTAGCATATGGGTTGTTGACTGAAAAGGAAAGGAGAAATAGGAAGGATCATTTATGTTTAGGAAATCTTACTAAGCTGGGTGGCTCCAGAAGTTATATGAAACTTATCAGAAGTAAGAAGGATTAAACTGCATCAAATATTTCCAACTAAAACCAGTTTAAAAGTTCCAAACATAAACATTCTGGTAGCTAAAAACTGAATGATCTTTATTGATAGAAGTCCAGCTAAACCATGGTATTTGTCTTACTATGATCTTTCTTCTGTCTTTTATTTATTAACTGTCATTCCTAATTTTTTTTCCTTGGAATATCAACTTACAATACATTATATGACTGCATATTCTGCAATCTCACTGTATTATTTTTCATCCTGTTTCTTAAACGATCTTACTTCAGTTGCTTTATTCGGAGGTCTTCAGCAAGGTCTGTAATAAATCAAATCTTTACACAGTTTTGGGACAGTTAATTTGGATTCAGAAAGAGGTATGGATACTTTTATTGTAGCTTCATCAAGATAACTATTAAAACCTACATCAGTTTCAAAGTGAGGTATTGTTGCACTTCTTCTAAACTGTTTATCCATCGTGGGAATTAATTGACAACCTTAGTCTAGCTTTTTAGAGGCTATATATCCAGAGTAATAAAGCCATCACTAAACTTGGAGAAATATATTTTAAGTCAGATAAAAAAACTGGTAGTTCTGGAGACCTCAGCCCATGGAAGCGATCCTTTGAAACATGGATGGAATAATATATTGAATCTTCTATGTCTAGTAATTCTTCCTGTCCTTACTGTGATACTGAATACAAGGCTGATATTACTAATGATGATGTTAATGAGCTTGCTGTTTGCCGTGCCTTGGGATCACCAAAGTAAACTGAATGTTTCCTTATGAAATGACAGAAATTTGACTGTGATAAACCTTGATGATGAAAAGGATACTATGATGCTGACAAATGGCTTTATGTCAAATTTCTGTCTGAATCTGGTATGGTTATTTTCAAAGCATTGGTATAAGCTTATAGAGGTACTGAATTAACTAAATCCTCTTAAAACTCTCAGTTCTCCAGGCCTAAGGCTTCTTGAAGTATCTGATTTACAAACAGTTTGCATGTTTGAGTTCTACTTCCAAAGGAGCTAAGGTGTGGGAGAAGAGAAAGAGGTAACTCACATATTACTGTATTAGTATCTGGAGTAAATGCCTAGCATTAGGGAATATATAGGAAATCTGAAATGTTCAGGAGGCTATACGAAATCTGACGATAATTTGAAAATTGAACCTGAGTTTCCAGTCTGTATTTCTCATCTTGAGGTAACCTATCTTGCATGCTATCTACAACAGATAGTAAGAGAGTGATTGAAATAATTGTGCATTTGTTTATGGGTTGGTTCTTTTCTTGTATGGTTTCATGGTTGATGTATAGGGAGTTTTATTTCATTCTTAATAAAACTTGGGCTCAACCAAATACTTCAAAGTACTTGAGAAAAGCCATTTACCCTAGGAGAAGTTTCCTCACTTGATTTTGAGTGGGTTATTCTGCATGGTATGGTCATCTTTTAGGAAATTAGGTTTACCTGTACTGAATAGGTAATTGTAACAGGTTTTTCTACTTTATTGTCTTTGCTCTAAATAGAGAGTCAAAGGCAATATGAAAGTATTGCCACTGTACAAGGAATTGTGATGTGTGCTAGTTGAAAAAGAATTTATGGCTTATATGTGACCTCTTCACTTTGGCAAGTTTTATTCCCTAAGAGTTTTTTTTTTTTTTCCAGGTTTTGTGTTCTAAATCTGGAGTGACTCGAGTGTAATTACTTTGACAGCCTTCAAATGCAGTTAATTGTGAAGTGGTGCCACATAGAGGTCTTTATATTAAAACTACTTCTATTTTATAGAAGTGAATTAATGACTATGCATTCATGTCAGGAGCACAAGCTTTGGTTTTGTTTCTTTATTTGCTCACCAGTGCATCATACTGTCGGGTTCTTTTAGAATGCCTCTTTACATTTTCTCATTTTTACAGAGTAAAATACCCAGCATACATTGGTTCCATTTGGAAAGCCAACAGTTATCAAAGGTTTAAATACTACTACAAAGTAATATATGAAGTAGGTCTAGTCTAGTTAATACAGAATTCTTTGCTTGAGGAAAAGGTATACTCAGCATAGCTTTGCAAGCACAGAGAGAAGAGGGAAGTGGTTTTTCCTACTTTGTGGTTAGTCTGTTTCTTGGTGTACTTTATATAGGCATACACCTCATCTCCCCTGATGGGTGCAGAAAGTTAAAAAGCATTATGATGTGCAGGTAGATGTTGGAGGAGACGTGTCCTTTTTGCATTCTATAAGTAAAAAGATAATCTTTCACAAGGGTTTCTGAAATATTTTCAGAAAATGTTTTGGATACTGGAGAGATCGAGAACTGTACTTCGAAAAGTACAGCATCCTTTTTTCAGTACTATTCTGTAATTATACCTATGATTTTTATTTCCCCATTGTGAGCTGCTGTGGCAGCTCCAGCCAGTCAGCACGTCACATCTTGATGGAACTGTTAAACTCAGTGAAATTACCCCTTTACTATTGTTGGAAGCTTTAATGGATGGCTGAGACTCCTGTGAATGTGCTTTCACTCCTTAGTGATCAGAACACTGTCCAGAGGGCCACAGTAAAACATACGACTGGAGGGAGAAGGCAGTAATGAAACCTTCCTTGTTTGTCTTTGCTCTGATTAGATTGACTGTCTGAGTTGCTCTACTCATTGGATTCAGTAATAGGAGTATGAAGGACTGTCATGTTCACACTCTGCCTCACAAATCCAGGGACCTGTGGATGAGAAATATGTGTTACAAATGTTAATATAGTATACTAATATATTAACTTCTCCATGTTTTTCTTCAGCTTAAAATCTACTGACTCTGACCTCTGAAATCAAAATGGAATCGGTATGTGTGCCTTGTATCTGTATTTCTGTATTCATTGCAGGCTTCTGTCTGCAACACACAGCAGTGAATGCGTGTTCATGTGTGAGAAATTTAAGAACAAATAAAATTTGTTAGTATAGTTTTCCTTAGAGGAAATGATGGAAAACTTGAAAAGGTGCTTCTGTTGACACTAATTGTAATATGAATTCTGTAATCTAAATTGTCCTTCAGCGTGAGGTTAAAGTTCCAGTTGGAATTTAGTCCAGATGAGCTGCTCATAGATACCTGTTGCTCTACTGAGGGTTTTGTTTATTTGCAAGTACTTAGGTTCTATGCAGTTCTGATTTATGTTTCCAGGGTGACTTATTATATTGACTTCTGTGTTTTTTCAGGAGTCAAAACATATTTCCTAGTTTGAGTTATTCTATGCCAAGGTATGTGTTCACAAACTCTCCTTAAAAGGATAATTTCATCAGCAAGAGTGGAAGATTTTCCATTGTCTGTTAAAATGGAGAAATGAAGTTTGAGTTCTTGTTAATCCTGAACTGATATGCAATACTGTTCTGTAGGGACAGGGAGCAGCCATACTGAAGAAAAATTCCTATCGTTCTACTTTGTGGATTTATATTTCTGTGACCTGAATTATCATGGCAATCTCACTGCTAAGACTAATACTACATTGCTTTCTTAGATTTTTTTTGTTGTTCTACTGAGCTAAGACATGAGGCTAGATAGCCAGGTAGTAGACTCACCTGGAGCTGTGCTGATGTCCAATCACTGAGGATTTCTTGAAAGAACAGAATTTCATCACTGAGTATAGATTTTAAATGATTGCGGATATGTTTCATTTTTGTGTTTTCATTTTTTTTCCTGTGGAACTTTGGTTAATGATTCTGAGAAATATTTTAGATACACGGTGAGCCTCTAAGGTATAGCAGTTGGACAGTGATACTCAAAATAGAACTGTTCATGAAATTGATTGGTGTATTTGACAGTATTTTGTCAAATACACCAATATTGGTGTATTTGACAGTAGTTTGGTTGTTGTCATTGCTTAGAAAGAATATCCTTAAATCCCAAAAGAAATGATGTTTAAGTCTCTTAGCTTAAAGATTTGGTCAGAACTGCTGCCCTCTAGTCCAGTGCCCACACTGGTATTAATGCCAGTGCCAGACCTTCATCTCAATGTTTTTTTCAGCTCTGCTCTGCTCAGCTACCTGATTAACACCAGTATGCCTGCAAAATCATGTTGATCTTTATCTACAGAGTCCTTCTAATCTCTGAACTGATTAGGATATCATTTACAATAGATCCTAACTATTTTTCCCCTTTTCCTTATCTTTAAAATTAAGCTTGTAAATGTGGAGGTGAAACTGCATGAAGGTACTGATGTATCAGTAAACCTCTGACAGGAAATATGAATTTAGGGCAGCAGTGTTGCTCCTGTATGTGCTATGTTTGTTCTTGTAGTATTACAGTTTTCTGTACCATATGGGTAACAAAATAATGACATTTAAAATGTAATAATTTCTTTGTCTCAGCAGTAATATTGATTTATCTTGTTGTTGTTGCACTCTTTTGTGGATAGCTTTTTGTTCTTTCCCATAAAGACATACTGATGTCAAGGTGTGGTATTTTTTTTAGGAGAGTTTCTCTGCAAAAACTCTGTAATGGAAAAGCACTGGCAGTGGGTTTGCTTTTCAGCAGTTTCAGCATGACACATCCTCACACCTATTAAACATAGTATGAGTGGTCAGTTCAGACAGTGCAGCTGTTTTCTCAAAATCTTGACCAGACTGCATTCTATTTTAGAGCCTGTGGATTTTGAGATACTGTTGCTTTATTCCCATAAGATAAATGAAGCAAATGGCTCAGCATGCATTTGGTAGATCAATTTAAGATGTGTGCCAGACTTCAAACTTTATCGTGTTCTGTGGCACTTGACAAACAATCAGTGTGAGAAGGTCACTGCTTTCAGACTGAAAGCAAACTCCTTCAGACAACAGTAATTTTTAGTGTGGTTCAGTTCTCGTACCCTTTTATTTGTAGGTATTCCATTACAAGTAGGGTATGTCTTTCTTCATATAACGTTTTGAAAATAAACATATATATTATTCTGTCTGGGCTTGGTGTGGCATCCATATTGCCTTTTTTCAAAACCCCTGTTGGATTTATGTTCTCAACTATTATCAGAGATTCTAGTTCCTAGTTAGTTTAGGTGCTCTGTGTTGCTGTCAGTGCATGCTAATGTACAGTGATCGTTCTCATATTTGAAGAACCCTTATGTATTTAAGATCTTGTGTGTGACTGCATAAATGTAATCCTGGTAGGTTGTGTTAAATCTTTTAATATAGTTTACAGTGATATTCTTGTTTTGTACTTCTGCGCTAAGGGCATAGATCACTAATGGGAAAAGAATTAGGAAGAAGTGAGCGTTATCTTCATTAAATAATGTGCTGTTTCATAATTAAGAATGCTCTAAGAGTATGATTGACTCATAAGGCAACAGATTTAGGCTGCCTTCTTTGTAACGGGAGGCCTTAGAATTGTTGAAGTTACAAGTTGTCTTCTCACTGGAAGAGTTAAGATTTAGGAGTTAAGCCGTCAGTGAAATGAATGTGGAGGAACATACATAGCAACTGTATATTTAATATGTGAAATATGTGCATCAGATGTGTTTTCATTACTAATTCAAATTTTACTTCTGAATCTCTATTGCCTTAAGATTAATGTAATAAAGCTAAGCTGGTAGTGTTGAGCCAAATATATATATCAGCCATAAAGAATGCATCTTTGTGAGACTCAAGAATGTATTTTAATGTCTACTTAAAGACAAATTTGAGGAATTCAGTAAACACTGGCATTTGCAAGCTTACCTTTCCCATTTTTATAATTGAAGCAGAAATATTTTGAAGGCCGCTGTTGTAGCATTTTTTTGTTAGAGAATTAACAGAACAATTGGTTATGAGGCTGAAATGTAGTCTTTATAATGTATCAACGCTTGAAATATATCAGCTGTAAGACTGCCATGGTCACCACTGACCTGTCACAGGCTGAAGAAGGGCTGCAGGAGTGACTTTGTGTTCTCAGGGCATTTGTCCTCATTTACTGGTTGAAGCTCAAATTTTTTTTTATACAAGGATTGGATGGGAAACCTAAGAAAGAAGCAGGTCACTTTTAGCACATTTATTCAAAATGTTGGGTTTACAGTAGTTTTAATTGATGACTAGTTTCTATATTACTTATTTTTAACAATAATTTGCCTGTAGTACACCTATAGTTATTTCTGGTATGCTACTTTCATTGTTCAAAATGTTTTGGGTTGGTTGTAAATAGCTTTCCTTATTGCTATCTTCTGAAAAAGGGAAGTCTGACTTTTTAGAGTCATTTAAATAAGTGTCATTTTCTGTAGTATTAATGTGGAGAGGACCTCCTGGGTACCTTAGATAGGATGCATTTCATTGACTTAGCTCCCACAAAAACTTGAAATGCAGCTTCTTGTTAATGTAAGAGACTCCATGTTTCTTTCAGATAATCTGGTTTCTCTACCATGAGAGAGAGCTAGACATTAGGGCCATCTGTTCTGTGACATTTATGTTACTGATATAGTCACCCTAATTTCATTGTTAAACTATGAATTGGTAAACTATTTTGAAGCCCATAAGTCTTGAAGTTTTCTGCGAATAGCGCAGATACACAATGTTACACAAACATAGTGCTCCCTCCCCCCACCAGATTTGAATGAAGATCACAGTAGTATAGAAAATAGGAGGATATAAACGTCTACCATGGTTTTGAGAGTTTCAAACAAATGAGTAAAGTAATTATGTATTAACATGCACAAGATTACGTGTCAGTCAGGGTTTAGAATGGTGAGGAAACAAATGTACAACAGATCTCAAATTTGCAGTGTCCTGAATATGGGGATAAGCCAGCTTGATTAAGCTAGCATTCCCTAAATATATCGGAACAGTGCCCATTATTATAGATTATGCGTTTATATAGATCTAAAGAAAAACTTAAGTGAATAAAGCAGGGTGTATTCCCCTCTTCGAATGCACCACTGGCTATAGTAGCTGCCAGCTCCTGTGCATGCTGCAACATTCAACTTGCACAAAAGTGTAGTAAGAATGAGCAGCCAAATATTGCCCCTGACACCCACAGAAGATAGGCTGGTATTCCCCTGTGGAATGAGGTGTGCACTCATAGGCTACAGGTACTGACACAGCGCCTGGTGGACTGCTTGTGTGTCACCTGTGGCCAGGGGAGCACGCCACATTTGTAGCTAATCTGAGGTGCTGATGAAGGACTATGCTTCCTGAGATTGTCTCCTCCTTTTTCTTTTGTGCTCATGATAGACTGTTCACATGACAAGCTGACATATTTTGGCATGATTAACCTCCTCAGTTACATTACTTATCTACCTTCTTATTACATTTATTATAGCAGTACATATTAAAAACAGTACATAACCAAGCCACCTGTGAATAGTGCTGTATGTGGCTCAAAGTTGAGGTGAAACTTCATGATCCTTTGTTGGCTCATTATACTTAGAATCACTTGCTTTGCATATCCCCTGCAATATACTAAAGACCAGTTCTAACAGCTAACAGTCTAAATTTTGCCAGTTGTTTGATATTGAACATTATTTCAACTTTCTCCAGAGAAGTGGTGAAATCATTTTAGCAAACTGTGTTTCTATCAGTACTTACATCATTCGAATTTTTAATGAAAAATAAATGATTCCTGTTAGCTACAAAAGATGAATGGTGTGAAATGTTGGTTTCTGAGATGCATCTCAGGTGAACCTTTGAGTAATTTCTGTTAAGTGACTATATATATTCAAATATCTTATTTAACTCTACAAGTCAGTGGAAGCTAGCAGCATGCTTACTGGGGATGCTTTTATCACAGCAGTCAACATATGAGCCTTTGATTAATAAAAGAACAGTCCTACCCATTTCTGGGAAAAAAGAGAGGGGAGAGAGAAATTAAAGACGAAAGCAAAAATGTTTCATGGAAAGCAGATACCTTACCTAAATTTTCATTTGAAACCCAAACCAACAACATGTTAGTTCAGTGATCTGTACAACAGAGTTATCTAATGGATAAAATCTATTTCTGTATTTAACTACTTAGGAAAGTCAGGCTTGCATGCAAAGGTCTTATTTTGGTTCCGTTTATCATCATGGGGGATCAATACAAGTGAGAACAAAAGCATTCACTGTTGTGTAATTGGGCATACTGTAGCTCTTCATGAAGATTTGCAGCCCAGTGAAACATACTGCAGTAACCCAAATAGCATTTGGGTGGGATTGTAACAACTGTAAAGATTTTATCATCATAATTAGAGCAAGGTCTGGGTACGATGGAGCTCTGTTCAAGCGTGCACAGGAACTGCTGTTGCTGTTGCTCAGGTAAAATGTGCAATTTGACTTGGGTAATTGTTTACATGAATCAGAATAAAGAAAGCAGAATGCTGCAGTGATACCTGCATTGATGATTCTTTCGGCAGTCCTGATCTAGGTGAGCTTATGTTTCTCTCACGGCTCCTGTGTGAGTCTTTTCTTTCTAAGATCACGAGGCTAAAAAACATGTGCGCTGTGCTGCATATCATTAGTTGTGTTTAAAAAAAAAAAAAGAAAAGTGAGAGGACTTGTTTGATCTGGATGATGAGTAAAAACAAGCACCTTTCACTTTCTTGCAGAAGTTGTGCTGTATTTTATGTTTATGCCAGGTTTTTTGCGGTTTACATTCCACATGCTATTCTCACCCCTACTCCATGCAATCTTAGTTCCCCTATTGCTAGGGGTTGTAGAAAGGTGAACTGAGCTTTGCAACATGAGCTTCTTGGAAATTGGAAAGGAATTTGATAATATAGCACTGAATTTGTGGCACAAATTGAAAGGTCTGCTGTGAACTGAGATTTTTTTCTTGCCTTGTGTTTTCCTCGTTACTAAGGTTTTCCTTTTAGCATTATGGTGGATATTTCTTAATAAAACACTATCACCAACCAGATCAAGAGATGAGTCTGTAAAGGTACAACTGAAAGCTAAGAGAGCAACAAAAAAACCTGAAACCAGACATAACCTTGCATGCATGTGAAAGCAGCATTTTTATGGATATTCTAGGGAGAAGGACAATTTGCAGTGGTTTAAGCAGATCTTAGATGGATTTATTAATAGCGTTTTGTGTTCTAGTTTCAGCTGAAACAGTGGCAGTCACACACTGATGTTTGCTTGTTGTTGAGTGATGGGAGCGTGCCTGCGGTTGATCTGGGCTGCTTGGTGGAGCAGAGCTGCTGTCATGATTGCATGGGGCATGGGATGAAGGATGAAGCCAGGACAGGTGCCTGAATAAGGCCAGGGCTTATTCCACACTATGTGATACCATGCAGAAGGCCATAACATTGTGGACAGTTGGCCAAGGAATGCCCCTTACTGTATGCCAAAAGGACTGTTGTGGTGTAACCTGGCAGCAGCTCAGCACCACACAGCCAGTCATTCACAGAATTCTCAGATGGAGTTACCTGAGAGATGGGATGTGTCAGGTCACGTTGCATCTGCTACTGATGCTATCTTGAAGATACGTAGAGGACTCTGTCATGCTTGTTAGTTCTTTTGGACTACTATAAGTGATGTTTAATCTTTGTGTGTGCTTTACATCACTTTCTGTTTAAATTCTCCATGTGAAGCTTTAATCATTTGATAGGTAGTATTTATGGCTTCTTATAGATGAACTTCAACTTCAGGGTCCACTCTATATCTTCAGAGGTCTTTTCCACTGTTTAACTTCTTTCCAGTCCTTCTTTGCTTTTGCAATGTCTTCTTCCACCAAAGTTTTAGTTGTAGTTGTTCTTGCAATTGAACATAGTTTCTTCTATTATTTATTGAGTTCTAGCTTTCTTTTACACACTGCATATTGCATGAACTACTGTGTGACAAGTGTCTCTCATAGGCTTCTTCTTAGATACTTACAGAGATGCTGTCCATGAAGGAGGAGCATAGCTGAGGCTTCTGATTTAGAGCACACAGAATGACAAAATGGTTGATGTTGAAAGGGACCTCAGGAGGTCATCTAGTCTGGGTGGCACTGCTTAAGCACTGGGATTAAAGACTGCCCAAGATCACATCCTGACAGTTTTTTTATACTTTCCATTCTAGTGTTTATATCCATAAAGATCCCCCTGAGCCTTCTACATACTGAACAGTCTGAGCACTCTCAGCTTTTCTTCATGGGAAAATGGCTCCAGTCCCCTAAGTTCCCTCCACTGGGTTCTGCACATTAGCTCTGTCTCTCTTGTAGTGAAGAACCCAGAGCCATACCCAGCACTGCAGATGTCACCTCACTATCAGTGCTGAGTAGCAGATGGGAAGGACTGCTTCACTCAGCCTACTGACAGTCCTCTTAATGCAGCCCAGAAGGCTGTTGGCTGTCATTGCAAGGTGCTATTGCTGACTACTCCCTATGTCCATGTCTTTCATGCATCTGCAGATTGTTCTTAAGATTAGCTGCTTGATCACCTTCCCAGGGATCAGAGGGAGGCTGAATGGCCTTTAGTCTCTGGGTTGTCCTTGTTTTTTTTTAAAGATGGGGATGACCTTTAATTTTCTTCCTTTTGGGTGCTTCTTCCAGTTGCCATGATCAAAGATTATCAAGGGTGGCCTTTGGCATCTGCCTGCTCCCTCAGTACTTGTGGGTGCATCCCACCAAGATGCATGGACTTAGATATATCCCGTTTTCTTAAGAATTGCCTGACTTGATCCCTTTACCCCATACCAAGGGTAAGTCTTCCTTGAGACAGCATTTCCCCCTGGTCTCTGGAGTTTTGAACACCTGAGGACTTATCTTATTGGTAAATATCAAGATGAGATAAAGAAAGTATTCATCACATAAGCCTTTCCTATGTCCTATGTCATGGTAGGCCCTGTCTCATTCAGCAGTGGGCCTGAGTTTTCTTTAGTCATCCTTTTGTCACTTAAGTACCTGTAAAAAGCCTTCTAGTTGTCTTTGACATCCCTTGCCAGATTCAATTCCAACTGGACTTCGGCTTTCCTAAGCCTGTGCATGCTAGGGCAATGTCTCTGTATTCTTCCCAGGTTACTTGTCACATCTTACACCTCCCAGAAACTCACTTTTTCTTTGTTTGACCATCTGTGCAGGTCTCCTGGCAATCTTGTCTGCTTATTCCTACTTTCTGGAATGGAGAGGTCTTGAATTTTATCCATATTTCATGGGCCACTCTTCTTTCAAAGGCCTTATTCCATAGGATTTTACCAAGCAGATCCTTACAAAGGCTAGAGTCTGCTTTTTGCAAGTTCATTTTTATATTGCATTCTTCTTTGCTCCCTCTTCTCAGTGTCCTAGACTCTTCCACCCTACAGTTGCTGCAACCAAAGCTGCCTTTAACCTTCACATCCCTGGCTAGCCTGCTGTTGGTGAATGAAGCTTGGCAGAGCACCACTCCATTTGGCTTCTCTTTCACCTGAGTCAGGATGTTGTCATGTGTTCTACAGGAGTCTCCTGATTTGCTTATGATTTTCTATGTTTCTTCTCTAGCAGATATCAAGGTGATTGAAGTTCTCCATGAAGACCAAAGCCTTTGAATGTGGGGCTGTAGAGGGCTTCATCCATTTGCTTTTCATAGTGTATATAGCAGACATGTTAAAAAGTGACCCTTAAGTGTTTTCTGTTTAATTCTCACCCATAAGCTCCCGGTTGTTAATCTCCCCATGAGACAGGGGGGGATTTACTCTATCTTCTGCTCTTAGTTACTGAACAATTCTGCCTTCTTATCTACCCAGCCTACCCATAAGTTCATAAGTTCATAAGTTCATAAGTTCATAAGGTTGGAAAGGACCTATAAGATCATCTAGTCCAACCATCCTCCTATCACTATCTCTACCCAACTACTAAATTAAGTCCTTTAGCACCTCATCTAAACGCTTCTTGAACAGCGCTAGGGATGGTGCCTCAACCACCTCCCTAGGCAGGCCATTCCAGTGCCTGACCACTCTTTCAGAAAAGAAATGCTTCCTCAGGTCTAATCTAAATCTTCCCCGGCGCAACTTGTGGCCATTCCCTCTCGTCCTGTCATTACTTATCAGGGAGAAGAGACCTACCCCCTCCTCACCACAACCCCCCTTCAGGAAGTGGTAGAGTGCAATAAGGTCTCCTCTGAGCCTCCTCTTCTCCAGACTGAACAATCCCAGCTCCCTCAGCCGCTCCTCATAAGACTTGTGCTCCAGGCCCCTCACCAGTTTTGTTGCCCTTCTCTGAACACGCTCCAGGGCCTCAATGTCCTTCTTGTAGTGAGGGGCCCAAAACTGAACACAGTACTCGAGGTGCGGCCGTACCAGAGCTGAGGACAGGGGGATGATCACCTCCCTGCTCCTGCTGGCTACACTATTTCTAATACAGGCCAGGATGCTGTTGGCCTTCTTGGCCACCTGGGCACACTGCCGGCTCATGTTGAGCCGAGCATCAACCAACACCCCCAGGTCCTTTTCCTCTTTACATTCTTCAAGCCATTCTGCCCCAAGCCTATAGCATTGCATGGGGTTATTGTGGCCAAAGTGCAGGACCCGGCACTTGGTCTTATTGAACCTCATCCCATTGAGCTCAGCCCAGCTGTTCAGCCTATCCAAATCCCTCTGAAGGGCCTCCCTACCCTCAGGCAGTTTGACACATCCTCCCAGCTTTGTGTCATCTGCAAACTTACTGAGCATACACTCAATTCCCTCGTCTAGGTCATCAATAAAGATATTAAACAAGATGGGCCCCAAAACTGACCCTTGGGGGACACCACTCGTTACAGGACGCCAGCTGGACTTAACTCCATTAACCACTACCCTCTGGGCACGGCCCTCCAGCCAGTTCTCCACCCAGAGAAGAGTGAACCTGTCCACACCACGGGCTGCCAGTTTCCTTAGGAGAATACTGTGGGAGACCGTGTCAAAGGCCTTGCTGAAGTCCAGGTAGACTACATCAACAGCCTTTCCCTCATCTACCTGTCTGGTCACCCAGTCATAGAAGGAGATGAGGTTGGACAAGCACGACCTGCCCCTGGTGAACCCGTGCTGGCTGGGTCTGATCCCTTTATTGCCATGCACGTGTCGTGTGATCTCCCTCAATATCATCTGTTCCATAACTTTCCCTGATACCGAGGTCAGGCTGACAGGCCTGTAGTTCCCCGGGTCTTCCTTACGGCCTTTCTTGAAGATGGGAGTCACATCGGCAAGCCTCCAATCTTGTGGGACCTCTCCAGATAACCAGGAATGCTGATAGATGGCAGAAAGTGGCTCGGCAATCACCTCTGCTAGCTCCCTCAGCACCCTTGGGTGGATCCCATCTGGCCCCATGGACTTGTGGCAGTTCAGATGGAGGAGAAGATCTCTGACCGTCTCTGCTTGAATCACAGGGGGTGCATTATGCACCAACCCTTCCTATAGAGCTTGATTATGTCCATTGGCAGCATTCAGTCTTGTGAGCCATACCACTATGTCTGTCTGATCTTGACAAGATCTCATAATAGCAGTTCTATAATGTTATATATATATTTTTATATGTCTATAAACAGTTCTATAATGCCTGAAGTTTATTCTGTCTGCTGTGTGCATTAGTATATAAGCACATCAGAGAAGCATCCTAGCATGCTGATTTCTCAGAAAAAAAAGTTGGTATTTTTTTCTCCTAACAGTGTCTTGCAGGCATTTCCTTGGATAGATTAACAGAGCATGTCTGTCTGTCAGAGTGTACAAATACAGCTGATGTTGATAGATGATTTGCTGCATTTGTCCTGTTTGCTGTTGAATAAAGTGTAATGCTTGTTTTGCTTGCTCCTACGTGTTACCTCAGACAACCTGTTCTTAGTTTGGACTGTTTGTGGCACTTTTGATGCATTACGTTAAATTTGATCTTTCCAAGTATTAATTTTATTTTGATGATAGCAAATGCTTTGTTAATAAGTTGTGCTTCTTGAATAATGTACTTGAATAGCAAAAAGGTGAAAATTCAGTTGGGTCTATAAGTTTGTTTTGCTAGTTGGCCTGATTCTGTTTCATGTAGGAAGAAGGAGCTTTTAAAAACAAGCTGGCTATCAGCTGCTAGCTGAATTCCTTGTTTTCTAGAAGAACTTGGACTCTTGTTCTCTGTCTTCTTTATCAGTTCTTCATTTGCTCTGTTCTATTCTGTTCTACTGAATCTGCCTATCAAAAGTAGTACTTAGTTTTGATGCATTGTTTCTACCATGTTTTCCCTGCTAGTCAGAAATTTAGGTATGCTATTAGAATTGTCAGCAATGCCTTCTGTGTTCCCCTTAGAACACAGGAACAAAATTACATTAATGTAAATTCAAATTTGTTATACTTTGCTACGGTACATTATCAACTGATGGATAAGCTTTGAGTGAAGACCATCTTGATGACTCTTACTTTCTCTGAGAGTCTTGTTTTTAGAGAATACAGCATGCTACTTCTGCAGGAAGACTTGTCACTGTCGTAGCTGCACATCTTCCTTTGTGATTTACTCTCAGATCCCATATTTGTGATTTTCTGTCTAACTAATCAACAAAAACTTTTATTAGAAAACTTGTTCCTCTTTTTCAGTAAATTCTTTTGGTAAGATTTTTTTGACCAGCAAAAGCTAAAGCAGTAATAAACAATGTTTTAAGCAGCTGAAGAGCAGGGAGGTGAAATTCCTGTAGTTGTTTATAATTTGTGCTTTCCTAATGGAAAGAATTAGACTACTGTATTAGAGGCTTCTGATCCTCCACAGGAAAAGAGTGGAGGAAGTTAACTTTCTGATGCTTTCCCAAAAGGCTTTAAAACTGAAGATGTCCCTTCCTTACATATCTTGAATCTTAGCACTCATTTTAATTTTATTAGAACTGTGTTTGCTATTAGGATGGTAGAGGTAGATGATTGATATTCAGGTTGCTGCTGTGGATCAGTTATGCAAAGACATGACAATGTATTCTCTAAAACAACTTGGCAGTATTGAAGACTACTTGAATGCTAGTAGGATAAATTATTTCTGAAAGCTAATATAAATGCAGATTCTCTAAAGTACTTGGCTAGGTTAATGTGTCCCTGGCTGTATTCTGACAGAGAGACTATACGTACAGATATCAACCTCATTCAAAACTTGTATAAGAAGTTGACATTTGAGATTAGAGTAATGCTTGTTCCTGAGAAGATGAAAATGTCTTGGAGTGACAAAAGTCATGCAATACTTTATGCACATATGTAATTCTATTTAGAGCTTTGTAATAACAAGAAGAAACTTCTATAATGTGCATCATACACATGCAAGATCTGAGCTTGGTTCTGTGATGTATTCTAAAAATAAAACCAAGTGTTAAGGCATAAACTGGCTAACAACATAATGAATTAAGCTGGAACATCTCTTAAGAAAGTAAATACTTGACGTGAGGCAGTCATGATTTCAACAGAGTGCTTTGTACATCACTTCCTGTAAGCGATGCTAGTAAGTCTTTCCAGTTGAGTAACACAATTATTTTAATTTACTTTTCCTAAATAAACTGCTTTCTAAAATCTAGTTTCTCTATTCAGGATTAGGATCCTGCTGATCACTTCAAAAGTTTCTAGGTCAAAGCTAATAGACACATTAATTATGCATGATTTGTAATTTTTTTTGCCAATGAATTAATTCTTGAATCCAAGTGTTTGTGATTTTGCCATTTTAAGACTAATGCTGCTTTCAAGTAGGCTTCTCACAGTTTCATTTTTTAGAACGATTGCTTTCAAGTTGCCAGCTAAGAGTAGGAATTAGTTGTCTTTTGTTCTGGGAATATTAGCTCTCAAGACAACGAAAAAGTAAAAAGAAATTCTACATTTATTAAGCCAGTGAATCAATGTTTTGTAGGAGTCTGTCTGGCATAAACAACTAGTATATGCTGTTTGTTTTCTACTTAGTATTAATAAAGAATGAGGAGTATCTTAAGGAGTGCAAGTTAACATAAAAATAAACCACAAGCAGTCACTTAGAATTGCTTTTCATTCCTTTTAGTAAGTAAACCTTTGTTGCTGAAGTTACCAAAAATTATAGGCAAACCTCTACTCTTTCACAGAGAATGATATCTTGGAAGTCATATTTTTGTATTTTATTTGTTTTGCCAGGACCGTTTCCTGTTTTCAGTCTCTGAATATCATCACGGCTCTTCTCTGCCAGTATGGGCTTACCACAAAGGTCCAGTGATAATGTATTAAGTAGAGTTACTGTGAAAAGGGGATCAAGGGTAAATGATGAGAGTGAATATTTTCCAGAAATAAACTGGAGGAGTACAGAGCAAAGGACAGAACAAAAAAGGAGGGTAGAAAGGAAAAAAAAAAAAAACCAACTAGAAGAAGATAAAACTAATTTTGAACGCATTTTCCATATGCTAGCTTTGGTCTTCAAAGAAACCTTGGATTACGACTGTGGGTAAAGATTGGAATAAATAAAAATTAATACAGGAAGCATAATTGTGCTATGATTAGTATGTTTCAGACTGACATTCAGTTGCAAGTCATTTGTAGGTGGTAAAAC
Source organism: Cyrtonyx montezumae (assembly GCF_038088225.1). Classification (NCBI taxonomy): domain Eukaryota; kingdom Metazoa; phylum Chordata; class Aves; order Galliformes; family Odontophoridae; genus Cyrtonyx; species Cyrtonyx montezumae. The sequence goes on along the minus strand of NW_027072034.1, from coordinate 63,797,455 downwards.
TATTATAAACTGTAAGCTCCTTTGGAAAGTTTTTGTTTGATTCCTACTTTCCTGGACTTCACCCTTTTTTACTTGTCATGTTCTGAAAAGCATTTGAATGAGAAGAAGGATGTTTTTAACTTGATTTTATTATCAGAGGAAGAGTTAGTTAATTCTCACATTGTGATTGGCTGCTTGAAATCAATTTAAGGAATTGAATACTTGTGTGTGCACCCCCCTCTGTTCTTACCACATCCTGCTAATGAGAGATAATTAGAATGAGACTGTTTATGATTAAATACCTGAAGCCCTTGCATAATTGTCATGTTTTTCCACCACTAGTCTCTAAAAATGAAGATCTTTCCAAAGAATCTGCAAAATGAATATTTATATCTGTCAGTGGACCATGGGATGTTCATTTCTTTCCCCTATGTAGTACTGCCCTCAGTGAGTTTACCAGCTTTTGAATTAAGTTTTACATCACTGATAGACTATTATAAAATAGTTCTGTGAGCAAGGTACAACCTTGAGATCTTTTGTTACTGATAATGTAGTTACTGAAGTATCTGATGTGTTTCCAAGTGTAGATAGGATGTGCTGGGGAAGATTTAATGAATTTTGATTTCTTTTAGCTTGACACAAAGTTGACTTCTTGGCAAAAAGGCAGGTCTTGCAGAGTAAGGCAAGTGGTGTGTTTCATCAGTGGTAACAGAGACAGTACATCACCTCCACTGGTGCAGATTTTTACATGTATGTGGCATTTTGTCTTTTGTTCATCTTGGCAAAAATGCATAGCTAATGCTTGAAAAATAGTGTTTTGTAGCTGAGAATTTGCTCTACCAAACAGTGTTACTATGGTCATTGTTGTAGTTTCCATGTAAATAAATAGAAGGCATTACTTTCAAAGAGGCCTAGGTAGTTCCCTCTCACTATCTCTGCAGATTGAGCAAGCTTTCTGCTGCCAGTGGCCAGTGCTCCCATGCACTCGTTCTGAAACCACTGCCACCAAATAAAACACAGAAAAACATTTGAGGAACTCTCTGTTGAACTTGCACTTCTTTTCCATTGTCTCTCATGCATGGGAAAGCCTGAAACTGCATACTATATATTCTGTGATCTTGTGCATGAAAAGTAAAGGGAGAGAATCGATTCTCTTGATGTGGTTCTGTAAGTACAGCACAGGTTTCTGCTATAACTATTGTAGCTGCTTACACTGCAAAAAATGGATAACATTTCACTTTGCAGTCTATCCCAACCACCAGGTATTCTTCTCAGAGCTTAACCTCAGCCTGTCACGCCTCAACCTGGCCCACTGCTAAAGCAGGAGCTAGATTCTGTCCCAGTTAAATTTCATAGCATTCATCTCAACCCATTTTCGCAAACTGTCAGGGTCTCAGACACATCAGTTGGTCTGTCAACTGATGAAAATGTGAAAATAAAGGTTTTGCATAGAAATTTGCTGACACAGCAGCTTTTCTGAGAGCAATAACTAGACTAGGCTTAGAAAAAATTGGCTTCCATGGGATTCCACATCCTTGGCTCCCAAATAGTTTGCTTATTTTCAGAAATGCAGGCCTAAACATTTGATGCTTGTTGGATTAAAAGCCATATGAAACCAACTCATTTGGGAATGGATTCTGTTGTTTCAAGAAGCTAGGAAATTTTGAAGTCCTGTATACAAAATGGAAGCCAAGAAAATAGTCGCAATTGTGCACAGTCCTTAAAGATTTCAAACAGATTTTGCTCTTTTATTTTTAATTTTTGTATTAATATGATACTTCTTTGTATAGTATTCTGATGTTTGACTTTAAAATTATTAGATTAGAGGCGGGAAGGAAAAAAAGAAAGGAAATAGCTTCAAGCAACTTACAGGTAACCTCTGAAGCTCAAAAGAGTAGGAGTGAGTATGGTAAGGAGCAGATCAACAGTAACTGTTAAGGCTGGATTGTTATAACAGATGGATTTTGAAGAGAGCAGGGAACAAGGGGCTGCTGGCATATTTTATTCTGCAGGTGGTTTAGAATTAAGGACTAATTGTTGTCTGCACAATTTAAGGTTTTTCAGGGATATTCAGGAAAAAAAAAGAATTGTACTTCTCTGGTTTATAATGGTTGATCTAGAATCATAGAACATCCTGAGTTGGAAGGGACAATCAAGGATCATCAACTTCTGGCTCCACACGGGACTACCCAAAATTCAAACCCTATGTAGAAAGGGTTGGTAGAAAGTCTGTATACTGAATTTTAAAACTGAAGTTTATGTAACTCTTTGTAAAGATAGTTGCTCTAGTTTTGCTTATAACACTAAATGGTATGACAAACAAATAAATAAATAATTTAAATCTACAACAGACAAGAGCAGGGAATATCATTTTTTATCACACATGCATTAGTCTGTTGGAAATGTAATTGACAAGGCACTATTGAGAGAAAGATTTGAGATACTTCAGAAAAAAATGTTGAAAATGTGTTGAGGTTTCATAAAATCAGATGTTAATTCTATTACTGAATATATTTATGTCTGTGTGAAGCTTTTAAAAGTTGATGGAGACCAATTTAAGTATTTCATTTAGTGACAAAGTATCCAAAAGTGCATGAATTTATTTCATTTTTGTAAATAACTCGTCTGAAAGTAAAAGGCTATAGAGTTCACCCTCTGTGGAAAGGGAGTCTGAGTAGAATATAAGGTTTAGGTTGAAGTAAATATGAAATTGAAATTAGTGAATTTGTTGATCTAAATACCAAGTATATTTATGAATTATATTTTAGTGTAATTTTGTCTCACTCAATATTGTCTCTGTGTTTAAAGACCTAGTCAGTATGGAGAGAAAATTCCCAATTGCTCTTATTATTAATTTGTTATACCAATCAGGATTCATTTTTCTCTCTGTGTTAGGAATGCTGACATTTGTTCTGTAGAAGTTGTCAATCTCTAGGTCCAGGTGGGAGTCCAATAGCAGGGTTTTCCCATTAACTCTTTGTGGTTACATAATATTGTCTATAAGCTATAGTTAGCAAGTGTGTAGGTTATGCATAGAACAGTGATGCATTTGAGTCCTTGGGATTTAGTTTCTATCCTCCTCCTTCCTTACGTGAGAAAAGGTGATTATCTCTTCCACTCATTTGAACTACACCTCAGAAATCCTTATATTTTGACACTGCAGGTATTCCAGGCAAGTTTAAAGGTATTACCGTGTCCTGACCAGAACACTAGAAGTTTTCTTTAAATTGGTCACTTACAGATGCATAGGTGTTTTCATGGATTATTATGCTTTGTAACTCATTCACATTTTTTCATCACAGAAGTTAAATTCAGGGCCAGAAAATCTACTATGTCTAAAGTTCTGCATACTTTAAATTGCAATATTGATAGAAATTGTGTTTATCAATAGATTTTCTGCATAGATCTAGTGGGTTGGTCAGGAGGAGCCTTATAGATGACATTATTACATTGGTAACAGCATTACCTGATGAACATAAGTTATTAAGAAATTAAATTAAAAAAACAAACAAAAAAACCCATTGCGCAATTACAATTAGAACTATTATCTCAAATTATTTACTGTCTAGAGGAAAAAAATGCCATTTTGGTACCATAGTTTTTACTGTATATTGAGAGAGGCATTCATGAATATGAAAAGAAACAGAAAAGTAAACAAAGTGGTAGTAACTGTGGTGGAAACAGTTCAACAGGTCATTTTTTTGGTTAGGGACCTACAACTTATTTTGTTGTTGTTGTTTCTTAAATAAAGTTCTAACTAAAAATACATTAGTGATCTAGCTTAAAAGCATGTGTGCTTCCATGAAAAAGGTAGAACACTTCTACTTTATGTTAAACTTTACCTTCAAGTAAATCCCATGCAACATCAATTACAAAAGCTTTGTCTAATAACTTTTAACAGTTCTGCTGCATTGGAATGTTTTCTTTGTGGGGTGAAGAGGAGGCACAATGTATTATGTTTACCTGAGGATATTCAAGAAGCTCTCTTAATGGTATTTCTCTGCAGTTTTAAATGTATGTTTTTCTGATAGTGTGTAATTACATTATAACAGATAATCAAGTAGTTCTTACTAGTGATATAAACACACAAATATATATTTTATATATATAGTATATATAGTGATACTGCTGAACCAACTGGAAAATTTCTACATGCGTATATGAAAACATATATGTGCATGACATATAGAATAATATGTGCATATTTAAACCAAATCAGGGAAAAAATACTAACAAAATGATTTGTATTTTGGTGAGAGTTGGCCTGAAACAATTGCATAGAAATTAGAGATTGAGACATACTTTTGCTCACCTGATGATGACAGTGTACAAGCATTCATTTTGCAAATGCTTGCTTGGTTTGTTTTTTTCATACAATTATATAATATATAATTTTTCATATAACATATATTATATATATATTTATGTTTATATAATTATTTTTCCATATAATAGTTTTTCTCATGAGAGTGTTATTCTGAGTTGTTATTTGTAAGCTACGTATTTAGTCTTCTGTTTTTCCCTAGGCTGTAAATTGAATATAGTTTGTTTAATTCTCTTTGGCTACCGTTACAAAGGTGTTTTAATCCCTTGTTACTACATATTACTTCATCCTTTTATATAGTGTCCTAGACTGAATGCAAAACGTCTTCTAATATTCATCTACTTTTGTCCTAATTGAATGAATTAGTAACAACAGTTTTATGGAGCTTTCTTCCTTTTTCTAATAGCTAATGACCCCTTAAGTTTGTTTGTTTGTTTATAATAGGGAGAGATAGTTCACTGGGAGAAACTACAAAATTTGAAGTGGTTGGTGGACTGTATTTTGCTTTCTATTGGCAGTGGTGCATTTTGATTGCTTTTACTCACGTCAAGGGTTTTTTCTGCTTTGTTCATGCATTTTTTTTCCCCAATCCATTTCCAGTTTTGATTATGATTATTCTAATGTGTCATTTTTTAGTTAGATCTGCAGGCTAAAACAGATGGTGTCTGTAACAGTGTGCATGAGACGCACTTAAATTAAATGATGTGGATGTATGGTAGCTGTTTGTGGGAAATAAGAAGGGTCAGTACTGTCATGTGTGATGGCTCCATCCACTTTCCTTTATAAAATTTTCAAAACCTTTTCCTGCTGTGTGCCAGTGAGGTAAGAAGCAATTAGCAACAGAAGCCAAATTCTATTTTCCAGGAGAACTTATATAAAATTGTTGTTCTCATGTATTTAAGTGCATAGGAATTACACAGTATCCAGCAATATTATGCAGGAGATTGATTGCCAGTTAATTATGCATAATCAGCATCATATCTTGAGACTTTCATTATGTTTTCTAAGAAAATAGAGTAATAAAAATCCTAAAGCATCAAGGTTATGCTTAAATTTTTAATAGCCAGTCATTAGAAGTTCTTCAGTGAAGTTGCCTCAAATATTTCCTTACAGATTAATTCTGTAGTAGTACAGTCATTTTAGATACATAACCAAACTTATTCATTATACAAACAGTTACAGTTCTACCAGCTTCTGTACAGCGGGATCTGAGTCTGGCTGTGGTTCGTGATATCACTTCATTCAACTGAAAAGCTGACAGGAAATTTGCAGTGTAAAAATTAACTTTCCCTTACTTAATAATGAAAGCTAGAAGTTGGTTTTGAGCTTTCAAAGATTATCCTGTCATAAGGTATATGTGCACCGAAATGGCACTATATCAATTTCAGCCTCTTTGAATTTTGATAAATGTTAAGGAAATATAAAAGGAAGGGAGAGAAAAAAAAAGCATGGTTGTGCACTTGTGGGAAAAAAAAATAGAAAGGAAAAAAAAAAAAAAGAAAAACAAACCAAAGGATGTTTTTATTCCTGGAGATTCTCACACTTCAGCTATAGTTTTTGTCACCTTGCCTTGCTGTGTGAACAAGATGTTGGGCTGGGCAGTCTCCAGAGATGCCTTCTAGCCTCAGTTGTTCCTTGAGGATCCTTAGAAGTCTTCAGGCTGCCACCTCTGTTTTGGTAATAAGCAGATTCACAAATCCTTTCTGATAACTAGAGCTTTATTTTTGTTGCTGTGCTTTCTGTGTCAGTTTGGAGAAATCATTTCTTGATTTTGGGGGTTTCTAATGAGGACAGATGCATTCATCTCTTTTAAGTATTCAGATGTAGTATTAATGGTCTTCACAGAAGAACTTCAAATATAATGGTGCTCTGTGCTATAGTCAATTACAAGCTCTGTTTTATTGCATGAAATATCAGCATAGATTTCAAGCACTTGAAGAAAGAATCTGCTATGAATTATTAGTGTATGTAAAATTGGAATGTCAGTACAATTGCTGTGATACCTTACTGTCTTTTAGTTTTTCAAAATAATGCAATCTATGTTAATGTGTTGCAGTGGTACTTAATCTTAGTGTCATGCATTGCACTATTTTGTGAAGAATTTTTGTGTAACCACAGGAAGCTTTCTTTTTTTAATTTGTATTACCCTTTTTTTTTTCTGTTGGTTTACTGGGAGGGAAAGATCCATGCCTTTTTTTTAATAGAGAATGAGACTAGTGATCCTGTTTTGTAGTTTCTGTGTGGCATAGCAAAACTCTGTATTTGGATCATTGAGGAGAAAAGTGCAAAATCACTGGGAGGTATAGGTGTTGCACATGTGAATTTAGAGCTAATAGCTGATTTATCTGTGTATGTAGAGAGCAGTGTCACTTTCAACTGCTGAAGCAACTAAACTGCTAATATGCTGGCCAAATGTTTTTGAAAGGCTAAGTCGTCCTGCACAGATAATTGAGCTCACACGTTGTATGGTAGTGTTCTGTATTTATATCTGTAGTCTGTCACAAAGAAATAAGTGATAATAGTCACAAGCTGCAGGAGTAGTCTCTGAAAGGGGTATGTTTTTAAGGCTTTGTGGAAGGAGAGTATTGAAATTCTCGCCTGATATTTCCAGCTTGACATTGCTGTTTTGTATTTTAAGTGTAGACATCAGAGAGAGGAGGAACGAGAAAGAATCTCTCTGCCAAAACAGACAGCTGAAAAGTGCCTATTCTAAAAAGCCATTGTATATAATTAGTACTCATCATTGTGAGGAACAGTAATTAATTTCTGTGTCTAGAAGTACAAAAGAAAAGTATGTGATTTCCTTTTGATATTTTCTGAAAAAAGATAAATGGCTTCTAGAGCAATCTAAACTATCCCTTGTTTGATGGTAGTTTAGAAGATACTGATCTCTAAAACAGGAGTATAAATGAGACAAAAATATTGATAGGAAATATTTTCCAGGTGTTTCACTAACATTGGAACTTTTTTCAGCTTGTTTTCACTAAATTCCAGAAAGCTGCAGCAAAAAAATGTTAGTTAACTCTTGCATATTTTCAGGCAAGATTTTGGCTTTCGGTTGAGAACAATAGACTTCTTCTCTGATGTGTTCTGTTAGCATGGGGGGTTCATCCTTGCATATAAATTTTTCAGTCATTTTCAGTAGGTATTGAGTATCAAGTATTTTTGGCTGTAACTTGAGATAACATACAATTCCTTTTGTATTTTAATTTTGTAATTTTAAATGGACTTCTAAAAACTAACCTGTGAATGACAGTTACTAATTTGTCAGCAGTAAAAACAAATGAACTGTTTACCTGTCAGTATTCTACATGGCAATTATTTTCTTTTGAATTATTGCATCTGAATGAGATAGATATGAAATCCCAAACATACAAACTACCTTTTTAGAGGATCTTGTTATGGTCTCTTGTTAGTAAGTAATTTTTTGGGTGGATTGATGATTTGAGTTGCATGTGGCCCCATGAGCAATTCAGAACCTTACAGAACTGCAGTGCTGTATGTGATAATGTAAAACCTCATTTCTGATATGGTGTTTAGGTTAGGTTTAAGATGAAGCAGCAAAACCGAAGGAAATCAAAGTTCCAGAAAAGCTGCTACCTTTGCAATTTCTCAGAAGTGACTGTGGTGGGAAGCGTTGCCAAAGGAGAGTGCAAACGTGATGAAATCACCAAGATACACCATTTTCTGACACTAAATTGGATGAGCGAAGAAGGTAGTGATTTTTATTCTAGTATTCCTCCTCTCAATAAAGGCTTTTGGTTTAGTTATAACTGGCAGTGGAAGAGTACACTTACTTGAATTCAGTAAGGTTTCAGCGTCACGTCAGGTAGCCTGACTTTCTAGTCCCTTAGCTAGAGTTCACTGCTTCCATGTTTTTGTGGCTTTCTAATCCAGATGGTTCACAGAAGCTGCTAATGGCTGCATTGACTGATTGGCTTTCACTTTGCACTCACTTGATGTTAATGTGGTTTACCACCACCTGGTTTCTGCTCCTAGTGTGTCAAATGGATGTGAATCTGTAATGAGTTCATCTTTGCTGCTTTGTTTTTCTTGCATACCTAAAGCCTTAGAACAGGACTGAGAAAGGCAAAAGCTTTTGACTGAGCCTTTATCAATGCTGAATCTTTTCCCAGAGCATACAAGAGTCATCTACAGGAAGAAAGTTGGACTGGTGCAATAAAGATCTTCCTTAGCTAAGCAATACTTATTGGATAGCTTTATGGTAAGTCTTTCCCTACAATACTCCTGCCAACTTTCACAAAGCTACAAAGGCTTCATTAATGAGTTGAGAATGTTCAGTTGACCTGAATGCTCATGAACTGTTCTTTCAATTGAGCATTCATTGCAGAGCCCAAAGGTAGGGATATGCTGGGCTTCAGGGAGACAAACTATACGATGACAACCAAGTTGTCTATTGAAAGGAGACAGTTTATGAGTGTAATTAATGCTTGCTGTGTATGATGTGATGATACTGTACTGTGCTAGTAGAAACAAAGGTGAGTGTCTGGTCTCTTTATTTTTGCTGGGTATCTGTGTAGGAACTTGTTGGGATTTTATCATGTCAGACCTCTGTAATTTAGGCAAGGATTTAATAAGCTGAAGTCTAACTTTAAAACAAGAATTCAGTCTTATAACAATAAACAAGCAGCCCCTTTTGTCTTCTCAATCAGAATACTGGGGCTCTGAAATCTGTTTGAATTCCTCTTGAGAACAAAAATGAGCCTTCTGAATGATTATACTAAATAAGGATATAATAGTAGACTGAGACTTCTTCATCAAAACAACTGTCTGGAAGAGCAGAGTGCTTGAATGCATTCTCAATTTCTTGGAAGTCTTTGCTTCAGAGAGGCTGTTTTTCTGTATTTCTGATTTGTTACTTTGTCAGAGCTACTGGGCATTTTGAGTATGAAAGGAAACATATATGCTGTGAGAATTTCTGTAAACAGTTTAATCATAGACCTTGTAAACTGTTTTGTTTGCTTGTGTTGAGGATGCCTGGTTAAAATACAATAGGTTTAATAAAGTTGAAGTAATCATTTCCATGGAGGAAAACGTTTTTTAATTGAAGTCTGTACCCTTATTTTTTCTAGCAATTAAAATGTGCTTCATTATCTGTTGCCAGTGAGACAAGGTCTTACTGTTATGCCTTTTTGAAGGAGAAAGCTTGTATTTCTAGAATATCAGCATCATAGGTTTGCTGTATACATGTAATGGAGACATTTATTTCTATATGCATGCGACCTTCCCATGGTAGATTTAGCACTGTATACATTTCTGTGCCTCTTCATGTTTTTGTCATCTCTTATGCTCCTTTTTACATATCCTTATAGTTGAGTACGAGTTGCAGGTAGCAACAGCCAGCGACGCTACCACAAAGGTGGTAGTAGACTTCCGCATGAGATTTTGGCAGCAATTAACTTTCCTCAATTCTATTAGCAGATCACTTTGAACATGCACTCTATTTCTCTCTTTACTTATGAGGAGATTCCTGGAAAAGAGTGATTTCACATTCACAGCTTGTGGATGGAGTAGGAAGATGTATTAGATCATGTGGAAATCTCTGGTGACTTTGTCACCCACACAGCACAAATTTATTGTCACTCATGATGTTTGTCTGAAATTATTTTTAAACACCTTTGAAATCTTCCATGCTAGCCTTAAATAGAGGATATGACAACTGCATTTTGTCTCTTATTTCAGTTTTTAGATCATGTTAATTGAGAAATAGGTCTCCACAGTCTGTCTGTGTCATAACAATGTTTGTTCAAAAGCATTCTATGCAAAGACAGTCATGTCCTATTTTAAGTCTTAATCCCTGAAAACTATTGTCTTACTCAAGTATTTAGACTATCCTAGCTGTGCAGTGCTTGTTAAAGTCCATGCTTTCTCCCAGAGCATCTTCTTCTGACCTTTTTCTTTCGAAAGGATTTTTGTAACTGTGCATAAACTACTGGAATAGCGTCAATGGACATTTTATATTAATAGCTTCCTTTTTTGAAATGGCTACTTGGGTGTGAAAAATGTATTTGTATCTGTATCCACTTCATTCATAGTAACATCACACACAGCACTCTGAAATTGTAAATTCAGAGTCTTTAATAACAAGGGAAGGTGCCACAGACTTTGTTGAGAAAGTAGGAATTAAAGGCAAATTGTCCCAAAGTTATTTAGTGGGCTAGTAAATTCTGTATAACTCCTGGAAAGGAGGAGATGTGAAAATTGAAAAGCTGCCTTATATACCATATATTATGTTTCTTTTCTCATTGCCTCACAGAGTCATAATATTGTAAATGTGCAAAATGATATTGTTTAAGGAGGAAGAGGGATGAGGAAAAACAAAGAGCAGTACTTCTTAGATGTTTTTTCAGTCACTACAATAATGAGAAATGGATAAAAACTTACACTATGAAGAGGTACTTAGTGTAGATAATGCACAAATTTGACTTGTTCCTGGGATCTGAACTATCTTGCTCAGAATGACCTTGGTTTCTCAGTATTGCACTACTCTGACATTCTGTTCTTGGAATAGGTGTTGAAAATTGTCTTGTGCTAACTGACAGATGGTGAACTAGTGAAATGTACAGCTATTAAAATGTTTCGGTTCATCAATTTTATTGCCCTTTTGACAGGAGTTACTAGTCCCTCTGCTCAGCTAATAGAGCCACTTGTCTGTGTGATCTCCAGTTTCCTTCAGGCAAAATCAGTCAGGTTAATCTAAATTACTTAAACCAGTTATTTAAACTAAACCAAAGTATTTTTCAGTAAATGAATAGAGAAGTCTCTTCCTCTATCGTTAACGGCAGTAGTTCATGACTGTTGATGTGTGGTGGAGGAGGAAAGTATTTAAAGGCATTTCTGTATTAAGAATTGTGTTGGAGTTTTATGTCTCACCTAGCTTTCTTAGAAGCTCTCTATATTGCTCACCACCCTTGCAGTCTTTGAAATCCTTCCATGTAAAATTGCTGACATTAGTTGAGAACGCCTTCATTTTTTGGTCAAGTAAATAAGATAGCAGAATGCCACAATGATACAGAAAAATCTTCTAAGGTATGTGTCTTGATTTACTACATATTGCTTTGATCTTTTTTACAACAAGATGTTAGTGACTGAAGAAGTAACCCAGAAGGTTGCTCCAAACAAAACTTTTTATCTTGAGGAAGAAGCAAGTTTCTAAAACAGGCATAGTTATATTACACTGAATGACTGTAGCTAATATTTTCTTTAACTTTCATTATTAAATTTAGTTCTCCTGCAAATCATGAACTTCCATGTCTATTTGCATACGGGTAAGTGCTAATACTTAAGTTAGTGTGAAATTATCCACATCACATAAGGCTGAGGTGCTTAATGCTTTCTTTGCCTCAGTCTTTAATAGTAAGACTTGTTACTCCCTGGGAACACTGCCCCTCACACTGGAAGATAGGGATGCGGAACAGAATAGGCCCTGCATAATCCATGAGGAAGTGGTTTTAGACTTATTCCAAAAGCTGGACACTCACATGTCCATAGGGCCAGATGAAATGCAACCTAGAGGGAGTTGGTGGATGTGATTGCCAAGCCACTCTCCATCATCCTTCAGTAGACGTGGCTAAGCGAGGATGTTATGGTGGACTGGAGACTTGCAAATGTGACAACCATCTTCATAAAGGGCTGGAAAAATGATCTTGGTAGTGACAGACCTGTCAGTCTCACCTTGGAAGGTTATGGAATGAATAATCTCAGGAGCCACCATGGACCAGTTAAAGGTGAACCAGGGAATCAGGCCTAATCAGAACGAGTTTACAAATGGTAGATCCTGTCTGACAAACCTGATTTCATTCTATGACAAGATGACCCGCTTAGTGGATGAAGTCTGTCGACGTGGTCTACCTGGACTTCACTAAGGCCTTTGACACTATCCCTCACAACATTCTCATGGGGAAGCTGACTGCCCATGGTTTGGATGGGTGTACACTCCTCTGGGTGAAATGCTGGCTGGATGGCAGGGCCCAAAGAGTTGTGGTCAATGGAGTTAAATCCAGTTGGTGGCTGCACACGAGCAGTGTCCCCAAGGGCTTTGTACTGGGGCCGCTTCTATTTAACGTCTTTATTAATGATCTTGATGAGGGGGCTGAGTGCACCCTCAGTAAGTTTGCAGATGACACCAAGTTGGGAAGGAGTATTGATCTGCCTGAGGGGAGAAGGGTACTGCGGAGGGACCTGGTAGTCCTAACACCTGGATAGACTGGATCGATGGGACAAGGTTAACTGTATGAGTTTCAACAAGAACAAATGTTGGGTCCTGCATTGTGGTCACAACAGCCCCAGGCAACCCTATAGACTTGGGAGGAGTGGCTGGAAAGCTGCCTGATGGAAAGGGACCTTGGTGTACTGATGGACAGTTGGCTAAATATGAACCAGCAGTGTGCCCAAGAAGGCCATTGGCATCCTGGCTTGTACCAGGAATGGTGTGGTGAGCAGGACTAGGGAAATAATCCTGCCCTTGTACTCGACATTGGTGAGGCCTCACCTCCAGTACTGTGTTCAGTTTTGGGCACCTCAGTATAGAAAGGACTTTGAGGTGCTGGAGCAGGTCCACAAAAGGGCAACAAGGCTTGTGAAGGGCATGGAGAATATGCCCTATGAAGAGAGACTGAAGGAACTGGGGATGTTAAGTCTGGGGAAAAGAAAGCTGAAGGGAGACCTTATTGCTCTCTTTCAATATCTGAAAGGTGCTTACAGTGAGAGTGGGGTTGGTCTCTTGGTGACAGGATGAGGGGAAGTGGCCTCAAGTTGCACCAGGGTGGGTTTAGGTTGGATATCATAAAGCACTTCTTTACAGAAAGGGTTGTTAGGCACTGGAATAGGCTCCCCAGGGTGGTGGTTGAGTCACCATCCCTGCTTGTGATTAAAAACCATTGGGATGTGATGCTCAGAGACATGATTTAGAGGAGAGTTGTTAGAGTTAAGGTAGTATGGTTAGGTCGTGGTTAGACTCAGTGATCTTTGAGGTCTTTTCCAACCTGAGTGACTGTGATTCTGTGATCTTTATCTTTCTGTTAAGATACATCTTTCATCAAAAGCCTTTGCCTTTACTAGAAAATGAAACTAGAGAATGAATAAGCATGTAAAAAAAAAAAAGAAGATAATGAAGCATATGTAGCTGCTTTTCTTGACCATATTCTGCTTGTACCTTCAGGACAAGCTTCAAGTCCAGTAACAGACAAGTCAATACTTTTAGAAATTGTTTGTAATCGGTTCTACTCACTTTATTTATTTTACATTACTGGAAGTCTTTTATAGTCTTTTAAGAGAGAACAGACAGAAATTGAGGCACCTAGCTTCAAGAAAATTATTGTCTTTCAGTCTTATCAAAAAGGAGGTGGATAGTTCAAGAGATGTGAGTTTGCCTCCATACTTCTTTGCACTGGCTCAGTGAATCCAGTGACTATGAAAATTGCCCATCATATTTATGTTCTTGGTATACTTGACAAAGATTCTCTTGTAACCATAGCTGGAATTAGTATAATTGCATTTTGCTCCTTAAATTAATTTCATCCAAAGGTTCCTAGGTAAAAATGCTTCAGGACTCATTGAAGCAGGAATCTCATTGAGTACCCCCTAACAGTCATCATGGTTCTGATGGAATTTTTTTTTTCATATCCAAAATGTGATTTTTCACATGGACTGAGATTTCTTTAGAGTTGCTGCAAATATACTTATGCTATCTTCATCAGCTATAGTGGACATGTGACTGAGTTACTAGACATTCATTGCCCCAGCAACATTTATCTGCTAAGTATGTTATTGAAAAAATCATAACAATTTGAAAAATTATCAAACACTTAAATTTTTGACCTCTCAAAGCATATATTGCTTGATAAGCTTATGGTTTTGAGCCTTTTTTCTGTAGTGTTCATGTCTCTAAAAATAATATCTCAATTTTTCACAGTTATCTGTGATGACTGTTTTCTGAGAACTAATGATGATACCTCCCTCCTTTTATAAAGGGAAACCAATCCCATATCCTTTCTTCCTAACAGTAAGGTAAAAGACCTCTCAAATGCTTCTTATACTAACTAGAAACTCTGATATTTCTCTACTTACCAATATAACTTAGATTTTTCACAGACACATTTGAGTCTTCTGAATTGCTTACTGTTTCATCGGTTACATATATCTTCAAATTGTTGCAGTTAAACTACTTTAGAGTGCTTTGTGCAGTCTAGATTAGGGTTTCAGAAATCTACATTTAGTAGAAGTTGAAATGTATTCTTTGTTTCTGCAGGACATCTGGAACTTCTTCAATTTATTGAAGCTTTAAGTATCTCCAAAAGAAACAAAAACAAGTTATTCAGAAATTGAAGAAAAGAGGGCCAAAAGGAGAAAAATAGTATTGAAAACTAATTTTAATCATATGCAACAGTTTATGCTTTGGGATATAATTGTCACATATCACCTTAATTTGGAATAACGAAGAAAAATAATGCAGAAAATGTGCTGCCTTGTATTTCTCAAGGGCTGGTGTGGTTATAAACATTTCCTGCAGAAAGCAGATAATTTTAAAATGTTGACAGCTAGAGGTAATATTGTGTTAAGTAGCAGTGCAGAGGAATGAAGAATAGTGTTGCTACAGAAAAGCTCTATTTACTGTTGAAACTATTAGTTCTTTAACATGCCATTGAAAGGTCAGCCTTTTAGAGAGTAATGGAGAAATTATTGGAATGAATTTTAGGAAATAAATTGCAAAGGATGTACTGGAAGAGCATTCCAACTTTATCTTGTTCATAAAGAGAACAAAAAAAAAACCTGACTGCTTGTGAGAAATGGGCTCAAGATCAGAAATTTCTGATCAGGCAAAGATCTCTGTGAAGAGCAGTTTATTCATTCTTGCAGTAATGGGTGCACACCCCCTACTGACAAGGGAGAAATTAGGCAGCTAGTCAGTGAAATCCATTCCATTATATACCTTGGGTCTGATGCAGGTAAAGCCTCTCCTGGCACTCATTGGTTGAGTGTCTCAAGCTCACAATCTTCTGATACTGTTGCTACATTACACTTCTATAGCTACGTTACACTTACATAGCTATACTTCCATACAATGTTTGTTACCAACCCATTGTCTTCAGGTATGTTCTGTACCTTTTATGACAATAAGAGGACAATATTTTCAATAAATTACACACTAGTCCTGTCCTGTACCGGACTGCTACCCTACTGCTACCCTACATAATTACCTTACCTAGTGCCTGTGCCAATTTTACGTAGGTCGGAACGCACTAGTCTCAACTTTACTCTGTTCAGCAACTTATCCTATGCTACATACAGAAATACTGGAAATTTCCACTGCAAAAACACAATCTACTTCTCACATGCTAGATATGTTTTTGTTGTCGTTTTTTTTTTTTTTTTTTTTTTAATAGTAAGAATAAATAACTCTTTACATGTGTAATTTTCTCCAATCAGAGAATCACATAATGGTTTGCAGTGTAAAGGACCTTGAAGATCATCTAGTTCTAATCTCCTTGCCATAGGCAGGAATGGCTTCCACTAGACAAAATTGCTCAGAGACCTGTCCAGCCTGGTTTTGAATGTCTTCAAGGAGGGGGCATCCACAGCTTCTTTGGGCAATCTGTTCCAGTGTTTTACCACCCTCACAGTGAAGAATTCCATCCTAATATTTGGCCTAAATCTACCCTCTTCCAATTTCAAGCCATTTCCCACCTTTTGCTATATGCTGCTATAAAAAGTTGCTCCTTACATATTCCTGTAGGCCCCCTTCAGGTACTGGAAGGCTGTTATAATGTCCCCCTGGAGCCTTCTGTTTTCCAGGCTGAAAAGCCCCAACTTCTTCAGCTTTTTCCTATAGGGGAGGTACTCAAGCCATCCAAAATCATGCCTGAGTTTTAGGATTCCTTTAGGAGCGCTTTTAGTCAACATTCATTATTTTCTCAGTTCCTTTAAAACACATAGTAAGAGTAATTGTTGGCTACTTTAGCCATGGCATGGGCAATACCTGCCAAGTAGATGTTCCCGATGCATGCCAATACCCAAACTGAGAAATTCAGTCTTGAATGGGTATTGGCATAAAGCTGTCCCTGTACCTAGAATTCATGTTGCCAGCATACTTTAAGACCACTGTATATGAGTAGTTCTGATTTGGTTGCTCTGAAATAGTTGTGATCAATGGCTCAATGGCCAAGTGGACACCAATGACAAGTGGCAATCCTCACAATTTGGTATTGATACTGGCACCATGTAACATCTTTGTTGGTGACAGACAGTGGGATTGAGTGCTCCCTCATCAAGTTCATGGATGAACCCAAGCTGAGTGGTGCAGTTGATACATAAGAGGAAAGGAATGCAATCCAGAGGGACCTTATTAGGCTTGAGAGGTCAGCTGATGTAAACCTAATAAAGTTCAACAAGGTCAAGTGCCAGAGTCCTTCAGCTGAACTGGGGCAATCCCAAGTAAAAGTATAGACTGGGTTGAATGCTACCCTTAGGAGAAAGATACGGAGAGGGTGGATAATAGAAAATTCTACATGAGCCATCAATTTGCACTTGCAGACCAGAAAGTTAATCATATCCTTGGCTGCTAAGAAAGATACGGAATTGTTGGAGTGAGTCCAGACGAGGGCCATGAGAATGATCAGAGAGATGGAGCACCTCTCCTATGGAAACGGGCTGAAAGAGCTTGAGTTCTTCAGCCTGGAGAGGGGAAGGTTCCAGGCAGACCTCATTGGGGCCTTCCAGTACATTAAGGAAGACTAGGGGAAACATGGAAGGGGACTCTTTATCAAGAAGCGTAGTGATAAGACAAGAGATAACGACTTTAAACTAAAAGAAGATAGATTTAGATTAGATATTAGGAAGAAATTACTTACTGAGAGGGTGATGAGGCACAGGAATAGGTTGCCCAGAGAACCTGCGAATGCTCTAGTCCCTGGATTTTTTCAGAGCCAGGTTAAATGGGGCTTTGGGCAATCTGGTCTAGTGGAAGGTGTCCCTGTGTCCCTGCACGTAACAGAGAAGTTGGAACTAGATGATCTTCCAACACAACATGTTCTATGATCTAATGATATGAAGAGCTGCTGACTTTTCTTCCACTTAATAAGGTTGGTAGTTTTAGTCTATTACATGAATTCTCAAATTTTCCACCAAATTTGTGTGTTCTCTTGGTTAACCAAACACTACATATTCCCTCCTTGTTGTTGTTGATCTAGAGTGTCCAGTGTGACAGCTTTTTAAGTAATTTGTACTAATGTCTTCAGAGATTTGATAGGGGCATCATTGCATGAAATTTTCTAAATTTGTTTTCAGTTATCCCCTTACTGGCAAGGGCATCTATGGGATCTGTAGGGTGTTTTCTAGTGTTAGAAGACTTAACACAATGCTGAAGTTGAATAAAGGGAGGAGAAAACCTGAAGGTGAGCAGGCTAAACCACAAGTACAGTGAGAATGTCATAATAAATCTACTTAGTCAAAGCAAGAGATTAATGCAAAGTGTTTTTGGTTTTTTTTTCCCCCCATAGTCTTCCATTTAACGAAGTGAGAAGGTGACAGCTGGAAAATAAGATGTTAAAACTTACATGCTTAATTTGAACTTGCTCATTTTGTAAGAGCGGTGGGAACTGCTTCTAGTAGTTATATGTGAAGCATGCAGGAGACATTGATGGAATTTTTTGTACATGTTCACAGTTTGATTCCATAGTACTTATGTTACTGCAATATTTTGGTTGTTGAATTTCCTTTTCGTAGGGTCTGTTCTGTACTATTCCAGATACTGCTGAGAGAATTAAGAGTTGCTTGGAACAAAGTTTATTTATTTTGGCTATCTAGTACCAAGAACTTAGCTATTATGCAGTGTTCTGTCAGCGGGCTTTAAATCAGCGAATACCACTGTTTTTTAAGTTAATCTGGGATACAGAATATAACCCATATGCTGTTCAGTTGTTGCAGTTTACTTACAGATTGGTCTGAGCCACCAAGCAGGGATATATATATATATTTTCTCCTGGTATCTCTCTCAGTTTATCTTCTTTCTTAGAAATTGTTATTTCACATATTTCTTGCAACTTTTTGGCATGTTGTTTTTGTTTGGAGAATTTCACTGTAGATATAGAACACAGTAATAGTGTATGGCTGACTGCAGTGTTCAGAGATTGTAGGTCTGAAGTGTCCATTGGAAGGTAAAAATTTGATCCCTTCAAGTGTGATGAAGTGTATTCAGAAATTATTGCCCTCTGGACATATAAACAGAATACAAGCGGAGGATCTTAATTCCATTTCTTTTTCTTGACAATTTAAATGTTTTCTAAGTTATTTGGATGATGAAAGTCTGTTTTAACTGCAAGGTAAATATTTTAATTATGTTCAGTAGCTTCGGCATTATACTGGTAATTACTAACTGATGATTGATACTGACAAAAGCTCCGTGTGAAAAATAGGAACTCAGTTGAGATTTGAGACTTGTTTATAAATTCTTAAAAATGAAATACTATCTGTTTAAATAATTTCAGAAGTTAGGAAGGCAAAATAAACTAAAGAACAGATTTTTTATCTTAAATCTGAATTCTGTGGTCAGATCTAAACCAGTTACTAAAGTTAAAGAGTTTCTGTGGTCAGGTTTCAATGTCAGAAACTTTCAAGGATCTTGAACACCTTCTGTAATGCAGTCTTTTGTAAATTGGTAATTTTTTCTAATTAGAAAATAGATAATTTTCTAATACATTAGAAAAGTATCAATTAAAAAAAATCTCTGTAAGAAATCTGGAGTAATTTAGATTTATTATTGGGATTTCTTTTTTTTTTTTAACTTAAAAAGATAATGATTAATCGAGAGCATATTGTAAACCTGTACTTCTTTTATGTAGAGGTCTTTATTTTTCCTTATTTAAGTAGGTATAATTTTTCACTTGTTTGCATTTCAAAGGATGCACATAGAGTTTGATAGTCTGTAATTGCTCAAGGATTTCTCTTTACATAAGTGCTTATTCTTATTAATGATATTTTAGGTAATAATTTCTTTCATTATCCAGAAATATTATTGAGAATTTAGTTTCTCTTATCTTTGTGATAGTTTTCTTTGCAGCAGGATAGAATTTGATAGGTTTAAAACAGGAAATTATTTGTAAAAGTTATCAAGGACATCAGTTTAATTTCTGTGCCAAAACTGAGTATGGTACTGAAACTCAGTTCCCTTATTTGTTTATTTTTTTTAATTATGGGTGGAAATTGTGAAGAGATGAAAATTTTAGTCTTGCATCTTGGTATTTTGCTGTTTTGTCATTTGCAACTTCAGTTCAAATTTCTGAGCCATTTAGATCTCCTTGTGAATTTCCACTTCATTTTTCCATGCGTGGTTTTTTGTTTCTTTTCCTTCAGCTTTTTTCAGCAATAAGAGTGGTCAGAATGTATCTCTAGAATGGAGGAGCACAAAAGACAGCTGAATTCTCACATTCTTTATATTCTAACTGTTGTTGCTTGGCCTTTTCAACAACAAAATACTCTTCTGGAGACAACATAAAGCATTTCACATAATGTAACCTAATTGAATCTTTGATCCTTTTGAGAATTGCTTTTTAAACTGCACTTAGAATGAATACCATATTCATTTAAAGGTGGAATCCTTCTATTTCGAAGTAGAAGGGTTTTATTTTTATTTTAATTTTTTTGGTTTGTTTGTTTGTTTTTAGGTATGCTTGTGATTCTTTCTTAAAACAAACTTTTCCCCTAGTGAATTTGCAGCGTCTGAGTTTGGTAACTGTTACAAGTCTTAGGAAGGGAGAAGACTGCAGTAACTAATCTCTGGGAATTTTTGTGAATTTATATAACTTACCATAATACCTTTCTTAACTGTAAGTCTTTCAATTTAACATAATCAGACATAGAATAGGTGAAGTACAAGGTAAATGTGAAGGTAGTGGGCAGACAATGCAGAGAATTGTCTGTAGGAGATGGTAAGATTTCATTTTCTCATAATCATGGTTTCTTCAGTCTGTGGTTCTGATGAAGGCACCTGTAGAAATGGCCACCCTCAGTGCTTCATCTCTTGATTTTTACACTAGAGCTTGAACATTGCAATAAGCATATTTAGATGTCTTAGTGGGATTTCTTAGCCTAATCGAAGCTAAAGTCATTTCACAATCTCTTAAAGAGCTTAAAGATAGAATGCAGTAGACTTCACACATTAGTACTTAATGATACTTAATGATTTACTTAAAAAAAGATTGCTGTTTTTTTTTAAAGCTACAGCAATTTTTCCTTATCTGTGGATATGTTACAGGACTACATTTTAAGTTGCTAAATTTATCTCAGTCACTACTCCTCCACCTCTAAATTGTACTTGAGTTTGAATTTCTGCAGCACACTTCGCTTTTTTAATACCTCTTAATGTAATGTTGCTTAATGCTAGCTAAGCCTATTAACCTTGCCTACAAAATGATCAGCATTTGGGTAAAAACGGGTTTTACAGATGCTATCAGTTCTGGGGCACATCTAGGAAAACTGTTCTCAACTGTGTGGTGTTTCAAAAAACCCATTTGCAGCTGATACTAATGTCTTCTGGAGAAAAAGTTACAATTTCCTTATTAGTTGTCATTTACAGGCAGTTACAGGTGACTGATTTTATGATTTGTCATATGCCAACTTATGCGTTCTCTGGAAAAGACAATGAAAAAAGGCACATTAAGTGTGTGGTTACTACAGTTGATAATATTCTCATATTTTTTGAATGACCTCACCTAGCATTTTGACTGAATCCTACACCCAGTGGTGTAGGATTGGCCCTGAACTTGCTGTTGGGTTCCCACTGTGCTGTTTGAAGCAAACTTCCTCACTGCCAAGACCACATTTGAGGGGATGGTTACATACCTCATCTCTCAGTCTTCCTATCTCTAATCCCGAATCAGAAACTAATTCACAAGGGGTTTGTGCTGTTTTATTGCCAGCTTACATTGATCCTAGTTTGATTTGCTGAGGACTGTAGCAGCAGATGTTTTTCTCCAACTGTGCAACATTTCCCCTGCAGACTGGGAGAATTAAAGGTGTTGCATGGAGTTTCTGACATATTTTTGTTGCTCATCAGCTTGTGCAGGAGTTTTCAAAAGCACCTGGGTGATTAGCTGTGCTCTTTCCTTGTGCTTTATGCATCTGATCCTTTCTGAAGAACATAAGTCCATTAAAATAAATAAATAAAAGATGAGACAAAATGAGAGGAGGTAGGTGGAGGTAATGGATTCCAAAATTTTCATTTAATACTGCCTTTTATTGGTTTAATGCATGCTGAATCCTGAACAGCTCTGTGTTTCTACATTTCTTTAGGAGTTTATTATTCACAAGCCATGAATGGGTGTTGGCCTTGATCACTCATCATACTATTTTTTCATTCCTTTTAATGGAAGCAAACTTAAGGGCTTTCTGTATTACTGCTGAAACATTTGCCAGTCAGTGCGACAAGGAAGATCTACTGAGGGCATACCAGTACTGGAGGAAAGCTGATTACCCTTTGTAATTGAGAAGGAAAATGACACTGCGCAAGAAGAGAGGGTAGTTAGATGACTTGAAGGAAGAATACTGGTCTTCATATGTATCAGTATTTGGAATGTAGTTACCTTGCTTCATTCTCAGAGACCTTTACTGGTGTTATTTTCACCTAGGATGGGGTGTCTATGGTCTTCTCAAGTATAAGATGTAGTTGGGAAAAAATATATTTGGAAAGCAATTTAAACATAGATAAAACAGTGAAGAATGGTTAAGAGTTACTCCTATTATAATTTTTACTCACCTGATTATTTTTAAACTCATTTGCATACTGTCTATAAATCTACAATTAACTTTTTCTTTTCCATTCATAAAGTAACTTGCAGAACATGTCATTTTGTGGAGTTGAAGGTGTTTGAGGTGTTTTGGAGCAACTTAAGTTCTGGAAGAAAGTACAAGGTTTTAAACAAGCATATAGGAAAAATCTAAGAACATCAGGCAGATAAGAGTTCAATCAAGCTCTGAAAAGAGACAGAATAATATAAATGATTAAATTTATAAATGTCTTTCAGTTATCAAAACAAAATTGCTAGCTTTCTGTAGGTGAGTCAGAATGCCTACCAGAGCAAGAAATTTTCTTGTCAACTTGAAGCCTGTTCATGAACCATTTGAACAAACTGGTTTTTATCCAATTTTGTGGATTGATCTGCTTTTGTTATGAAGTTCATTTTTTCATTCACTACCTCTAGAGAAGACTCCTATAAATCTTTCTCTGCTTTTTTTTTTCTTGTCCCTGACTGCTGAGTAACCAATTTCAGCAGTTAGCTACTTGGTTGTATATCTAGGAGATTAAATAATTTAAGTGGATTTTTTAAAGTTGTTTGCAAGGTTCGATTACCCAAGCCAGTATACCCTGTCCAGCAATAGCAGAGTCAGCGTTCAAGGGAAAAATCTTTTGAGAGAAGCAAAGCATGTTTTAAAAAGAACAAAAACAAAGAATCAAACAAGAAACAAAAAAACAAAAACAGAGCAAACAATGGATTTCAAAGTGTGTTTGATAAATTGTAAGCTTATTGCTAAAGTATGGGGATAATATGAACAAGCATTAGGAATTTAGCTTTGTTTTCTTAGCATAGAAATTAATGGTTGAGTAAGGATCAGATCTCCGGTGGGCTGGAACTGAAGCCTGCCATTTTTCTTAGAAGCTAAATAGATGAGGTTCTGTATAACTAAGGTTAAAAGGGATAAGCCCCTTTTGATTGCAGTGATTTGACTTTTGCTCCAAATAAATGAGAACATAAGCTATGGCCTCCTGAGTCAAACTTGTGATCTATCTAGCCTGTTTTCTCTTGCCAAATGATAGAGGAAGCTATACAGGTACAGCTTGAGACCCTGCTCACTTTCCTCACTCCATTTTCCCAAGCTGTTCTTCATCTGTGGTGATGTTAAGGAAATCACAGGTTATTTCCCAGCCTAGTGCTATTTAATACATTTATGTGGATCTGTGGTCCTTGAATTTGCCTGAACACCTTCTGAACCTACTTTCACATTCTGACAGAATCATGTCTCAGATGTTTGCTGCCTGTTGTGCAATCCTGAAATCTGCTGTTAAGAGCCCCCTAGTTCCAGTACTCCAGGATTTTGGTCAAAAAGTGTTGTCTGTACACTACAGACTATCTTCATGGTGTTAGAAACATGGATCACCTCCCCTTCAGCTTTTTCCTCTTCAAAGAGTCAGGTTCAAGACCTTTTTATCTTCTCCTGATAATGCAGCTAGAATGGCTACTTTTTGGCTTTGAGATCAGAACTGCATGCTGTGGGCTCTTTTTCACTCTTCTTTCTAGTTGTGCCCAGTCTTTTGTTGTCTCTTTTGGCTGCCTCTGCACATCGCTTGATAGATTTCAGAGAGCTGTTAGTGATGAATTCAGGATGCAGAGCTGTCAGAGCTGTCTGCTGGTTCAGAGTTTAGGATCATGTAGGCATGCTTTAGATTTTCCCATTGTTTACTACTTTGCATTTACCTGTCCTGAAGCTAATCTGCAATTTTATGCTCGTGAACTTATCTTAGTGAGATCTTCACTACTGTTACAGCATTTTCTACCTGGAAAGGTTTAATACCATCTGCATGCCTGGATCTGGCAGAGCACTTCCTCTTCAGTGTCAAGTTTTGATTAACTACCATTAAGGATAAGTAAAGGAAATTCAGTTCTATCAAAAAACCTTTGTTTTGATCATTATTTAGGATGCTTCCTTGTCAGAATTTTCTATGCACTTTATAAGACAGATGTAATTCTTTAAGTTCCTTAACAAGATGCTTCAGTGCCTTAAGGAAATCATAGAGATCTTTGATTTGCTGGGAAATTGGTGTTTCTGTTTCACTTCTCTATTCCTAAATGTCACAGATATGCTTTTAACATAGCAACTGTGTAGTATTAAGTAAATAATGAGATACCATGGGCATTATCCAGAGATATAAAGCCCTAAAATTAATCATAATCTTATGAAAATTATTTTGACATTGACAAATTTCTCTCCTCAGCAGTGATAAGGAAAGTCCAGAGCACTTTTTGAAATTGTAACCATCAAATTGCAAGTAAATATGAGGCAGGGGGGTCTGAGGAACATGCATTTGTACCGCAGTAATCACTCAGGCTGTACAAAAGTACGGTATGAGTCACTTTCAGAGATATTTCTCTTCTTGTCGGTGTTTCTAATTTATATGTTGATCTGTGATACCTTTCACCTGAGGCCTAGAATATGTACCAGCTCTCATGAAGTCCCATCTGCAACACTGTGTTCAGCTCTGTGGGCACCAGTGCAAGACAGGCACGGATATGTTGAAGCAGGCCCAGAGGGAGGCCACAAGAATGATAAGAGGGCTCCTGTGAAGACAAACTGAGAGAGCTGGAGTTGTTCAGCCTTGAGAGGAGAAGGCTCCAGGCTGACAGTACCTAAAGGAGACCTACAGGAAAGGGACTCTTCATCAGGGTGTTTAGTGATAAGACAAAGGGTAACAGTTTTAGGCTTAAAAGAGGGAATATTTAGAAGGAATCTTAGGAGGAGATTCTTTACTTAGAGGGTGATGAGGTGCTGGCACAGGCTGCCCAGAGAAGCTGTGGTGCCCCATTCCCGGAGGTGCTCAAGGCCAGGTTGGATGGGGCTGTGCAGCCTGAGCTGGTGGGGGGCAACCCTGCCCATGGCAGCAGGTTGGGGCTGGGTTGGTTTTATGATCCTTCCAACCCAAACCATTGTATCATTCTACCATCTGCTTGACTCTCACCTTGCTAAAAAATACATCTTAAAGTAAAAGGCTTGCTTAAAACTATCTTCCATGTTTTTATCTTTCTTTTATTTATGTTTGAAAATCCAGCAAGAAAACCTCTTTATTAATTTATCCACCTTTAGCAGAATTTCTGAGAAGAAAGACCACACATAATTTTAGTAGAGTTTAGTTGTGCATCAGTTTTGCATTCAAATGGGAGTTGCATACAAATGATCACTAGGAAAAAAAACAATTTACCTGCATAAACTCTGATATAATTTCTACGCTTGCTGAGCTGGCAGCTGTCGCAGGTAAACACTGCATGATTAATGTAGTTTACCAAATCAGGATCAAAGAGGTTTAATTAATTTAGTGATTTATTAATGATGCTTAATTAGACAGCAATCAGTGGAATACACATTTGGGATCAATATGACTAATAGAACAGATGAACTAGAATTAAACATTAATAAGCTTTACACTTTCCTAAACATCCTTTTCCAACTAATTCTTCCAGTTGCTTGCACCCCTCTGCCTGGGCAGCATGGGTTACTAACATATATGGCATTGCTGGGGTTTTCTCTCTTTGCATACACCATTAGATGTGGGTGCGCAAGCTGTCCGTGTAGTTTTGGTGCTTCCTACCATCTGATTAAAGCAAAAGGTAGTGATTTTAACACTAAGAGAATGGACTGGAGAAACACCAGGTAAAGATTTCTAGTTCTGCTCAGTATTTGGACTTTAGGCTTTAGAAATTGGGCAATCGTGTTCAGAATAATAAAGTCTCCAAACTTAGCTAATGTCTACTAAGTTGTAAAGGAAAAAACATTAGCTGTGATGGTCTAGGCCATTCATTTCACTAATTGTAATATCCAGCA
Organism: Cyrtonyx montezumae; assembly: GCF_038088225.1. Lineage (NCBI taxonomy): Eukaryota > Metazoa > Chordata > Aves > Galliformes > Odontophoridae > Cyrtonyx > Cyrtonyx montezumae. Next base: position 63,771,546 of record NW_027072034.1, on the reverse strand, counting down.
ATATCTCCTTCTATGAAATATATCCAATTAAAATATTGATCTGTTGACTGGACTGCTTGTATGGTTTTTGGCAATTATTTCCCTCATCTATTCCAATTTTGTGATCTTGTCAGAGACCAGTAACATCTGTAGGTAGTTTCTGTAATATCCCTCTTGAATAGCTGAACTGTTATAGCTTTTGCAGGCCAACAAGACTTTTTAAAGTCCTGTAAGTAGATATAATTGCTTTTGTACATGGTGTAATTCAACAAGATTGCCCCGGTATTTACAGTATGGTTTTATGTCTCAAGGAAAAAATCAGTTTGCTGTATTTTAGATGCATCTAGGAATTCTGTACCTCTAAAAATACATTGTTTGGTGTGCTGTGCTTAGTTATAACCAGCAAAGAAGACAAAATAGCTCAACCCTTTCCTCTGTGGTATCCTGTTGTTAATATAATAGCTTATTAACACACATTTTTCCTGCAATTACTGCATTTAATTTTAAACATTCCTTCTAACATTTTTCTGCCATCAATACAAAATTACCTCACTTCATCTATTTGATTTGATGATGTGAAGTACACAGAACATATTGAATTTTCTTATCAGAACTTTTGCATTTATTTGCACATCAAAGAAAGCACCTAAAAATGACTAGAATAATCCTGTTTGCTGGAGTGGGCAACAAAAGCTTGAAGACATTTGATGGGAAGTGAAGAATTGCATATCAAATGTCTAATTTAAATAATTTGAATGCTGGTATTTCTGATATCCTGCTGCTTGCTAGTCATTAAATCTGGCATCCTTCATGGTGAAGATAACAGGAGACAAAATGTGAAGCGAAATGGAATTTTCAGGATGCAATAGCATAATTCTGAAAGCATTTTAAAAGCTAGAGCTGTGAAGTTTATTTGGGCCCTTCAAGCAAAAAGCAAAAATATAAACCCATAGATGACAGTTTAATGGGTCTGGTTAGGTGTATAAGGTCATGGAAAATCAAGATAGATGGTACAGAATCCACTCCTTGTGTCACAGAAAGCCGTATATCTTGAAAACAAATGTTCTTCCAAGTTGCCTCAAGTGAGAAAGCAACCATGATGGTGACTTACTCTTAGGGATACATGCTTTGGTGCTATCCAGGGCTGGTGTAACAATGAGCATTCAGGAGATAGATTTCATTATGGGATGTTCCAAATTACCAGGTGAGATCTTGCTCTATCAATGTGAATAAAGCTGTCTCCCATCTCCTGAAAAATAATCAGAACAATCATCTATTCTGTTAATGCCCCAAATCTGTTCAAGCTTTACTCAGAGTTGGCTGTCCCACATGCACCTTCTCAGGGAGCTGTCGTGTGTAGTCCTTTTCTGTGGAAGGTGCCTATTTTCTTTGGAGCTTGGAGCTAACTCTGTAAAGCCAGGCTTTTTCACTCGTGACAAGGTAGAATAACGTCAGTTGTCAAGATATACTGCCTTCTGTGAGATAAAAGGGAAGGATGGGGGTATGAATTTTTTTTGACTGTCAGAGTTAAAATAGTAATAAGGATTGCAAGCAGCAACATGTATATATTTGAATCCTCCATTGTGAGAATTCCCAGTAACATTAATGGAGCTGCTTTTCTTGTCTAGATAGAAGTTTATTATAATTTAATTAACAATTGACATGCCTTCTGACATGTCCTCCTTGAGTTCTTTTCTTGATGTTTACGAGGGAGAAAATATTGTCCTATTAACTGAAAACAAACTAGAATATTGTGGAATTTTCGTAATACTAGTCTTTCAAGATTTTCAAATCCAATCTTGCAGTGAAGTTTTGTGTGACCAATTCAAAGTGAGGAAAAAATTACTTATTATGGTTACATTTTGGAAGTACTGATTGTCTTTTTTTTTTTTTCGTTTTTTTTTTTTTTTTTTATAAGTAGATTAAAATCTCTATTGCTGTCTATAAAGTTTACTAATTTGGCTCCTTTCAAGATGTCTTTAAGGGGTAAATCAGATAGAGATGTACTTATTACTGATAACATTTTTGTCTTTTGTGGGCAATTCAGTTCTGCATTTATATTTTAGATACTTGCGAACAATTACTGAAAATGAGCTTAATCTAGAATTATTATCTTGGAAGTGTAAGTAGTCAGAATTGCATCTGTAACTGTTTTGACGAAGTCTGATATGTACTTCTACAAGTTTATAAGTGAGTGATACTTTGTGTTATGTCCAAAAACAGCAGTACCCTGCAAATAGAGCTAAACTTGTGCTGTTAGTCTTTCCTGATGGATTTTCTTTTAGGCAGCTGAACTTGGCAACCCTGTGTTCTTAATGTGGAAACCAAGCTGTAAATTTCTTGTATGTGGAATCTAGGTAATTTTTGATGATGAGCTTTCAGTGCTTATTACGTGGAAGAAAAAAAAAGATAATGAATGTATGTTCTGAAGGCATACTGCTAATTTAAAAAATTCTTTGCAGTAGAAGTGCTTAATGTTTTAGTATTCAGTAATATTTTTTTTTCCAACACAACTGCATTTGGGTTTGGTTGGTAGGAATAAAGGATATGTAGAAAAAATGAGGAGGATTAAATGCACAATCCTGAGTGTTAGTCCTTAGTGAATTAGATGTTAAATTTTAGTCCTTTTAAAGAAATTATGTAAGAGAATAAAGGTAAATTATTTATGCAGGGTTATGAGACTCTCAATGAATTCCATTCTGGGAGAAAGTGATGGACTGGTTCATCTGCTTTTGGGTTTCTCTTGAGACAGAAATGGATTTATTAAGACCAGAAATAAGAGCTGAATTTAGGTCTTTTCAGAAATATGCAATCCTGGGAAATCTGCCAGGTTTGGAGATATTCTTCTGGGGAGATAGGGGAAAGTTATGTTAAAATCTGAAGCCACAGGTTGTGTAACCTGGTTTGCTGGGATTTAGGCTGCACATATATGCTATACGAGGAGTGTTACTGTTAATGGTATGGTTGAAATAAGGTATGAGTTAGCAGAGATTTTAACAAATGACCTCTGTGAGATGATTTTTTTCTGAACTCCTAAAATTTCTGGAATGCTAAATTTAATTGATGATGTTCTGACTTCAAGGATAGGTAGCAGGATTTTTATAGTATTGTTATGTAAAGGCAGAAAAAGACATTTAATTTTCTTTTCAGAAGGGCTTAGATTCCAATCCTGCATCAAAATCAAAAGGAATGAGTTACTCAAATGTCCAGTGCTGTTTACTGAGTTATGCCCAGATATAAGAAAATACATGCGTGTGTTGTCACTCCCAGAGGAATTATTTGATTGAAAATATTTGGGGGCAAAAAGTTTGCTTATTTCTCTCAGACAACACAGTCTTTTCTTTGATATCTTAGTTCCCACTCTGATGTGTACTGACAATAACCAGATTGTGGACAAAATAAGTTGCTTTATTTGAAAAGTGCATCATTTTTCTAGAGCCAGATAGCCCAAAAGATCGTGATAGGTATGTGACCAGACTAGATATACAATAAGGAAAAACTGTGGATATCCTTTATTTATTTGTTTCAGTTTTTTTGTTATTTTTTTTAAGTTCTGGAAAACTACACTTAACCAACAAGTTGAGTTAAGAGACCAGCTCAAGGGATTCATGCTTGCTTGTCCACTTGCCTCCTGCCCTTATTGCATGCAGCCTCTTCCTAGCAATGTCAGTGACAATTTTAAAATGAGCAAGACTTTGCACTCTGTAAAGAAAAACAATTAGTGTTAATAAATTTTTTTCAATTGGAGAAGAGTTTTGGTCAGTCATAGGGATAATTCTAATACAGAAGTAAAAAGAAGGAAGTCAACATGGTTTATTTGCATAATCATGGAATCTGTAGGGGTTGGAATGGCCCTCTGGAAATCATGAATTCCAACCTCTCTTCTAAAAGCAGTTTCCCTACAGTAGGTTGATCAGGAAAGCATCCAAGCAGGTCTTGAATATTTCCAGAGAAGGAGACTCTGAGACCTCTCTGGGCAGCCTGTGCTAGTGCTCTTACACCCTCACAGTAAGTAACTACTTATGTGTGTTTGTATGGAATTTTCTGTGTCCAGTTTGTGCCCATTGCCCCTTGTGGCTGCACACCACTGAGAAGAGCTTGGCCCCATCCATTTGATTCCTGTGCTTTAGATATTTATAAACATGGATGAGTTCACCTATCAACTTTCCCTTTTCCAAGCTGAACAGACCCAGGTCTCCCAGCCTTTCCTCATACGGAAGATGCTCCAGGCCCATAATCGTCTTCATTACCCTCTGTGGGACTCTGTCTCTTTCCCTGTCTTCTTTGAACTGAGCGGCCCAGAACTGGATACAGTATTCTAGATGCAGCCTCACCAGAGCAGAGTACAAGGGGAGGATCACCTCCCTTGATCTGCTGCCCACAGTCTCTTCAATGCACCCTAGGATAACATTGTTCATCTTGGCTACATGGGCACAGTACTAGCACATGACCCGCTTGTTGCCCACTAGGACACCCAGGTCCTGCTCTGCAGAGTTCTCATCTAGCAGATCAGACCCTAACCTGTACTGACATATGTGGTTATTCCTACCCAGGAGTGAGAATTCCCATGCTTTTGTTGAACTTCATCATGTTCCTCTCTGCCCTGCTCTGCGTCCTGTCAAGGTCTCGTGGAATGGCAGCACAGCCTTCTGGTGTGTCAGACACTCCTCCTGGGTTTGTATCATCAGCAAACTTGCTGAGGGTGCACTCTATCCCTGCATCCAGGTCACTGATGAACAAGTTGAACAAGGCTGGATCCAGAACAGGTCCCTAGGGAACACTACAGGCCTCCAACTAGACTCTGTGTCACTGATTACAACCCTCTGAGCTCTGCCATTCAGCCAATTCTCAACCTACCTACCCCATTGTCCACTCATCTATCCCATACTTCTTAAGCATCATTACAAGGATGTTGTGGGACACAAAATCAAAAGCCCCGCTGAAGTCAATGTACACAACAAAGTCCATTGCTCTCCCCATATCTGGTGAGATTGTCACGTATTTTTTCAGATAAATGGAGGAAGAGAACATTGTTAAATCTGCTTAGTGCTTCTGCTTAAAAATAGAATAAAAAAAACCTCCAAACCTTTGCACATGTTCATGACTTCTCTCAGTATCATAAGAATGTATCACAATTAACTGCTTTCTAATGACTGTTTCATGAAGAAAACTGAACATGTACAAAATGGCAGTTTTTCATGTAGTTTGATAATCAAGTCTTGCTTTGACTGTAAATGATGGATTGATAGATTCCTTGAATTGCAAATAATTCATGCAAGGGTGAGGAAATTTGCTAAATAGTTGTATCTCAGTGTACTACCTTATTGGAACCTGGATATAAAGGTAAATTTCTATAGAACCTTCATAAATTTTTTCAAGCTATTGTTTTCCTACTAATTTAAATGGTCATTAATTTATGGCTCTAATTTACTTTCACTAGTACTCATATTTCAGTACTATTGTATTTTTATTTTTTGAAGAGTTGCCTAGAAACCCAATTGAAGAACCTTAGAGGGCTTTTAACTTTACCTACTGTTTGGTTATGAAGTGTGCAGAAGTGGAAGTGTGCTGAAACATTTGGTAGATGGAGCATTGATTTCTGAAAAATAAAAATACTTGAAAGGAAAACAATGCAGTACTTTCAGCTCATAAATTCATTTTTGCTGGATGAAGAGGGAAAGATACACATACCAAGTGCTTGCAAATTAGGGAGATATTAGTACTTGGAGAGTGTAAGATGATTTTCCTGAGAATCTGCAAGGTTATAATGACGATCAGTTTTGGTTTATGGACTGTTTTTTAAGTAGTGTCAGTACTCTAAGACATTTTGGAATTGTGACTAACAGAGTAGGTTAACATTTCAGTCCTGTTTTCACTTAGCAAGATTTATAAAACACTACTTTTATTTATTAAAACATTTTAGTAGACAGTGTTTAAACCATGTTTATCGGTAAGTGGTATATATGTAATTTAAAGATTAAATGGGCACTCTATGATATGAGGGAATGTACAGTTTGGAAAGCAAGCAAACAACAGAACTATAAACACAGTGTTTTCTTCAGCCTAAATTAGGAGTGAGTTGCAATAAAGCTCGTGTGAATATTTACGCTGAAGTTGTATCGTTTCAGTGTAGTATCCTAATGAGGTCTGGAATCAGTAATAATTCATGCACTCTCACCATCTGTAACTTCAAATATTCCTTATTCCCTGAAAATACATTGCCTTAAAACAGAATTTGTTCTTTTTAAAGAAGCAGGGAATTGTCAAGATAATTTTTTCCCTTCATTCTAAGCCAAGTTCATTTAGGTTTGGTTTACTGACATGTTTGCTTCCACGTGTCTACTAGTGTCATTTAGATGTTGAAATGGAAAAACATTCAAGAAAAACAGTAAGATAATTTTTAAAAGCTATTCAACCATAAATGCCTAGATTAGGTGTGTTAGGAATGTGAAGCCTCATCTTTTCTAAGATAATGAGTGTGCCATATAGGTGGGTATATCTGTGAAGTGCTGGTTTCTTTCTGGTTGATGGATGCAGTCATAAAGTCGTAAGGTTGCACTTGTAGTGAGATGTGATTCCACTAACATCTGAAAATGGAATCTATAGCAGTGTTTGAATTACAGGTGTTGGAAAATGGAAGAACAATGCTACTACATTGTGTTCTTTCAGTGCATACATTTTTTTTTGTTATGGCCATGTGTAGCTTTGAGTACAGAAGTGTTGCTGATTGTTCTTCATTAAAATATTCCATGGTAAAATATTCAAAGGGGAAATTACTGATCTACAGCTAATTAGGGCACTTTAAGGATGGCATTATTAAAAAGTAATGTATGTTTTACAGTTATCAGGTCTCTGAAGTTACACACAATTTTTCAAACTAGTTTTTACCACTTCAACAATACCTTAAAAGCTTTTTGATGCCTAGCCTAAATGAATCCATTTAAGGGTCAAGATTTTACTTGAAGATCATTCTGATAAAATTAATATTATGTTTTATTTAAGTACTAGCCAGAATTACTTTATTCATGGGAGCAAGGGAAAGAATAGGAAATGCATTGTTCAGATGCACTTCTCAGCATAGTTTGACTTCTGGTTTTCTATTCTACTTTTTAATGCAGTACTAAATAGAACCAAACCCTTAAAAATCAGAAATGGATACTGTGTTTATTCTGAACATCAGAAAACATGACATTTTCACTTTGAAAGAGGTTATGTGACTTAGGACCACGTAGTCTAACACAGCATTTATTTTAGTTATCTTTTAAAATTTGTTCTGTTTGGTAATGGTCTTTTTTTTAAGGCTTTAAATGCCCAGGAGGATAGACTGTCAGCCAGTTTTGAGAAAGTTCCATAATATGGGTACAAAGGAAAATTTTAAGCAGCCTCAAATTAAATAATATGAATTGAAGCACTTACCTGTAAGGAAAACTTGAGCTGTTTTCTCTGACTGTCATCCAAGTACAGTACTGATTGCTCTGGATGTTCCATACAGCGTCCTGTTTTGCTACATGACTGCAGAAGACCATTTGATAATGTTAACTATAATTCATCAAAATTGGAATTGTTCCACCTGACTATTAAAACTACAAATTCAGTATCAAGAATTGAGTGAATAATACACTCTTGGTTTTGCATAGAAATTCTGATAAAGTGTTGAACAGCTCTCACTTCCCTCTTAAGAAGAATCTCTTTCTTTTCTATTTTTGTTAATTGAGTATCCAGCTTTCTCTTCCTGTCTGTAAGTAAAGTTAGAGATGATCTTCCTTCATCTCATGAGTTTAAGAGAACTGGTGCAGTGTGTGTGGTGCACATGAGAAAACAAGGCAATTAATGTCTATAGATAAGAGGTGAATGTAGTGGTATCTGCTTGATTATAATAAGGAACTGGATAATTGTGTTAAAAACTTAGCTAAGAGAAATGTGATTTAGTTTAACTGAAGGCTGGATGAAGCTTTTGTAGCATGTTAAATTCATTAGAAAATTGAAATTGCTTAAATATTTAAATTAATGGTGGGAGTTTTTTTGGTGCTCCATTTTCAGTTTGTCATCAGTTAAAGATGGTTCAGCCTATTTATCACTAGATTAATTTCATGCTAATGAGGTTAACATAATGAGTAACCCACTATTTCACAATATTACATTTACTGGAGTGCTTGAGTACATCATAGTTAATAGAAACAGCAACTGAAGGAAGTCATAGGTTAAAAATGAGACAGGGAATGAAAATTGCCTAGCATTTTCAATCATAAAAGGAAAAAAATACAATTGAAAAAGAAGCAAAACTGTTTGTTTCTGTTGAAACAGACAATGTCTGTTTTCATGTAAATGATTAGCTTTCAATGCTTGCGAAGGAAAAGTTGGGCTGTGGTACTGTGGTGAAGAGGACCAGTATTTGGGAGTTGGTGGAGCTGCTTTCAGATCTTAAGATCCGATCTGGAATTTTCATTCCAAAAGAGCTTGTGTACCGGGCTTGGGGGAACTTTCAGTCCAATCGGTAATTACTGTGATCATCGAAAGAAACATGAACCTGTCACGGAGAGATCCTGGAGTGTTTGGCACACAGTTCTGGAATCATCCCTTTGCAGTGTCTGCAGAGGAAACTAGAAGTACTGTGTTTATGTATTTTGGATGGAGTCTTCTAATGCAAGGAATTATATGATGCTTTATGAAGGAAATGGAAACAGAAAATGAGATTATGGCGCTGTGCCTGACCTTGCTCTTTTGTGAGGCTCTATGAAAAGGATTACTGATTTAATTAATTCATATGAAGATATATTGTCACATCATAGCTGTAATGTATGCTGCTAAAATTTTTATAGCAGTGGGTACCTCAGTGGTATCCGTGCTTGCCAGTACTCAGTTTTTCTGTGCTAGGTAGTTTATAGTGGCCAGAAAATGTTGATTCTTTTTCTTTTTTAATAGATTTTTCAAACCATACTGTTAAGCACAGTCAAAATAAGTAAGTACCACCCTGTGAAGAAGCTAAATTTGTTGTGACTGATGTTGTATGTATGAGGCAACAAGGGGGGAAAGTCAGGCAAGAGGAGTTAAACAACGTGAAAAACTGTATGCATGTTGATAGCAGTGCTAGAAGGAATATAGTGGTCTTTATGTTTAGAAATAGATACTTAGTACAAGTTGGTAGTGGTTATTCTTTTGAAAAAGTAGATGCTAGCACCTTCTGAAAGTCGTGAAGTATTATGCCACCTAAGAAAATGAAACCACCCAAATTCTCACCATTAAAAAAAAAAAAAAAGTCCCTCCCCATGAGACTTTTCTCTTTTTATTTTTATTTTTAGCTACAAAAGCAGTTTTGTCCAATCCAAGTATAAGGGATGCTCTGAAAGTAATGCCTCCTATTTCATTGTAGTGGCCCAGTACATCAGAGGTGGATGGTGGTGGTATGGCAGTATGGATTAAACCTTCCTACCTGCACACTGTTACATTTTGTTGCATGTGACAGATGGCAGCAAAGAGGCAGTCTGACAAAATGCTGTCTGACATGCAAGTGTCTATGCCATTAAATTGCTCTGTATGGAAAACATTTCACCCATTGGCATTGATTGTCATTTGCTGAATGCTGATGGACACCAGACAGTGGATGTGAGTACAGTGAGGTGCTGAGTAGTGCATTTCATTAGTGGCAGCAATGACAGTGGATCACCTCCACTGTTGCAGATTTTTATGAGTATGGCATGTAGGCTCTTGTTCATTTCTAGCAAAAATGCATAGATAATGATGGTTAAACACATGTGAGTCTGTTAAAAAATAGTGTTTTGTAGCTTACAATTTGCTGTATCAAGTCATGTAATTGCATTCTTTGTATCTGTTGTAGTTTCCATAAAAATAAAAAGGAATAATTACTTTCAGTGCACCTTGAGTATCTGTAGTCAGCAAAAGAGGGAAAAAAACACACGTTAATTTTAGAATGTGTTTGCAGTGCTATTTCCTTAGCATTTTTCTTTTTCTGTTGATTAAATAATGCCAAATTTAATACAGAAGTAGGAAGATTTTTATGTAGGTTTCTTCATGTGGGTGAAATGTATCACCACCTCTTTCACTATCTGTCTGATGAGAGTATGGTGGGATTCTTGAATTGGTTCAAAGATACTGTGATCTTTCATTTCTCTGAGATACGTGGTGCGTGTCCTGTTGGTAAAAAAGCTTGTTCAGGACCACCCTTGCTTTTGACCAAGTCTGAAATTCAGGCAATTTTTAGGAGGATTGGTTATTGTTAATTTTATTGCAATGCCTAGTCATATATGAATATAATCTGTAAGTATTTTGATTTGCCACACTGGCATGTAAGTAAAACTGGTTTGTAGAAACTGTATGGGTGATAACTAATTTGGTACCTGATTTGGTACTTTTGCTATCATTTGGGCTTTGTTTTGTGTTATTAATTTGCTTAAAACACATGAAATAGCTTCTATATTTTTGATTTCCACAATTTAGCTCTCTTTTTCTAGAGGATAACTAAATGAGGCTACTGGACACAAACGTAGTGAAATCTCTGATGACTCTTCTGCAGCTATATAATCAACTACTGTAGGCTGTAATTTGAGATGAAATGTGATTTTTATTTGAAATCCGTGGACTCATTTACATGAAAATTTCAGGAGATAAATAGAAGGAATTAAGTTACAAGAAAATCTTAAATGAGAATATGAACTTAAGGAGATGAGTTTTTGAGCCTTACTGTCATTAGTGTTGTGATGTACAAGCTTTCTCAAAAGCCTGTTGTTTTCAGAAGAAAATAATTAATCAAGAGCTTCTCTTAACACTCCTTTGCCAGGAACTGTAGCTTACACTGCCACAAATGCTTCTTGCCAGCTTTCCTCTGAGACATGTGTAAACATAGATTTCATCACTCTGATTGAATAGCAGAAGCTTGAAGGGTCTATGTCCTTAAAGGATGGCTGCTGATATTTGTTCTTTCTATCACAACTTGTCACCCTCATATTTTATATATAAAAACGAGGGCATGCCGTTGGGTGCTATTAACCTTTCTAAAAGTCAGCCTTCTACATTTAGCTCTGGGTGATACAGAAGCTTTCTTGCTTGAGATGTTTGAATACCCTAAAATGAAGTGTTTTGCAGTTGACTTCTGCTTCTTTGCAACTATAGAAAATAAATCTAAATCTTTTATTTGCAAGAGAGTATTTAAAGTATTTCTATCAGTAATTCTCCCTTAAAATTAAGTTTATTGAAGCATACTCTGAACTGTGAATACTGGTAAGGGAAAATGAACACTTACATTTAATACCTTATTCTAAGGAATAGTATTTTGCTCATTGAAACTATGTGGTTTATGGTTCTTTAGCTTTGAGTTTGGTAGTATATCTTATATAAAACACTGGATTAATTTGTCATGATTGTTTTAGGCCTGTGCATCATGTTATTAGCAGTTTGTCACTTCCATTTTTCTTCCTGTTATTGATACGCAAGCTGCTTGTGTTAAATTGAAATTGTAAGTTAATAGTAAATTAGATACAGAAGACTAGTTCAAGACTCAGAGCTCATGATTTGGATTATAAAAGAAAGTTCATTAAATGCTTTAGGGATTTGAAAATGCTGTTTTAACACTTGTTTTATTGTCCTTATTTATTTTCTCCATTATTGGTATTGGTGAGCAGAAGAGTCAGTTCCTGGAGTTAGTGGTTATTTCACTCGTTTGGTCAGACAAACAATCTTATAATGCCAGTGCATGGATTTATGATGCTCTTACTGGATCAAATATTACAGTTTTAAAGTTCAGTTATTTGTATCACTGGTTCACTGGGTTTTGTATCACTAGATCATGAACTCTCTGATCTCCACAGCTTCTGATAGACAGTCGAGCCTTGAGATGGCATTGGTGATTTCTCTGGTATCCCCCAGAAACTTTCTTGCTTGTTTGTCCTACCATGTTGCCTTCTCAGCAGATATCAAGAAGTCCAAAGCTGCCTAAGGCCATATTTCAAACAGGTGTAAGACACTGGAACAGGTTGCCCAGTGAGGGTCCCTGGAAGCATTTAAGTCCAGGCTGTGTAGAGGGGAGATATCTCTGCCTATAGCAGGGAGTTGGAACTAGATGATCTCTAAGGTCCCCTCCAACCCAAACCATTCTGTGATTCTAAGATTCTATGATTCTGTGATATTAATAGTTGTACTATAGAACCATAAAAACAACGTTCTCTTGAATAGACCCATTAGTCATCAATCTAGATACCTCTAAGAATGTTCAGCAGGTGGAAGGATCTGGGCTTTGTTACAGATAATGCTGTGATGGAGGGAAGAAGAGAATTGTATGTTGAGCTGATCAAGTCTTCAGTGGTTATGATATGAGTGGGAAAAACAGACCCATGGGAAACCAAAGATTTTCTGAGTGACTAAATAAAAGCAAAATAAAAATAAATAAAATCACAGATTGATACTCGAATTCTAACAAAGCTTTGGGTTAGTTATTATTATACATATAAAAATAAAGGTACAGATCTGACTTAAACGTGAGTAATTGTGTTATGTTGGAAGTACCTGTGTTTAAAATGGATGCATTCATATTTCTATTGCTATTAGAATTATTATTATTTCTTCAAAAAGAACTACAAGATCTTTTGTTAATGTCTTCCCCTAGGAATGGTGATTTTAATAAACTGTTTCATATTTTGCGTTTTTTATTTTATTTATTATAGCCTATAAAGAGAACATTACTGTAAATACATTTTTGTTCAGTGAAGCATTGTAATTTCAGTGTGAATTACTAGACTGAAGTGTCTCATGATTTTTCTATTTGTAAACTGAAAACCAGTGCGGTTTTTATCATTGAAAAGGGTCAAGGACCTCTACAGTGAGAATTTTAAACTCTAGAAAGCAAAGCTGACTTACCTGCTTTTCAAATTTTCTGATCTGGCAAAACAAACGTAGAATTGAGAATTAAGGAGATTATTTGTTTATAATGAGCTTTCTGAGTAACTTTATCTACGTAGGAAAGGAATATGTGAGATTTTGCTACATCTCTGCCTACTCTACCATTTCCAGTCTTTGCACAGGAAACAATAAGTCAGCGGTATTAACCAGTCTGTGACAGTTATTTAGTACTGTAGCTATGGGATTTTGATCATTTAAGGCACATCCCAAATGTGGCTTTATTAGCATTTCTATGAAATGTATCTGTGAATGGAAGTAATTTCAGGTGCTTGAAATGGCACTTCAGTGCAACTTTGTTCAAACTCTGATCTAAAATGGAAAACAAGTCAAGTGATTCTGTTGCAGTGTGTGATTATCAATTCTGGGCACAGGAAAAGCATTTTAAAAATGTAAATCATGCTCATTTCTGAATATACTCTTAAAGGCTAATGTAAAATTCTGGAGTATTTATTTGTATAAGGCTTTGCTTGCCTTTGTAATTGTTCAATAGTAAAACCAAACTATGTTGATAATACTGGATATTTAGTATCCACCCTAATGTATCTATATTACCACATCTGCTCTTAAAGTAAACTTCAATTTGAAGTCTGGTGTGTCCAGAATTGCCTGGAAGGAAGAGGTTTTCTAGGTCATGAAGTGATCTGCCTTCCTGTTGTAGCTCCCACAGCATACAATCCTTTTCAAAAGCCTATGAAACTTGAAGTCGTGCACTGAAAACAAAATGCAGTTTTGTTTATTGCAGTATCTCTCTATTGTGTTGATACATATTTTCTTAAAGGGCTTCTTCTCAAAACAGTAAATACTTCAAGGTGCTGAAAACTTCCTCTGTGAGGCAAACATATACGTGTACAGGTAGAGATAGTAGCATCATGCTGTGCTGAAAGGTGTCCTGCTGAGTAAGCATTGTGAGTTTCTTACAGCCATTAATGCATAACCTTAACATGTAGAACTACTTCTCTGTGTGCCTCTGTCTTAGCCCTCTGAGCTGAATGTGTGGTGTGGATAACTGCAGGTTGTGGTGAGACTCTTCAATATCACTTTTTCTCCTTGTTGAAATTGGCTGTCAGTGTGTTGTGGGAAACTATGATAGTTGTTACAGATTAAGTATGCAGGATATTGCCATGGGAAAGCAGGAAAGGATCATCCATTCTTGGTCATCCATTCTTATTTGTCACAGTCTCCTTTAGGATTCCCTTGGCATTAGCTCATTGCAGTTTTACAATATTTTCTTTAGTTCTAAGCACGCTTTGGTTACACTTAAACACTGCTTGCTCCACCATTGAAAGTCAGCACATCTCTTAAAGTCTTACTTTCTGTGATCCTTCTACTTCTGCTGCATTTCCAAGGTAATAGATCAGTCTACTTTAATTTTGCTAAAGTTTAGTCCCTGTATGTCTGTGCTCTGTTCAAGTCAGAATCAATTACATTGTAAAAGTCAGCAGGACTCCTGAGGGAATAAACTATCAACTGCTTGAAGGAAGGAGAATTGTTCATAGAAAATCTGACACCTAACTTTATCAGAGTCAGCTTGGAGAGGTGCTAGTGAATCCAGTGACATCTCCAGTGCTTGTGGTTCTGGACATACTAGCCAGCCAGAGAGAACATTCATCCTTGCAGAAGATGGAACAGTCTTCAGGAGCTGGGGAAAGCCTTGCAAGGAAAGACTTTTGTAATCTTCACTGTTTGTTCTGAGCCAAAGTGGAACAACTTCTAAATGTTCACTGTCCTATTTTATGAAATTTTCAGTCACCTATTTTATCACAGGAATGAATACTTAAACAAACAAACAAACAAACAACAACAACAAAAAAAACAAAGACAACCCCCCCCCAAAAAAAAAAACAAAAAACAAATAGAACATACCAAACAGATCTTTATTAGTACAACACACCCCCCAAAATTAATGAGGATGTTTAGCTATAAGGAAGAAAATGCACTACTTCTTTGTCCTTACTTTGTGTGCTGCATAAAGAATAGACCAAGTGTTTGGTGTTTTTTTCCATAAGGAGAAAAATAATTGTTTTCATAAGATGCATTTTCAAATTTATGCTGTGACTGATGCTAGCCCTCAAGGAAGCAGACGGTTAATTACAGGGTTGCTTGACAGGTGCTTATAGGAGTAACTCATTTATAACTTCACTCAAGTTTTAAAGTTAGGGCATGTTTTCTGGCAAACATCTCTTTTTTTTAGGCATGCAGACAGGATGCAAGTAATTTAATTGAGACAGAGAGAGATAGAAAAGATGATGAAAAGGTGAGAAGGAAATATATGTACCAGAGACTGTCAGTGGGAAGTGAAATGAAATAAAGATTATTTACATGTTTATTTGCTCCCTGGTAATCTTATAATTGCTGTAAACAGTGGACATGTGTTAAGAACAGATGTTTACAAGGGAGTTTAAGATTATTTTGGTTTCAGATGTGTGGGTAGCATACCGTTTTATGTCTAATTCCTTTTCTCATTTGTTAAACTCTGCAGGGGGATGCCAGTTGTAACAAGTTGCTTGTCTACATTATTATTATGTATGTATTTGTGCACATATGTGAGAAATTATAGAATTTACAGCAAAATAATGCTAAAAAGTATATACGCAAAATGACAGGTATTTTAATGTCTGTCACTTTCACTTTAGTCAGAATCATGATTTCCAGAGCTAACAAAAATGATTCCAGTGACCCCTGACCAGATGAAACTGGTTGATATCAAGACTGCATCTTGAAAAGGTCCAATTGTTGAGGTGGGTTGAACCCAGCTAGCACCTTAGCAATCACCAGCCTCTTGCTCACTCCACACATTTAATGGAGTGTACATTTGTACATCCAATGCACCACAGGAACGGTACCAAGAGAAGCGATGCTCTGTACCAACTGATCTTGAAAAAGCTTGAATACCTCTGTGTGCTTGTAAGTATCATCTTTTAAGTTGGGATGTCTCCATTTGTCCGAGGTACATTCTGCCAGAAGCTCTGACTTGAGGCCATACTTCCTTAGCTCTAGCGTTGACCTCACATCTCTCACCTGGTCCTGTCTCGACTAGCCCAAGGGTTAGTCTAGACTCTGAACAGATCTTTTTGGATGTGTATATACCCATGGCCATTTTGTTCCCTGAAACAGGATCTTTTCTACAGGTCCTTTGACTTCGCTTTTTTTTAGACAAAACTAGCTTTTTTCAAACACTTCCTTTGATGAGTTGACCCACAGGATGATGTCATAAACATACTGGAAGTGTTGAAATGCTTTGCCCTGTTCCTGTGTCAGTCTACAATGAACAGTAGGGCTAGTTCTCTACCTCTGGTCAATTGCAGGTATTGGACACCTTTCCAAATGAAAGCACAATGTAGCCTACACTCTACTGCCAAAGGAATGGAGAAAAAATGTGTTTATCACTCTGTTCATTGGTGTCCCCATACACTGACCCCACAAAGGGAATGAGAAGAGGGATGCATGACCAGCCTGCTTGTGTATTCTGGATGTTCACCTTATCATTGGTGAGGCTAACCATATTTTCAGTGGTCAGGAGCAGGGGGCACAGGTCACAGTGGTACAGAGAAAATCAAGATTTTTTAATCTTTATTAAGATGAGTTAAGAATCTACTTATTATCTGTATGGAAAGTGTTGTATTTAGTGCTACTGTCTGGATTAGAAACTTTAGGAAACTAAATTCTTCCAGAAAATTTGGAGTTAAAAAGAGTTAAAAATATGGTTAAAAATAGAGTAGCTATATAATACTGTAGATGTACACTATATTTAACACTTTACAGGCAACTAATGCAGATGTGAGATTGTCGTTTCTCACTTGTATTAATAAACTGTGCTAATTTAAATGTTTTCAGGATTATTGTGTTTACATCATACAGAACTTTATGATGTTTTAATTTGTTTCTATAGCTATGTAATCTACAATGCAATATGATTTCAACACTGAAGAATATGATGAGATGAAGGAGAGCAGACTTCTTTTTAAGCAACAGAATATGTCTATATTTGTCTCTGACTGTAAGTCAGGCATGAGATGAATACACACGTATGTATAACTCATATGTGATATTCAGTACACTGAAAATAATAGGTGTAAATTTTTGCTATGGCTATCAAATGGTGTCCAATTAAGTTTATCAGAACTTTCCAGGGGAGGCCATTTCTGGCTTCTGTTGACTGTTGATCTAGTTATAAAGTCATGAGCTCAGGCATGTATTATTATGCTTCAGAGGTTCTACGTATCTTTGGTGCCACTGATGTATCCTGTGTAAATCACTGTGCGTGTAGTCTAACTTGCTCACTTAAAATTCTGTTGCTATGCACAGCTGATGGATGTGAGGAGATTTTGCTAATGTTACATTTGGATAATATGATGGATGCTGGAAGATAACAGCAGTACATAAAACAGTGTGGTCAAAATAAAAAGTCATTTTAAATAGAATAACTTCGTGAGCCTGATCACCAAAAGTATATGATCGTGATCTAGTTTCTCACAAATTGAAAAAGTATGTTTAACTTATTGCCATATATTATGATGTTCGCAGGAGAAGATTGAGTTACTTTTCCACAAAACATATTGCTTCATAACTTTTTTTTGTAGAAATCAGTTTTACCTGTGGAGTAAAATAATGAGGGAAAAACCTGCCCATAATTTTTCATGCTAATTAATTTTTTACTGTCTTTTTAGAAACTATGCATTATTGTTTCTTGGATTTATTTTTCAGACTAATAGCTTTAAAATGTTTGATACAGATTTGAATAATTTGGTACTCCATCAGTATGAGTCCATCTAGTTACTTAGATACTTATTACTGTGTTTTGAGGGAGAAAAATGTGTTTTATGAGTCAGATCATTTAGTTTTATCAATGTAGGGAAATCACTTTCCTCGAATAAGTAATAATTTTAAGCTTTTAGATTGGAAACGGTGATGTATTTTTATAGTTTAAGGTAGTGACTGCTAATTTTTATGCCATTTTATTGCCCTCATTCAAAAAAGGGAAATGTCTTGTGTTTTCAAGTTGCTGAAATACATTTCAAAAGAATGGGCAGCATGAGGATTAAGGTATGTCAGCTCTCCTCTACTTACAAAAACATCTGCATGGCAAGGATGCAATGATTCCATATTTTCAAGGCAATAGTACAGTCAGAGGTCAAGCAGGGGAAAAAAAAACACTAGTTTTCTGTATTCTTTAGATCTGCACTTTCTTTTGGAGGGGGAGAAAAAGTAATATATAGATATCCAGCAAGTCTTCATGTCTAATAATCACAACAGAATAGCCACTAGATGCTGTTGTCATGTTGCTGCATTTATCCTCCACTTACATTCATTAGTTCATGTTGAATGATTTTTCAGTTTCTATATTATGTATATCTAATAGTGATATAGTAGATAGACTGAAAATAAATCCATATTGCTTCATGTAGTCATGTTTTAAGATGTTCTGTAACTAAAAGATATCATGAAAGATAGTTTTTCATTTGCAGTCACTCTCTGTGATTCTAAAATAACCTTACATGTGGTGCAAGTACTGTTTCAGCTTTAGAGGGCCAATTTACAGAAATTTTCTAGACCTCTGAGATTGTCTTGCAAGGATGATAAGTCTTCAGAGAAAAGAGTGATAAATTACAGCAGACAAAATAATCAGGCCTTTGACTTTTTAATAAAATGTTTCATAGTCCCACTAGATCTCTCATTTGTCACAGTTCTCTGTTTTCTTTTGATCTTGGAAGAAATAAATCATCAGCTTATCACATTGCTTTTCCTCATCCTGAATTGCATCAGCATGCATTGCACATACCAGTAAGCAAGCACAAGAAGCCTACAATGCAGTGTTTTCCTGCTCAATACTTTGCTGGTGCCAGTGTGCTTCACTCATAGCACATACTTAGCTCTCATTAAATTCAGTAAACTTAGAGTAGGCAACTGCATTTTCATGCCTTGTTATCGGATGTTTTTTCTTAGAAAAACAAAACAACAACAACAAAAGAAACACAAAGGAAAAAAAAATCCAAGCTGTTGCCAGATTTTTAAATGAATAGGTCAGAGTCCACTATACACTAAATTTACAATATGTTCTATACTTTCTCTACAGTAGATAGTTAAAATTTGCCAAAAACAGTGAAAAGCATATTCAGTAAAGTTTTGAAGCTATTGCTTCCAGTTCTTACTGCTCACTTCTTAAATTAAACAGAGTGGTCAGAAATGTATTTAGTTATGACTGAAGCTCTTGAGAACAGGGAAGATAGAATCAAAGGATAAAAATCTTCGTAATGGTTATCTCGATCAAATGACTCTTTAACACTGCAGGTAGAAGAGTGTTGGGTATAAATGAAATGACTTTTTTTTTTTTTTTTTTGTGTAGTTTGAATCTTTGGTGCTTCCTTGAATGCAAAAACCTTATTGGAGACAACCTTGTGAATCAGCTATTCTTTACTGGTTATGTGACCTTTCCCACTGTCATGGTCGAGATTTTTATGTAATATTCTTGGGCGTAACTTAATGTGTAATAATAAAAGCTATAATTTCCAGTAAGGTTTATGGTTTTAAGTGTTTCTGTATCAGTTGCAGCTATATATATATATATTTCAAACCCATCTTCTGCAAAAGTTACTTAAATATGACAAGAATTTTCAGTACAGAAGAATTTGGGAAAGCAGTTTATGTCATTAGGAAGCTTTCTTAGTAAAACGCTCAGTACTGTAGTCCTTTAACATAGCTGCAGCTCAGAAAAAGAGAAAAAAATCACAAGGACTGTGGCTCGCATAAAGCAAATACTAAGGAATTCTAGGTCAATTTTATTCTGATTCATAGGATGTTTTATCATCTTAGTTCATGAGTGAGAGATAGAGGAAGAACCATTTTTCGCATTTTATTTTGGTTGAAAAATGAATTATTGGAGCAATTAAATACACCTACATTTAATGCATGTTTGCTTATTGTTGTAGCACAAGTGAAATGTATCAGAACTCGAGTTGAATCTAGATGTTCTTAAAGTCAGTGGTAGGACAAGAGGGAAATGTTTTAGATTTAAAGAGGGAAGAAATAAATCAGTTAGGAGAAAATTATTTACTGAGAGGGTGGTGAGGCACTGTCACAGGCTGCCCAGAGAAGCTGTGGTGCCCCATCCCTGGAGGTGCTCAAGGCCAGGTTGGATGGGGCCCTGGGTAGCCCTGCCCAGGGCAGGGGATTGGAATGGGATGACCTTTACAGTACTTTGCAGCCCAAGTCATTCTGTGGTTCCATACACTGGTTTAAATATGCTGTTCTGTAATACTGTAGCTATATCAACATACAGTCTTCAAATTTGGAAGTTCTTAGTTTAGATCTATTGGAAAATTAAAGGTAAATATCTACTTAGTTTTTGAGTTGAACTTTACTTTATGAAAAGGTGCTGCAACTTTTGGTATTCTGTAAGACATATTTGCTTTATCAGTCAAAAGATTCAGAGAAGTGGGCTGTGGAGATTATGCTCTTGAGAGTTTTAAATGTTCTAGGTTCCTTATTGTGCATCACAATCAGCCATTTTTATCTCAACAAAATGCTCAGTAAAGTTTACATTTTGATCAATATATTTTAGTTATTGTTCTCTAATTCAAAATCAGATAAAGTTAAAAAAAAGCCACTTGTGTCTAAGTAGGTCTGATAGCAGCAGCTTTGAGGCAGCACAGTTCTATTGATGAGAAATTAGAGCAGCTTTAGCATATAAATTCTAGGATATCTAGAATGTCACACAAGCATAACTTCCATTTGTTTAACTACTATCACCTTAAGCCACAAAATGTCAACTGAAATAGGGAACTATTTTACTGTTTTCCAATATTCTTTATAGATGTAGGGCTCATTCTTACACGGTACAGTAAGCTTTAAGTATGAAATCATTACTTGAAATTAACTCTGAAAAGTTAATGAAAAAACTGGTTATAATCACAAATGATACACCACATCATTACAATTGCCAGTTGTAAATTATTCCACAGTGTTTTAATATGCTTCTGACTGTTTCTTCTTAGAAATTCTTTCAGCTCAACTTGTAATAGTTTACATTCAGAGCCCTAGGGAATATAGAACTCATTTTCACAGAGATTTCATGTAGGTTTTGCATACTGCTTCTGCATGAATTCAATGACTTTTTTCATGGAAGGGAAGGGAGATTTCCCTTTGGCTGAGATATCTATAGTCATTTAGGCAGTCAACAGAGGGAGGCTGGAAATTTCTTATTTTTTAAGATGATTGGACTGAAATATCCCTTTATAAAATGTTACATCTCTTCCTTGGCTATAGAAATCATCTGGACCATGAACCTGGACTGGGAATGTTAGCTGTTTGGGAAAAGAACACAAAGAGAGACGTGGATTTTTCATGGTGGCTTCTCTTAGTGATGAGAGCTTTCTCCTCAGTGAGTGCATGGGTTTTCTGATAGTGAATGCTTCACTATGACTTATATCCACCACTGTAAATGAAGGAAGTAGTTAATATATTAGATTGCAATTTGTAACATAAATGAAATTCCACAGATTTGGAAATAGAGATTGTAAAAGACTTCTTCTGCAGCTTCACCCTAAAGTCCTGCATTTTGCTGGTGGCATGCATGTGCCATACACCTTTGATTAACTGCTGATAAAAATAAAAGGAAGTTTTCAAAGTAGATCTTCGCTATGGACATGATGCTGATGTGAGAGAAAGCTTTGGTACTGATCTCAGCTGGAACATTTTGCTTTTCTGTCTTAAAGATGCATAGAATTTTTGGATTCCAGTTTACTCTACATGTGGCAGACTGCTCTATTTTGCTTGTAGGTCATAAAAATTTATTTTATGGAAAAGTTTTAGCCATTTCTTTTTCAGCATACCTGTAAGTAATCCTGTTTCTGCCAACACTGTAGAAATAATTATGATTGCCCTAGTTTGCAGATACAATTCAGTGCTCAGGCAAATTTTAATCATTTAAGACATTACTACAAATTTTTTCTTTAAAAATTTATGTAATCTGCTCATTGTTTATTAGCAGATAAAATACAATTTATTTAAGCTGTGAATTATATTGACAGCTCAGGATACATTTGCAACAGTGTATTTATAGTTACCTAAACTTTTAGTAACAAGTAGTTCTACAAAGCTAAACCTTCAAGTTCTGCTGAGATTGAAATGCCGCTTAGATTTTGATGAGTAGCTTCTTCCTGGATAGATAATTAATACAGATTAATGCTCATTAAATATTGTCCTGACAAGCTATCTTCTCTTCTTTCTATTTTGTTCCAGAATTTATTCTTTTATATATAACCTGTTTGTACAATTAGTTCGCTCTTGAAACAACAGTTCTAAGTAGAGATGTTCTTCGAATGGAAAAGACGGCTGTTAGAACAAAGACAGGCTGCCAAGCATATATAGCAATGAATGATTTATCAGTCATTGAGTAAGATGCCTAGCAACAAGGAGTTTAACTGTTGCTTTATAGAATGTCTGCTTTAATTTGCTAATTTTTTTGTACTATATTTTATAATACTTTATTTTTTATGCTCCATCTACTTTTACAACTTGATCTATTTTGACTACTTAAAGAAAAATATTTTCCAACCACAGTGTAGTCTTGAATTTAGAATATCCTGTATGCTTTGAATTCCATCAATTGTCAAATTATAAAATTTGATCATATCAGTATTAAAACCATACTGTATAATTTCCGTGAACATTACTTGCTAAATTCCTTCTTTCAATAAGGGGATTTTTAATGAGTTATGTCTCAGAATACTGGAATTGTGGAACATAACAATTGTTTAAGGGCAGTTGTCATGCTGAGAATAAATCTTTTTTTTTATAAAGTTATTCTTTGCCTTTATTAGTTTACAAGAACCTGCCCTGTAATTTCAGTAAAAATATTTGAAGCCTTCTCTTAAGTCATTTGAGAAAATACTTAAAAATAAACTAGACCCAAAAAACAGAATGTATAGTGAAATGCAGCTCAGTTTGTCACTCAATAAAGTTGCAAATTATTTCTTTTAAAAATGAAACTCCACTGCTGACATGTTGATTACTGAGTAATGTGTAATTTTTTTTATTGTTGTTTATTCTAAAAGTACAAACAAAAAAAAATACCCCACAGCAGTCCTCTGCAGAACTGGGAAGAGTCCACTTTTTACTGTTTGTGACTATTTACTGTATACAGAATGCTCTTAGCATATACTTCCCTGCTTTTCACTTCTGCTTTATTCAGTATGCACTTGAACTGAATTAATAACTAAGACTGCGGACTTTTGTGCAAGTAAAGTAATTCAAACTGCATATAGTGCTTTCTAACTATAGTTTGCAATATTAAATTCAAAGCTCTTACCTTGTCTACTGAACTTTAATAAAGAACTGAAGGCATGACAATGGTGAAGAGAAACAGTTTTATTGGAGAGGTTATACCTTGACATGATAATAAAGATTTCATTTCTCTTTGTTTTTTTAGCAACTTAAACTGAAATTTGGATATAAGGGAAGGAAAGCCAAAGCACTGGAAATCCTTAGGAAGCAGCTGATAACTGAGCAAGATGCTGTTATCCATTTGTGTTATTTTTCCTGATGCAAAACCAGTGGTGAGCAGCTGCTGCTTCAGCCTTCACAAACAGATGGGCATCATGTTATCCCAGCACCTTCCTGTTATGGTGGTCTAGGCATTGTTAGTGTCAAGTGAATAGCACTGAGACAACTCAGGTTGATACTGATTTTATCTGGAAGAAGAGCTGTCTGCTGTCTGATAGAGAGAAACATGTGGTTTCAATGTGCAAATATATGCATTTCCTATAGTTGGATGTGAGCTAGTTAGCAGTGTAGCAGCATTACCATGAGTAGGCCTTCTGCACTTGTTGCTGTGTAGAGCAAATAAATGAGATATATCACACTTTGTTCAATATTTTGTATACCTTTCCTTCCATGACTTTTTGTAACTTCAGAAAAAAACAGAACAAAAAAAAAGGGGTTTAACAGAACACTGTTGAAGGGGATGCCCTGTCTGGTTTGCCTGACCTCTTGATACCTGTCGTGACTGTATTTTTAGAAAGCATTTCTAAATACATTTATTAAACATTTTGGTATAAAAACAGAAACCTGAGATGTTTAGGGAACTTTAAATCTACTCTGGAAAAGGTCTATTAGGGTGGGAATAAAAGCTTTCTTCACTGAATTTGTAGTGGCATATAAAAGTCATTCATGGACTTAGCAAAGAGGTGAACAGAAAAACCAGGTACATGGATTAGTTGAGGATAGAATTAACACTAGAGTCACTCAGTTATGCAGATGCTAAGCAAGTAGGAAGATATGAACAATGTCTAATAGAATTTCTTTAAGTTTTTCCTTTTCTATTTCATAAATAAATGTAGACATCTACCTATACATGCATGCACATATTTATATCAGCATGAATTTTACAAGAGTTAATTGGAGATGTTGTGGATGAAGTGGGTTGTTAAGAATGATTACGCACAACTCTGAATGAGAATTTATTCACAGTAAGGGTGGTGGAGCACTGGCACAGGCTGCACAGAGAGGTGGTGGAGTCTCCTTTTCTGGAGATGTTCAAGACCTGCCTGGACGCCTACCTGTGCAACCTGGGCTAGGGAGCTGGTTGGGCAGGGGGTTGGACTTGATGATCTCTGGAGGTCACTTCCAACCCCTACAATTCTGTGATTTTTTGCTGCCAGGGCTGTGTGTTTGGTTGCTTAAGTCATATGTTCTTTCCTAAATCAGAAAACTGAAGCTTTGTAAGTGAGAAACAGTAATGCACCAGCATCATGCATTTTAAGTGGTGGCTCACTGCTGAAAAATGTCATTAATGAAACTGGAAGATTGAAGTAAGTGATTGTGTTAATATATACTGAAGCTGTAACCAGAATCTTTTACAGAGCAGTCACATTCACAATACCATTGTTTCAAAGCATTAGTAATTTTAATAACTTCTTCCAATTACTTTGATTTTTAAAGCAATTGAACCTGTTTGTGTAGATGAGTTGTGGAAAATGAGTTGAAACACTTTCAGAAACAATGCCCAGAGTGTAGTCTGTCCTTGTCTATTTTTCTAGCAAATATAACCTAAGCATACAGTATGCAAATGTGTATTGGAGTAAATTAATAATTTTGTAACAAACACATTCAGCTACCTGTATTTGTCATTAAAATTATCGGAAATGCACCCCAGGGAAGGTGCCTCATTAGCACTGCATTAATTAGAGTCATTTGGGGAACTAGTTCATTATATTCTGCTTGTGTGTCTTTTCCCATCCCCTTTGTGCAAAAGATAGTGCCCGCCCTCTGTATTTCAAAAGAGGATTTCAGATTCCAAAATATGATACTACGTGAATTGCACATCAAGATTCTGCCATGTAGAGTTTGTATAAAGAAGCTGAAAAATGTCAGAATATGTTGTGGAAATTTTAAAGCATATCTATGCTTTTCTGGGATTCAGAAGTAGCTTTTGGGCACCATGATGGGTCATGGAGGGAACAGCTCTTCTCTAGATTCCCTATGTACAGACCAAATAGTGCTGATGGGGACAGAATGAGCATCCAGTCATGTAGATAGTCATGGTGGTAAACAGCTGTGGTGCTACATGTAAAACTACCAGACAGATTTTTCTGGAATTTTATAGAGTGCCTCTACACACCAAGGCAGGCTAATGGCAAAGGATATAGCTGGTTGCAAAATGAGCAAATGTTGCTACCTGGAATCTATGCTAGACTATGACAATTTGCAGCCAGAGACTCAAGTTGCTGTGCCTAAGGCAGGGAAAATCTATGATAAATTATTGGTTCAGGGGCTAACAAAAATTTGTGATACTGGAGGCCACTGATAATGCACACTACTAGCTAGTCTTCTTTTTTCCAACAATAAAAATACCATTTAAATTTGGATCTTCAAACATTTGTTTTGTTGCTGTTCTGTCTATCACAGTGCAGCATTGCAGCTTACATGAGGGGCATTAAATCCAGTAGAATCTGACAGTTCTCTGTTGTACAGTGTCATTGCTCTCTACAAGTAAATTATTTTCAAATGTCTGTATATTTCAGTACTGCAAAGGTATAAAAGCTGTTGTCAGTGGGAGAGTGAATCTAAGTGAAAAAGGCTGAGGTTCTCATCGCTAAAATTTTATTCACTTTTTACATTATTTGAAATAGTCACTACAGAAAATTGTAAATGAAGGACAGTAATTGATACCTTTCTCCTTCTCTGCTTATTTTTCAAGGCCAACGTCAGAAAGATTGAAGAATGAATGTGGTTGGAAGCCAGCAACATATTTGTGGTAAGAAAAAAGCATGAATTGGATGCTGCTGCTGTTTGGGACTGCAGATAGAGATTTTTTTTGTGGGTAACAGGAGGTGGGCAACTGTGCTTATTGTGCTCTAGTCCTCACAAGTGAGGTTAATTCTGATGTCTCATAGAATGAATGCTGGCAACAGGCTCATGTCAGTCTTGACTAAGGAAAGTTTTGATGAATCAGAAGTGTTCATGTTTGTTGAATCTGTTGATAATCATAACCAGAGACTTAATGAGCTCAGAACATCTCAAAGGTGTTAGCAGTTGTTTTCAAGAATTTCCAAAGGACAAGGACAGCAAACTGTTGTGTTATGAATATTCTCTTGAACTTCCAGACAAGTACCCCAAGAAATAACTACAAAACTGAGCTGTCTTTGGAAGGTAGTGAGAGGAGTAACTCTCATATGAAAACTCTGAAAACAGCAACAAAACATGAGTAGCTGCCAAGTACAGTGAGCACAGCATGATTTTTGACATTTTTGTGATCTTTCTCTGTAAACAAGCATGGTTTATTTAAATCTCATGCAAGATGAGAAGTGTGTAGAATACTCATCTGGTGTACTCACTGTCAGAAAGAAGGTAGTGAGTGAAGCTCTGCAAAGATTTTGCTTCTGTTTTTACATTATGGTAATTAGTGATCTGGATGAGGAGACTTGCTACAGTTTCAGATCATACTGAGTGGGAGCTGTGTGATGTGGTATGTTTTCAGTTTCTTCATTGCAAGGATACTCTTGCTTCAAGCTGAACTAGACCAAAATGATCTCAATGCTGCTGCATCTAAGCCCCAGATCAGTAAAAACTACAAAGTCACAACAACCTCAAATCCAGACATATTTTTCTCTGAGATGGAGAAAGTATAGAATAAATGGTAGTTGAAGGCATCTGATATGACCTGCTCTGAGAAGAGAACCCTGTGAAATGCTTTAAAATAAGAAATGCCAATTGCTAAGTTTTATAATTCTGGTAGATTTATCACAGAGTGAGGGTATCTGGTCACTGAAGAGCAGTTACTGTGCAGACTGTACTTGAATGCCCTGCTGACATGGAGAAATGAGAATGCAAATTAATTTACAAGTGTCTTTCTCCTGTAAGTAGAAGATTTAAAAGAAGCCTAGCTATTCCTAGTTTAATAGCTAGGGACTTTGACTTCTTTATGAATGATGAAGGTAGCATGGCAGTGATTATGGTGCTGAGCTTTGATTTGTGTGTTTCCCTTCATCCTGTTTTCAGGGTGAGTGCAAAGCTGTAGTTTTACACTGGAAAATCATAGGAAGGAAAGGTCCTGTCACAAGCCAGGGTCAAAGTACGAAATCTGATCAAGAAGCTTTGCTTTGTCTTGCACTGGTCATGACTCCAAGTTGACTGCATACTTTAAACTAGCATTCCTTACAGTCAAAGACCAGTGTAGTGTGGGCTAGTCTATGCTTTGAATATTGCTTTAAGTACAAATAATACCTCAATCTCATTTGAACATTTCTAAAACAAGACAGAACATAACATGAATAGGGATTTTGGAACACGTACCTTTTCTCAAGCTGTTTTTTTTTTTATTCCAAGAGGCAAACAACATGAAGTCTCGCTCTAAATCATTATGGTGCATTTCTTCTCCTCATCGACTCTTGCATTAACACATCATGTCACAACAGATCTTCTGTTTCTCAGTGAGCATGATTAGCTGTAGAAAACACTCCTGTCAAATTGCCTTGAAATATGGGCCAGAACTAATATAATGAGGTACCTTGTTACTAAGTCAGTGCAAAGACATTAATAATTATTTTAAAAGGCAGTATATCTGTATGCTGTGTGTCTCTGCAGATACATCAAATAGATGTTTCTGGCTTCTGTCAGGAAAAAATTGCCAAGAATGTGTATATCAAAGGCAATTATATTTTTCCCTGCACCATTATGCTTTTCAGAGGAAACTAGAGAAATACTGGTCTCGATTATCTTGTGTAAAGCAATTCAGCAGTGAAACTGGCCTGATCAGTATTAGTTGGTACAAGTGATGGCCTTTTGTTTCTAATTCTGATAGGAGTTAGTGAGTTTGTTTAACATGTCAGGGTCTTGTGTGCCTTGATAATATAATGGCACCTATTATATCTTAGTCCTGGTAGTGAAGGTTTAGAACATATGATATATCACTTTTATAATATATTGCACAAGGAGAGTTTTTATGATTAGTCACCAGCCTAATTTGTGTGAAATACCCTGAATGCTGAGTTATCAGTTATAATTGTTGTGATGTGATGTAAAGAAGGAATATACTGTAAAATTTAATCTAATTGGAATCACCACAGATGCTGAATCTAAAGAATTTTAGTCTCTGCTATAGCAATGTCTGTATGTAACCATCTACAGTCTTTAACTGCTTTAAGTTGAAGGCAGAGGATACCTGGGTTGTTATTAGGTACTCTTGTTTGGGTATAGTTTGGGTATAATTTGCCTGAAATACATGATGTGGTGACTTTCTGTATTTTATTTCTGTTCCAATATTCTATTTTGAATAACTGTTTTTGAACACACTAGATCTACTAACTAGACCTACTAACAAATGGAAATAACTGGACAAAAATAGGAAATCAGAACTAAAATAGCTATAATTCTGCAGATGAAGTATTATATGTCATTGAAAGAAATTAGAGTCTTAGCTTTATGAGCTTGAAATCTGCTCAGTTCATTAAAAATACATAATGCTTGAATAAACAGAATACATAATTATAGGTCTTTGGAATTTGGAGGTGCTTATGTATTTCAGTGTCAAGTTTCAGTTCTGAAATTTACTTAAATATTTCTAACTATGGGAAAATACTTACTAGGCATCATTTATGGGAATATTGGATTTACAATACAAAATTCAGCAGTTACTTGCACTGAAATAGTGTTAATTAGTGTTTTCCGACAGATGATAAAAATAGACAAAGATACAGATGGTATTATTTTATACTCAACAATCAGACTGGGAAGATAAAGTTATCCTGAAACAGAAGAGTTGCTTATTTATTTAGTGTGACTCCCCTGATTTTTGACAACAAAAGTGGCCAGAAAGTTGTAGGGACTGGAAAACTTTGTACTCTGCAATATTGACTAGGCTTGGGGTCAGCCTATTCTCTCGTGTAACTAGTAATAGGGCTAGAGGGAGTGGCCTCAAAGTTGTGTCTGGGGAGATTCAGATTGGTTATTAGGAAACTTTACTTTTCCAGAAGAGTTGATCAGGCACTGGAATGGGCTGCCCAGGGAGGAGGTGAAGTCACTGACACTGGAGGTGTTTGAGGAACATCCAGACGTTGTGTTGAGGGACATGGTTTAGAGAGTACTATTGTTGGTAAGAAAATGGTTAGACTGCCTGGATGATCTTGTGGGTCTTTGCCAACTGTGGTGATTCTGTGATTCTAAAACCACTTCCTTATGCTAAAATCTGTTTTCAAATAAAAGAACAAGTATAAGTTTATCTGTAAATAATTTTAAGAGTCTGGAGATTTGTTAACAGCTTTTTCTCAGGGGTAATCGATATATCCTCAAAAGTAAGTTGGTCAGTTT
This sequence comes from Cyrtonyx montezumae, assembly GCF_038088225.1. Lineage (NCBI taxonomy): Eukaryota > Metazoa > Chordata > Aves > Galliformes > Odontophoridae > Cyrtonyx > Cyrtonyx montezumae. The sequence goes on along the minus strand of NW_027072034.1, from coordinate 63,741,855 downwards.
GCCTCCAGACCAGTTGGTACATGTGCACAACATAGTTGAGTTTTGTTCCTCAAAGTTATTGAATTGTGTCCTTCAGGCTAAATTTTTGTCCTTAACACCCACATGACTGAAAGAGAAGTCAGGAAAAAATGAGTCTCATTTGGGGAGGCAAACAAAATGATATATGGCTAGGAACATAGGTTACTTAATGAAATATATGTATATATATGTATATATATATATGTACGTACAAATCAATGCACATACATGTGCTTATTTGTATATGTATGTATATATAGATAGATCTATGTATGTGTAAAGGGAGAAATGTGAGTGATAAGATCTGTTCATAGATCCAGATAATCAGCATAATTTTCGCTTTAGAGGATAGAAAGATAATTTGTTGTATTATAAAACTAATGTGAACAAAATTTAAGAATCTTGGGAGTAGTAACCCTTGGAATGTCAGTGACCATTCATTAGGCTGAAGTTTTCAGTTCTCAATTAACAGCTTAATAAGCACCCCATTAAAAAATGTAATTTTGCAGAAACTAGACTTTGCTAGAAATTGTGTTTTTCCTTTAGATTAATTATTAAAGACTTATTTCAGATCTCTCACTAATTAGAATTATGGGAAATGAACATTTAAGGTGATATATTTTAATTATTGTTATGGAATATGGTGTTCTATTTTCAAAACGTTCTTATTGCTGCTTTTTCCATCTTTCCAAAAACATGTAATTACCAGACATAATGTCTTTTGTAATCAGAAAATCTAATTTCACTGAAAGGCTTCTAACTCCATGCTGTGAAATTATTATTATTTATTTTCATCATTTCTTATCTTTACTTGCTGTAGGAGGTAAGGGTTTGATTACTTCTCTGATCAGATAAATGGAAGAATCACTTAAAGGCTGTGCATTTTTGTAAAATGCATATTATTGTAGGCATTTTTCTCCTTGTCACTGTCTTATCTGTATGGTTTGTGGCTCTTTGGTAAAAAGAATTTTATTTTGAGAATTGTTGCATCAAAATGTGATTGAATGTAAATATCAGTAGGAGTCTCAGAGATAGCACTACTTTAAAAACTATTTAAGTTTTGTTTATTCCATACATTGAGCTTTGGAACATGCATTTCAGTGTTGGAATGTCTGCATTTCCCATGTGGTAGTATTCACATGGAAATGTTATGAAGCTGCAGCCGTTATAGCAGCTGTGATTTTTAGGATGTAGCCCACATAGCAGATCAAACTGACCAGTATTTCTTGGCTATGACATTGTGAGAAAACTAATTTAGTTTGGCCTTCTGAAAAAGATAGTCCAAAAATAGATTGGGATTTTTGGAATGTTTTTTAATAATAATACCTTCAGAGTGGTTTTTCGAAGTGTGCTTTCTCTAGCTGTTTCCGTCTGAATCCATTCTTTCTTAGTTCTCCACTTGTCATCCTAGAGACTGCATAATAGATAATCAGCACAAAATTTTTAGTAGGATGGAAATTCTAGGCCTTCAGGGCCTTTCACAAAGCAGGTCCAACAGCATCCCTCAGACGTATCATCTTCCTGTTTTTGTTTGTTTGTTTGTTTGTTCATTTGTTTTATTTTACTTTTGGAGATGTCTTCTCAGTTTCTTGTCTTCTGGATAGTCTGAATGCATGTACCATTTAAAGGTTTTATCTGAATTTTGCTGGAGCTACCTCATACATTTAGAAAACAAACATAACAAAAGCAAAAAAAAAACCAAAACAAAAGCAAAACAGAATCTGAATTTGATACCAATCATGAAGTGCATAATATACCATTAAGAGTAGGACATATCTTCATTTTTCCTTCAGCCCAAAACAAAGAGGCTTATTACTTTTTTCCGTTCTTTTGGTTTTGTTGTATTTGTATAGAGAAGTTCTATTTTGTCACTTCACTATCATTGAATCTATTAGTGAAGAGAGTGCACCATTGTCCTTCAGTGGATAAAATTGACCTCTAATTAATGAAGCTCACACAGAAATTATAGTAAAGTGTTGATTAGCTGAATGTAATGGAGGTCACTGAATAATTTCAGATGGTCAAGAGAGTTTTCCATACACTTAATAGACATCATGACCCTATTTTAGTTAAAATGAAAGTTTGAATAAGAGAGAAAAGAGCACACCTTTCTAATCTTGTTACATGAATCACTGTGAAACACAGAGGTGTGTCCCCTGACATGGATAGGCATTACCTTCAAGAAACTGTTAATCTTTTTTAACAGCAGAAGTAGTATCCACTGAGTCTTTGAACAATCTTCTAATCTATTCTACAGGTCTAGTATTTCACCAATGTAATTATAGTACAAATAGGTATATGAATCTAATGAGAACAGAATGACTTTGTAAAACACGACTTTTTCTTAAAAATTGAATTCCAGATTAATTTTCTAGAAGAAGAGGGTTGCAGATGCCAGTTATTGCCATTAAGTTGATTCTTCGTTAGTTGGCCATGGCCAAATAATTAGTCATTGACTGGATGTATCATTCAACCTTTTTAGTTAACAGGGGACTGATCACTGCCTGGGAGGAGACATCTGGAAATAATAATTATTTCGAAAATCCTGTAGTGCTCTAAAGTATGATGTGTCTATTAGGCTGAAAGAAGCTAGAACTGTTATTTAGAAAAATATTTTAAAAATCTTTTTTATGTTACAGAGGTAGTATTTTGTCTTTAGGCTTTGTACTTCATTTAGTGATTTGTATCTTCTTACAGGAGTAAATTTCCAATTAAGATGAGATTTTGGAGTGCTTATATATATATTGTTTTCATGACTAATAAGTTGTACAGATATTAAAGGGAAAACTTAAACCAAAAAGTAGTTCTAAGTGATGGATAACCAGCAAACCACTTTCTGGAGGCTGCTTTGACTTTGGGAGCAAGGGGCCCTGGTAGAGAAGCAGGCCTCGGCTAAGACCCCTGAAAGGGAACAAGGATGTTCCCTAAGGAGAGTTACATGGTCAGTGATGTTTAATCAAGCTGCTACTACAGAAAACAGAGTTCTCTGTGAACGATGAAAGGTGAGCAGTGATGTGGTACCTTACAGAGTACTAAGAGGATCTTCTTGATGCTGAGCAATCTCCCTGTGACCTCCACATGCTCTGCCATGGGCCCAGGAGCCCGCTGCAGTGGCTGTGCCATGTCTGGACTCAGCTGCTGTGCACTCAGCTGCACGCACTCCTGTGTGTCCACAGCCATGACATTACATTTCTGATGAGGGTTCTGAATGATTCCCAGCAAAGCCAGGGCGATGAATACCACCCAAACCATTGCCCTTAGGAGGTGCTTGCTGCCCTCATCGAAGACCTATGGCACAATGCTGATGGACTGCTTCTTTTATCATCATCTCCTGACACACTCCTCCTTGTGACTAATCCTGCTGATGTCACAGACACCACTGCCACATCATTGGGCTTCTTGTCTCTCTCCTCTCTCTCTTGCCTTTCTATAGATGTCAGTTGTTTCCTGTCTTTCTGCTTGATCTCTGGTTCTCTTCCTTTTCACTGTTCAAATTAGAGAGTATCCATTTTGCTTCCATCTTCTCAGGAATGGATTCTGAGGAGGGGACAAGAGACAGTCTGGTAGTCTAACTTAACTCCTTAAAGGTAATTTGTAAAGCAGTTAAATGTCTCATGAGAGTACTGATCTTAGTCCTCAAAATATCTTAATCATGCAGGCACTTAATGGCAGGGCCCCTGAAAAGAACTGGAGCAGTTTGTATTAGTTCCATGTGCTTTTTCAGTTTGGCACATTTGTCATTAAGTACAAGTTGTCTTTTTTTATGGCATGCTTTCTCGCTTTTTACTTTAGAATCACTGTCCTAGTGAACTTCTTTACTGTTACTGGTTATTTCTAGTATCTGGTGGCACAGACAGTGCACAGTACTGTTGTTCTACAGTATGTGGAGTTGGGAAATTGCTTTATAGTAGGTGAGAAAGCTCTCTGCATTTCAGAATGTTGCACACTAAATATCTGTCTTTTAACCTTATTTGTTACCAAGTACGCTGTGGTTACCTGTCCAGGTAAGTCATTTGGGAATGTACTGAGTGATGAGGCATAGTAAAATGTGTAACTGACATTTGATTAGTTGTGAAAGCAGAGTAGAACTATAATCTTCAGATGGAAGCAGCAGTGATACTCCAAGACTTGTTGGTTACTGTGCATCCAAAACAGCAAAAAAAATTTGATCCAACTGCTCTGAAGGTAAAACTTTTTAAAGAATTCCTACAGTTTTCTCTTCATGTTATTTCAGTTTACATACCTTTTTGTTTTCTATGCTAATTTTTTCCTCAAAATCATATTATGGCCAGCATATTTATGTAGTGTAGCCCAGGAAATTCTAGGTTTTTTTTTCTGCAATATTTATTTGTTAGAAGAGTTAGTACGAAACAAATAAAAGGAATATAATCTCTACAAGAAAAAATAATGTAATATATTTATCAGAAATATCTTCTTAAGTTCCACCAAGTGAGACAATGCAATTCAAACCAGTTGCTGGAAACTTCAAGGTAGTTGTCTGAAGTAAGAATTGCAGTATCTCTGATGCAATTTTGAAGAGGTTTTGAATTTCTCCTTCCAAGGAAGTTCCCACCCATGACCAGAAACAGCTGGTAGACTCCAGTTATTGCCTTGGTTTGCAAGGAAAAGGCCGTCTGAGTCTGTATAGCTCTCTCTGGCCAGGTAATGGTATATGAAATACCACATTGAGGGATAGATATAAAAGAACTGGGAGGAGTCTGCCTGGAGAAATAGTGGTATGATTATGGCAAAAAATGAAGGTCTAGAAATGAGGCAAAAATAAGAATGTGGTATGGAAATAAATTAAGATAGAATGGGGGGTAACCTGTTACTGTAGGAGTGCAGTTGTTTAGGAAGTGTGGAGGGTGACCCCTCTTGGTCAAAACTCAGGACTGTCAGTGAGATTGTTCTATTTTCATAAGGCTTAGTGTGGAAGCCTGGACCAAAAAGGAATTGTTCTCCGCTGTAAACTGAAATAATTGATGACTAGTTGGGTAATTCATTTATGTTAAGAGTAATAGTAAATTTGTAATTGTGTGTTGATAAGATGCACAGTGATACAAATGTAGTTATGTGTTTACTACTTAAGTTTTAGGTTTGAAATGATAAGTAATGAATATCATAGTCATCTTAATTGATTTTCTTGAGCCTGCAGACTAAAGAGGAAAAATCAGAACCCAAGGTAAGATTCTTAGACATCTTCTGAAGAGGTTCTGGTGGCTATGTGTTACAGTACAGCATACAGAAGGTTGTCAGCTATCATTTCTTCCCAACTTCCATTTGTTATTGCGAGCTTCCTGGAGTAAAGAAAGAGAGCACTTTCTTTTTTTTTCCATGTCAAGTTTTTTTCACACCGATTTCAAAGGAAGAGTTCAAATGTGTCTCTGAATAATATATCCTTCATATAATTAGCATATTTTTGTATTAGAATTGTTGTCTAATTTTAGAGTGACTTAACCCTTAAGGATCTTGTACATCTCTCGAACTTCTTTTATATTCCATTGTCTTCTGTAGTTGCCCAAAGCTTTTTATGCCAAGATTTTAGATCCTCTGAGACATTATATTGGATAGTTTTCTCTATGCATGTACCTTCCATAGTTTAATAGCAAACAGTATATAGTTTTATGTAAATAAATCTGTTTAGTGAGATGGTTTGGTGAGATGGTGATTGTTGCGAAGGTCAAATTATCCATAAGAAATATTATTCTTTAAATTTGTTGCTTAAATTGACATTTATGAGGAAAAAATAATGAACAATTATTTTGCATGAAAATCATAGATTTAAATTTTACTGTTGGTTATTCAAGTAATTTTTTTCAGTAGGTATTTTGTTTGTAATTTTTTTTCACAGTGGTGTTTGTGACAAGCAACAGTCTGATTGATGTTCATTCAAATATACTCTTGCAAGAATTTACTCCTTAGAGTAAATTAAAGAAAGTACAGACTCTGTGAATTTTTTTAATGATAATCACCACCCATAGTTATCAAATAATCACAGATAAAATTAAGAAAATTATTATTTTTTTTTTTATGTATTGGGAGTTTGATTGTTCAGGATTTCAAAATTTCTCTTAATTTAAACAAAAAACATCATAAATATTGAGTGGTGATGGTAAAGCAATTTTTTACCTCTGTATGAATGATATAAAAAAGAAATAAATTGCAATTTCTTGCCCTTTGAATCTCTGAATAATTTTATAGCTGTCTTTTTTTCTCTTGACATGTCCACACTAATAGTGTTGTTGTATTCTTGAAGTTTTTGACTAAGCCTTTTATTAATTATAAGAATGATGTCAAGCCAAGGCGTATTGGAAAGAATAATAAATGTTTGGAAACATAGAGTCTATACATAATCTTCCCTGGTTGTTTTATGATTGCTTAATAATGTTTTCTCTGTTTATGCAATACATAAAACATGAAAGTACATTAACAGAATGATTTCAAGCCTAAGAAAACTGCAATTTTGTGTGGATTGAAATAGCCTTCTGAACGTAGAAGATGTTGAAAGTAATTTGAGTTCACTGTATGTACCCTCCAGGTATAGCTCTTTAATATTGTTTGTATACATAATTTCTTTATGCAAATATTTAAGAATTGTATTACATCTTTTAGAACATATTTTCGACTCTGACATTTTCCTTTATTTGCTTTTTTCCATTTTGAGTGCTACGGTGTTGTAGTTGTGGACAAAATTGAAAAAGACAAAAATCAGGAAATGTTTGATTGCTTAATGTTGTTCTTAGAAATATTGACATATATGTGTATTTTATTTTAGGATATGAAATAATTTAAGTAGATTTATGCTTGAGAAAGTATTTAGAAATAACTAACACTATCACTAGTGAGTGAGTTGCAAATGTTTTCTATGCTGCTTATGATAGGAAGAGCTAGTAGACTAAGAAAATGGAGGTAGCGTTTTTTATTTACTTTAAAGAGTTATATCCCTACTTGAACATACAGGCGTAGTAAATATAACAGGAAAGTTCTAATGTGTTCTTGTTAACTTTGCAGTATTTGTGCATTAAATCTTATTTCTCTCTATCAATTCTCACTTCACTTACTGTCTGGGTAACAAATTCTCTTTGTTAAGACAATGAAGGGTGTTCTTCCAAGATCTGAATGATAAATTATTTAAAAATTGCAGCAGCAGTTACTACTTTACTTTATTTCAGCTTTCTGACAATGGCAATTGCCCCAAATTATAGCATAAAATAATACTATTCTAACAATATGTTTCTTTATAAGGAACTCATCAATCATTTTATATTTTTGTTGTGCCCTTTATACTAGAAGTCTGACAGTATGATATACGGAGACCTCACTAAAATTCAAACGAGACCAAGTGCAGTTGAGAAATATGTATGATCAGATTAGTGAAGAGACTAACCAAGATTTAAAAGTTTGAGCACCTCCCTATATTCAACATTAAGATGCAGAAAGTCTCAAACAGGCAAAACCAGGCACTACTTCTTGGTCTTTCTTTCACATAATTTTTTTGTATGATGAATGACAACTATGCTCTTGTGGGTAGGGTGTAGTAACCATTATAAGCAAACTAACATCCTTTCCAAATAAATCATAGGTGATTTTTATTGATAACTTGAAACCTAGAAATACTGCTTTAGTAATAGGCTTATGGCAGGAATAGTTCACCAAAGTGTTACATCAAGTGAAAAGATAGATTAATGTGAACAGATATTGTTTGACTGTTGAAGCCCTAATCCAGTACTGATCACATTCTGCTTGGAAGGGTTCTGATCTTTATGCCCCGTTACAGGGACATTCTGGTTGTGGCAGTTCTGCATGTTTTCTTTGGTGATTTTTTTCTTTTCTTTTCTTGTTTTTCTTTTTGTTTGTTTTTGTTTTGTTTTGTTTTGTTTTTGTTTTATATTTTTTTACCTTTTTTTTTGTTGCATGTTATCTTTCTTGAATCATTTTGAGTCTTTTTGTTTTTGTCATTTATGTAGTAATTGAAAAGTGCTCTCTTCTATAAATATGACTACATATTTTTGAATGAGGAGTATATCACCTAGACACTTGAGGTTTCTTCATCCAGTTTCTTCAGATTTCTTTTCCATTTGTCTCTTCCAGTTGTTCTCTGTCCAGTTACTTTTTCTTTGATACTGAGCTATACCTCAATACTATCCAAAAGAGCCACTATCCAAGTAACCTACATCTACACGTATCAAGTGGATGATAATTTTTGTTTGTCCACTTTGACTGAAGAGTGAAAAGAAGTTTTGATTTTGTTTTTAAACTTCAACTAAATGGCTTTACTATTTTATTTACAAGTATTTCAGGTTTTATTGCAGATGTTAAGAGCTTGTTTCCTTTAATATCACATAAATGTTAACTTCCTACCCTTCTTTACAGTAGTGCTTCACAATGATATTCTCATGCTAGGATATCATTTATTTTGATTGAGTTACTGAGGTATTTCAATTTCTGTAATTTATCTTCATATACTGATCATTTTGCCTTGAGTCGTTGTGGCATAATTCTATATCCCTCTTACAAAATTAGTTAACATTTTCTTAGATAATAATATTCTTACATTTTTTGCCTAGCACGGGTTTGTTCTTGGTCTTACTTTACTTCTGCCTGCAATTAGGTGTGATTCAGCATCTGATGCGAGATGTAATTTACATTATCGGCCATTTATGCATCCCAAGTGCATCTGCATTTATCTGCAATGGCAACAGCTCCCATAGAATCCTTTGCTCTGTCTCTTCTCAAATCCCTGAGACTCCAGCAGTTAACACAATTGATATGTATTAAAATTTAGTCATTTCATTCTCATTCACTTATCCCCTTCTTGAAATGTCCAACTGGGAGAATCCAGGGGCTTGATAGCTTAATGTAGAATTTTAGGAAGATATTTCATTACCTGTCTTGTCCATGCAGCATATCGGACTGAGAAGCAAGGGATTTGATGGCATTTGGGTAGTTTGCAAATGGCAATAATAAAACTAGTCTGAAGTAATAGAAGCCAAAAGAAATAAAATAAGGATGTCTTTAAGGATGGAAGAAAATAGAGGATAAGCCTACTAATTACTGATTTGCTTTTACAGTGTGTGTTTTATTTGAGAAAAAAAATATATATTGTGCAGTATATTGTGCAGGAATATTTTGTTTTATGTTTATTGAACTACACTGTATGCCAGTACATTTGTGATTTAAAAAAAATTTGAGATTAGTTGATGAAATTTTTCTCATGGAGGGTTAGCTAGTGCTTAAGTATATGGAAATTACACCAATCAAAATGTATGGCTACTGAGTCTTTGTAATACGCAGTAGATTCAAGGCTAAAATCTATTAGAATAGGAGAAGTGCATATGTAGCAGAGAGATTTTTCATCACATATAATTTTTCTAGGTGAAGAAACACAATATATTGTTTTAATATTTTCCTCTGTTATCAACATGATACACTATTACTGCCTAACTCAGTATTGTGATTGTTTTCCCCAGCTTAAAATAGGAAGGGTGCTAACTGTATGAGTACCAAATATTGTCTTTGTTTGATAGATTAAGATTTAATCAAATAGCTGAAGACTGTTTCTTTAGTGTGAATGAAAATAATTCCATTCTTTTCTCTATCTAAATTATGGAAAAATTATGAGAAAACAGAATTAAACAATTATTTTTCCATCTGAGACTTGTAAGGGATATGCTGATGGAATCTCAGAAAAGTATATCAGCCTTCATTTGGAAATATCCACAAGAGCAGTATCACTACTTTGTGTTGACATGTCCCATGAAGTGCCCAAAGTTGTTAACTGCTCATTTTAAATTGCTTAATCTTTTTCAACCTTCAGTTCTCAATGGACTCGGTCCTTTTTAAACTGAAATCCATTGTCTGAAATCCATTTTTGTCCTGCAAAGGTGCTTCTGTGTCGTTAGGTCTTAGTTTTGAATGTGGAGAATGAGAGTTCATTATGCCTTCTCTGTGAAATTAAATTGCCTTATTTTTCATACTATTCTTACATATGTACCTAAGTTCCCTTATTTTTTTAGCTTGTTTGTTTAAGTATCTGCAGCATGTAACTGAGAACTCACTGAATTACATAGTCATTTGAGTCCTAAGCAACAGGATTTTATGAAAGATGGTCCTCAGTATTTTCCCTTACTTGGTTCCTGGCATAAAGTATTTTTAGATGTATTTAGGTGGATTTTATTGCTAATAGCTTCTTAATGAAAAATAAAAAACAAAATTCTTCTGATTATCATCATTTTAACAACCCATTTGTCTTTCTCGACACTCAGAAGGTTTTTTTTTGTTTTGTTATGTTTTGTTTTGTTTTGTTTGTTTTTTGTTTTTGTTTTTTTTCCTTTCAGGTTCTTCCAAAGCTTTGATGAACCTTAGTCATCATCATTGAATTCAAGGCACAACATCGCATGTTTGGCACCGTTATTAAAGTAACAAAACAGTGCATTCAGTGTGTGTTCACAGTGTCACAAAAATCTATGTACTTAATTACAGGTGCTACATTCCTGTTTGTAATCCCCATGTTACTCTAGCCAGTCCTGCTAAGATAGCTGGATGCTCTGTTAGAGTTCTTTTAATTCTCTTTATCCAGGACTATAAACATCAGGAACAGGAGTTTACCATGAATATGGGACTCTTGAAGCATTAAAACTCCAAGGAGGCAAACTTTCCACATTTCTAATGCAGACACCTGTCACCTTCCAGAATTTTGAAATAGTACATCTAACCCCATTTTTTGTAATCCTTTGGACCCAACCCATCCACCAATTGCTCACCCATTGTATTATGTTTTTTTCTGGCCATATGCTAAACATTTTTCTAGATGAATACAGTGAAAAACTGTCCAAAGATTTTCTGAAAACCAAAAAGATAGTACCAACTTGTTTCCTTTGGTCAACTAGGTGGGTGGCCTTGTCATAAAATTAAAATAAATTAGTTAAACAGGATCTTCTCCTCATGAACCTGTGTTGTCTGTGACTAATGACCACATTGTCCTTCAGGTGTTTTTCAGTAGCTCCTAACATAATTTTCTCGATAATTTTACCAGACACTGAAATGAGACTGACAGACTTGTAATTACCAGTGTCTTCTTTCTTGCACTTCTTGAAAATTGGAACAGTGTTTGCAAGCTTCTAGTCAACTGGGAATTCTCAAAATTCCCAAGACCACTGAAAAATTGAGAGAGCTCTCTTGATGATATCAATCACTTCTTTGAGTACCCTGGGATGAATCCCATTGGGTCCCATAGGCTCATATGCATCCAGGTGGAGCAACAACAAATCCTGAACAAGTTTGGAATTGACTGGGAGTTGGTCGTTACTGCAGTCACAGTCCTCCAGCTCAGGGCAGCTAGAGTGTGATCATTCTCATCAAGTGATGCACCAGTGTTCTCTCTAGTCCTCCTTTTCTTGTTAATGTGTTCCAAAAAAATATTTTATATTTTGCCCCATGGTTACTGTCCAGCTTCTACTCAAACCGAGCTTTGGCTGCACAGCAATTTTTCCCTACAAAGGCAAACAGCATCCTTGTAGTCCTCCCATGTTGCCTGGTCTTGCTTCCAGTGGCTTTAAACTTTATTTTTCTGCCTAAACTGAGATTACTTTCTCTATTTTTGTTCTATCATTTCTCTTGTTTCCCCTGTATTAGTATCCCATGCACAAATAATTCAGTGACAGTGCTTCCTTTGTTTAAGTCTTCCTCTCTCTGTGTATCTAAAACTATTATGGTGAAATTCTTTTTTGTGTAAGGTCTTCAAAGCTGCAAGTCAAATATCTGGTGTTGCTGTGACCTTGGGAGAAAGTTAGTATCACAAAGTGAGATGCACTAAATCTTTCCCTTAATGGAAATGTCCACCTGCCTAACATAAAACAAAACCAAAAATGACAACAACAAAAATACACGATTTTTTGAAACTTGCTGTAGTTCATACCTGGAGTGTTGGAGCCACTTCTGGGCTCCCACTACTAGAAAGGGCTGGAGATATTTGGAGAATGCCCAAAAAAAGCCCCAAAAGCCATGTGTAGGGACTGGGAAAACCTGACTAAAAATAATGCTGCTGTCAGGTTTGTGTTGAAACAAAACTGAATGTGGTTGTCTGATCACTTAGCAGAAGGAACAGGATCTGATAGGTTTTTATGCCAAGGGTGAATTAGTGGTGAACGTGATTTGTGCTTTGCATTACTGACAGGGAAGGTGTGCTCCTGCTGTTCTGACAGTGGTTATGGTGTGACCAAGAGCATGGCCAGGAGGTATATGTTCTCCCAAGTTCCTCTGCTAGTAGGTTAACTAGACTTGCCTTGAACAAGATAAGATCTGACATTTCATCATGCTATGTAAAAGCTGTGAAGCTACAATGCTGAATAATCCTTTTGTTATAAGATTGTTAATATTATTTTATGCAGAAACTTTCTTTCCTCAATTATGCCGAGAAATCTTTAGTCCAGATTTCTAATCCTTAATATTCTCTTTGTAGTTTCTATAACATGCTAACTTCCTTAATTTGCAATTTTCATTCTTGTTGCAAGAGCATTCCACTGCACTAATATTTGCTATGGTTGTCTCTTGATTTTGAGTGTCTTTTTGTACAATTATATTTTATGGCAAAGCATCAATGGATCCTCTGGCTCCTCTATTATTCCCTTTCATTTTTTGAACTCTTAGGGAAACTAGTATGGGTAAAACAGTGCAAACATCTGTTTTCTGTGTGGGCTTTTTGTAATAAGCAAGCAAGGCTGATTTACTTATTAATTCTTCTGTTCTAAGATAAATATGTAGAAGGCGTTCTTATGTCCAGTATGCCTTTATGACAGAAAAAAAACACATAATTACTGCTGAAGAATGTTTATCATTAATATTTCACTCACATATGTTACAGAAAACAGTTACGGAGGTAAGTCTGTAGTTAGAAGTCATATGACTTCTAAGTCTTCCTCACCTTACTGAATGATTACAGTATTAAAAAAGTTACAGTTTGCAGTGGAAATGCTAAGTCACAGCTTGAACCAGTGATTGAGCACCTAGTGGGAAGGCAGGGCCAACCCAGGGGAGCTCAGGTGCAAATAACGTACCTGAGTGACCAGAAGGGGTCGAGCCAGGAGTCACCCCTCCCAGTCCTCATTTAATGATTTGTAGTGGTGGCAGCCACATATCGTCTTGAGATCTCTGCCTGTGAGGACTCTATAAGCCTTCCTGAGGTAAGCAAAGTCTTTTCCTTTTTTTTCCTACCACATCTGAGCAGGCTGTCCCATGTTGTATTCTGGGACCTTGCTGTTCCTTCTTCTTGTAACATGGTTTAAGTCATTAAGTTACATAGTCAATTAACTGTACTTTTGTTTCATCATATGCACATATTTGTAATATTAGTAATTTTTCAGTCTATTATGAATTTTTGTTTCAAGTCTCAGTATGAAGTAATGCTAAGCTTGTTCTGTAGCTGTTTCTTAACGATTGATTAATCTTCTCTCAAGCGATTTCATATAATGTTAAACTAAATTGAGTGATTTCGGAGTACTCAAACATGAAGATAGCGCTAGGAAACACAACATGTTTACAAATGCTAGTATCTCATATGTTCAAGGTAAGGAGAAGGTAGGAAGATGAGGAAGTTTGCATAGTGGCTTACCTGTGTTCAGAGCAGAAAGTGTAAATTCTCACTTCTTGTATTGAAACAAACACTTCTGTTGCTGAGGAAAGAGTAGGAATATGCTATAAATCAAATTCCTTTCTAAAGGAAAGGCTTGCAGCACACACAAAAGATCCATCTTTTATTTAAGAAAGATTGAAAAGAAATGTCATTTCTAGGCATATTAAGGGAATTATGAAACTAACTAAGGATGAAAATGAAAATAATTGAAAATAAATCAATATTAATTGACAACTGCCACTCTTCCTAATTTGCTTTGTTGCTTCTAGTAATTGCAAGGACAAGAAGCAATGAGTAAAATGGTAAGTTTGTTTCACAGGACTGCCTGGGCAGACTTCCACTGAGAAGTGACAGCACAGCAGTCTTCAGTGCCATGTCAACTCATTTATCCATCAGAGCACTTTTTAATTCTTTGTGCTTAAATTTTATGCAGTATTTCCATCTTGCAAAGGATTGTTCCCTTAAACTGTTTTCAAGTTATGTCTGTTATCCAGTTGCAATATTGTTGAACTGTGATGGAAGAAGAATGTAGAAATGACCCTCACATCATCTAACTGGCATCATTAATAATTTTTTCCAGCATTAAGGAAAAAGGAGTGGTGGTTCTTGAGCGTACAGTGCTTCTGGGAACGTAGTTGAGGTCATAATGCTGTTTCTCTCTAGGCAAGACCAGTCAAAAATTCCTACCACCTGACTATCAATAGCTTCTTCTGAAAGAAAAAGGAAGGAGCGTTTTCTTTTTAGGTGTGGTGATAGAGCTGATATAGAACTACATATCACAGAAGCCTAAATGTGAGACTTGTCATAAAAGTTGAGACATGTTTAACTAGCTTACAGTGGAAGTAGACATAAGCCTAACTCTTCTGGGGACTAGCCAAAGCACAAATTTTCTCAAATGCCTAAAAAAAACCCTTGTGAATGATTGCAGCACTTCAAATCCAGTGACAGACATTGACTGATTGCCCAGAGTAGAAATACTAGGTGTTTGGGAAGGCTCTTTGTTCAGGGATGACCTATAAAATTTTGAAAATTTGTTTCTTATAATGCCAGTGTATATTCTGTTTGAGTAGGGAACAATAGGCAAAGGTATCAGCTTCTATTAACTTTAGAATTATTTTAAATATGATTTTATTTAAATGACTTGTGGCTCTTTCTGTGTTGTGCATACTAATTTAAATGACATTTCAGGAAGAGATGTGCCAAACAAACTGAAGCTTGCATGCTGTAGAACTTTCCTCTATAAAGGTCATTGTTTAATACAATAGATGAAGGTATCTGAAGAACATAAATATTCAGATAATGAGACACTGGAGATAGTTTTGAGATGCTTTCTTGAAGAGCTAGATCATATTACCAGTGTTCAAGTTAGTCCAAAACATTAATGTGATTCTTCTTATACAGAAAAAGAAATGGAGCAAATGAGAAGTGGCTTAGCAACTTACCTGAGTCTGGGGCTGCTCTCAGAATAGATCTCAGCTTGTAACTTCACACCTATACCCTACTCCTCCAGTCTCCTGCTCTAATTAGAATCTTGAATTAATTTCTCCATAATAGTTATATAGCAGTGTTTTTCCTTTGCCTACACATAATTCTAGCACCTCAAATACACTGGATTCTAGCTAGCATGCTTTGATTAACCTACTGTTACCATGTATTTCCATATTCTTTTGTTTGATAATATAAAAAATGGCACCAGATTATTTTATTTAAACTACTTTATTGTGGGGCTTCCTAAGAAAATTGCTGTATTTTATTTGCATACATCCTACTGATTGCAGTCTAATCACAGAATCATTTAGTATGGAAGCCCACAGAGCTTCACCTAATCTAGCATTCTGTTCCACAGTAGGGAACTTCAAAGTTTGAGTAAATTGTTAAGGACTTTGTCAAGTTATCCAAATCACTAAGGTTTTTGAAGAGGTTCTGCAGCTTCTTTGGGTATCTTGTTCTCAATCCATAATGTTTTTGCCCTTTCATTGGGAATTTCACTTGCTTTAGTTTCATGGGATGATTTGGATGGGACTTCAAAGCCAACCCACCCCAACCTGCTGCTGTGGGCAGGGCTGGCCCTTGCCAGATTAGGCTGCCTGGAGCCCCATTGAACCTGGCCTTGAGCCCCTCCAGGGATGGGGCACCACAGCTTCTATGAGCAGCCTGTGCCACTGTGTCCTGCCTTCTGAGTAAAGAAGCTCTTAATGTTTAATCTAAATCCACCCTCTTGTAGTTTAAAGCCATTGTGTCTTGTCCGATCACTGTTCTCCCTGATGAACAGTCTATTCACATCTTTTGTGTAAAGCCCCCATTATGTATTGAGATGCTGCAGTAATGTCTCCCTGGAGGCTTTTCTTTAGCTTGAACAGCTCTTGTTGCCTTGCTTTTTAATGGAGATGTTCCAGCACATCTGTCAGAGACTATAGTGTCTTCAGTGCCTCAGAGATGTCTCAGCACTTTCAGATATATTCTCTGCATCCCAACACTTGTCTTGGATGAGTTTAAGTACTTTGTAACTTGATTCTTTTCTGCAATTGATAGTACTTTTCACCCCTAATTTTTGCTGTCAACTGTTAGAGAGCTGGGAGATCCAAGAACATACCCCGATATTGAGAGAGGGATTTGGTATCTTAGCCATTCCTGTATTATTTATCAGTTAGGTTAACTTCATCATTCAGGAGGAAACCAACATGGTGTTTGTTCTTATGCTGATGGGCTTGCAGATGTTCTTCTTAGCACTAATTTCACATCATCCTCGCTGTTTTCAAACTGAGCTTCAGTTTGGCTTCCCTGGTGCTCAGATGATATTTATGTTCTTCCTGTGTAGCTTGTTCCTGTTTCCACAATGGAGTCTTGCACACTCAGAATGCTTGTCTTTCACTGACAGCATACAGAGCTTCTACCAAAGTATGGAGTAATTAATTTAGACATAAGGGTTTACATGTCAATACCCAGAGACTGAAGATGGCATCCCCCCACAGTGCTTTTCATATATACCTAACTTGTCAAAAGACTGTCTTGGTTTTTCTCGGTTTTTACATTGAGTGGTAAATTCAGCCTTCTGCCGCTGTGGTTGTGAGGGTTCTTACTGAACTGTAAATGAAAGTACAAAAACCACAGGACAAGCAAATTGTTCTCAAAATGTGTCTTAAGACCTTGGTAAATTCTGAGTGATGTAACGTTCTATTTTAAGGTTCTGCTTTCTGGATTGTAGAGATTCAAAGTTGGTGATATTACTGTACCTAAAACAGATGCTATAGTCAGCTGCGTGACTAAATATATGTGGTCTAAACATTTGACATAGCAAACTGGGAACCATAATTGCTTATTCTTACTTGTGTAATTAGTCTCTGATACTGTTTATTATACCTGTAGGTTATTTTATGTGGGAAGCTTTCTTTTGAGTTATTGCACCTATTTAGAAGTTAAGCAGGTTTTAAAAAATAAAAATAGCACAGAACAGTATGATTCCTGACAATCAGAACTGTATTCTTTTATGCAGAGTACTTGAAAAGACTGTCAGGATCTTGAATTTAGCTGCTTAAAAGATTACCACTACATTCAGGCTTCCTCTTTTATCTTCAACTTGTTAATTGAAAGCATGAATTAATCAAGTGCCATCAGTTTTAAATGGGGTTTTTCTTTTGTGATCATCTTGTCTGACTAAATATATAGAATGTAGATTGTACTACATCCACATCTCATTCTAACCATGACATCTTCCAGGGAAAAGAGGTGTGAAGTATTGGCTTGATGACAAATGAGACTATCCCACTTTGAAGTTTCTGAAAAAGAATGTGGAAGGATAGGAAAACAGTACTGCCCCCCCACCACTTTCTGTGTTTTCGTACTCTCCTCTTCTACAAGTGGTAGATATTGAGAACACTATTATGTACAAATGGGCAGGGTGTGAAAAATTAGACTGACATGCTGGTAGTGTAAAGAAAATACAAACATGGAATGGATCAGTAGACATAGCATGCTAGTGCATCTGTGTGTTGAGTTACTGGTCTTTTCACTATTTTTGGTCAAAGTATTTTTCAAAAAGGTAAATCCATGAAAGATAAGATTGGTGACAGTGGTTCAACACAATCACAATTTCTTTTAAAAATGAGTAATAAAATAAGTTAGGCTTTGATACACGCTAAACACACTTTAAAGAGCTATTGAAATCCTGTCACTAGAAGCAATACGTGTAGTGTGAATACCTTCATTTTGAGTATAATTTTCAGATTAGATATCACAAGCAGTGTTAAACATCTTCATCTTTTGCAGGTACCATTTTCTTATATTCATACTAATAAATTGTATTTACCTTCTCTGCCATTCTTTACCATTTATACAGTAGGTAGTCTGCAGTAGATGTAATTTTTTTAATGGCATAATATCACATGTTGATTACAGGAGGAAATGTCTTGTAAGGGAGTATAACGTAATATTGTATAACGTAATATTGAGTTCTGAGTCCATCTACAACAATGTTTCAAAGAAAGCAAAGAGGGTTATTACTTCTCATTCATTTGTTGGTACTTGTAGATGTAAATATTTGGATGGCCTGATGGTTTTTAAGCATTATGCTATTAGAATTAAGGTGAAGTCAGTGAACATAATTTTTTTATAGGATTGATTTCCTTCTCAAGTATTAAAGTTATATTCTAGCCATGCATTTTTGTTTGAATACCCACAAGTTTTTTAATTACTTTCTCATTTAATATTTTCCTTATTTGGTCATGTTCTGAAAGAACCATTTGGGAACCCTAGGATATATATATATATATATTTTTACCTTTTTTTGTAATGAGATTTTTTGTAATGAGATGAGGTATTTTTTTTCCTTCCTTTCAGGTGCTGCCTGTACAAATGTCAAAATTCACAAGTTACTGAGCTGCCAAATCAAAGAGAATTCCATGATTGCATCTGAAAAGAGCCCTTTGAAATAGGAATGAGATGAACTTCTGAATACTGCATACCACTCAGTGATGACAAAAATTCACAGCGGAAAATGTCACTGAGCAGCAAAACTGGGTGTTTTTGTAGAGGTATAATAGGTACATGTTTTCCCTAAGTGTCATTTGTTGCTTACCTTTCTAAGGCAGGCCAATTCAACAAGGAATCAAGTTGTTTGCATCAAAGACCTGATCAGCAGAATTCTGAGTCTGGTCTCTACATTCAACTAATCAGAATGGCATTGTTAAATGTGCATTTGAAATACACATACCATGCTTTCATGTTCCTCCTAGTCTATTGTGGATGCAGGAAGGGGAATAGATTTGGCTTAATCTTCCCTGTATTTTTGCAGGCTAAGGAAAATTCAAGAGGAATCCTATTTATCTAACTTATAGGACTACACTGAAAGGAACCGTAGAGAAAGTAGTATTACTGTGATTGTCTAACTGTAAAGAGACTAATTAACAATGAACCAACTCTTTAGGAAGTCAACATACTACAGTATTTTTAATGGCTTAAGCTAGTGATGATGATAATTCCTTGCACTTTGAAAATATTTCTGATTTCAAGTGAAAATCAATGTTTAGTATTTTTCTATACTGAAAAATGTTTTATTTTAGTACTTTCAAAATGTGATATATCCCCTTATTTGCTTTTGAGCTTGTTTAAGCAACATGCTATTTCATATTCTCATTCTTCTAATTTCTTTGGACTAATCCAAGTGTGTGTGTTCTTTTGAAAGAGTTTACATCTTCATTTTTTTTTTCCCTGCTTACTGTGCAGTAAATGATTGAACAATGCTTTCAATGAGGACAGTGTACAGAGGGAAGACTAGTCACCTGGTCTGACCTTACAAAAAAACAAAAAGTCTTTATCTTTGTGCTTCTATCCAGCATGCTTCACGTGCTTATAGTGTTCCAGGTGGCTCTTGCACTTGTAGATCATAAGACTATCTGATATGCTCTATAGGAAGAGTGAAAACTGAGAATGAAGCAAACAAAATAGACAGACACAAGCTAATGGGCACAGTGATGTGATTTGCTTGCTTTTATGAAATGAGTTGAATTTGTCTATTTACAGACTAAAGAAAAGCTACTATTTACATTATAAAACAATGATACATTTTATTGCTCTTACAAGACGCTGTGTATTCTTCAGCACCCTCTACTGGTTTTGTGTGAAGCAAAATAGAGTTGTCTTAGTAGATTTCAGTTATGACTCCATTTATGCTTCTGCTTTTACCAGTATATAGTTTTCTGCTTGTGACTCTTACACATCTTTAAAATATGGCTACAACAAAATGACTTAGTCACCTCCTTGAGGTGTCTGCTTCTCTTCCTTCGAGGTGTTAAGCAAGGACGCACTTAGCCACATCACAGTTTCCTCTTGGTCTCCTATTTTGCTGTGTAAGATTAGGAAGCAGAGAGGAGTTACGCTGCAAATGCAAGCAGTCTTTGTTTGTTTGTTTGTTTTATTTTTTTTCTCCTAAGGAGAACGGGAAGAGCTATAATACAAGCAGGAAGAACCTTGCTTCTATTGGAAAGCTGTCCCTAGGAAATGAATAATAGGGAAGTTAGGGGAAGCTAGGGGAGAAATAAAAGCTATTCCATCTCACAGTCTCACATTTTTCCTTTTAAAAGGTTCTTCTTGGACATCTTGCTTATCTTTGAAGAATATATGCTAGTTTTTTTACTGTTACCTCATAAATAGCTAAACAGTTAATCCCTATAGTCTGTGTGGCTGATTCATGTAAAAAGCTTAGTAATAATAAAATAATAATATTCTGAACAAAGCTGTGAGTACAATATAAGAAGTTTACTCAGTTGAATCAGTGAAGAAATAGTCACATAGGGTTCTCTGTACTGCTGCAAAGATTTCAGTAAGTCAGAAGGTGGCTTGACTGATTTCACTTTGGGAATGCTGCTGAGCTGCAGGAGTTTCATAGAATCATTAGAGTACAGGGACATATCATACAAGGTAATTTGGGGAGTGATAAAATATTCATTTAAACCAGCTACAGCCATGGATGTGTTCATCTACCTACCATTGAGTGTTAGTGAGAGAAGCTCATCAAGTCAGAACATGAAGTTTGTTATGTTGCATCAACAGAAATTATTGTTGTTAATGAAACCAATCTTTATTCCTGCAAAACAAAAATCATTAAATTGTGCCAAGTTCTCATGAAAAGATCTTTGTAACTAGGTATGCATTTCAAATAACTGTTACTGTCAGTTTTTTTATTTCAAATAACTGTTACTGTGATATTTTTTTAGTAATTATTTGAAGAGGACTGCACTTTAGATAGGCATAAAATTTATTAGTTTGTACGCAGTTTCAACAAAAAATTCCTGTGTTTTAAAGAGATGGTATAGAGAGGTTAAATAAAGAGTGAATTACTCATCATTCTGCTATGGCAGGTGGCATTGAACTGGAAATGGATCTTCTCCTTCCTTCAAATATTAGAATTTATTACTGCAGAAAATAATAGTTGCTAATTTTACAACCAACCACCTGTAAAGAACAAGTCATTGAACAGATATGATGTGATTTCTGCCTCCCACCATGTACTACGCCTTCAGCTAACTTTATTGCCACTACTTGAATGAAAGCATATTTCAGGTGTAGGGCAATTATATGGTTCTGTGCCTTGTATACTTGTTAAAAACAGTAATTTACTGGTATAGAATTAATCTGTGCTCAGTTCACAGATCTAACTAGCTTGGGGTAAGAATATTTCTCACGTGAAAAAAATCTCAAAGTGCTAGAGAATTGGTATGTTTACTATTTATATGATATTGTGACAGAATATTAATTCTAGGGTAGATTTGTAGACAGTTGGGATAGAGATACTGTTATATATTGGCAGTGTAACATAATGCCTCTTTTTCTTTACAAAATTTATTTTAAGTGTGTATAATTGTTTTCGTCTGAATGTAACCATGAATGGTATGCTGGTCTTTGCATCCACCATAAAAGGAATTCAACAGAAATAATATACTCTTTTATGCTTGGTCAGCTCAGAAGATCCAAGACCATCTTTTTTGTAATATGGCATGCTTGTGTAGTACCGATGTTGAGTGTGTTGATACTGTGAGCCTTGAAGGAACTTCAAGGCTCATTCTCTGAAACTTCACCCTAACTCCTTTTCACATTTTCAGAAATATCGAAAAATAGAATCACTTTTTACAACAGTGCTTGACCGAAGTCTAGAGTGTTTTTCTCTTCTGATTTGACACAGTGACAGATTAGTAGCTTATGGATGAATTCTTGAAGTCATCAGAAGTCTTCATAATTGAGTAATCTCAATTTGAGCAGGACAATCACGATATTTGCCATCTGTGTCATTAGTTCTTAACATGGAAGATTCTAGGTTAAGAGCAGGGCATGAATGGACATCAACAGAATTCTGGAGATTGAGTTTCTCAGGTGAGACACTGTTACCAGACTTGGAGTAATGTAAGGAGGATCTCTGATCTTCTGGTAGACTTTGAGAGCTCCAGAAGTCTTCTTGGAAGTTGAAGGAAACAATCATGATAGCACTGTATGTTTCTATAGAATTTTTTTTCAAGTAAGTTCACCGTTAAGCTTCTGCACTCTTTTCCTTCTATGATTCTTGATATACCTCTATCCCTAGACATGTTCAAGTGTTACTCAGGAAGCTGTGGGTCATAAGGGAGAATGCCAGACAAGGAGCATTCACTCAGTAATGAATAGATACTGGTGGAAGGGTCTGAATATTACTGTTCTAGTTTTTAAAGTGTGTAGTGTCCCAAGTATGTTTCTTAGAGCAATCTAAGGAACTATGAAAGATCAATCGAGTTTTATATAATAGTCTGAAGTATATTTTCATTTCATATGACTATTTTTTGCTACTTCTATGGGTCTGTGAATAATTACTTATACATTTGTCTGAGGAGGTGTGTTTATCTAAGTATATATAGTTGTTTATCTAAGAATATTTGTGAAGTTCAAAACCTCTCAAGTATTTTGGGATGAGAACAGATAATGAGTGCAATACTCAAGAGTGATGAATCCCTGGGTGATCTATGAACACCGTTTTGTTTTGGGGATGTCAGTAAGGAGCCACTAGTTTCTTGAGGTGATGTTGTTAATTTCAAATACAAGTTTTACCATTTATCTGTCAGGCTCTGAAGAGCAATTAAATTCACTTATGCTCGTCAAAAGACTTAATGAGCATCATAAGTTTTGATGATATCACTGTTCTGTTCTTCTTTAGGTAGTATCATTCACTAAGAGAGCTGTAAACTTTAAGCACATAAATGTCACACTTTCAGAATAAATGGGTTTTCTTGCAGGAGGTCTCAAGTTCTGGCTTCATTTTATATCCTACACAGGATAGGTCTTTTGCAGACAGAATGTCAGATATTCCAGGCATAGTCCACTTAGGTTTCTACAAGTACGTAGTATTGCTACCATAACTTTTTTTAAAGCAAGGCTTTTGTCTGACACTTGTTTCCTGCTTACATCAGAAACATCAGTGAAACCTCTGTAAATGTGCTAAAATTTTCTTCTAGATTTTCTAAATTTTCTTCTAGAATAAACTCAAAGCATTTTGAATAGATTGTTAATTACAGTTAAGAATTTTAAAGTTATGAAAATCCATGTGAGTAGTGAGCTTTAGTATAAAAAAAATCTAGATGCAATGTGTCTAGTGTGAAATATTGAAACACTATATCATGAAAAACTTCTTAGTATTCAGTGTGTCTGTATGATGAACACCAATCTGATACCTCCTTGTGATTTCAGATGTATCTAGACTTTTCACCCTATTAATCTAGGATTAATTTTTTTTTGTCAATGTCACTTCAGTGTGAGTGAATAAGTGCATAAAGGTGAACTTAAGTCATTCACATCATGTTTTAAAAAGTAGTAAATGTTCCCAAAGAGTCCAAACCATATTGAAAGTTGTATTTTTATAACTGTTAGCAATTGTAATTGCTTTATGATAAAAGCCATGAAGCAACACACGAATTATCCTACCAGGTTTACTAAATGGAGGAAACTTTACGTTCAGGAAGAAGCAGGGAGAGGAACAGCTCATTTTTTTTTTTTTTTCCTGTGCTGCTTTCATACTGTACTATTTTGTTCTAATGGATAAAAAAGAAACTTAACTGATTATAAAAATAAATTACAATTTATATATAAAAATTATGCATGCAAGCAAGTATGTGTAGAACTTTGAAGGTATTATATGCTGAACAAATTGGAGAAACATACTCATGCCCTTTTCACAATAAAATCAAATTCCTGTTATACTATGTTCACTTCCAATTAACAATGTAAATACAATCATTGTTCCCTCCATGAAGTTAAATTCGACTGAATCATGCTTAAAAGGCAAATTCTGTGTGAGAGTTTGAAGCCTGAAAGGTGAAGACTGTGTAAAATGCAATATTCCTTACCATATGTATTTTATTTGTTTTAAAGTGCATAATTAGATTGAATATGTTATTGGAGGTATTGTCTACTTCTGAGAATTGGTTTCAAGTTCTAAAGTTTTTGGAAACCTGACCATTCTAATTAACTGCATTTCATAAGCAAATGGAGACAGATCTAGCAATGATAAAGCTGTGGAAAAAATAACCAAACCTATTATGGCACTGTATTTATTCAAATACATTTGTTGGGAATTTGAAACATTGCTAGAATATGCTTAAACCAGAGCAATAGATAACAGAAGAAAAATTTGTGTGGGTAACAGATAAAATGAAGCCTACAACAGATGAGAAGAAACATGTAAAACATCTTACAAACACTTTCTAGAACAAATATGTACTGACCTAACATTTTTGGGCTTCCTCTTATAGGCTTATATTGGCTTATTGGAAGGAAAGGAAATATGTGCTGTTTAACAAAGACCTACTGCCTGTATACTTATGAAGTCAGCTGGAGGTTTAAGACAGGCTTTTCCAAATACGAAGGAGCAACAAAGATATTCACTTGAGCTAATAAAGAGTTTCCAAAGTCTCTCATGCAAGGATGCTCTGTTAAGCTGGGGAGCAGCTGACATGCATGTTGCTGGACTAGGTGAATGCCACATCTTGGGTAGGGGGTATGAACAAAGGTGGCAATATTGCTTTTCATTTGCTAATTCCATCGGCCCTAGTACATTCACTGAATGGGTGTTGATACTGGATATGGCTACCCTTCTGCTGAATAGAAATATATTTTTTGAAAGCTAGGGGAAAGTAGTGGAGAAGCTAGCAAGTAATATAGGGAGTTAACTATTTAACACTTTCAGTTCGAGTCAGACTCTTCTTGACTGTCAAGTGGCCAGTATATTGTAGAGAGTACTGAATGTGGTGAAATATTAATAAACTAATATGTTTGTTGCCTCAAGTACTTTTATTGTCTTAGTTGTCATGTGAGTTTACAATGAACACAATGGTTTAAAGAGATCCTTTAATAACGACTCTAACCTGAAGTCCTTCCAGGATACAATTTCTAGATGCTTAGGGCCAATAATAATTGCACGTAGTGACATACACTGACACATGCTGAACATTTATGGAAACAAAACAGTAGATGTTAGCCCAGTGAGGTGGTGGATGGTGAAACAGTGAATCACCTCTGATGGTGCAGTTGTTTTTTTGTTTGTTTGTGGGTTTTTTTTGTTTGTTTTTTAACAAGTACAGCATGTAGGCTGAATGAACAAGAGTTCATTGCAACAAATGTATAACTCATTATGGTGATTACGTTGGAAAATAGTATTTTGCAGTGGAGAAGTTAACAAAGAAGTGTTATTGTGCTCCTTGTAGCTGTTGTAGTTTCCATTGAAATAGAAAGGAGGTATTACTTTTGGAGCAACCTTCACATGCGTATCTGTAATGAAATAATGCTCTTGGCTTTTGTCAAACGCTAGTAGTATGTCAGCTCACTACAGTTCTTCACTGCTCAAGTTTTAGTATCACAGACATCTCATTCTTTAAAGTATGCAGTATTATAAATGAAGCTTTGATTTTGGTGTTTTATCCACATTTGATTTTGGTATTTTATTTCTTTTGGAATTGATATTGCTGCATTGTGTCTTACTAGAAAGCAACATGTTCTCCTGATAATCAAACCAGGCTCCTCCTATTTTGTAAACTGTGTTAGGGAACAAATTATCATCATCGTTTCTTATCTTGTTTCCTGTCAATTGTTATTACATTAGTAAAGCACTACTATGATGCTTATGCTAATGTATGAATACAGGGTGTTTAAACTGTGATTTTATAATATAACATCTTATTCAAGCAAAAAAGGGGTGTGAGCTTTGTTCAAGAATATATGGAGTTAAGAGCATCTGGATTCTTAGTAGGAGATTTCAATCTTGAGTGTTGTTAAAAAATAAAAATCATTAAGAGGAGTTGGAGCAGTTTATTTCCAATTCAACAAAGTAACTTATTTATATTTCTGTATATGATAGTGTGGTAAATACAGCACAATGCTACCTGCTAACAGGGGAGCCTAGCAACTGTAATGTACTTTGTTACATTTGGATTTGGAGAGGCTCTTCAAAGCCTGTTTGTTTTTAACTACGTTTAAGACTAGTAAATTAACTACTTTTTTTTTTTTTTTCATTGATTATACTCTTTCCAAAGCAGTTATCACAAGAGTTTACCGTACCTATGTCAAAGAACAGTAACGAGATTTTTATTTTTTTATCTAACCAGTTAAAGGTATTTGGTAAATTCCTTTCATTCACACTTGTGTACAAATTAGATCAGCTTTTCAAAAGCTGGACAGAAGGAGCTAAAATTTGTTGCTAAAAATGTATGTGGTACACTTGATAGCTTTTGATCTTAATGTTGAAGTCAATAAGAATTTCCTTTTAATTTCAGAACAAGTAGAATCTCCTTCACAAGAAATAACTAGAAAATGCTTTTCAGCATGAATTTTTAATCCTTTCAGTATCTTTGCTATCAATAACACCATTCACATCCAAGACTTCATCTGTTCCACACTGCTACAGTGTATATTGCTGACTGTTTACATGCATTAAACAAAATATTGCATGATGATGACTTTTGTTCTACAGTGTAGAGTATGACAAGGCTGTTTTTACAATAATTTATGTATCTTCCATGTGAAATTCCATATTCTTTGCTAAAGTAACTTATTTCTTAAGATCCTCTGTGAAGTAGAGCAGTTGAAGAAAATGTAGAGATGTCTACATAAAGACATACAGGCAAGGGGACTAACAAATCATATTGAGAATTAAGACTCTAATATGTTGTGTTAAAGGTGCTGTAAAAACAAACAAACAAACAAAAAGAAATCACCTGGTAGCTCTTCTTTAATTATGTTGTAGATATTTAAATGTAGATCTTGTTAGTGTTTTTTGTTGTTGTTTTAAGAAGAGTGTAAAATGCAGGGTAATCTCTGCTTAACTCTTACTATAGAATGCTTATTTTGTAAGTTAAGAGAGCTGTTTTTTCTGAAGTAATATGCTTAAACTGTGGCATGGAGCTGAAAGGTGCAAAGATCACAGTGGGTAATTAACAAAGCTGCCACCTAATCCTTAGGTGGTTTGTTGTGCAAGAATCTCTCTATATAATCAAACACCAGGGCAAGGATTCCTGTGCTTGTTCACAAAAAATGTATGCCATCAGAGCTGACAGTCAATGATTACTATCGCACTCTCCTGTGATATTCCAATTTACAAACTAGGAGAGCTAGTTTTCTTGGTGTGGTTCTAGTGAGAGCACATCGGAAGCATAATAGAAGTGCATGTCACTGGTATATGATTGAGATAATTGTTACATGTGGATGACAAAGGGGAGTGCATTGCCCATGTGTTTGAACATTTATCTCATTTAAAGTCTTCATTAAACATAAGATCTGACTTTTGTGGCACTTAGATTTTTTATATTATAAATACAAACTGTGGTTTCCCTGCCTTGACTCTAGAGTCTCCCGGAATCACTGTAGTCTGGTGAGTTATTATTTGTAGTAGGTACTAGAAAAGTAGCAGGCTGGTTTTCAGTAACAAGCAGATTAGTACTTGCTGATGTTACTTTGATATTAAGAGCAACAGCATAAACAGAAGGGGTAGCTTTTGTAGCAAAGTGGGATTATTCCCCTTTTCTGCAGTAATTTGTCATGGCAGTAAAAGAAGAGTGTTGTTCCTACATCATTTCCACTCAGTTAATGTTGCTGTGTTACCGGTATTTCTACTTAATACTCCTTGGCCTTTCCTCCCATTTGCTGGAAAAAGGGCATCACTTTTTCACTGTCTGTCTGTTGTTCTACTATTGTTGATTTGGGAATCCTGTTTGAAATTTTATTTTTTTTTAATTTAGTCAATTGTATTAGAATTACAGAGAATAATGTGTATTTTATGCTCTGGCATTCTCATACAGCACGAGGGATGTGACAGCACTGGAAGGTAAATTTGGATGCAACACCTTGCGAGGCATCTTCTGAGAGACTGAAATAAGGATGCAGTCACTGTTTCAGCTCATATTAGAGTTTACCTTAAGAACAGAGAGGGTGAAGCTGTGTGATTGGACCCTGGTTTTAATGGGATTGGTGTAAGTCCTTGCTCTGTAAGGTAACAATATCAATAAATTCACAGAGTCAGAGTAGCTGAAGTTGGAAGGGGCACTTGGGGATTTTTTCTATCTAAAAGTCTAATGCTCCTCCATCTGAGGTCAACTAGAGGAGGTTGGCAAGGACTTTGTTCAGTCTGTTTTTAAATAACTCCAAATATAATGGGCTATCCTAAAGCTTAGGATTTAAGTCATCATAATTCTAACAGACCCGTTGTAATAAGAGTTTCAAAATTAGAACTTATATTCATATTTTCGTGATCAGAGCCCTACATCACAGGTTTGATCAAAATTGAAAAATGGTAATTTCACATCTCTTGAAGCTGAGATGCTGTAGAACAAATAACCAGTTCACAAAAGCAAGGAGGAAGCTTGTGATGAGTGGATCCCTGGTACCTGCCTCTCAACAGCCTTCAGCTAAACATGTAAAGCAATCTGGCCACATATGAAGTAGACTTCATTACTTGAAAGTGATATTCTGCTCTCTTTTTACTGTACTTGCCATCTAATTTTGTTAACAGCTTGTTCTTTCTCTATGATGAAAGAAGTCATATGGATCAAGTCTTTAGCTTAGCCTTACCTGTGTATTACTGCTGTGACAGGTGCAGATAGCTGTGTAAGGAATGTATATGCTCTAGCTTTTTTCCTCCTTCAGTCTATGCTGTAGAAAGGTAGGTGACACAGATGTATTTTGTCTGCCTTTTAAAATAGCTTTGTGTTTCTAAAACATGTATTTATGCATTTGATTTTCAAACAGAAGATTTGACTGCTGTTTTCAGTCCCATGTATGCAACAGTTTAAAAGTACTTTTAAACAAGATTGGAGATTATGTTTTAGAACCATTCTGTCTTGCTTAATAAACTTAATTTCCTTTTATAAAAAGATTGTCCACCTACTTGACCAGAAGAAGCCAGTTGTTGAAATCCAAAAAGAAACAGCATTGAAAGCTATGCTGTAATCTTACAGCATACCTCTGGACAAAATGTCCACTGTACAGCTAGACAAACATAACACAATGGATGGACAAATGCTGAACAGATCAGCCTCTAAGATTTCTAGTAATTGGGGTCAGGTTGGTGGACAGTCTTTAGTGGGATTCTCTGGGGCTCCGTTTTAGGGTCAAGAGTTCTTGACCAATTAGAGAGACAGGCAGTCTTGAACATGGATTTCAAGATGACCAAGTGCTGGATTCTTTACTTGGGACAGGACATTTAAAAGGAACTTAAAATATAACCTATTCAACAAATTCCAGTATCTTTATCCTTTAGAATACTCTACTGAGAATATACTACAAATTTGGAGTCCCTTTAAATACAAAGATTTGTTAACTTAATGCAATTGTGCAGTTGCTGCCAGAGATGAAATTCTTTCATCTTGCATAGAACTGTCTGTATGTTAAACTTGTTCATAAAAAAATTTTGACAGATCTGTTTCAGTTGTGAGTGTTCAAACTGATGTTAATGCTATAAGTATGTGGTCTTTAGGCTAACTGGACAGTTCTCTTGAAGGTGTGTTTCAGAAGTGCAAACCAAAATTATCAGGGAATAAAGGTACCTGGCTTGAAAAGCTCAACAGCATAGATGTATCAGACACCCAGGTAAGAGCTGAGACTATTGTTAAGATTCTGTGCCTAGGAAATATTGGAAAGCTTTTGTTAATTTTATATGGAATTCTGTGTATCTCCTATCTACAGTCTGGATGAAGTCAATAGGTTTCCTAGATGCTCTTGCTTGCTATGCAATTTCATTCTCAGTATTGGTGATTGAGCAGTATTGAATGTTGTGATGCTGTGACTAGCTTAGATAAGAATTGCTTCAAAGGCATGAAGCGAGAAAGATATTCTGAACCGAAAGCTGTCACTTTAACTGTTTTTATTTTCTTATGTAAAAACTGGTAAGTATGAACTTCATGTGCAACATAGTCATTTAATTTTTGTCTAGTCATGCTTGACACAGGAAATGTTAGAAGAAAGCCAGTAATTAAATGAAATGTTTTAATATAACATGCCTCAATTTTTGCTCAAGAATCAAAGTACACTAATTTGAAATAAGTGGAAGTAGTAGCTCTTGGATTCTTCCTACTCCTTCCACCACTTCAGAAGTGCTATAAAATTTTTGAGAAAAGGATGACCAAGAAATCTTCAAGTGATTGAAATGTGTTAGTGCTTTTCCATCTGCTCCCAAGTTGTGTGTTTTACTTCCCAGCAGAGAGAAAGAGTTGATTGTCTATAAATGACAGGGATTTTATAAGCAATTGGTTACAATTCTTTTATGGAAGTCTTCTTTTGTTAGGCTTAAAATGTCAAAGTAGTATTTTTGGAGCATCTTAAAGGTTTTCTATTACTAAGTTTATTAACTATAATGTCTATGTCTTGGAAAAAAAGAAAATGCTTTCACACTTCGAAGTCTAGACTTATAAACAGTGTTTGGTACTAAGAAAGCAGTTACTACCTTAAAATTGAATATAAAAAATCCTAACATGCTGAATTCTCTTGAATTCTAGAATGCATTTATACTCAGGTTAATAATTCAAGTCAAATGGGCTTCAAACATCTTTAGCAGTTTATAGGACTGAAGTCTGAATGTTTTGATCAATATGAATAAGAAATAACAAAAGCAATTAAAATAATTAAGTATGTAGACAACAGAAGAGGGTGTTTTGCCTCTAATTTGAAAGCAATTACAATTTCTATAGATAGACAAAGAAATGTACAGTGAAAATCATATTTGTAAAACAAATTTCTCATGCAGAAAGAAAAAATAGATAAGAAACTGTCCTTGGAAGTCTTTTTTACTAGCTGTATGAATACTGAAATAAAAGGTCACATGAGGATCAAATGTTGTGTTCATAACCTTAATCCTCAATCTTGTCATCGTGAAATACAAACTAATTTACTTCAAATAAGGGTTCTAAAACCCTTGTAGTTCTTGAAGTCACCATTTGGGAACCTTCATTTTATAAGACAACGCACTTAGACAGTAACTGCATGGCAGTTACTGAACACTGTCTAATTATATTTACTGTATCCATTATACTCCCGATGACATAAGCATGATGCATTCAAACTACAGCTGTTACTTTCAAATCATACCTTATTCTTGGTCTCTTGTCTTTGTTGCCCTTTTAAAAAAGGTAAGGGCTCTTGCTGTAGTCTCATTTTGAGAAGAAAAAATAGGTAGGGCTTCTCTTTTTTTATTTTTATTTTTTAAAATTGTGGAAACAAGGAAAAGTGTTTCCTCCTCTTTTGGTAAAAGCAGTCTTCCAAATGCAGAAATAAGCTGGATGCTCATTAAGCTGTGTTAAACTAAGGAAATATTAGTTTATTGCCATAAAACAAAAAAATAAACCAATAAAGCAGAGATTATTTCTGTCAGTTTACTTACTCCTGTGCGATGCGTTTTCCTTCTATTTAATCCTTTAGGAATAGGCAGACTGTATTTTATTGATGATCTGTTACATCTCTCTGAGATGTGATGACAGGTAGAACTTGCTTACCACTAGCACTGGTTGATATATGTATATATACGCTATATATATAGTAGGCATTACTTTTGTGCCTATATATAAAACAGCAACAAGAAGTACCAACTGAAAAAGATGAAGCATAGGTGTCAAGCAAGTGAAGCAATATTTAATAATCTGTTTTGCCAGACAAATAAAACTCTGTTTAATCCAAGCTCTAAAATAGAACTGCATTCTCCTTCATTTGAGAAGCGTGATTGTACTTGGGTAGCGTGAGAGAATTTTGATTCTCTGGTAGTACTTTGGCTCATGAAATAGTCCAGTACAACTGGTCATAATGCCCATGGGTCCAAAAGCATGAAACCAGCAGTAGTTTATTAATGTTGTCAGAAAGACAAGGATGCTGACTAAAGACCATTTAACTGCTGAAGTGGTCATATCTTTCTGCAGCTTGGTAAAATACACATGCGTTTGAGCACTTCCAGTTTGTGTAGTGACAGGAGATGGTTTGTTGCTTATGAACACTAAGGATTTATTTAGACCACTAGCCTTACATGATAAGTTTCAACCTGGAACAATTAGTATTTGGGATGAGTCTTCATACTGCACAAAAGTTACACAATTACAAATATGACAAAGCTTATGAAATACTGTGTTTTCTTTGGTGTAACTTAATCTAAGCTTATTTCCATTTTTTTCTGAAGATTTCTTGATAGTAAAGTGAAGCAGTGTAGGCCTAAATCAAAGTCTTTCAATCCTGCAAAATCCTGTAAAGAGAAAAAGTCTTGATAAAATCTGATTTACTTGATTTCTCTTAAGTAATAGTTAATGTAAATTATTTCTGAAGTGTGTATCAGAGTACAAGTTGTTTTAATTCCTAAACTCGGCAGAGGGGCAGTGGTGTGTAATTTCTAGATTAAGAACACAAGAAACCATTAATTTTGAACAATAATATGTGTGTAGATGTCATCTGGCTATGATATGGTAGTGGATTATACAGTATCTTCTCATCCTCTTTTTCCTATATTTGCTAATGGATTCTATATACCTGCCTTGAGTTATGGAGTTTTCATCAAAACAGGATCTCTTGTTAGATTCAATAAACTTAAATTCAGAAATTTGTAAAAATGCAAAAAACACCAGCAGAAATCTGATGTGGTGATGCTAAAAAAACAAACAAACAAAAAAAAAAACAGTTTAGAGACTATGAGCAAGTTCAATTTAACTACTTCTGAATATTTGATGTCAGGTTATTTTCTGATTTGCTGGTAACATGAGAGAAGAGGTAAAGCAATATATTAACTTCACTAAACTTAAGTGAATCAGTTTTTGACAATGAATTTCAAGTTAGCTTTAATCCAGGTAACTTCTTAGGGCTGAGCACTGACTGTTGCTTTGAAAGCATTTGGCTCAGAACAGTTATCTTCAGTCTGAAAGATCTCTTTTCTTGCCTCAAAACCTACTGAGATGAACAGTTTTTGTAGACAATGCCCAATGGCTGTGTACTTTTCCTTTATCCTTTGTGGTGATTTTGATGGTAAGGACCAAAAATATACATTGACATTTTTTTTGTGCCTATATACACACGTGTATGTAGCCTAATTGAGGTTTATTGTGTGTGTGTATGTATGTATGCATGTAACCTAATATGTATACACTTTCATGCAGGGTCTGGAGCACAGGCCTTATGAGGAGCAACTGAGAGAACTGGGAGTTAGTCTGGAGAAAAGGAGGCTTATGGGGGACCTTACTGCTCTGTACAACTGCCTGAAGAGAGGTTGTGTTGAGGTGAGGAAATTCTTCTCTCAGATAACTAACAATAGAATTAGAGGGAGTGGCCTCAATTACACCAGGGAGGTTCAGGTTGGATGTTAGGAAAAATTTCTTCCCTGAGAGAGTGGTGAGGCACTGGAACAGGCTGCCCAGGGAGGTGGTGGAGTCATCATCCCTGGAAGTGTTTAGGTGACGTAGTGAGGGACATGGTTTAGTGGGAAATATTGGTGATGTGTGGACAGTTGGACTGGATGATCTTGGAGGCCTTTTCCAACATTGGTGATTTTATGATTCATGGTACCTGTAATTAGCCTCAGTGAGGCTGTCATTGACATGTACACGTGACTACCCTTGATTAGGCTATTCAGAATTCCTGCTAGTAAATCAGATCCACGTGGGAGAGGAAACAGTTTCCTTTTAGTTCTTTTCATGAACTAGAATTGTGGGAGAGCTGTTTGAAAGCATAAATATGCAATATCAATAACAGGTGATGCTTGCTGTTTTATTCAGACCTGTACATATCACAGCTTTAAATGTTTTTATACGAAATGACTAATGAAAAATGAATTTTCTCTATACAGATACTCTACTGCAGAACCTAGTCTATGGTCTAGAGTACCAGTGCTTTTATTATTGGTGCTGAAATGCCTTTAACACATCTTTTTCAGCCTGTCTTAAAGGTCTTAGTAATTTTAATTGTAGCAGGCCATAATTCTCACTTGGCTGATTGTTCATACTTCAAAAAGCTCCAAAAATAATGTGATGTTGCCCAGTAAATAGACAGGAGTTTTACCACTGCAGCATGGAGGCTGTGCCAGGCTCTAGGTGCAGTTAGGCTGCCCTTGGACTGAGCAGGGCTGAGCTGAATTTCACAGGAGCCCTGTGGCCAAGTGTCCACTGTCCAGCATGGCTGAGCTTCAGCTCTTGGAGTACCACTGGGGGAAGGGCTGACTGCCCCAGGCAGTCCCTGTAAGAGACACAGACCGAGGGGAAGGGTAGGATGAGAGAGTATAGAGAGAAAGTCAAGGGGGCCCCAGCAGAAAATGAAAGCACCACATCACCACTGTAAACAAGCATATCCTTTCTAGGACTTTGTTACACTGATTAATAAACAGACTGCAGAGATATTTCCAGTTTTGAAAGGCAGATTTTTCCCTTTTTTACCCATAACAAGATCTTGTTGTAACTCGGGGTAAGATCAGTTCATGGAAGATGAGATGATGCATTCTTAAGATCCTGAAGTATGCAGAAACCCCTCTTTCTTTACTTGCTTCTAGGCACTGGTGATGAGATGTGACAGACTTCTTCCACCTGTGCCAGTTCTGCTTAAATTTCTTGTTCTCTTCTGAAAGAGGCTTCAGTGAGAACTGTGACTTTGGAGAGCTCAGAGATGTACTATTGCAGAAGACATCAACATCCCCTTCTGTGGTTCTTTCTAGAAGATAAGTTCTTCTGAAAAAAGGAACTTAAGAACATTTGTTTTGAAAATAAGGATATTAGGGACAATGGTTCATGCTTAGAAATGGTTCATGCTTAGAAAGCTTTAAATGAGGGTGTTTCTGGACATTTTATTTGCCTATGCATTGTAAAGGTGTGAGTTTCTCTATTAAAATCTGATCTAGAAACATCTGCAGATGCTTCAAGTATGTAATTTCTGCCAATGGGAACAATGGAACATTTAGAGGTTGTGTCAGGGGATGTGGTTTGAAGAGAACTATTGGTGATAGGTGGATGGTTGGACTGGATGATCTTGTCTTTTCCAACCTTGGTGATTCTATGATTCAAGAGATTTAAATGAATTATGATTTAAATAAAAAATCATCTGTTTCCCCTTTCATCTAGTTTCAGGGAGGTAACTGAGATGTGTGGCAGAGGAAAGGTGCATGTTTTCCTTGCAAGTTGTTGACAACTAGAAATTGGATACAAGTACAGTATGAATGAAAGGAAACTGGAAATGAGGGCTTTTCATATTTCTGTAATTTTTTTTTTTAACTCAGTAAAAAGGCAAAGTACCTACTTTACATTCAGTCATGAAATGTAGTTTGACAGAAAGGTTTTCTGAAAATGTTATTGGGAGTTTTAAAATCCAGTTGTCTATTAACTTTGGTAATTCTTTTGGTGGTACATCTGACTTAGTTTCTGCTAGAAATTGCCATCTAACTTTTATCAACAGAAAGCTGTTCTTAAAAACAAAACAAGAACAGTTTTTGAGCATGATTTCATTTTTCTCATCTGTTTATGTGTCTGTAAGTAGAGAGTTGTGGAAGGCTATTTCCAGAGAAGCCTTCTGATCTCAGTTGATTCTGTTATGGTCATTAATTTGTGTTCTAGTGACTACTTCATCAAAGGCAGCAGAACATTGGTATTAGATATTGCAGTGGATGCCTGTTAAATACCTGTTTTTCATGAAGTGTGAAAGATGTTTTTAAATGTTGCACTGTTCAGGAGCCTTTAAAGAGAGAAATCCTCTTTTACCATAAACCCTTCAGTGCAGCAAGACTTAAGGGTACCAGTCTGTGTGCATGTTCATTTGATGTCAGCTGAAGCAGCATGAAGATCCTTACTAACCAGTGGTTCTTGAATAGAATTTGTGTGTGAATCTCCATAGTGGAGCATAATGGAGGGACTTTCTAATTTTGGCTTTTATTCTCATTACTGATGAGTTATGAAAATCACAGAAGTGTTTCTCACCTCATGTTATTTGTTCATTTTTAGAAAGTAACAACTCAAATTCTATTTTGTTATGAACGATCAATGTGTTCAAGGTAATGAATACCTTCTGATTCTTAGTTAGAAATTTTAATTTCTGCAGTTAGTGCTATAAAAATCTAGTTCAAATAATTTTTTTCTTCTTGAAACTTGCCAGATTTATCCTAGTTTTATCACAACCTTGATTATAGATTTCTTCAGGTATTGAAGCAATATTTGTATCTGTACTGGAAATCTATAAAGGTTCAAATAACTCCTGCTTGAAAGGATATTTCCAGTGTACCTTACAAACCAAGCAATATGAATTTTGCCCTTTCATTAGAAACAGTGTGTAGCTTATACTCAACAACAAAATGGAACTTATTTGATGTTTATCACTTCAGAAAATAGATGTTTGCCAGTTGCCAAGCATGAAATAGGTAATACTGTTCCTCATTTACACTACTTTTCATACAGACAGTTAAATCTAAGAAAGTATTTCATAGTGCAGTATATTAGGAGGAACCTGATGCATCCCTTGAAAGAACACGATATGAGAACTCAGTCTTCATCATGGCGTTATTCTTGACCCTGAATAGTTTTGTTAACAGTAAAGCTTGATCTGTACTGCCTTTGTGTTTACTGAGATTGACCACCAATATTATTTCTTTTCAAATGCATTCACTGAAAAAGGATTTATTGGGTTAAGTAATCATTCCAGATGTGCATTGATTGATAGCTTTGAGTAGTCTAACTCACGTGGTGGAGTTTTTCAAAATAGGGTATTAGAAGTGATGCTCAACTTTGTAGTTTCTCATCTTTGATATAACAAAGCATTCAAAAGTATGTCTTTTCAGGTATTCTAAAATACATTTCTATAATCCTCATCTTAAAGAAAGAAGATTCGGCAGGGTGAGGAATCTTCTCTGTGTGCCTAGAATGAAATCTATGGCATGGTTTAGAATCTTTTATGTATACTAGCTTTAAATGTTCAAATAGTGTTAAAATGTATGCATATGCTCTTCTCAAGTATTACCTACTCTTTTTTATATTACTGAATGATCATATGTGGTTGGCTTTCTGATACAATTTCAAATTTTATGAACTCAGTTTAATTCCAGTGTTTCAGATGACTATGTGAAATCTAATTGAGGTTAATGAATGCATAATGTTTCTTTATCAATATACATCGACATAATTTTTTTTTTTAATAAAAAGTGGGTTTTATTTGTGCTTAATCTTTTTATCTTCTTAAGAATACTGGGAAATACTTTATTTCCTTTTGTAAACTAAAAATATTTACCATAAGTGATACTTTCATATAATATTCAAATTACTTTTACTTTTCCAATTATTATATGTAGAAGTTTGGGAAAGCTACTCTTATTTCTACTAAAAAAATCAGTATCTAATTGCATATACTTGATACTTGCAATAAATTAAAGTACCAGAGTTTTTTCTGAAATCACTACAAAGGATGGAATGATCTTCTGTTTCTGAAGTGCTGGAAGAAAAATGACTCCTATACTGGAAGGAGCCGGGAGACTTGCTTGTTATCTCTCAGCAGTAGAGGCAAGGTAGAGCTGATAAGCCTGCCCTTTCCTTTGGGAACAGCAGTTCCTGCCCTGTTACAACAAAGTTGCTGTGCGTTCTTCAGCACTTCTCACTGAAAGTCAGTATGACCAAAAACTTGTGCCTTTCTTATTCATCATTCTAACTAGGCAGTTATTCCCTGCACCTTCTTCTCAAGTGTGAAATGATATTTTGAAGTAAAGAAAATTACTTCATAAAATAATCCATTTTGGGTTTTGACTACACTGAAATAAAAGGAACAATTACCTCTGCCTTCTGTGAAAGTTAACTTCATTATCTCATAGGAAATGTGAGAGGAAATCAAGAGGAGGAAGTGTTTTCATAAATAATAACATGAAAACCTATCATAACCTTCATAATCATAACATATGGCCTACATTTTGCATGAATAAATAATTTCTGCTTGTTCAGTGCCATATGCTGCTTTATGTTGTTAAAACACTTTACATGTTTTATCAAAAGTGTAAGGAAATTATTTAACTAAAATGTCTGTCTTTTCTCCTGCATCAGAATGATATTCCACCTGCTACTTGCATGGATTAGATCATTTCCATGGAGGCAATAGTAAATCCGTCAGAATAAAAGGGAAGTTGGTACTGCAATTAAAGCCTAAATATCTAACAGTGACGTCTGCATCGCAGAGACAGTTTTTATGCAAACATGACACTGTGAGAGAGCTTATTGTCAAGTCTCAACACTTTTGTTTGTCTCATGGGTAAAATACTGCTTGCTTTAATACCTTGTACTAACAGACAACATGAGTATGAAGAAAAGCTAACATAACACTTTGTACACTATATATGCTGCTGCTTTGTACTGCTTATTAACTGGAGACTTAAAGTCCTTAGGTTACCCACATGTGGTTTTTCCTAAAGCACAGGCAATTTTATTGTGTCAGGACATGCTGTGTTTCTGGATTAATATCAACACTGCTGCTGGAAATGCAATTTTTTAATTACTAGTGGAGCTGTAACTGATGGTAAACTTCTGATGAAGTTGAAATTAAAAAAGATGCTAAATTTCATAATTTTGAAGCAGCTCATTTTCAATCATCTAATCTGTTTTTATTATTTTTTTCTTTAATATAAAGGAAAGCCATCTAAAATGCTGAACTGAGCTGTCATATGCCCTTGTTGAAGTAACTTCCAGCTCTGTAGCTAATGACATGAATGTGGCTCTCCACTTAAATATAAGGCAAACAGTATGGACTATATTTTTCATCCTGAATGAGGAATACCTTCATGTACTACTTGAGATTAGAAAGGAAAATCCTTACCAGCAGCGTTGCACCTCAGAACTTTCAGAGTTCTAAACTGAGAGCAAAATATTGTTTAACAAAAATAATCCAAAAAGAATAGGTTTTAATCAACTCCAGTGGTATTTAATAAGAATATTTTTGGTAAGACATTGGATGAAAACATGCAATGACCAAGATTTGTAGTGGTTAAAAGGAGATATGTATGTGCTTCAGGAGGAATGAGAAGCAACTGAAAATTTCAAATCAAAAAGCATTTCATCTGTGCTGTGAGATATTTCTCAGTAAGCCTTACAAAATAAGGGCAAGGAGTACAAACTCTATCGTTAGGAACTGTGCAATTTTTTGTCGTTTGAAGTAAATGATTTTAAAAAGAAATAAGTTGTAATTTGATAAGGTGAAAAAATACATCAGCCAAAAAAGTGGGGAGTGAAAGAATGAAATATGAAAATATTGAGGTTTCCAATTATGAATGAAAAGTCTGATTTCTTCGTTTCTGAAAGCACAATTATCTGTTTTTTATTATTATTATTTACAGTAATAAGGTAGTTTAAAACTTATCCTTTGGGATAGACACACTGACAAATACTTTGCTTTCTATTGAGAACTGAAAAGGTGTTGCCATCAAGTTTTGCCAATCAAATATTTGAATATTTTAAGTGATAATTCAAGTTTTGAGTTTTATTTTGATATACTGTTTCTTTAGAAGTATTCTACTTGAAAGAAAAAAGATTTGTGGAGCCTGAAATATTTTAGTTTTTGAAGTGAAAAACAAAAGGCATATTCAGGCTGAATGGTACTTCCCAGGGAGGCTATGGAGTCCCCTTCATGTCTTGGAGAGATGCAGAGCCTGACTGGATGCAGCCCTGAGTAACCTGCCATGGCCACACTACGTCTGAGCGGGAGGCTTGGGCTGAATTATCTCTGGGGGTGTTTTTTAGCCTCAGCTGTTATGTGATTCTACTTTATATGTAAATTTATCTTGTCCCTAAACTCTGTTTTGTGGCCAGCCTTTGCTTCTGAGTATTCTTCAGGGAAGCTAGAGGGACAACTATGTACAACAGGTGAGTACCACCAGTGACCAAAGTGGTGTTTTCCGTGGGAGAAATTAATTGATTTTTAAATGGAAGAAGATATTATAATCGTTTCTTTGTATTAATGCGAAGGTTGGCCATTTCAGAATGTCAGTATACTTTTGTTCAAACTGGGAGTGCTTTAAATTACACTGTGTGCCCCAGGAAAACAAGAAATAAGCTTTTCAGTCTCCTGTTTTGTTAAATAATATTGTCATCCTAAAAATACATTTTCATTAATCCACTTGTGAGGATTTGCTCCTTTTTTCAGTTAAGAAAAACGTTTCTTAGCATTTCTTCTGAACTTTGTTTAAATCCCTGTCATCTGTATTGTGTAGGTTGTGCTTTTGAAAAATTACTACCTGGGTGCAATTTATTTAATCTTAGGGCTGGTCTCATTCTGGTTCTGTCTTTGATTAAGAAAGGTGGGAGTCTTTCCTTTTAGGCCTAGGCTAAATGCAGCTGATAAGATATTTACTGTTACCTGAATGACTGTATGAGGACTGATCTGAAAATACTGCCTCCAATTTTATTATGTTGGCTCACAGTGCCAGAGGTCAACGTTGGTGGTGTGGAAGTAGAGGCTGAACCATGCAATGCAGTTACAATTTGTTGCCATGAGACAGATGGCAGGAGAGGGGCAGACTGACAAAATGATGTCTGATATGGAACTGCGAGTGAAGCAAAGGTATGGAACTGAATTCCTCCAGGCAGAAGAAATTGCATTCATTGACTTCCATCAGTGCTTACTGAATGTTTATGAAAAACAAACAGTGAATGTGAGCAAAATAAGACAATGGGTGGTGTATTTTAGTAACGAAACTGTCGTAGCAGCTCTGAAAGTGCTGATGCAGATTTTTATGAGCATGGAGTGCAGGCTCTTGTTGCTCTCAGATGTCTGATATATGAATGGGTTCAGCAAGGATAACACAAGCAATGGAGAGCAGTGGCATACCATCCCTCCACTGAAACAATTTGGTTTGAAGAGGGGGATGGTCAGAGTAGCCAGTGGGTAGAACTGCGAGCCATATGAATGGTTCTAACTAAAGAACCTGATGATGGTAACCTGAACATCTGCATAGATATCTGGGCTGTGTACCAGGGACTCATTCTTTGGATTGCACTGTTACTGAGTCACAGCCTGAACCACTGATTGAGCACTGTAGAAAAGACCTGCTCAGCCCTGGGAGCACAGGTGAAGGCAGTTCACCTGTGCAACTGGCTCCATCCCTCTTAGACATCACTTAAGGGCTGACCTCCACTGAGGAAGGACCTCTTGTTGGAGATTCCTCCTCTTGGAGTACTTTCCCTGTGAGCCTAGAGCCTTGGAGATAGGCGAGCATTCTTTTCCATCCTTTTGTAGCATCTCCTTGTTTGTGCTGGTCCCTTTGCCTTTACAGCATCTAATGGATGCATTAAGCTAGCTCTCAAACTTGTCATGCTGTTTGTATTAAAATTGTATGATTTAAATAGAACTCAAATTGTGTGAACTGGTAGTGTAGTAGAGCTTTCTAAATTACATTTTTCCATAGAGATTTACTTTTCTATTTCTTCACTGACATCAGTAATTATGACAGAAAATACAGCCTGCTGTGGATCGGAACAATGGAATACTTTAGATCCAATTGATGTGCTACCATTTTGGTTCAGTTTGTCTTATAGTTAGTTCAGTGTATAGTTAGTTCAGTGGATTGAGGGGTATTATTAGCTTTAAATAGATGACCCATATTATTTCATCTTGAGTTTAGGTGGCTTTATGTGTTATATATTTAATCTTCAGAAATGCAAGTACGATTGTAAGCACCTTCTTTTCCCCTGGACTCGATTAGCAAATGTTTCTTATTACAACTTGAAAACATTTTTTTTCCACTCATTACATGAAACATGAGAGCATATGTATTCATTCATCTCTTGAAATTATAGCAGTAATAATGTGAATCTAAAAGTCAAATGTTGAACACCTGCATGACTTTTAAATACAGATTTTTCTGAATAGATTTTCCTGTGCTGATGCACTGTGAGTCTTCTGAATGCTGAAGTTCCAGACAGTGCCTTTCTCATTTCTGTCTTGTGTGTAGTCTTCTGAATGACCTTTTTTCATTTTTATTTCTTTTCATTATTATTTTAATTTTAAACATCAGATAACAGCTCAGGTTTTGTAGGAGAGAGGAAGCATAAAAGCAATTTTCTTGATGTGTATGCTGTTGTGGTGCACTGTGACATGTAATTCTCTCGGCTCTAGGCTGATCCAGTTAATTACTTTCTGGAATCTTCTTAGAGTACCTATTTGAAAAGGCTCATGAACTATTTATGACCATCTCCTAATGAAGATCGGTGGTTATCGTATTAAGCAAACATACCTTTTGTATTAGTGTGCTGTTGAAATCATTATTTTTCTCTGAGAAGGAAACAGTGTACATAGTTCACAGTGTACTGCAGGGTTCTCAAAAACACTTTTCTTTATTCAAAGTATTACTCCTGCATCAGTTTTTTTTTATAGTTTTATCTGCTGATCTTTGCAACTTGATGCCTATGGAACAGTGAGGGTAAGCTTTCATTTAACTACTGCAATGGGGTGGAAGAGGTGTATTAAGTGATTTAATAATATCTTCTGTACTCTTAATGTTTTACAGTGAGAGATGTGGTTATACTTGAAAACGCAGTTATGATAAATTGAATATGGAGGTTATTGGAAACAATACAGTTAGAAAGCATTAAGTATTCATTATTAACTAATTTCTACTCTATTAAATCTCATGCCAAATAAAAAATATCTTTTCAGTACAAGTCATCAGCATTGTACGTCCTTAAATTGATTTCTACTGATATTACATCTGAATCGCCTTTTAAGACTGCTGTAAACATTGGAGGAGCCATGTAATTATTCTTAATAACCCAGTGTCTACATATTCTGTAACTTCTAAGGTATTGCAGGGAAAAAAGGCGATTAGCAGTGATAGTTTAGTGCTTCCAGAGACTTCCATAAAGCTTAGGGTACATCACTATCAAGCGAATCTAAAATCCAGAGTAGAAAGCATTTGCAATTAGAAAGGTTCCTGTTTGTTACTTTGGTAGTCCATCCACTCAGACCTCAGAAACTTCCAGAATGTTTTCAAGCATAGCAGCTCTTGTTTTTGTTATGATGCCATAGATGTGAGGCATTCTTAGTAATATTTTAATGGTAATAGAAAGCTTTTTCGAAACTATTTTCTTGCCTCTTGAGGAGTAGTCATGTAAAATAGATGCATCTACTTGTATGACCAAAGGGCTTTAAGTCTTTTAAAATTAAAAATGAAAAATCAGTTGTGTAACGCACATCTAGCAATCCCATCTC
Organism: Cyrtonyx montezumae; assembly: GCF_038088225.1. Lineage (NCBI taxonomy): Eukaryota > Metazoa > Chordata > Aves > Galliformes > Odontophoridae > Cyrtonyx > Cyrtonyx montezumae. Next base: position 63,698,537 of record NW_027072034.1, on the reverse strand, counting down.
ACTCTTATCTGCCTAAATACAGAGTAATAACATCTTTTGTAGTACATCTGCAGATGTCAAATGTTCAGCTCATATATCAAAATGGATATTCCTTCCAGTTTAGAGTTCTCCAAACACAGAATTTCTGCTGAGAACTGTGGAACTCTGATAAACTTTCTGGTGCTGTCTGATCTTTAAATGAGAAGCCAATGGTCATTGATATCTGGCTTTACCTGTCTAAAGTTGTGAAATTTTTAGGCAGCCAAACAGAAGGATTGTTTACGGAACAGATTTTCTGGGTGCAAATGTTGGCAAAAGTAAGATATCTAATGAAAACAAAATTAGATGTTTGGGGAAATGCAAAATACAGTAACTGAAAGGTGTCAAGAAGTGAATAGGATTGTAAGAAAACCCTGCTGATGTAATGCACTGAGATGGGAAACTGGAGGTGGAGTGCTGTCCACTTAGCAAGAATACTATTCTGCAAGTTTATTGCAGTTTAAAAACTCAAAAGGCAAGGAAAATAAAACTGTGTGGCCATTTTAAGAAAGCAAGGCCACAGCAGTCTAGTGATTTACAGACCATCAGTCTTCACGTTTCTGAAATGCTAGCATTCTGTCATTCAGCTTTTTAGGTTTCAGAGCACTATGTAACATCATTATGAAGATTCATGAAACCCTAGCTGACTTTTAAAGTATGAAGTACTTGTCCTTTCAAACACATCTTACAGACTAAGGAGATACTGGCACAGGAATTCCATTCATTGAGCATGCAAGTACTCTGATTGTATTAATCAACTGTTCAGAGAATATGGTGCTGTGTGTTTTCATAGGTACTTAGAGGTACTGAATATACTGACAGTCCTATGTTTCATGTAAATATTTTATGCTATGAAGAGATGGATATAGAACAGTCTCCTGGCTATTTGCTCAATTGTAGATGATGTATTCACAAGGGAGAGGCCAGATGATAACAGAGGGCTGTGGCTGTATGTGCATGTGTTTATATTACAGTTTTATCACGACTTGAACACACTCCTCTGTTCTCTGAGCAGTTATTTGTTGTTTTTCACTTCAGCTTTACTTTGTGACAGAACAGATAACTCTTTCCTTAAATAAAAAATAAAGTGTAGATAAAGAACGCAAACGAACAGTCCCAGTCCAAGAACATTAATGCAGATAGTAATATTAAACTGAGTGGTTTATCCTTCAGTAATGACTTAGATTATGTGCTGAATTGTGCCGTTCATCTGTATAAGAAAGTTCTTTGTTCATAAAATAGAGCAGAGAACTGTGCTGGGATATTGGTTTGGTAGATGTGAGAAGCTTAATTCAGAATATTTTAGGAGTTGAAATGCAGTGACAGAAAATTATTGACTGCACTTTAGGTTGTCTGAAAGTACTCAACAGTTTAAAAGACTTTTCTCGATCAGTGTGGGGAAGTTGCCTGCTGTCAAATCTTGGATATTTCAATATTCTTTAGTTTGCAGTATAAATTACTGCGCTGACAAGAAAATGTGAGCTAAAGGTAATTCAAGGTCAATACTAGTGCTTCCCCTTTCCTGACTTCTTGTCACTCTATAAAGGGTTTCATCCAGACTCCTTGTATTTAATCTATGCATAACTGAGGCTACTGTTGTACACATCTGGTTAGCCAGATGTCAAAGGGGAATAAACTGTGTTAGTGTTTAAACATAAACTTAACTACTGACAATTAATTTTATTCTTTTTTCCCCACATTAACACTCAATGATTTTATCATTTAAGTATGAATGATGCATAGATTCATCAAATATAAGTTCTTATTTAATATTAAATATACTCTTGACAGCCAAGTAAGGAAAAATATATATGGAAATGTAATTCTGCTGGATCTGAGACCTGTGTGATATTCAGCAGTAGTTCTTGAGTTTTGAGGTTTCTGAAATGAACAGTTTTCAAGGTAGTACATATTGTTTTATTTGCTGTTAAACTTAGCAGTGCTTTCCCCAAACTATTTGTTTTGGACATTAAGAACTTCTTCTAGAGGGATTCACCTTATAAAACAGCTGAGAGGAATCAGAAGCCGTTTTTACTGTCTCCCTAGTTTTTAAGGGCTTTAAATATGTCTAGGCTATACCTGTGCTCTGTCCCTTCATGATAACCATCCCAAAATATGAAGGAACTTATTGCAACAGAAAGGTGTATTTTCATGTATCACTATAAAATCTGTTCCTTGACCAAACTTTGGTAAGATGTTTCTACCTCTCAGTAGTGATGACACATTTGCAGTTGTAACTGTCTGTGAAGCTGCAAGATTGTCATAGTTTTGTGATTTTTATTATTGATACTCCACATCATAACATCATGTAGGGCATTGGGAGTTAAAGAGCTAATGCTCCACTTCTGTGGATTGTTGACAGTTCTGGGTATACACCTGAGGACTTTGCATTGCTTTGCATTTTTCCATTTTCCACTCAGAGGGAATGATAAAACTGTTCACGTGTCATGAGATCCATCTTTTCCCTTGCGGATCATCCCAGCAGTGCGTGCTCCCTAGCCATCTCGCCATTAACATAAGGCCTTCAGTTTTCAGACACTCTCTCTCATTTTATTTGATTTATTAGCTTTAATTCCCGTTGTATTGTATTGTTGTCTCGCATTCCAATATCTTATTTAGCAAACTAGCTTTCCTCCTCAGGTCATTGCCACTATTTTGTTTTTAGGCCCATCTCCCTTTTCCCTTTCCCCCTTCCCCTTTCCTGGGGCATGGGTCCATGTGTTCCCCCCATTCATCACTGAACTGGGCTAAACCAGCCCATTAAACATTGACAAAGTGAGTAGTGAAATGTTTTTTTGTGTGCTGATTTTTATTTTTATTTTTTGTGGGGAAGAGAGGAGAGATTGTTGTGGGTCTGTGCGTGCCATGAAGTGCTGTGATGTGAGTGCTGCAGGGAATGCAGTGGTGGAATAAGCAGCTCTACAGCCTCCGCCAGTGAGTGGGGTTTCTAGGGGAGGTGAGGACTGGGAGCGGCCATGTTGGGCTGAACAAAGCATGCCTCAGATTGTAGGTAATCAGTTCTGTGGGTTTGAGCAGGCAGCCTTTCAATTCATCCTACACAGTGCTGATGATTTAGGATTTGGCACAGTTAATTGTCTCTTTCTGGAGATTGCTATGTTTTGTGATACAAACTTTGCTATGTAGATAAGAAATATTGGATGTGAAGCTTGCTTCCTTCTTCAGTGTCCTTGAATGCTTTCTTCTTTCCTTGACACCAAGGAGGACTCAAGCCTTGAATGTCTCACAGATTTAGTCACAGGAATTGCAGAGGATTCAGTTAGCACTTGTGCTCATTAAGTATTGGATGAAAAATATGCTATAAAATTCATCTTATTTGTGCTAGCACAGAGGAATTCACAAGGATACCTCTCCTCCTTAGTTATAAGTTATTGAAACTGGGCCAGGGTACTGGCAGTGATTTAAAACAGACGGTAGGTGAGAAAAGATGCGAACAAGGCTTGGTGGATGGAAAGCAGTGATCAAAAGCAGCGAGAGCAAAAGGATGCTGTCAGTGTTCCCACACGCTGTTAGGCAAACATATTTCAGACTAAGTAGGCTGTGAGTCGCTTTCCTAGAATGGAGATTATTGTATTTTTGAATGTGCGAATGAAAAGGTTTTTCCCAGTTTTCTCCATCCTTTTTTCAGCTCCTGTTAGGACATCAGAGGGTTGTATATACGGCCTCCCCTTAAGCTCTATCCATGAGATACCCACTAGGTTTGTCTCTTACTAAAAGTAAAATGTAGTAGAAAACTTGTATTATCAGGATGGACCTCTCCAAGTATTGACAAGCAGCAGACAGTCACGTCAAGTTTAGAAAAGGGAGTTTGGAAGATCAACTGGCAAAGTTCAGTTCATAACTCCTGTTCTTACCTGTGTAGACCTGTTACATCCACATAAATAAATAGAAGTTCAGGAATTCAGTACTACAGACTTTTTTGACCACTTGAAATTCAGCTTTTGAAGACATTTAACCTACACAGCACTGCAGCCTGAATGAGTTACTAAAATGCACACGCCTCTGTGTACATATATAAGCATACTGACAAATAAAATATAAGGTGAAGGTAGAATCATAAGGCTACACTGCAGCAATCTCTAAGTATAATTAAATCAGTGGTTTGTAAAAGGGCTTTTTATTGTATACAGTTACGTTTTATTACTTCAACTGCAAGATAAACTGCCTTTTAAATTACAATGAAAAAGCTATTAAGTAGAATAATAACATCAATGCAATTTTAAAAACCTGAGCTTCCAAATATTTATTCCTATGGTTAATAGCTTTCTGTGTGTGCTGAGTTCAGCATTAAAATTTTTATCTAAACAAACTTAGCTGTAAGAGTGCAATACCAATTACAAGAAAGTAATTAAAAAAATATATCCCTAACTACTATGTATTTTACTGTAGCTGAGCTATTACAATTTGTCCTTGTGGAAAATAAAAAGAAAGTATCTAGTACAATCTATTATACATCCTTTCAGCTGTAGTTTCAGATGCATTTAAAAGAAAAAGGCCCTAAATACCACTGACAGAATTAAGTACATCTAAACATATTGCTCTAAGCTGCAGAACAGTATTTTAGATAAACGTTGTTTTATTGGATCTTGTAGTTGTTTGAAAAATGTGAATTGGACACTATAGAGCTTCACTTCAACAAAGTGAAGTGTTTACAGTGTACTTACTGAGTATGAATATAGAAACTTCCCTGTCTTTGTCATGCTCATAAAAAGATATGCCACTAATTTTGCATTATGTTTTGATGGTGGTAGAACTGTTTAAAGTTAAACACATAATTTCTGTGTACAGTCTCTTTTGTTGCTGAAATAAGGCAAACTTAGGCTACCCTCAAGTTGGTGTTGTCTCTACTTAAATATATTCATTTCTGTGAAATCGCAGAATCATTAAAGTTGGAAGAGGCCACTGAGATATCTAGTCTAACTGTCAAGACATCACTTCCATGCACACTTTTGTCTCCTTATCTACCCTTCTATTGACTATCTCCAGGGATGTTGACTCCACCACATCCCTGGGCAGCCAGTTTGAATGCCTCACTATTCTTTCTGAGCAGCATTTTTCCTACTATCCAAACCAAACCTCACCTAGCACAACTTGAGGCCATTACCTCTCATTTTATTGTTGTTACCTAGAAGAGACTGACTCGCACCTTGCTACAGTTTCCTTTTGAATAGTTGTAGGGAGTGGTAAGGGGTCCATTGAACCTCCTCTTCTCCAGACTGAACAATCCTAGTTCTTTCAGCCTTTCTGCACAGGACTTGTACTCCAGACTATTCATCAGCTTCATTTTCAGCTTATTTTATTTTTCGCAAAACTGTAGTGATGTCTCTCCAGCTTTCTGGCAGAGGGTATAGGTAAGAAAAAGAGCAAGCATTAGTCATAACTATATACTAACTAGTAATATCATAGATTCATAGACTTGTTTGAGTTGGAAAGGACAAAGACCTTTAAAGGTCATTTTCTCCATCTGTCCTACAATAAACAAGGACACCTGACTCAGAAAGCCTGAATGCATTCTTGCATGACCCAATCTAGGTGGTTCTGCTCTGGCAGGGAGATTGGATTAGATGATCTTTAAAGGTCCCTTCCAATCTCTGACATTCTGTGATCTGCAGCTGGATTTGATTGCATTTGCAACATTCAAGCATGCTGCACTAGTACACGATGGTGTAGTTACAGACATCATGCCATCTTTCAAGATACCTGGCTGTATGGGGACTGCTGAGTGACAGCCTGAACCACTGATTGAGCACCTGGTCATCCCTGGGAGCACAGGTAAAGGCTGGCTTCACCCCTCTTAGACCTCATTTAAGGGCTGACTGCCACTGAGGAAGGATCTCCTGTTGGAGATCTTTTCCTGTGAGCCTAGGTCCTGGGAGATGGGTGAGCATTCACTTTCCTTCCTTTTTGTAACATCTCCTCATTTGTGCTGGTCCCTGTGCCTTTACACTGACTTACTGCTGTACAGAATTTACTTACTATTTCCAGTGTATCACCTCCCCTACAGGTATCTCTTATAGAGCCAGTCAGAGCAAACTGCAGAACGTATTGAGTACAGTAACCATGTTGCTTCTGTCAAGTATGCTGTAGCATTAGGGTGATAATTGAGCAGACTTGCTTGCTGTGGCAGAGGATTCAGTAGCCACCTTGCATAGTGGTTGGATAGGCAGGTGGGAGCTGTATGGTAATGATTACTTAACTGTTTTATTAAATCACTTGAGACCTGTCTGTTAGTTATCCTGAGATGATTCTTGAGTGTTTGAAGTTGTTGCTGTCCCTTCTTCCTCCTACAGGAGCAGTGTCCCATTAAAAGTTTCAGATGCAGGAGAGAGCAAATTATTCTTCACTGTTAAAAGTTTCCTGAAAGGAATGTTGATTATTTTATTACATGTAGGTTCTGGACATCTAGCAATCCAAATGAAATTCTTGAATCACATCCTAGTAAAAGGGCACGTGAAGCTTTTAGAGAAATGATTGGAGCTACACCACATAAAAGAATGTGTATCTTCTAGTTGTTGCGTTATTAAATGCAGTAATTAGGGAAAATCAGCAATGTCCGAAAGTAATAAAACTTCTAACAGGTTTTCTCTTCTTAGGTCAATAAGTGTTTTAAGTAGAGTCAAAGTGCAATTGCTACTGTATCTGAGTCTTTTGTGTGAGGATTTTCTTTTTGTGATGACTTGCAAATGAAAACTGTACACTTCTGGAATATTCATAGAACAGAGTAGTAGAGCAGAGCTATTATATCTGCGTTTATTCTTCACTCTTCACTTTACAAATATGCCATTATGGCATTCAAGTTACCTAGGCCTATTTATTTATCACTTTATCTGAACAGACTGTGAACAAAAGGAAAAGAAATGATGAAAAATCGGATCTTGCAGACATTTATACATTTTTCTTTAATAAGATCGTTCGTGTGAGTTAAACTATCCTGAAGTTGATCATCTGAGCTGGTATCATCACTGTTTCATCTGATTTCTCAATGCTTGGTGAATTCTGTGCTGCAGGGACTTCTACCCCATATACCATGATTAATATGCAGTACTATCATCTGGTGCTGAATTTATTAGAATTTGAATACAATGCTTCATCTAACTCATTTGCTTTTTTTTTTTTTTTTTTTTTTTTCCACTGAGGGAGTGGTGAGGTGCTGGAAGCCCATAGAGTCTGTCCCTGGGGGAAGGGGAAAAAAAGGAAGCCAAAGAATTTAACTGGTTAGCTTCTTGAATATAAGCAAAAGCAAACTCAACTGTGTTTGAGTTCACTGCTACTCTCCTTCTTCCAGGAAAGCATTACAGCAAGGGATCTCTTTAATGATCCAAGAAAGAGTGCTTCAGTGTTCAGACCTGATAGTAAAGTGTCACTTTCTTGTGATACAATTACACTATTTTCTCTGAGTTCCTGGAGAAGTAGGCTGAGCCATTTTATAGAGCTTTATCACTTCTAAATAAACTAAGACTCTAAATAAACAAATAAATAGTGCAAGAAATCCTTACCTCATAATTGTTCTTAAAATGATTTTTGTCCAATTTCTAAACAATATATTAGGAAAGAACTTAGCGTATACACTTTTATATTTTTGCTAAACTGTAAAGGAGCTGAACATCCCTTTATATTTTTAGCCTTGTTCCTGAGAGCCAAATTTAATACAAATCACTATGGCTTTCTGTAAGTCTAGTTTTAAATATGGTTGTTGTTTTTTTTAATTGAAACAAGAAATAGAAGCATTGGGGATGTTTGAACTTTTTCAAGCTGCCTGAAAAGTAACTTAAGCTGAGATTCTTTTTCATATTAAGTATCTAAAAAAGAAGCTTTTTCAACATACCTCCATTATATATGTATGTATATATATTGCATATTTTTTTAACAAGCAACTGGACATTTTTTCTAGGAATGCTGTGGGGAGAAGCACAGGAAGGTCAGGCAGGGTGCATTCAAGATGCTTTATGTCATAGATGCCCTAAGTTGTCCTATTTAATGGAGAAAATATTTAGCCATTGAGGTTTGAAAAATGGAAAGGTGAGGGAATACCACAGTTCTATGTGAAGAAGAGGATACAGAGACTCTGTGAAATAGCATGCAGATATCAACATTGGTCTTTCCTTCTAAGAGGAGTATCAAGTGTCAGATCTCTTCTTAGCAGATGCTTTAAGTTTAAACAGAAGTGTTATCAAGAAGGGAGGGTGTGGGTTTCTCAGGGACAGTAACCATGTGTTATGGTATCCTGATATGGTGGTGGAGAAGATGGAAGATGATGGCAAAGTGTGTTATGCAAGGAGTATAATATAAAAAGTGAAAAGAAGGGGTGGAGTACAGTTAATAAAGCAAGTACATTACAACCTTGTTCTAAAGTGTCTGTTGTTCAAAAGTTGTATGTTATTTAGGATGTTTGGTTTAATTTTGTTTCTTCCCTTCTGCACCTGCTTTGTTGTGAAAGTATTTCTGCTACTCCTCATGTACTTGTGCTTAATTTTATGATGGACATCAGTAGCTTACAATGTAATCCTATACTGGCATCATAGACTCTGACGTGCATGGATTCATGCGTAGGGCATGCAGAAGGACTCTACTCTGAGTGTGTACAAAGGCAGAATAGATTGTCCCTGAGTGATTGGAGCATCTCCCCATCAGTAGAGTATTAAGCGTTGATATGCCTGTTTCTAGTTTAACTTGCCAAAGTTATGTGGTACTAAAGCCTAATTTTAAAAGACTTTCATTTCAGTTTGGCACAGTATGGTAGAAAATCAGCTGAAGCACTGCAGTAAACGATCCATTTTTTTTTTTTTTTTAGAACTCTTTGGATTGTAGCTGAGATTTGCAGCTTCTGGATGCTGCGAGTCTTTTCACATGAGCAGTTTCTTGGCTTGCTCAAGGAAGTGTCTCAAACTTGATAAAACTCTTCGCTGCTTGGCACTAGTGCTGTCTGCTGCCTATGTTAGAATGTTACGTGTGGGATCAATTCAGCTTTAGTTAGGCAGTAAGATGAAAAGATTTTCCTGCCACATTACTACCACCTATCCTGAGTGGTTTGTACATACACTTGTTTCCTATAATTTCTTCTGTAGCATTTTCTATTTAAGCAGTTAACTACTAGAATTTATACTTGGACTTTTCTTCTTGTAAATTTGAACATCAAACCAATTTGTAAAGCTCAAATGTGTTCAGATAATTCACAAATTGAAAGAGTTGTCTTCTGTGAAAATACTAATGGAAAGAGTTCACCAGTCACTCTTGGGAACTTAAAATGTAAATCAGCTCAAATCAATGACCTGCTGAATATTGCAACATGAAGACAAGCTGTTTGATGTAGGCATGGGAATCTGAATGCTATGATTTTATATGGGATCTATGCCAAGGTTTCTGCTGAGACAGGATGAATTTTCTGGCATGAGTTACAAAAACAGAGGAAAGGCTGATTATTTTTATAGAATTTTACTGTTTTATTTATGTGGTTGAGAAGACTTTCAATCCCTGTTTATTGTAGCACTGCATTGTTAGATGCTAGCTCATACACAGGTTTTAAAATCAATTGGCGTAACTCATTTGACTATATATGAAAGATTTACGAAAGTCTTACATTTTTTTCATATCTTGAGTCATTTTGATGGAAAAAACACTGGAACTTATGCAGAATTTCAGTAAAGCCAAAAATCTTATGGAATGTTTTTGTTCCAAAAATAGTCTGGGTAGTTAAAGGAATCCATTTACATCAGATATATTATTGTGTATTGAGAGTTTTATAGTACTTAAGGAAAGAGAAGAAAAGAATGAGAGTGTAGTGACTCATGGTCAAGTTGGGGTGCTACTAACATCTGGGGAAAGACTGCAAATTAAGACTGCAAATTCCAGCTAGTTCTTGTTTCCTTTCAATCTGAAAGACAATTTATGAAGAGATACAGCACAGTGTTGTGGTTTAACGTGGCAAGCAGATAAACACCACACAGCCCTTTGCCCACTTCCCGTCCCCCATAGAGGGGTGGGGGAGAAAATCAGAATCTAGAACTCATAGGTTGAGGTGAAAAATATTTATTAAGGGAGCAATAACATAATTACTGTAGTGTGTGTATATGTATACACCAAACAAGTGCTGCACACAACAATTGCTCACTGCCTGCCAACTGATGCACAGCTGATTCCCAAACAGTGGCTGCCACCCTCCCCACTACCCCCCCGCAGCCAATTCTATTCAGTTTTATGATTTTTTTCACATGATATCATATGGTATGGATTATTCCCTTGGCCAGTTCAGGTCAGCTGCCCTGGTTCTGTCCTGTTCTCTATCCTGCTGTCAGGATGGTACACGAAGCTAAGGAAACTGAAATGTCCTCAGCTCTGTTACAGCTCTGTTAAACAACAACTAAAACACTGGTGTATTATCAATGCTGTTTTGGTTTTTTTTTTTTTACTAAAACATAGCATCATACTAGACATCATGAATAAAATAAACTGTCCCAGCTGAAACCAGGACATGTAGCTGATACTGAAAATGAATGTAAATCTTAGACAAGTGACACTAGTATGGAGAGAAGGTCTTTTCTTGAGCAGATTCTTGACTATATTATCATTGGACACTTCTTTTACAGTCAGCGGCAGCGGGCTTATGTTCGTGCTGGAGGACTGGCGATAGCAACCCTGCTGCTGTGGTAATTGGCACAGTAATTTAGAGTTCTATTTTTGGCTGCTGCCTGGGATTTTGTAGCAGATAATTCTCAGATGTTGGCATGTGAGAAGCAGTACACCTACAGTGACCAGTGGTAGGTGTTATCTTTTTTTTTTTTTTTTTTTGATATAGAGTCTAGAATGGTACACTTGCTTTTTACTGAAGTCTGTCAATTCACACCCCCCCTCCAATTAGGGCTTACTCTTTTAATTTCCAGTTAATCAAGGTGAACAGCTTTCCCCAGGATGGGTTTGTGCTTGATTCTACACTTGTGTAAACTCTAGTCTATCGTTTAAAGCTCTTAATTAGGATTTTGATACTCTTATTCAGACCCCTCTCTTCCTATTTTTTTCTTCCATATGTCACTTCTTTTTTTCTCCTGTTGGGCCATTACTGACAGGGAGAGGAGAGTGGTACATATAAAACTCTGTCATTTGAAAGGCTAAAATGAAATAATTTTCATACTCTGGGGTATTCAATTCTTGAATTATAATTGTACTGTTAGCACAAAACATGGAAATGAAAGCATCAAAGATGGCATATTTATCTTAAGAGATATATCACATATTATGTTATAATATCACATATTATATCACACCTGTATGGGAACTGCTGAATCATGGCCTGAACCACTGATTGGTCACCTGAGGTGAGCACCAAGTCAGCCGTGGGGCACAGGTGGAGGTGATATACCTGTGTGATTGGAAGGGGTGGATCCTGGCTGCACCTCTCCCATACCCCATTTAAGGGCTGACCACCACCAGGGAAGGATCTCTTCTTGAAGATCCCTCCTACATGGAGTCTCCTGCGCACCTTGACATCCTGAAGGTGAGCCATCTTCTTTTTTGTATTATTTGTATACTATTTATATAGAACTACTCAAAATATACTATCAACTATACTACTTCTTTGTGAAGTACCATCCTTGGGAGTTATTTACCCCATAACGCCACATTCTTCTTTGCACATAATTCCCTTTTCATATAATATTTTTGAATTGACACGCTTTACTGCAGAGAACAAGAAGTCTAATACATCTCATGATGAATTCAATTTAAAGGTATGTTGTAAAATTAATTTAGATTTTCACTGCAGATATGTACTAAAAGCTCCCAGTATCCATGATGTAATTTTTCAGGTTTGTGAGGTTTGGTCTTACATGAGTCTCCCATAGTAGAAGCCTGTACTTGTACACTTGAATGCTTTGGCTTTTCTTCAGTATGTGCTCAGAAGTACTCAGTGAAAACATAGAAAATAGAATGAGCAGAGTTCTTACAGGAAAAAAAAAGGGGGAGATGAAGTGTCTGCCTTCAACTGTCTTGGCTCTTTGACAGCAGAATTTTCTTCTGTATGATGTACAGAGGTTGGTAATTGGAAAAAAAAAAGTGTATATATATATTTTTACTAGTGTTCCAAAATCCAGTCTTATTTATTCAGATTTAAAGTTGTCTCTTCATAGTAGAATTAAGATGAACTGACATGGACAATAAATGACTGCATCTAACTAATGATATTGGGTAGTTATTTTGCCTGTGTAGTCAGTAGAAAAAGGATACCATTTCCAGGGGAGAATTAGAGGAAGTGCCCTGAAATCTCTCAGCACGAGGTCAAAATATGCTGTCAATACAGCAAGAAGGGGTTAAGAGGAACCTGCTCCTGCCAAAAGGAATTGATGAGAGGAAGAATGGCTCATAAGAATGTTGGTGAGTTGAGATAAGAGAGAGAAAATCAGGCTGCCCTTGCTGCATAGGGACGGAAGAGGTCAAGGTTGAACGACCAGTGGATCTTCTGATGCTTTACTGGCTAACTGACCCTTCTGCAACACTAGTATTTTATTACTCATCACAATTGTAGAGGTACTGAGGTAATGTTAAATCTTCAGAACAAGAGGAGAAGGGAATGTCAAGTAGCTGTGGTGTTTTGATAGACCTTTACGCTTAAGATAGGATCAGATCACTGTGGAGCTTACAGTCCTGATCTACATGCACTGGCTTCGTCGCCTAGTGAAGGCTTAGGCCAGCAACATTCTCTTGTGGCTTACGGTTTCCTTTAAAGGAAACAAGAGAATATGATTGTAAGAGGAAATTTGATTTGTTGTAGGATATCCTTGGGACAGATGCTGGTCCATTTTAAAGGCTGCACAGCCAGTGCTACCATTGAAAGTAAGATCTGATCTGGGATACTGAATTTACTTTCTTATCTCTAAAATGATTGTCTCTAGTAACAACTGTTGTAATCTCCATTAGTGGGGAAAGCCCTTAGTGATGAGGGAATGATTTCTTCATGTTGTCTTGTTGTGAGCTTGAGGACTCAGGCTTTTGGCTTGAGCAATATAGATAAATGATTGTGTTCAGGAAGAATAACATTAGAGTTATGAACTTCCTTCATCTGTTATAAGTGTACAGAGCTACAGGGGAGAGTTCAGTGTGTAGGTGGGGTTGGCTGAAGCCAGCTTTAAAGGCCTTAGTTCCCTTTGTTCAATTAGGAAAAAAAGCATCTGATTATTTTTTTTCTCAACACTTTGATTTCTTTTTACTTTAATTGATTAAATAAAACATTTCTTCCTTCTAGGAAATTTGAAAAATTGGTAATAAGACAATATACTGAAATCTAGTCATTGAGTGGACCAGATGTCACATTCTATTCTATTTTTTTTTTCCCCTGTATGTTATTAGAGCTTTCATGGCTCTTTTTGTACTGTAACAGGTAGCGAGCACTGAAAATAATGGTAAGATGATTGAGAAGTTTTGTCTTATGCTTTTGGGAGACTCCTCCAGTTAGGGCAAGTGATCAAGTTAACTGTGGAAAGAGGATTTCAGTCAGCCCACAAAAATTCAGATCTGCCAGATGTTATCACTTTAGCTTTTATGAGATGTTGAAGTTTAGCAAACCCTTGTTGAGCATTTGGAGTTGAGCAAGTATAAAGAAATGAAATCTGAGATGAATAAAATCTGAGAGTAGCATCAATAAATTACTATAATATTCCTAAAATGGTTGTGGGATAGTTGTGGAAACAGTAGGATTTTTCTCAGAAAACAGGACCTTTGCTAATTGGTAATGGGATGATACAGGCATGTAATATATTAAAGTTGTGATTGCAATTTGTGTGGATTGGCTCTTCAGATGTATATTATTTATTAAATAAGATGTGGATAACATTGGGCTTTCAGATGACTGGAGCTTTGCCAAAGTAGTTCTGGGATTGCTTGGGTTTTCAAAGTGTGGAATTGAAGTGAGTATGTGCTTGCTTCAGTATCTCCCAGTGTAATGATGTAAATTACATAAATGAGAGAGTTTGTAAGAATGTTTTAGGAAAAGTTTAGTAAAGGTGATATCCCACACTATTTGTTAGTCACCTAATTTTATCAAGTGAAGGATATTTTGGAAAGGGAGATCACAAAGTTTTGAGCTATGGAAATATGTTTTTGGTTCTAACAAGTGATCAATTTTTCCTATTCATTTCTTCTTAAGCAAATATGCGGTTTTCTTGGATAGATTAAACTCTGAGCAGCAGTATAAGCTTCCAAAAAGTAACAATATTTAACTGAATGTCATCTGACTCCAATCTAAACTAATGGCCAGTGTGGGAAATGTGTTTTTACTGACCAGGGTAGTTACAGAGGATAGCTTTCTAATGTACCCATATCCAGTCATTGTATCATGGATGAAAAGTATGATACCCTCAATTATTCTTTTTTTTTTTTTTCAGTAGTGTCTAAAGAACTGTAAATTTAAATTTGGTAGTTGTTTTGTAGGCGTATGCCTTTAGTTTTAGACACCCTGGGGTTTCCACTTCTGCTTTCTTCGTTCATATGTGTTATTTATCCACTGTATCATGATTAAAAGTGAAAGGTAATTTTTTTTAATTGACCTACAGATAATTTTCTGCCAAAAGATTATTTTTTTTTTCTGGAGGATAGCTCAGCATGAATTTCCACTCTTACTATATAAAGACAAAGCATAAACTTCTTGGTTAACTTATGTGTAAAACTGTTCCAATTTAGATGCTAACTGGCGCATTAGCACTTGAGGATAAAGTAGCATTAGTTGTATCTTTGCAGCTATTGATAATTCTTATAACCTCTAAATCTTTAAAGATACAATTATGTTTAATCTTTAGTTATCCAGTTGGAAAAAAAAAAAGCTGGAAGAACAGAGATAATTACACTTTTCCATCTTCCCGAATGGAAGGACAAAAGATAAGGTTTATCTCTAGGTTGTGATGTAGTTACATTGTCAAAGGAATTTCTAAGTTTAGGAAGGGAAGAGAAGGCAAGGAAAATTTCAGGTCTCATCCAAAGCAATCAGAGAAATTGTTAGTGAACTGGGTAACAAAAGGTAGTTGTTTTTTTTTGTATAAGACTGTTAGCTTACACTGAAGCAGAGCTCAGTTTTGATGCTTCTCTTCCAGGTGACTGTGATTCTAATTGATGAGAGAAGGGAGACTTTATAATTATAATGAAAGACCAATAAGCAACGTGAAACTTAATGTGATAGTCATTACTCTTGGAATCTTTTTCTATATCTTTGCTTAAATTTCCTATAAACTTTAAATTTGAAGGGAACTTTCCTGGAAGGAACAATAGTATTATTTGCCTCCATGATATTATGATCTGAGTTCTTTGGGTTTTTTTTCCTCAACGATAATGTTTAATTTGTGTAAAGTTCCATTGTAGTAT
Organism: Cyrtonyx montezumae; assembly: GCF_038088225.1. Taxonomy (NCBI): domain Eukaryota; kingdom Metazoa; phylum Chordata; class Aves; order Galliformes; family Odontophoridae; genus Cyrtonyx; species Cyrtonyx montezumae. The sequence continues at coordinate 63,683,162 of NW_027072034.1, read as the reverse complement.
ACTTTTGTGTACTACATACTTCATTCATATATATCAGCTGTCTTGGGAGTGTGTAATACATAGTGTATAAGATGCATAGGCTTGAAGGTGAAGCAAAATAATTAATACTATTTCACCTATACCCTAAATGCTGTTTTTTGTCCAATGCTGGCATCAGGGAAATCTTGACCTAGGAGGTTCTAGTTTACCATCACATTTACTGAGAGGAAGAAAGGTTTGTGGACATTGTCTCTTGCAGTCACCCTAATGAATACTTCTCATTTCATGTAAAGTGGAACAATAATCAAACTGAGTTTTTTTGCGACTCAACCAGGTTGCCTAACAAATCCAGTTGTTTTCCTCAAGAAATCTATGTACATTTTTCTATTCTGTATTTCTACCAAGGCCCTGGAGCGTGACCAGAGGAGGGCAACAAAGCTTGTGGGGGGTTGGTCTGGGGCACAGGCCTTATGGACTGTGGAATGGCTGAGGGAGCTGGGATTGTTCAGTTTGGAGAAGAGGAAGCTAAGGGGAGACCTCATTGCTCTCTTTAACTACCTGAAGGGAGGTTGTAGTGAGCTGGAGGCCAGCCCCTTCTCTTGTGTAACTAGTGATAGGATGAGAGAGAATGGCTTTAAGTTATGCCGGGGGAGTTTCAGACTGGATGTAAATACTTCTTCTCAGAAAGAGTGGTCAGGCACTGGTATGGGCTGCCCAGAGAGGTGGTGGAATCATCAACCCTGGAGGTATTTGAGGAATGTTCACATGTTGTTTTGAGGGACATGGTTTAGTGAGAACTATTGTTGGTAGGAGGATGGTTGGACAGGATGATCTTGTAGGTCTTTTCCAACCTTGGTGATTCAGTGATTCTATAATCACTCTCCAACCATTGGATTTAGTAGATAAAACATGGCTTTATCAGTGCTGTTTATCTGTAGCTTAGCACTGTTTATGCCAAGTGAAAGACCTTTCAGCTTCCAATGCTGCACTGACACTAAGGAGGTTTCACAGTAAGCTGGGAGGATGCAGAGTTGGGACAGATGGCCCAAAATGGCCAAAAGGATGTACCATACCATGTAGAGTGTTGCTCAACAGTAAATCTGGGAAAGTTGGGCAGGGACTGGCTGAGTGGTCAGCAGGTGGTCAACAATTGTATTGTGCATTATTTGTTTTGTACATTCTATTCTCATTATTACCTTTGCTTCCTTTTCTGTTCTATTCAACTACCTTTTTAGTTTTACCCTTTCCAGATTCTGTCCTCCATCCCACTGGGAGGAGAAAATGGCTGTGTGGTGCTGAGCTGTCTGCCAGGCCAAACCACAATAGGCAGTAAAATTGCAACCTTCATACATCTCAAATGAGAGATTTTCTTAAAACATTGCTATTATTTTAACAATTTATTGTAAAGTCATTGATTTTATGTTGCTTCAGGGAAGATGCAATTTATTACTGTTAATAATGCTTCCGTGATTACATGAAAAGGTCTTAGTTGCCACCAATTAATTAACCCATCAGAAAGTATCCTTCCTTCTAGAATAGGTAATGATTTTTTTAATACATCTATTTGGCATTGCCAGTTGTCAGGTGAAGCAAGGATATGAATATTCTGGAAAACATTTTCTTGCTTCATTTTCCTGTAAATGTCCTGTTAAATTAGTCTCAGCACAGTCAGGTGTTGGACAAATTATTTGCTTGATCAGTCATTCTGGTGTCTGTTTTTCCAGTGGAATCTTGGTCCCTGCTTGTGTTTCTGTTTCTTCTGCTAATTCATGTATTTAAGCTTCAGTATCTGTTGAATAAATGAAATTTCTTACTGAAGAATAAAGGGTTTTAAAACTCTCTTAAAAGTCTGTATGGAGTGGTTGAGTGCATGTGGCTTAGTGATTAATATGCCTGCCTAAGCTTGAATACCACCGTCTGTCCTATGTTCTTAAATTCTATTTCTGATCTTCTTCCATGTCTGTCTCTACAACAAGCTGCTGGAGTGGTAGGCAAGATCTGCATGTCCTTGCACTGCAGACATATGCTTGATTGTAATCAGCCAGAGATGATGAGGAATATCAGGCTATTCCTGCTTGATGGTCTCATGCCTGTTGTGAATACTTGTAGAAGTCTTACTCAGTATACAGTGATCTGTGCGGCTGGCCTTATGTATTTATGTATATATTTTTATATATTTATAGTGTGTATCTGTCTAAGAATACACTGGCAGCCTTGCCTGTGGCTCTGTCTGTAAACTTGAAGTCACCATGGTCTTGAATCTGTCTAGCTGCAATCAGGACTCCTGGGTCCTGAAGCCCACTGGATTTGGCATCCTCTAATCTTATTTTTATTTTTTGAAAGAAAGCTAAGTAGCATAAACACATTCAAAGCATATGATCATCACAACTCGCAATTCCATTTTAATTGTAGCTGTCTAGTGCTTTATGTATATACTAGGCATTCTTTCTGATAAACTGAAACGGGATTTAGAATAAATAGCAAAGTTGAACATAGAACAACAGACACTAATGAATTTTAACTTGCTGTACTGTGTAAATGGGCTCTGATTACCTTCCTATGCTGATTGCTAAAGGAGATTTTGTGAAAAGGAAAGTCACGTAGACTTCGGGACCTTATTCAGGAAAGCAGTGATGAAAAAATTGAGCTTAGCTCACTGAAAAGTATAAATTGAGGATTCTTAAGGAGATAAATTAACTGAGAATAATTTGGCTAATCAGTGAACAATTGAAAGCACTGTGCCATTCTTCAGTGTTTTTAGAGCTTTTGTTCATGCTTATGTATTTTAATTGGAAAAAAAAATACAGATTTTTACCGCCTGGCGTTTTTACATGCTGCTTAGCTGTAGGATATGAATAGATTACAATATATGAACTAATAATCTAAGTATGACATTGCTATTAATTCTATATTACTGTAAAAACAAATGACAAAACTTAGGTATACCAAGTGCATTCCTGCCCTCCTTTCTCACAGAGTTAATATCTACATATGAAAATTATGTTAAATTACTGCTTGCAAAGGAGTAATTGACCTTATAGGGGATGATGCAATTACTTGATAACAGGTGATCTTTTACTCTCCCAGGCAAAGATAGAATAAGATCCAACAACTGGGAATTTAAGTCAGTAAAGTCCAAACTGGAGGGATAGTAAAAACAGCCAGCAATAGTGAAAGGTGTTATTTGGAATGGGTTACTAATAGGCATGACACTTATTTTTTCTTTCATGATTAGGCTTCTTTTTAGGGAATACTATCTTATTTGTCAGATACTGAATTTGTTTGATGGTATTTAATACACTATGTAATTCATAATGTCATGCTTGTTGAATATATGAAAATATAAACTATAATTGTTGTCTAACATGTCAAAATGCCTACAGAGATACAAATAATGTTTAAAAAATTGACTACTGGGTTACAATATAACGTTATGAGAAGTTCCTTGACTATATACTCTGTGAAGTGGTGGAGAGGCGTATTTTAGTGAGAGAATATAAGAAGAGGCTACTGTCAGCTCCTGCTTGAGTCATGGCTTTTATGCCATAGGGAAGATGGTGTAAGGCATGCTGCTGCTGGCAAAGTATTTTTGGTCTTGCTTGTTCTGGGAAAGATTACTCACTTGTAGCAGTTCTGGGTTTGTGAGTGTTCCTAAGACAAGCTAGAAAGAGACAATATGGTGACATTTGTTGAAAAAAAAAGAAAAAAAGACAGGAAAGAAAATCTCCTAGGGCTTGAATAGCAACCTTGCTGATATGAAATGTGGAAACCTGGATACCTAGTGTGATATTGCAAGTGTATACTGTGCTTGAAACTGACAAACACAAGCATGTTATTAAAAAAAAATTGCAGAGTACATTTATTGAGTAGTAATTCACTTTTTTCATTTTAAAAAATACTATGGTATTTTTTTAACTGCAATTAATAGCAGTGACATAAAATGAAAAGTGTAATTGTGCTTCATTTCATCAAAAATTGTACAAAGAATAAGGGATAAAAACAAATGCAGTGCTTGTCATAAATGGATAATAGAGGAACTGTAATAGAAGGAAGGAATTCAGTTAAACCATATGCTTTGAAACATGTGACTAATAGGAGAGAGAGATATGTCAGTTATATGAAGGTCGATCAATAATTGGTCTTTACAAAGTGAAATAAGAAACAAGTGTGTGCCATTAGTGAGAAGGAATTAAATACAGGCAAGAAGTCAAAAGCATACATCATAAAATATGAATAGTGAGGCTGAATGATAAAACAAATGAAAATTCTATTCAAGGTGAAGTCCTGTGGTCTCACTAATGGAGACTCCGTAGTTTAAAGAGGCATAAGCTTTCTGAAGAAATAAATATGCTTTCATTTTGAAAGCAGAAAATGAATAGCTCTTTAAAATTCAGAACAGGCAGATTCTTGTCTCTGAACCTATGAAGTTATTTGTTATCTGATGCTTAAATACGTAGTGGAGATGAATATATAATGTAGTTAGAAAATAATTTTGGACAACTGTAAAGTAAAATACAGTTGGTTTAGAAAAACAATAACAACAAAAAAACCTTCTTCAAGACTGATAAATGAAAGAATTCCAGTGTGAATATTGAAAACAGTGGCATTTTTTGTTTCACTAGTTTTTCATACCAGCATCCTTAATGAAAGAATGATGAACTAAAAACTTAAAATAATACTCAAGGCATACAATGTCAGATTTTAAATTTGTATCTCTGTAGAGGACCAGAAGGGAGCAGGAAAATGTGTTTATACACATCAGTATCTTAAGCAAAGTTATTGAAAAAAAAAAAAAAAAAAGAAAAAAGGTATGAGAGAGAAATACTCCTTTTTGTGATTAGAAGTTTCAGGGCTTTTTACTGAAAAACATGGTGTACACTTAAAATCTTACAACTGGCATAGTCCCTGGTTAAGTCCTTATAAGATACATGTATCTTGTGTAGTTTTTGTCTTTAAGTCCTTGCTTCTACTTCAGTCAGTCCTTTGCCTTCAAATCCTGATCGTTTCAGTATTATCTATCTTTGATTCAGCCTTTTATTACAAAAACTTTAGAAACTACTGTTTCCATCCAGGATTTCCTTTGAAAGGAAATCTTCATGGAGGTCTGAAAAAGTTCCTGCTCTCCACTGGGAATCACCATTGAGTAAGGACAGTGCATCTGTCCCATTCTTCTGGTGTTCAAGGTTTTATTCCCTTTTTGCCATTCATGACTGGAAAGCAGAATGCCATATACTCAGTGTAAAAAAAAAAAAAAAAAAAAAAACCTCATGAAAATGATACCTCATTCAGTTACTAATTTTATGCAAGTTCACAGGACTTTCTCATTAGAAGCAACCGTAATTTAGTTTTTGTCTGTCTTGTCTGTCTTGTGCTTTTTTTTTCTTCCCCAAAGAACTGTTGAGAGGGAAAGGTTGAGGGGCAGGAACAGCAGTATTTCATTCAAAGCTCACTGTAATTGATGAATCACCTACAACTTTTGAATTCAGTATTTAGCTTACCGTTTTTTGGTGTTCAGATTATCTTATTTGATGTTATTTGACCTATGAAATTTTTCCACATATCTTCCTTAAGTCATTAGAAATTTTATAAGTAGATATTACAAATATACTCTCTGGATAATTAGTGCAACCTTCCCAGGATGCTGCTGTGCTTCATTGTACCATCTTTGCAGCAATAGTCATTCTACAGAAGAGAAGAGAGAATAATGGGAATAACAGCCACTTTCTCTATCTGCAGAAGTGTTACTTTCTGTTTTAATGCAGGCATGTGCAACCTGGCTTGTGTTGTAATATACTCAGTTTCTTTTCCCTTTTTAATATTTAAACTCAGGTTTAGGAAGTGAAACCTTGGCCTGCCTGTCCACAAGCTCTTGAAGGTTGTTTTTTCATCTTTCAGAATAAAAGTACGTTACCTGCTCAAAAAAAGAAGATCCAAGTTCAGTTTTTTTGAGCTCTTCGTGTCCTATATACCCAATCTCTAAGAATTTCTGTTAAGTATATTGTTAGACAAGAATGGATATTTTCATTTTTTGAGGTTTGAGATTAACAGCAATTCTTACACTGACACTCTTGAACCTGAAGTTGCCCTTTACTTTTTCTTTCTCTTCCCCTCTTTGTATATTCCATTGTGCCTAGAGGAGTTATTAAAATTAATCAGCTGAGTATGACACAAGTGCTGCTTGAAAATATTTCCTATTGTGCTGCATAACTTCTGAGTACATCAATATTTGCCATCACCTGCAGTAGTAACACTGATGATGTGATGACCTGTCCACTAGATTCTGGACTGAGAAGAATAGATCAAAATATGAATGAAAATTAACTTCTGAACTGGATTTGAGTCCATGTCTTTCAAAAGATGGTCAAAGATGGTCCAAATCCAAGGAATAATATATTTTTTTAAATTTTATTCTGGGAATATTTCTTTAAATCGAGGCTATCATAACATTCTCCTTCTGTTTCTGTATTATGTTTGATCCTTGTTTCAGTTTTTACAGGATGTGTCTGTATAGGAGTTGTTTACAGAATGTGTCTGTTTATGTAGAATGTCAAGCAAAAAGTTGTTCTCAGAGGATGGCGAGGCTTTGGAAAAAGTTGCCCAGAGAGGTGGTAGATGTTCTGCCTCTGGAGACATTCATGGTCAAACATGACAGAGCTTTGAGCAACTGTATCTGGCAGTAGGTGTCCCTGTTCATTGCAGGGGAGTTGATCTAGGTGACCTTTAAGAGTCCTTTCCAATCGTGAAGATTCTATGATTCTGATTAAAAATATTTTCTATTTGCATTAGCAATATACATTCACACAAGTTATAGAGAACTTTTAGAATGAGCTTGACATTAAGATTAGAAAATAGTGGGTTAATTGGATCAATTTCTTATGGGAAACTATCAGATAAATTGACACATTTCATCTTCAAACTGTGTCTACTTAAAAATCTGGTAATGTTTTCGGTGATTATGAAACTACGATTATTATCAGAGAAAGGGAAAAAAAAAGATAAATAAGCCACCATAGAAAGTTAGAAGGCTAATCTTAAAAATTTTGCCCCAAATTAACACATCTTCTGCAGGCAGCATATGTCTGTGTGTTATCAGAAGAGCTAGTTTTAAAAAATGTTCTGTTCATTAGGTGAGGGATATCTTATAGACCTGGCTAGGATCTAACATTTGCTGTTAAAGTAATATTGCATGAAAAAAGCTGAATTATAAGCTTGCAAAAAATCTTCTAATGAGTAGGGAAGGTCATACTGCACATGAGAGCATGACTACCTTTTCTGTGTGTTGAAAATCCTAAAAGGTGAGCAGCTAAAGCACTACGCTGCTTTCATGTTCAAGAGGTTTCTGAAATGAAAGCTTTTCTGCCATTTCTGAATTCTCCTTTATGTTTGATAGTGAAAACTGGTTATATGCTAAGGGAATACCTTTCTGTGCCTATTACAAGAAGATAATTGTTGTAGAAGGAGATATTCCTAACAGCGTGCCAGTAGAAAACACTAGTTCCCTGTAACTGTTTTTTCTTTAGAAATCAGCCTGAGGGGGAAAACATTGCTGGAGCACTGGAGAGTAGGGGTAAGGAGAAGGGATGCGTGGAAACTGATATGGAGATGAAGTTATCAATTATTGCTGACAGGCATTAATAATTATTACTCTTTTCTTTGTATAATTTTCTTTTGTAATAAGCTCCTTATCAACATTTCAGTATGATAGGTAGGGTGAAAAGGTACTATTTATGTGCATGCTTGAATGGATGACTGCATGTGTAAGAATTACCTTTTTTCTTAAAGCATCCATATACTGAGACCCAATTTGAGATTTTTTTATTACATAAACACATGATTATATTGGGCAAGATCAAACTTACTACAGCAAACACAAAACATGTTTTATCTTAATGCTGTAACTGATAAGATGAATGTTAACTACCTAAAGAGAAATGTTAAGATGATAATTTCTTTCCCAAAGGTCTTAATCTTGACCAGTAGATCATATTCAATTTAGGAAATACAGTTTAAACAACATATAAGTAGGTAATATACTTTAAGGTTTTACTCATACTTTTAAACGTATCTTCGGTTTTGTCAGGTTTTCGCTCTCAGGAGGAAAAATAAAGAGATTTTCATGAAACAGTAATTTCCTTAAATATATACTGCTTGATACTGCACTAAATGTGCTATGTTTTACACTGGGCAATAACTGTAATGTCTGCAAGTTGTAAAGTGTACTGAAATGCACTACTTACTATCTTTTGTTTTTTAATTTAGTTTCTAACTACAAATCTCTGGGGATTCTAGCAATCAAAGTGAGATAAAAGAAATGTAGATAGGAGTGTAAAAATTTTTGATAAGTAGTTTACTGGAAAAGGTAAGATTAAACTGACGGAGAGAATTTACAATTTCTCATTTGATTTTTGCATTGCTGATGAAGCAATACTAGAGCATTTTCCCAAGTTATCATTGGTTACTGCTTACCCTGAGTATGAAGGGCCCAGATTTTTTTCTTCTTAAAAGATGTTAATTTTAGGAGTTATAGTGTATATATAGATATTTGTCACTCCATGGAGATGGCTGTCCTTGACGTAAACAGCTTGAGAGAATGTCATAATAACATCCTCTTGACCTACATAATATATGCTATGCTGACTATATTCTGCCTTGCATTAGAAATTTATTTACAGAAGCGCTCTGATAAACCATTTTTAAAAATGGATTGAGGTTGCACCCTAAGAATTTTTACTAGTGTCTGTTGCCATTAACCAACATCAAGAAACTTGTATTATTTTATTTCAGCATTTGCTGAAATTGCTACATTAAAAGTAATTTTTCATATGAAGCAAGGTTTATTTCTCATAATGTATACATTCCTAGGTGTCATTTTATGATTTTTGTTATTGATATTCTGCACCATAACATCATGTAGTGCATTGAGAGTTAGAGTTAATGCTCCAGCTCCATGGATCATCGATAGTTATAGGTATACCCGTCTCAGAAGAGAAAAACTACATTCCCCAAAGGACTTTGCGTTGCTTTGTATTTTTATGTTTTTCTGCTCAGAGGGAAAGATGAATACTATGTTTGTCACGGGACATTCTCTCTTTCCTTTGGGATCGACTCAGCAGTGGGTGCTCATTGCCATCTCACCTTCAGCATTAGCGTAAAGCCTTTGCTTTATCAGATACTCTCTCTTGCTCAGTTTGTTTTATTAGCTTTAATTCCAATTATATTGTATTATATTGAGTTATTTTGCTTTCCAATATCTTATTTAGTAAACTAGCTTTCCACGTCAGATTGTTGCTGCTGTTTTGTTTTTAGGTCCATCTCCCTTCTCCCTTTCTCCCTTCCCCTTTCCTGGGGCATGGGTGTGTGGGTCCCCTGCCCCAGTTGTCACAGAACTGGGGTGAACCAGTCCGTAAACCTTTCTCACTAGGAATGAGAAGTTCTGGGTAGGAGTCACTTCCCCAGTTATTGTTGTACTGAACAGTTAAGCTGAACAGGGTAATGACTTTAAAACTTACTTTGAAATTCCTTGTAGTCTTATGTTTAGAAGGGAGTGAAAGATATGACATTATATTTTCAACAAAAGTAGGGCTAGCTGAACTTAAGTTACTGGATAGGAGAAAGGCTATACTTGCTTTTGAGTTGATACTGAAATACCACCTAGCTCACTTTTAATTTGTTATATATCCTCTAACTTGAAGTTTATAAACAAAAGGGAGGAAAATTTTTTTTGTAGTTTTGGTAATTTTTAAGGGATGAATAATGTGTGAAGCTGGCAAATCAAAGCTAATTATTATTACTCTCCTTCAATTCAGTAGCTGAACTGATGAAAAGTCATTTACTTGAACAGTGGTAAACTCAGAGCTGTATCTTCTTTTCACCCGAAAGAACCTGTTTTATAATTTTTCTACAAACATACTAATAATAATTACAAGTGTTGTAATAAAGTTTACGGAGTAGTGGTAATAGCAATTGTTCTTTACCTATAAAAAAACAACACTGAAAGGTCTTGTAGTACTTGCCTCCTTACAGCAGCTCTGCAATGGATGAGCTGGTGGGCATTCCACCCTGACCGGCAGTTCTGCTAGATGTATTATGGAACTATCCGAAGTGCTGGATTCAGTATTATGGTGCTGAAAAGAGAAGGATCTGCACTGTCTGATTCTTCACTGTAGTACTGAATTGTGAAGGAGACAAGACAGTGCTAGAAGTGTTTTCAGCAATGGTGAGACAAACTTGGTAGAAAACTGTGTCTTTTTCTAATCTAATTCTTCATTTCAACCACTCTATATCAAGAACACAAGGTAAGATCTTAATGATTTGATGTTGCTCATTATTGGCACAGGCCAAGAGGATGGAGAATATTTTATGGTATTTTTCTGAAATGAAGCAATTTTTCTTTTTTAGTTCTTTGGTGGCTATATTGTTTGTTGTGCCATTTATTGTGGAAGTGTCTGAATGTGATGGTTGACGTGGCTTCACAAACATGAAGTCAGGTCTTCATTTTGCTTTGGATTGTGATCTGATTGCTTTGAATTGTGAATCTTTGAATAATACATATCCATAGTTTTGCTTTTTTTTCTTTTCCTATACTAAACTTCTGAAGAAATAATAGATTAATTGAATTAGTTATGTTTAGAATTCTGTCAGCTGTAAAAATGTGTGACTGGAAATTACACATGTGAAAGACTGTTCTGTCTTGTGTTTTCTGTACTGGCTTTGGTTTTAGCTTGGATCCAGATGTCATCTTTTTTCTGTAAAATAGCACAGGACTTGTGTCATCTTTCCATTCAGTTAACCACAAAAACTGAACGTCTGTTATGATGGACTGATTATCCATAACCGCTTTATTTTTAAATAGGTGATGAATTATGTTCTGCCTTTCAGGAATTTGATCCTTTTTTGTTAGCATACCTTTGGAAGAGAGCTAGCTGCCTTTAGGGTGACTTGAACTTCTGCTGATTTTGCTGCCATATTTCACTCCCATTTCCTTGGTTTTCCTGGCTGAGAGGAGTAGTGTCTTAGTCAACTACTTAGGAATCTTTTAGGAAGGAATGGAGAAATTTTTTTTTTCTGTTCAAGACAGTCACATTAATGTGCTTTTCACCATTTCCAAGAAGATAGCTTACTCTCTCTCTTGCTTCAGCTACTGCTTCTAGGCTGTTGCCTGCAGCTTTTAGATCTCCAAAATATATCAGATAATATTACTTAAACAGTCTGGTGCTGTTGATTTTTCCTTGACTTGTACCATCTTGGATTCTAAGTATAAAAACAGATGGAGAAATGTCTTTCCCCTTCATTTCTCAGTATATGCATTTTGCCTGCAGTTATGCTTAAGTGTGCTTGTTGGAGAGCAGATGCAGCAGTGGCTGCTGGTATGCACAGCTGCTTAGGATGTTCTTCTGCAGCCACCTTAGGCAAGGATGGTCCTGTGGATCAAAAGAGACTCGGATGCATGTCTTAGGTACAGATTTCAATCAAGGTAACATTCACTGAGTTGCATTATCAGTGTGAACAGAACTGTTTCTTCCTTTATACCGTCACATCACAGATGACACAATAAATTTATTTTTATACAATACAGATTCTTAGCAAACTTTAAAAGGTGTTATAAGTTAATGTCAGTACAGCCTTTCTAGTACTCAAAGAAAGAAAAAAAAAAAAAAGTATCATGTTCTTTGTCTTTCCAGGGCCTTTTCTGAAGGAGGAACCTTAGGATAAATTTGAATGGCAGAAAATTAATATCAAAGTCTTCTTTTAAAAGGTTTTATAATATTCTGTTTTCTAGAGCATGGAAGATTGGCATTCTGAAATGCAATGAGTCAAAAATACTGGTATAGAAGAATTACATGTATCAAAAGCTGCTGAAAATAACTTCTAAAGACATGGATCATTTTAGTCAACCTTGCTCAACTAGAAACAGTGCACACCCTTTTTTGTAATATATAAAGCTCATATTAAAAAAAGTTGAACAAAAAGTTCAGTCTCAGCACAGGCAACAGAAGCAAACCATTCTATTTCAGTTAGCCACATGAATAAATTCAATTTTTAAACCCCGTCATTCTCTGTCTTCTCCTTTTTGAGCAACGCTACATTTATTCCTTTACCATTACGCAGTGCTTTTTCTGTAACCCACTTGAAGGTTATAGACCCAGCATTTGCCTAAAAGATGGAAAGTTCCATCTGATGTGTGCCATATTTTTGTCTTTCATGTACCTATTATATACTTCTTTGATGTGGCTTTTTGTTCAGTGTTAGTGATCATGTGATTCTATGGGAATAACCACTTTTTACACTTGATTCTTTGACTCAAAATAAGTTTTGAAAAATGATTTTCATAAGAAAACTCATTAAATTCAGAATGTGATGTGCCTTACACACAATTATGTACTTAAGAATCCTAAAATAGTGACTACACCACAATGTATATGAAAGTCAAATATACTTTTTTCCCCTTGATATTTAGAAGATAAATACAAAGCATCTAGACCACAGCAGATCCAGTGGAAAGAACAGAATGTCTGAAAGGTGTGCACAAAGTTCATTCCTTTCACTTAGGAGAGAAAGGAGTTTTTCAGTTTGCATATCCTGTTGTTTGGTTGTTTTTGTTTGTTTGTTTTTTTCTGGCTTATGGCTATATGCAATTTTTTAAATCTTGGACTCTGAGTATATTCTCTATCTCAAACACACATATGCAAATATGTGAGTACACAGGCAAATTGGTGAGTTTGTACTTGTCAGCCTAACTGAATATTGGAGCTTGATAAATCACTGTTCAGAGAATATCTTAGGGTTATTTTCCTCTTTCTGAATCCAGTAAATTTCCATAAAAATGCTTCAAATCTACTGAAGGAAACCTAGAAAATAAGGGGTGCTATATGCAAATGTATTCTTCTGATACTGATTTGAAGTTTTTCCATTGCAAATTCAGTGTAGTGTACTTTCTCATCTTAAAAGGACTTCAAGAGAATGAATTATCTTCAAGTGAGAATGAGGAGATCATATGTACTCAAGAAAATTCATCTAGCAGAAGTCAAATGATTTTTCACTATATTACAGCTGCTCAGAATTTTCCTGGAGTCTACTCAGCCTCCATATTTTTTTCATTCTGCAATTTTTACATAAATGATTTTAAACTAATTTTTGTTATTTAGAATCTCAACATACCTTTTACATTCTGAAAAATATCTTTTCAGAGCATTTTTAAATTTCTAGCTTAATGAAATAGATATTAAAGGGAAATGACTTGCCCACTCTTTTGTTTCTTATAGAACCTCTTGGGATACCTTGTACTTCACTTTCTTGTTTCAAAGCCAACTAAGATAAAAGACATGCATATGAAAAGAAGGAAGAAATTCCCATTCTCCTATGTAATGTGTGTACCTTTGAAATAGTTCACCTCACCTGTCTGTTATTAAAGGAGTATACTGTACCTGTAATGAAGCTTGCAGGGAAAATATTGGCACCAGAATATAGTTCAGGCTATAGTCTTGCAATTAATTAATTTGTACAGATAAAGTTAATGAAGTGTTAGGTTGCTAATGTGCTTAGCACAGGTGGCCAAAACATCCGTGAGCATTGAGGAATACAGGATTTACACAGTCTTAGCATCAAGGCTTATATATAAATTTTTTTATACTATGTTATTTATTGTTACTTTTCAGAACTTAGACACTGTCTTATAAGATCTTACAACTCCTTAAAAATTATGTCTAGTTATTAGAGCTGGTCAAGCAACTGATTATATGAAATTCTATCGGGGGAGAAACATCAATATTATTAAAATTCTATGTATACAAATAAGAATGCTTACTAATTCTACTTTGCGTAAAAGTGCAAACTAATTATGAAAATGTGTGGGATGAGAAAGGGAGGAAGGAAGTTTTTCTAATACGATCTTAATGATTTTTTTTCTTTCCCCTTTAATACTTTCTAGAAGATAGAGTAAGAGGGGGAATCATTTACCTACTTAAGTTGCCTGCTAACTACCGTTTTGGGTTAGGTCTGTCTCCAGCCATAAAAAGGGCATGATTCAATAACAATTCTATTGTTAATAAAGCCTCTATGGTTTCAGGTCCTCTCACATCCATCTCACATGGCTGAGAGGCTGGTGCAAATACAATATTTTTTTTTTACCATGGGCTGGTCTACTTGGCACCTGGCCTGATGGCTGTGGGTGGATCTCAAAGGAGAATATGTATCTTTGCCCAGGAGCTGGCAGAATTCATTGAAATGGCTTTAAACTAGATGTGAAGGGGAAAGGGAATAAAACTAGGTTATATAGAGGTGAGCCTAGAGGAATGATGATGGGACTGGGGTTAAGCAAGTGGTTTAGCTGAAGTACATCTACACCAGTGCATGCATCAGGAGGAGCTGGAAGCCGTGGTGAGGGAGGCAAACTATGATGTAGTTGCTATTACGAAAGCATGGTAGGATTGCTACTACAGCTGGAGTGCTGCAGTTGATGGCAATAAGTTCTTCAGAAGGGACAAGGCAAGGAAGGAGGTGTGGTGGCATGGCTGACAGAGAGTGTTTTGATGTTGTTGAACTTGGGGTTGGGAATGATAAGATTGAGTTTCTATGGGTAAGGATCAGGGGAATGGCCAAAAAGGTGGGATATCCTGGTAAGAATGTATTATAGGCTGCCCATGCAGGATGAGGAGACAGATCACCAGCCCTTGTTCTCACAGGAGACTTCAACTTCCCTGATATATGTTGGAAATACAGTGTAGCACAGAAAACACAAACAAACAAAAACCCAAAAATGCTCTAGGGAGTATCTAGAACACATGGAAGATAACTTCCTGATCTTGCTGGTAAGATAGCCTACTGGGGAGGTGTGCCACTAGACCTGCTGTTCACAGACAGAAAAGGACTGGCAGGAGATGTGAAGGTCAGTAGCTGTCTTGGACAGAGTGACCATGAAATTGTAGAGTTATTGATTCTTGATGAAGCAAAACTGCTGCCTTGGACTTCTGGACTTAGAACTGTTCAGGATGCTGGCAGGGAGAGTCTCTTGAGATTCAGTCCTAAAGTATAAATGGGTCCAGGAAGGATGATTGCTTCTCAAAAATGAAGACTTAAAGGCACAAGAGCAGGTTATCCTTCTGTCACATCCTGCTACAGGATGAGCCAGTGGGGAAGAGGACTACTCTCCTCAAGATGCCTATCCCTACTTCCTTGGGAGGAAGATTCTCTTTTTCTCCTGGAGCCTCTGGAAAAGCTCCCTGTTCATCCACGCTGAAGAAGTTGTTTGTATGTAGGGAGAAAATTAGAAAGGGGAAAGCCAAGCTTGAACTCTTTGTCATTGGGGTAAACAAGAACAAAACATTTTTTTATGACTATGTTAGCAGTAAGAGGAAAGCTAAGGAGAGTCTTCGTTCTTCACTGGATGCAATGGGGAATATGACCACTGAGGATAAGGAAAATGCTGTGGTTCTCAATGCCTTCTTTACATGTTTGTTTACTTACTTCTTTACAGAGTCTTTAAAAGTCAGACTAGTTATCCTTGGAGTACTCTACCCCCTGACCTGGAAGTCTTAGTTAACACCTCATGATTCAAGCAGAAATGGTAAGAGACCTTCTAGTCCACCTGGTTTGCCACAAGTCCATGGGGCCAGATGGAATCCACCTGAGGATGCTGAGGGAGCTGACGGGGGTGATTACCAATCTTCTTTGACTTGGACGTGTACACTGGATAGCTGGGCCCAGACGGTGGTGGTGAATGAAGCTACATCCAGCTGGTGTTCATCGCAGCTTCATCACAGGTGGTGTTCCCCAGGTGTTAGTATTGGGCCCTGTCCTGTTCACTACCTTTACTGATGACCTGGAAAAGGTCATTGACTGCACCCTCAGTAAGTTTGCTGGTGACACCGAACTGGGAGAAAGTGTCAATCTGCCTGGTGGTAGGAAGGCCCTATGGAGGCCTTACAGGCAGGTAATGGAATCACTGATCTTTGAGGTGTTCAAGAAATGCTTAGATGTAGTACTAAGCGACATGGTTTAGAGAGAAATATTGGTGATAGGTGGATGGTTGGACTGGATGATCTTAGAGATCTTCTCCAATCTTGGTGATTCTATGGTTCTATAAAGGGATATGGAAGGTAAATGGATGAAACCAGACTCTTTTTAGTGGTGAATAGTGATAAGACAAGGTGCAATGACCTAAAGCTCTTCCACAAACTTGTCAAACTTTTCTGTGGTAAGTGTGATGGAGCACTGGAACAGGTTGCCCAGAGAGGCTGTGGAGTCTCCTTGTATGGCGAAGACCCATCTAGACATCTTCCCTTGCAACTTATAGTAGGTAATCTACTTCAGCAGGGAAGTTGGTCTTGATTTCTTGAGGTCTTCTGCAACCCCTCCAATTCTGATTCTGAGGCCAGTTGTACACCTGGTACCAGATAGTCATGGTTACCTTAGACCTGAATTAATCAGGAAGAATATGTGGCAAAGATTTTCCAAGTTATTTGTAACATACATCCTGACTCTGAGCTCTCCTCGAGTTTTTATGCGTAATCTTGAACAAGGTGCTACTTTGAAGAGTTTTGAAAGACAACTGTATGAAATCAAGAGATTTTTGAAAGAGACACCTGTGAATTATGTGCTGAGTAGTTGATTCAAGGGTAGCCAGCAAAGCAGCACTGCAGGAGAATAGCAGGTAGCAATTTACTCACTAGACATCATATATAAATTGTTGTGTGTGGTAGAATGCCTGTCTTTCAAAAGAGTGACTTTTCAAAACACCATACGTTTTTGTTTTCTTCTGTGGAAAAGATTGATTAGCCTAGATGAAGTGAGTTTCAGCATAAAATAAATAATTAAAAAAAAGATGTGCCAAAAAACATTAAAAATTAGGAGACAATATGACATGCTTCCGTTCCTATTTGCATGATATTCAGGCATTCAGGTTTTTAATTCTATAGCAGGGAAACTTAATCTGAGAACTAGTGAATAGTGACTAGTTTACAAGTTCAAACTGTCTTCCTTTGCATTAAATCAGAGCTGTATTTCATTTATTAGATCAATTGGTGTGTTTGGAAATTCTTAGAGGGAACAGAGAATGTTAAGGACAACAAAAGGTGAAATTTTGTTGCCATTAGAATTTGCTGACTAATCTTTAGCCTCTTTCCACATACATAATGAGTTGCCTTCACTGTAGTCTATTTTATAAGCTTGTGAAATTCTGGCTCCTGTGAAATAGGCTGCATTGTAGGTATGTGATCTGGAAGTTTCAGTATATCTGCTGACTGAAGATCTTCAGCGAAATCAGAATGAGTCCTTTTCCAGGCACAGGGGTACTGCTCAGCATGGAAGACAAAATGATGAGGAGCTCTGAGTTGCATAGGGTCTTATAGGTTCATAAGTTTGGAAAGGACCTACAAGATCATCTAGTCCAACCATCCTCCTATCACTATCCCTACCCAACTACTAAATCAAATCCCTTAGCACCTCATCTAAACGCTTCTTGAACAGCACTAGGGACGGTGCCTCAACCACCTCCCTAGGCAGGCCATTCCAGTGCCTGACCACTCTTTCAGAAAAAAAAGTTTCCTCAGGTCTAATCTAAATAATCTAAATCTTCCCCGGCGCAATGTGTGGCCATTCCCTCTCATCCTGTCACTATTTATCTGGTCATGGTTGCTTTGCTAGGGAGAAAAAATGAGAATGACTGAAATTTTCTTGAGTTTTGCTGAATGTTATCGAAACCATATTATCTTAGAGGAATTTCTTACCTTTAGTGAATCAACAGGTTTTTGAGAAGGTAGAGATGAATGTGTAGCATAGATGTCCAACCTTTCGGATCACCTGGGCCATACTGAGTGAAGAGGAATTGTCTTGGGCCTGATGCTGTGGTTGTTACTGAGTGATGGATATATGCCTAGAACCAGGTCAGGCCACTCAGCAATGAAGAGCCACTGCCAGTGTGGTGAGGGGACAGGAACTGGGGCTTATTGCTTGCTGTCCCAGGCTGAATGCCTGATGAATTACTTTTGGCAGGCTGTATATGGAGTTATGGCAACACAGCATGTTCCATGTAATTGAATCTCACTTAAACACATTTCTGAAGGAGGGATGATTTAAGGAATCCATCTACAGTTAAATAGTGATTTTTGTTGTTGTTGTTGAACTTCTGATAATCTGTCAGCTCACTTCACATTCCCTGTTACTGTAAAAGTCAGAGAACTAGTAAGTTCAATCAAATAAAGGAAATCTACTTAAAAAGAACCATCTTCCATAAAGAAGATAAGAGAGTCTTCTGAGTTAAGAGTTTTTCATTTAAGCAATCACGAAGTAATAAGCAATTCTGCCAAGGCTTAGTGTATCAAGAAAATACAATTTCTTCAGGTATCCTTTAATCATGCAATGCCAAGTCCTCAGTTCTTCCCAAGGAAACAGCCATAGTCACTGCTTGAGATATTGCTCCTCATCCTGAAGTGGAAATCTTTGTGCTGAGAATTGAGCCCTTGGGCTCAGTCCCATCTTGCATCCATTTATCTCAGCAGGCAGGGTCAGCTGTCTTTCTAGCTTCTTAAGAGTCCTTTATGCTCTGCCAAAGGTACATCACACAGTACTTTTTCCCTTCTTAATCATACAATTCAAGGATGATCCTCTCTGGCAACGGAAAGGGTTATATTGCACTATGGTGATGAATATCAAATGAAACTGCCTCTATTCATTTAGTTACTAAGATGAATAAGATACTTCGTAACTTCAGCTATAGCCTTTAGGCAGAATAAACTATGCTTTGAGCAAAAGCTCATACTTGGCTTCATACTTGTAACACAGCTCATGTTACATATTATTCATTAAACAATCAATTCAATTCACTGTACCTAAGAGAGAACTTAAATATTTGTTTGTGTTTAAAATTGCAACAAAATACTCCAATGATTTTTAACTTATTTTCAGATTCTGCTTTTGCTTTTCAATATTTAAGGAAAAACTGCTGATGGACATTTTAGAGATGCAGGGGAAAACACCTTTAGGTGACCTCTGTAATTACCATTCTCTTTCTCATCTAATTCAGTGCACTCCTGGTGTACTTGTTTGCTTCACTATTTTTTTATTTTTATTTTTTTGTATTTAATTCTGATTGGCCTGAGGAGAAAACGAGTAAACTTGGTAACTGAGATTCCAGGATCTAGAATAGTTGATATTCTTTCTTTATTGATTCTTACAGTTGTTAAAAGCTCTGGGGCTAATGATGAGTGTGAGATATGGTAGATATTACTATGTGGTATCAAATAATTTTGAATGTCATCTAATTTTTAAACCAGTACACTCAGTGCTTTCCCAAAAGATTAAAATAGTCATTACTTTCATTAATGCCCTTACATTAGTTCCTTAGAGAATCCAATATATATCCAGTATATATTGTTGTCTGTCATATACTCAGTGTTGAAATAATTTTTGCCTGATGGGTATTTATCAACCAAATGAAGTGCTGTAGATAATGCATTTGCAGCTGTTTGTATTTAGAAACCATTATTTGTTAAATTGTTCCATAGTGGTTTTGAAAATGAAATATTTGTGAATACAGTTTTTTTTCTTTTAAATTCAGAGTCGCCACGGTGAACTTGATGGCTGTCTGTCTAGCTTAATGTCTTATTCCCATCAATATCCCATAGTGGATGCTAGGTAAAGCTTGTAGAAACAGTCAGTCAGAGGAGCCCTTCCCATTCGGTTTCGAGCAACAAGCAGATGAATGACTTCATTAGCCAGAGGCTCCAACAAACCCCCCGCATTCAGTGGCTTGAATTGATATCTCTTTCGTGAATTTATCTCATCCCTTTGTAAATTCATTTGTACGTTGTGTCTCTTGTGAGTTTTACTGTCTAATCACATTTTGTGTGGAGAATATAATTCCTTCTGATGAATTTGAATTTCTAACTGGCAGTACTATGAATTTCCTCTTCTTATGCTGTGAAAAATAAGGAATGGTTGCTACTGTTTAGCTTTCCTTATATCTGGCTTTCCCTATATCTGCTGTGATATCTGTTCAGTGCCTCCACAGTTTTTTTTTTCTCAAAGCTAAAGAATTGCAGTCTGTCGAATTATTTCTAAGTACAGAACTGTTTATATCTGTCCATTCTGTTACCCTTCTCCTTTCTTTTATTCTGTTCTTTAGTTACTTAGCCACTTTTGGGAGGGAATGACCAAAACTAGCACTGATGGCAGTGGATGTTATGCTCCATGGATTTCCATATTAGTACAGTCAAGTCCTCAGTTATTCTTCATGTAGCTCCTTGCCTCTTTCTGTCATTCTTGACCTCACCTGAACACTCACTACATTGAAAAGGTTGAGAAACTTAATTTTCCTTTTTCTCTTTAGAAGTTAAATTGCTTCTTATCTGGTCAAGTTTGATGAAACTTTGTTAACATTCAGAGAAAGGCCTTGTGTCAAGGCAATGCATTTCTTAAAGTCTTCTCAGCAAGTAGTTCTGTCTCTCTTATTCCAAAGGGAAAGATTAAAAACAGAGAGGCAAAAGTGAATATAAATTTTTTAAAAGCAGCTCTGCAGAATTTGACCTTCATTGCAGTTTGTTAATGTTCAGTGATATGGGATTAGAAGACAGACATGCTGAAAAACTAAGTAATTTATGGAGAAACTTCATCATTTTGGGCAGGGATATGAGGCAACAGGCTAATCTAAAAAAACAAACAACATAGTTCCTTTGTGTGTGTATATATATAAATTCACATGTATGTAATGCTTCATGTGTAATTTGCTCTTATGTACAGCAAGCATTATACTTCCTTTAGTCAGTGGAGGCCAATGGATTCTGACAATGGCACACTTTCATGCTTTCACGTAATGGAAAAGAATGGCATAATTATCACTATGATGGGTGAAAATGCTAGTTCTTTGCTGAATATTATCTTTGAATTGCATGGCCAGCAGGTTCCATTCCATATGAATAACTGACTTTCAAAAAGAAAGGAAGAAAGCTGAAAAGGAAGATGGAAAAGAACCATTCCATTGCCTCTCATTCTCCTTTTTGAGTGTGGGTACACAGTTGTTTCCTCTTTTTTAAAGTTAGGACTCAAAAAAAAAAAACCCTTTGAAAATTGTTTGTTAGATTTTAACAAAAAAGCATAGTAATAAGGTATAACTTCTGAAACCATAAGCCTTTCTTTGCTAAGAGATGATACCAATTGAGGAAGCAGCACATGATGGGGGCATAAGTCAGTGTGAGGTTCTCTTAATTAAAGGGTTTGCATAAATATCCAAAGCATAATTTTGAACTTATTATTTTAAGAAGTATACTTCTATGTGCTCTGTCCTAAAAATGACCTAGAAAAAAGAGTATCAGAGGAAAAAAATAAATTTCATTTCTGATATTGCTTTACTACTGTGTTTTGTTTGGTGGGTTTTTGTTTTTTGTTTTTGTTTTTATACTAGAAAGGTAAGGGGAGATATGGAATATAATTTGTTATTAGGGTTAAAAGTGAGAAATGCAAGAATGTTATATATATATATATATATAGAGAGAGAGAGAGAGAGGAACAGATTTGTCGTTAGGCACTGATATTTTTTTTAATTGAACCATTAAGTGCAAACAAAGTTTAAAAATTGTTCTTCTCAAGGTCTTCCTATATGTCCCTGTAACTTCTGTTTAGTGTATCATGAGGGAGATTTTTCCTGCTGAAAAAACTTTAGTTAAGGTGTTTCAGATCTTACCGTTTATTAAAAATACAATTTTTAAACACTAATTAAGAGATGAGGATCTATCTTATCATCATGGGTCTGACTTCCAAGAGGCAAGAAAGGAGTCAATTCAAGACACGCTTGAAAGTTTTCACATGAATCACAGCATGTACTGGAAACACTGGAAGCTCTTTCCAGAGTAGAACATATGAAACTGTAAGTAATATATACATAATTCGGAAACTGGAGAGACAGCCCAGGAAACTTAATTTCTGGTAAATTACTTGCAGGAAAGAAATTCTCAAATGTTAGCCTTAGAGTTTAAAAGATAAAATGTGTTTGTGCAGAAACCAAATGTTGTTAATAGCTTAGTAATTACTTTCCATTCTAAAATCTGAAGTGCATCATGAAATTTATTATGATTACTAAATTATTAGGGTATATAATTATGAAAAAGTGTATGTAAAGTCATCAGAGTTTAAGAGTATCAGAGAAGACTCTTTTATTACCATCTTGTTAGGGCACCACAAAGAAGCATCCTCAAATGATAAGGATGTGATTGGGAACAAACAGAAACAGGCTCATAAGTCTTAGTTAGCTTGTTTAAAAGAGATTAATGTCTGATAAATTTGTATATCTTTGCAACTGCAGCTGTTTAAAATCATCTACAGGTAATTTCTTTTCAGATGTAGATTACTAAATAAAGTCAAATACAGATATAATGACCAGGCTTTTTCCCTACTCCTTTCAGCAATATAGCTTCACTTCCATCTCTTCCAGAAAACAACTTACAATTTAATGATTACAGAAAGTCAAGAGGATTAGTTAATGGAGGAAATCAGCAACGTTATTAGAGCATGAATCAGGAATATTGAATGTAAAACAGAACTCCGATGCTATGTTTAGCTCAAATGAATATTATCAAAGTCAATAGAAAGATGGGCATAAATAATGCTTTTCTAGAATTAAGTCCTCAGATAAATGCTTATTGTATCTTGAACATAATGGTAACACAGAAAGTCTGGTTATGTAATAGTGTTTACAGCCCCCTTCTTTTGTTAATGTTTAACTTTGCTTATTAAAGCTGTTTAAATCTGTCTGTCCAATCTTATTCAGAAGACATCCTAAGCCTTTCCTTATGTCTGTCTTTACATATGAGGTAAGCTGGGTATGCCCCTCTTAGCAAGGGGGTTGGACAAGAAGATTGACCTGTGATTCTGTCAGTCTGTCTTGATTCTGTTGCTACAAATTCTTATTTCCTGTATGCAACTTTTATAAACATATCCAAGGCCTTTCACTTGGAGTGTGATAACAGTGTAAGCCAGAACAGAATTTTCGGATGTGTTGTTTTATTGCCTTCTGACTGGGATGAGATATAGCTGCTTTGATAGGGTCTGAAAGGAGATGCATAAAATCTGAAAAGAAATGTGTAACTATCTTTTGTGTGTTTAAAAATAATAATAATAAAGTATAACCAAAATGGAGAGGGAGTGGAAAGATCTTTTGTGTTTTAACTTTCTCACTTTTTTTTCCACAATTTTCTTTATTAAATTTTACCTTTGTTTAACATGTTTTCTGAAATCTGAATTGTAAGTCTTGCATGCTTTGTATATTTTAGTAATTTTTTCAGTAGATTTCTTAGAGTATTAGTATGTAAAATGTCTTTTAGAATATAAATTTCTTTAGATTTCATGGTTGCACTTAATTAGAATTTAGCAGTTTCATATTTGTAATATTTTCTGTTCTTCATTGTTTGCTGCATTTCAGGTAGAAATTGAAAAATTCTGCAATTTTTAAAGAATGGAGAGACTAAGATTTGTAGTTAACACACGGTAATTAAAATCTCTACAAAGACTACTTGAGTGAATTACATGAATGACTAAAGCTTAACATTCAGTGTAAAACTCAAAGCTTATAGGGTAGTTCTGATGTCACGATTATATCACAAACCACTTTTATCACAGTGCACTACCGTGCAATATTCATTTGGTCGATGTCTTCATCTGTTTAAAAACAAACCAACAATGAATGGCAAATTGCTAATGGTCCCCTATGTAACAGTGTAGCTGGGGGAGGGGAAACAAAGAATGTCCTCTTAAAAGCATAATATAGTCAAAACACTGTCATGAAAGCATACCTTAATATCTACAGATATTGAGGAATTTGAAAGCCAGATATCTCTTGAAACTCTCAGAAAATTATAGATTTGTTATTACATAGGCTTCTGTATAGCATGCTTTTCTGTATTCTGATATCTTAGAGCTAGGCAGTTCACTGGAAGGAAACCTGCAACTTGTTCTTGCCTTCCATAATTTATTTTATCTATGAAAACCAACTTTTTAATGTTATCTGCAAGTAAAAACTGGCAGAACTCAAACTTGACAATAGTACTATTTTTATATTTTCAGATGGTTTTGGTGAAATATTATTACTTTTCTTTTGATTGCAGAATAATGGGCTGTTACCAGATACATTTCCATGTTTTTTGTTAGAAGTGACGATGAGATGGATTTGTCCTTGTTTTGTACCTCTTCAATAAAAAAGACTTTTTTGTATAAGTTATAGTAAACTATTTTTACAGTCAGTTGGGAAAAAACAGAGTGGGATTCATCTGACCTGTTTCAGCCATTTATTTAGTTAGATAAATTGTGCCCGGAGGTTATACTTTTCCTTTCTCTAAATTGAATGTAGGTGACTAGCTTAAGTGGAGATGTCTGTACTGTTAAAAATCTGAAACTCAGGGAAGTAAATCCTGCCCCATATTTCTTCATGCTGAATGTTGCAATGTAAGCAAGAGTACTGTGTGGTTGTGGGCCAGCAAT
This sequence comes from Cyrtonyx montezumae, assembly GCF_038088225.1. Lineage (NCBI taxonomy): Eukaryota > Metazoa > Chordata > Aves > Galliformes > Odontophoridae > Cyrtonyx > Cyrtonyx montezumae. The sequence goes on along the minus strand of NW_027072034.1, from coordinate 63,658,721 downwards.
CTGCACTAGGAAGCTTTCTCTTTTGCTTGGTTAATTATCCATCTGATTTGTCTTGTAAAAACAAGAGAAGAAATCAGAGAAGCAAAGGGTAGCTGCTTTAGGAAACTGGATTGTTGGTACCCATATATATAACATGAAATAATTTAGCTGCAAAATTTCAATTCCACGGAGAACTATTTCCGGTTTTTATTACTGTTATTTTTGTGTGTGTGTGTGTGTAAATACCTGTGGTGTTAATATTGACAAAGATAATCACTGGACTTGGTGTGGTGGACTGAAATATATAAGCATGTTTTGGGGAATAGGGAGGGTGAAATCTAAGCTCACATTCTCCTCTGTGTTCATCTTCAAAGTAGTTACTTTGTCTTTATCTATAAACATCAAAGAATTTAGATTCAGTCCAGTTAAGAGCTTGGACATAGCAAAGCAATAAGACATGTAGAAGTCTGAAGATGAGTTTTAAGAATGATAATGCAACAGTGGAGATTCAGCCTTTAGAGAGCATGAAAGTTGCACAGGGCTTTTCTTTGTAGGGAATTTTACTTTCACATATTTACACCTACGCTGCTTTTATCTGCTGTTTCTGTTTCATGAGAAAATTCCTTTACAATGTCTGATATGCATCACTTTTGAGTTCTGTGTTAGGAAAAAAAAAATGCAAAATCTAAAATAATACACTGCAGCATAAGGTGTGTCTGGGGAAGCCAAATGAGAAATATATAAATATTGAAGGAAGAATTTGTTCTTTCTGGGAGTCTTCATTGCATTAAACAGTAATGAAATGAAGTAGAAAACTACAGAATATGTGATGAAAAGGGGATTGTTTACTTACGCTAATATAATTTATTTTTGAGGTCATTGAATAACAAGTCAACATAGTTAATTGGAAGCCAGTCTGTTTTCATTACAGATTCCAAAGTAATTTTTAGGAATGTGTGTAAAGCAAAGGCCATGGTTTAGTGCAAACTACCTTTTAATATTCTAAGTGAATCAGAATTTTAAATGACTGGAAATAACACCTCTCAGTTTCTCCAGAATTTTCCAAAGATTTACAGAGTGTAAAATACTAACAATTTTGCTATGTTCAGGTGTGAAAGTGAAAAGCAGAAGCATTAGAGTAAAACCTGAGCTAAGTATTTAAAGTGTGTTTCAGATAGCCAGGTGTGTCAAGGAAGAGATCAGGCAGTCTCATCTGTGATGCTACAGTGGTTTAGAGATCAGCAAGGTACATGTGTTTAATTGGAAAAGGGTCATATTTGCATACTAACTTTAATGACCACATTTGAGTCCTGGGATGCAGAGGAAATGAGTAAATTAGGCAGGTGAGCATAAATGAGTTGAAATAAACTGTTTCTGAGAAGCTGTTTGACTGCCATGGCAGAAGTGTCATGAAATGAAAAAGTGCTGATCGCAAAAATTCAAATTTGGGTTGTACCACTGAATGTCTGTGTACTTCAGGAACTGAATGCATAGCATTAATAATGATCAGAGCCTAGAAGAAAAAGCAAATAGAAGTCTTGTGGTAAAAAGTGACATAATATATTAAAGCAATACACTCTTGTCAAAATCTAGTAAATGGATGCTCGTTAAGATTACACTCATAATTTTCAAAACTGGGTTGTTAGTGTATTAACAAAGAAGCTTGGTCTTTGAACTGTGGGAAAGGAAGGAGAGAGAAGAGGATAAAAAACTGTAAATGATTAACACCATGCATAAAGGGCACTTCAGTCATTAATGCACTGCATTGTGTTCCTATAGAAACTGGGGAAAATACTGATTTTAATGTGTTTTGACAAAGTCAGAAGCTCCATTGAGTAGTGAACTACAATTCTGTAGCAGACAATCCTGTCCCTAGTCATGTGTATAACTACTATTGCTTCTGTGTAGGGCAGCATGCCTACAGAATGATGTGGTGACACCACTGCTGTATAATCATTCTGTGATGAACGGCACTGTATACTGTCAAATGTAGAACAAATAATTTTGACTGCAGGATCTGGAGGCCTAAATTGGTGATGTCCTGGAGATGAAGGTCCAACACAGATGATCCATATCAGAATTTGGGTTTTTGAGCCCAAAGTGTTTGCTTATTTATTTGGGGGGCGGCTTCCAGGTATCTGATGTCTTTTTCTCCTTGAATCTAAATACATGGCTATCTTGAGGACGTAGAGTACAGAAGAAAACGATTTGGTACTTATAAGTGTTTGTGTTGGGCTCTAAGAGTGTGTTTTTCTTTTGGCCAAAAATTTATAGTTCATGTATCAGTATTCTCGCACACTTTCAATAGGAAAATCTGTCCAAATTGAGGTTAACAATGACATGTTTGTGTACTTTAAAAGTATTTTTTACCTTGACATATTTCAAAATTTGGAAACAATTTAAAAAATACACATTTCATTCTGCTGTTCCTCATATTTCAAAATAGAACTATAGGAATTAAATAAATTTAGACTAATCACAGTGCATTGTTCTATGAGGAGAACGTGATATTTTTGTTTCATTTCAATGTTTATAAATTTTGCTTAGAAATAGCCCAACATAAAAATGAATTTTTGCTTTATTAGTTTGATGGGCAGCCTCCAGAACTTCCAGCAAAAAATAAGTTTTATTAGGCTTGTGCTTCTTATGGGTAGATTTCAGTTAATGGAAAGTTATTGAAGATGTATTGCAGAACTCCAGAGTACTCATTATAAACTTGGGACTGTTGTTTCAAGTATAATGTAAAGCAGTCTCTATTGAGAGCACTGTATTTTACAGAGTGAACCAGAGATGACAAACTAATCTCAGGATTTGGAAATCTTAAATGGAGACTGAAATCACATTTGTATCCACTCTTTCCATCTTCATTTCCCACACATCTGGGAGCTGGCTTCAGTGTATAACAGTCATGTAGCTGCCAAAACCAATTACCAGAGGAAGGTATATTAAGTTGGTCCTTAAAAAATCTGCAAGATATTTTTAGCAGCCTTTAATAAGGCTTCTTTCAGCTATACTGAAACAAAGATGGACCTAGTGATGCAAAGTTAAGTTAATGCTCAAAGGTCTGAGGGGAAAATGAGAATTGCCAGAATGAAAAAGGAAGCTCACTCTGGAGGTTTATTTGCACGTTGATGGAATTGTTTAAAAGATGCTAAATTGAGGGAGAGTTCTATGTGTTGGTGCTTTGAATTAAGTTCCTAGAGTCAAGTATGCTCCAGTGTGCAATGTTTTGGAACCTGCTGCCTTGAGTCTTCTGTCATCCCAGTTTCCTCTGCTTCCTGATGTTGTGCTAGATGCTAATGCAGAAAAAATGCATGTCTGTTTCCCTCTGCCTAACACTTGGTTTTTCACAGAGGATAGCAAATCAAAAAACCAGGAATTCTCTATTTCAGGGAAATGACAAATGCTGTGGTTAAAATAGGCTGGGAGAAATAGACACAAGATCAGGTTTGCTTTCAAACGAGTTGAGAGATTCAGAGTATTGCCCACTAAGAAGTGTGTGATTTTCTGAGCACTGATATCTTCAGGTTCAATCCCAGTTTCCTGGGAAGGTTGTGTCAAGTTCTGAATTAATCTCCATGGACTCAGGTGGGTTCTGAGGGCTTTTGTAAGAAAAACTTAAGCTGGCTAATCTTTCAGCAGGTTTTAAGTGACAGTGAGAAAGGCAGCAGGATCTATGACTTTGTGTTGTGAGGTTATCTTGCATATTAAGGCAATGAAGAGAGAGCACCAAAAAACCTATGTTTAAGGAATTGGCTTTTTGAATTAGTACATACTTTTCAGGCTTCTGTTGTAAAGCAATTGTTGTTCTTAATAAAAAATGTCTTAAGTAGGAAAAGTTTCTAACTGAAAATAAAAGTTCTACTCCTAAATACAGTATGACTTTTGTCAGAAAATTCATGCTTTGATGAAAATTGAACTTCAAGTATTACTTGCCTTTGTTCATTGTTTCCCATGCTGTGATACTGCTCTGCAGGAAAGACAGCCAACAAGGACTGTCAGATTGCCTTGTAACAGACATAAGATTTAGGATTTTTTTTACTTTTCCTTTTATAATAGGAATTTCTTATACCTAACGCATTTCTCTTTAAGCCCCACACTTTTACCTAACCTGGTCTGCAGGTCTGTGGAGAGACTTGCTGATCTTCTGGGGGTGTGAGCTGGGATTAAGCACCTGCTCCATAGTACAGGGAATGAGGAAGCAGCATGCTCTACCCTCTCCCTGTGTGAAACACCATAATGTACAAGGGCACTTCTCTGGTGCTGATCTCATACTGTGAAAGCTGCCTTACAACATAATCAATTGTTGAACTAATGATAAATATAGCAGTGGTGATAAGAGCACACTGCTTTTAAGCCTCTCACAGGCTGTGCATACCTAACTCCTCTGCACAGCTTCACAGAATATTTTCTGAAGAATATCTGGCAAGAAGCCTAGATCTTTGCTAGGAGAAATGGGCACAGGGTTTTCCACAGGCATCTTTGACTGCAAGTATATGGAAAATGAATGTAAAATATTTAGTGTTTACCTTGAAAACTTATTTTTCATTTAATTCTTAGTATCCGGACATTAAAGACAGTTTCATAGTTTATTTTTACTTAAATATGAGTTATTTTTTCCTTAGAGAAATATCTGCTTGAGTATGATGCTTGTTCAAAAAAAATTAATACATTATTCAGCGCAGATATGAATAAACAAGCTGAAAAAATAGGCATCTACCAGTTTCATTCAAATGTGTCAGTGAGTTTAATTTTCTTCAGAATTCATAAGCAGCTGATTTGCCTTTATTCACAGCAGTTGATGATCCAGACTTTTTCGCTAGGTTGGCTTTCTACATATGATGACTATGATGGCTAGGAGTTTGTGGCAGTAATTATTTCATTGACAGTGATAAGGCTGACTTCTCACACTCCTCAGACAGAAAAACAGAGGAGGGTTGGGAATTCAGTCTTAATTACTGTAAGGAATTGGGCTTTAAGTTGTGAAAAAGGCTTATAGCCAGCTAATAAAGCTGTTACCCTTTACTTGTCTATTACAGCACCATGTCCTTCCCCTGTAGTACTCATATTGCACTCCTCTCTAATAGAGTACCTTCAGTACAACAGTACTGAAATGTGGCTTTTTGTTCTGATCTTTGTCTTTTTTCCTTGCCCATCTTTCTTTCTTTTCTTCAGCTTTGTCTGTAATCATTCTTGAAGTACTGAACAATTTTTTCAATGATTTGAAGATGTTATCCGATTATCCGAATGTGTTCCCAAATTAAAGGAATGCATTTGGATTTAAATGAATACATTCAATGATACAAAAATCATTGCGTCAAATTTTTTTAGTGACTATTGAGTGACAGTTGTTGATATTGTCACTTAATGATGAAATTAAAATATAAATATTTTCATCTTAATTTTGATATTTTATGGTAGGAGGTGGGACTGATGTATCAGATGGGAAAATTGGTTCTTTAGAGGAAGAGTGTATAACCAATAATACCAAGTCTTTAAGCTAGAATTGCCTTACTTGGCTACTCTTAGTGTCTGGGAAGTTTGTTCTCTTATTTTTCCCCTGATCTCCACACCATGCCCTTTCACTTACAATAAATACGTAAATAACAAATAAATATGTAAATTTATCACACACATCTCAATTTTAGTTTTCTGCTAAAAATGAAAAGACAAGGTAACCAGTCATTTTTTTCCCCTATGAAACCAGATTAAACCTTCTGCTATTAAGATCATTATTTTCTTAAACTAAGTCCCTTTGAGGAGGGCAGTATTCTCCCTTCACTTAAAGTGGATGTTAGTTTCAAAATACTGCAGGCGGCACAATGAATATTCATTGAGAAGTTTGCCTGTGACACCTACATCTTCTGTAGAGCTTTCAGACTGGCTTTAAAAGCTGACAGAGGAACGGCATTATGTGCCTGTAAAAGCAATGAGTTTCATTTAAGAAGATATATATTAAGGCTGTCATGGATGGCCTGATTAATGTAGCACCTCAGTGAATTTATTATTTCCCATGAAGCAGCACCAAGCAATATTTTATGTCAGAAACACATATCAGGATTGATCCTCCTGTTAATGCCTCAGTTTTATGGCTAATCTTCTGATTCTGTCAGCAAAATGGGTCTTATTTCTTAGTTAGAATTCTTATTTAAAAAAAGTTTGAAGCTATGTATACATTTGTGTTATTACAAAATTGCTCTGTAACTAAGAGGAATGCACTGTGAGTTTTATCAGGAATTAGTGAAGTTCAGATGTGCAGCCATGAAGATTGAATCAGTCACACTGTTTTTAATCTGCATAATCATTAGGATTCTTCCGATTTAACTGTATCTGATGTCTAGCACATACATAAATATTGCCCATCAACTGCAGTACCAAAGAAAAACAGGGCAAGATAAGAAACTTAATACGCTATATGTGATTTAGTAAGTGCTTGATTAAGCACAAAGTGCCAGGGACTCCCTCTACAGTAGCTAGAATGTCTTGTGGGATGTCCAATTAATAAATAAATATATATGTATGTGTATAATTAATTATAATTAATGTATGTGTGTGTATTTCTGTTCTTGTTTTTCCTGGATAAAAGATCAGATGCACACAATCTACATGGAGACTAACAGTTTGATAAGTGTGGGAGAGATTAGCGAAGCAAATCCTCTCGTCTGCTCAGGAGAGTTAGCTAAATTGCCTTCAATGAAAAGTTATCATGGGCAGAAATGAATCTGAGAACTGCTGATACCTAAAGTATTTCCTTCCTTGAATCCTAGTTAAAGCTCTAATAGATGGGGGACTTGCTGTCTCATGGAATGATACTTGGTGTTTGCTGCAACCTGATTATTTACAGTGTTGACTGGGTTATTAAAGACGAGAGCTCCCACATCTTCAAGTAAAAGCCAGCAGGTTACTAAACACTCTGTAGCTTAAGTTTTTTTGTTTTTTTTTTGAGAAAAACTTAGAGCTCTAAGAAATTCTTTTTTTTTTTTTTTCTGTAATCCTCATTCACAGCTTTACTAAACTTTACTCAGTTAACTGCTGTAGCAGAGGAGTACTCCATCTAGGTTGGAAATTGGGAGCGACTTAATTGTGGCAGAACGGAGTGGGGATGTTTATGTCCAGGAAGAATGAATGGTTAGATGGTCTATGTTGTTTTCCTTTCTAAACCTCATCTGTTGCCAGAGGGATCAGAGAGGGGTACAGGACCCTTCTTTTTTACTCTGGTGCTTGTTAATTGTAAAGGAGATTTCTTCTCATTTGCTCAGAACTTCCAAATCTTAATCATGTGACAAAAAGATAAATACAGTTTTAGTGTTCCATCCTTAATCAGTTATCTTCCAACTGCTTATGTAACCTTAGCCATAACTATAAGTATAGTCATGTGTGTATGTTCAGGGACTAGCCACTTCCAGTATGCCCTCAGTAGCAATTCTGTGAAATTAAAATTATTTCTTTGTTGTGCCATTGAGAGGATGATGAACTGCTGGTATTCTGTGCAGCAAAAAGGCTTTCTGTTTTCTGTCATTGCCCTCCAGATTGGTGTGGATGGTTATTGTGGTTAGCTTCTGCCAAGCTCTGTTGCTTCGGACTGAAAAATGAACAGGCTGAGATTTCATTTAATGGTATAAATGTATGTGGGTGATGGGAAGCAGGAAGGGAGGGTGTTCCTGGTGACATGTTTTTTTTTAATAGCAGTTGAAAATGCAAATCTGCTTATTTTCCTTTTTCTTTTTTTAATACGCATTATCCAGGGAATAGCTCTCTCTTTTTACTTGTGGAAAAATGTTTATATATTAAATATTTTCCCATGTCTTCTATGATTCTTTCTCCCTTTTAGGACAGAGGTTAAGGTGACCGTGTAAGTTGAGTGTTAAAGCGTCCTCAGTGTTTTCTTTTTACAAAAGGCTTAAGGAACAAACAGTGAGACACCTGGTGCCTACCAGCCTGGGAATAGAAAGATTCTTCAGTGTATCTCTTATTCTTTAGAAACATCAAAACGAAAAATGTTTTCTACCAATAACAAACAGAAGAGAAGAAATTAGGGGAAATCTGATCCCAGGGAATAGTTTGTGTTTCTAAGAAGTAAGGGTAATTTAGAAATACTTTGTGATGGAAATGGCGTGTGGACTTTTGCTTTGCTTTTTCTCCATCTTCTCTCTTATTCTTCTTACACAAGGAAGTCCCAGAAAAGATATTTGACTTCCAAGTTCTCCTCACTCCAAATCTATCTTCTTGCATGATGAAATTATTCAGATTTTTGAGTCTTGGAAGTACTCCAAGAACTAGAGTCTAGAAAATTGATTATACATGATTTGAAAAGACTGCTACAGCACGTGGAATCTAACACTGAATAGCAGTCATTACCTGAAAGAAATATTTTATTTGCTTCAGGATGTAAGAAGGAAAGTATTCCAGTTATGAGAACAGACAAGAATACAATTCTACTGAGGTCATAAGGCAAGCATCCTAGTATTTTTATTTTTTATTTTTATTTTCTTTGAAACATATGAAACATACTGAGCTAGTTAGATGTTGTTAGGAATAGAACTTAACACTTAGGTTACAGATGTAAAGAATCCAAGAATAATACCAGTAATGATCATGTAACATAAAGCTTCTTTTTTCTTCTCCTAAAATTCTTACACATTTTCACTTATCATTTACTCACGTTGGAATGTCATAGGTATAATTTACGAAAAATATAGTTTTTCAGAAATTCAAATAATTTTTCAGAAATCTAGAGGATATCATCACTTCATAAATGTGGGAAGAATGGAATAAAATATTGCTAATTGTTGTTAGATCAGAAGTAGTTAAATTCTTCATTGTAGAAGTACTACTAAACATTATTTTATAAACAAACATGCCACCATCAGTGTTAGAACTCAATGAGTTTGACAGGCTGAAAGAAAAACAGTCACACAGTTGGAAAAATGAAGTATTTTCTACTTGCATGGGTTAGAAATCAGTTCCCTGCTCCTCACCTCTGACACTAGAAACTTTAACAGTAAACTAATTTAACAGCAGCAAAAACATTAAAAAAGCTACTCCATTTCATTGAAAGCTTCATTAGTAAAACACGCTTCTTATCTGTATGTGCAGGTGGAAATCAGTGTAAAGAATATAAATGCATTTTTAATCAATTCTACAATCAATCCTTCAATTGTTCTGGCAAGATGTTATATATAGATGCACATTGGCTCCGTTTATTTTTCTTGCACTACAGCATTCAAGCAGCTTGCAGTCCAGTAGTAGAAATATGCAAAAATTCAGTGTGCATTCTTTCTGCATACATCTTGCTTTTCTGAGGGTGGTGTCACAGGCATCTGTAGCAAACAGTTGTTCTCTGAAAGCGATGTGTCATATTCATTTCCATGGAGACTAGAGGAGATACAAAGAGCACAATAACACTATATGATAGTGTAAATTCTCAGTTACAAAACTCTCTTTTGCAACATAGTCACTACCATTAGCTATGTATTTTCACCAGCAATGAATAAAAGCCTGCACGCCAGGCTCATATAAACCTGCAGTAATTGGTTTGTCTTTCATGTCACTGTGCCCACTGCTGAAACTCACCACCCACCATTGTTCACGTCCAATGGCTGATCTCTATAAACGCTTAACAAATGTCAATGAGTATCAGTGGGTGACATTTTTTCTGTGTAGAGGAATGCAGTTCTCTGCTTTTTCTTCATACACCCTTCCATGTCACAAAGGAACAAAATGTAATGGGATATTGTTGGGAAGGTTCAGGCTTTACTTCCATACCACTAATATTTTCCTCTGACATTGTGGGCCAACATAATAGAATAGGAGGCATTACTTTCGGAGCAGCCCTCAGAGTTATAGCTACCAAGGAGAACAAGAAGGGTGAGCACTCCTAGACGTTTCCCTGAATAAAAGTCTGAGGAGCACTTCAGTGACATATTTCATGCTTGACAAAATGCGTGGTGCAGGGCATCAAACTGGTTCTTCTTCAACCAAATAACAGTTCTTATCTCTGCAGTCTTCCTAACTGCTGTTTGGCTGCCAAGGTCCTGTAGTTTGCAGTTCAGATTGTTTTCTGCATGTTTGCTTTAGTACTGCATGCATGTAGGTAGTAGCAAGGTATGCTCCAACTCTAATTTAAGTTCAGACTTGGAGCTTGAAAGCAGAGATTGCCTCCCAAACAAGGAGTATCTGTTTATGTTGCTCTTCATTCTAAAATATGAAAGCATGGAAACCAGATATATTTGCAGAGAGGGTCTGAAGACAATAACTCATTCAGTCTCTAGAGTTATTTAAAACTTCGTCCCTATCAATACGTGAATTAGTGGTGCTGCAAGGGGTCTGCAAGTAGCTGAGCATCTTCAAGTTGTTATATACTGGTGTAGATTAACTGAAGATGCCATATCCAGTGGTTCAGTCCCAGACTTGCCTCATGCTACAGCCCCCTGACACTGACAGGGTGCTCACTTATAACTAGGAATTTATATCCTTGTGACATGTAAGAAAGGAGGTAGAGGCAAAATAATCCATTGCCAATCTGGAAAATTTGTCATTTTCACTCAAAGCATCCCAGTAAATGATGCTACCAAGGAGTCAACATATCAAAACAGTTAAAAGTTGTTCGTTTTTTTTTTTTTCCACACCACATATAATTAGCAAGAAAAATTGTTTTCCCTGCAGGAAGCATTTCTACAGCTCAGTTTTGCTTTGAACATAGGACAAACAAACAGAAATAGGAGTATTTTTTGTATCTGAGCAGAAAAAAAGTTGAACTTCATAGAAAATTTTGCTTTGGAAGTGACAAAATAGGGAAACACAATTTAAAGTATAAGTTCTTTTGCAATGCAGTGAGAGTAAATGAAGACAGATAGGAAATCAGCAGGTGTGGGCAGTATGCCAAGTTGTGAGTGCTTTCATCCTATCCTTTCTATAATTTTCTCATCCAGCATTCATGCCATCCTGTTTAAAATGCTTGATCTGCTTTCCAGTCTGAGCACCAGCAGGGCACCCAACCAAAAGTGAGGCTGCTTCTTTTATCAAGTTGATTTGCTGGTGCTGCTCTGAAGCTGGTAGCATTTACTTGACAGCCCAGTTCACCCCTAAAGTGAACAGCAGCTCCGAGCCAGCATTCAGAGCCCTTCTTGCCTCAAGTTGCATCATTCAGCACAGGAGAAAATCTTGCAGGCAATACCAAAAGCAAAGCTGTGAGTAGCATAAGGCCCTATCTGGATACATGAGAGTGAAGCTAGGCGAGTGCATGCAAATGTCCAGCACAAATGCTTATTTTTGTGGAGCAAACTGTGAAACTAAAATTGAATGTTGGCAGTGGAAACAGCATTTCTTTTTAAAAGGGGGAAAAAAAAAAGGGCTAAAAATCTAAAGAAATGCTCATGTTAAGAGCTTCTGCCTTTTCTCTTTAATTGCCTAGTGTTAGCATCCTCTGGGTACCTAGATAATCTGAGTCAGATGTGAAGAGGAAAGAGGGATGGTTTAGATAAATCTGCTGGCATGAAAAGCAAAATAATAAAAATTGAATGTCACTTAAAGAACCTTACTCGAATGGTATGAAATAAAAATATAACAATTGCATTGAGGAATGCATGCTAGAAAAGAAGAAAAAAGCCCATCCATACAATAGCAGTTCAGCTTTGATGAGCATCCACAGAAGAATAAAGAAAATCTGTTCTTAATACTCCCAGAATTGGATCAAACAAGTAATAGCTAAACAATGGAAGTGCTGATTAATTACTTCATAATTCTTTTCCATTGCCTGTAATTTTCTAAAGTTTAATTTCTTAAGAATGTTATAAATTATTGTATAAAAAATAGGGAATCTGATTATCAAAGAGAAATATCATCTCAGAGATACCTCATTTTCTACTTGAGTTCTTATTTTGGTTTCTTATACATGGAGACAATTTCTGAAAATGTAATGTAAAATGCACCAAAGCAATCAGTTTAAAAACAACTCTTTCTTTAACTCGTCCTGCTTATCTACTTTTTCCTAAAAGTCTTTTATCTCATGCATCCAGTTATGTTTTCCACATAGAAGATTAGATTTTTGGAGAACTCAAGATTTTCTACAACCTTTTGGTAAATATAACAATCTGAATGAGAAATACATCAAAGAAATTGTACTTCAGAATACTGGCGTAGTTTTGTCTTAGTACTTTCAACATTTTTTTTTTTTTTTTTTTACTGTGCAATGTTGTTTTATGTATAAAAGTGCTTGCATATATATGTCAAAGGAAAGCTTTCTATATTATTATTATTTTTTAATTCAAAAATATTGAAGAAATTAGTATATAACTGATGTTGAATAGATAAAGTTGCTGGAGCAAAAGAAGACATAAAATGAGGAAACTAATAATAGCATGGTGAGATTGAATTAGAAAATTTAATCATTTCCTTAGCTTTTTAGTCATGCTTGTATGCCCTAAAAGATGAGACATAAAAATCAGAAAAAGTATAAGAGAAATGCTGCTTAAACTCTAACATGCAAGACCAGCTGAACAGGTATTTGAGCCTGTACCAATGTCAGCTAATCTGCTTCCTCAGGGTTGCAGCTAGTGTATTTGAAAGCAGTCGTCATACCACTTCAGCTTTAAGAGAGCTCTTCTTTATCCTGTCCATAGGAGTGGCAGAAATGCATGGGACAGCACCTAATCTACACTATTCCTGAGCTAAAAATAGAGAAATTGAGAAATCTTGTTTCTTTCCTTTCTTGTTTGTGGAAGGTCAGATACTGATTTATCTATACAGGTCCAAGGGAGTATTCAAATTGAAAAACTAAAATTATGGGCAATGAGATCTGTGTCAACAGATATCATTTAGTATGAGGCTTTGAGGTTGCCTTAAAATTCAAATTTTTTGGAACTGTTTATGGAAGAAATCAGTCTGATTTTAGGCTTTCCAGTGGGAATCGGTGTACAAAATATGCTGCTAAGCGAAGACAGTCTCAGCCTTCATCAACAGAAGGTGATCTTTTGTTACACTTCTAGCTGATTTGCTGACAGGTTCATTCTTGCTGCTTAATAGCATAGGATGGTGTTTCTTACTTCAGACAGCAGCCACAGTAAACTATAGAATCATTTGTTATGAAAAATTCCACTCATAGCAAGTAGAGAAACGATGACTATTTTGGTAATGACTTCTATATAGTATTCTGAAAGTAATACAGAGCCAGCTTGAAACTGTTTAGCCTTTTTCTGCTACACTAGTTTTCAGTGTAATATTAAGTCCTGCCCATGTCTACTCTTTGTATGATTCATGGAGTATACCATTCAGGATCAGTGTTTCTGTTGTCTCTTTTTGTTTGTTTGTAATTCAGTAAATTTGGTATTTGCATTTTCTTTGGTATCTGTTAATATGAGCAAGGCTGTAAGAAAAGTTGCATGTTGTCTAATCAAAACTACTGACTATAAAAGAAAGACATATTTTGTTTTTAAGAGCTCTGTGAAAAAGAAAATCTTATTGCAGACATCTGCTTCCATTGCAGATACAATATTGTTTGTCTTGCATTTCCTCTGTGAAGACTGATGACTGTCTGACAAAGGTTATTCAGAGCTGCAGAAAATTAAGAGACATGAATAACTGAGACCTTGCAAAACTTTCACAATAAAGTAAAACTTTAAAAAGTTTGCCTATTTTAGGAAACAGATAAGAGTATTTAAAATATGATTAATGTCTGTGTAACCCACTAACCAACATTTGTGGCAATAAGGGTCTCAGTTCATCGGTCTTTAATTAACGTCTCTTCAGGCTCTGACTAGAGTCTTGGGAAAGTGACACTAAGCTGCTTTCATTACTCCCAGAGCTATTTGTGCTTGCATGGAAATGCTGACTCAAATGACTTAGCAAAGCAGGGAGAGAAAAGAAAGAGGAAAGATAGGTAAGATAGGATGCCATATGTGCTTTGCCTAGGACTAGAATCTTCCAGTTGCCTTGTATGATTTGGTGAAGCGAGTGCTAGAACTACTTGATTTCTCTTTCCTGTGCTGTTAGTACCCCCTTCACACTTTTCATTTACTGGCCCCAAAGCAGTGTTTGTACCTATTTCGCTCAGGCCAGGATCACGGACTATACCCAAGAAACATTGTAACATGCAGTCTCATAATATTTATACACAGAAGTTTTTCACTTAACCCTGTAAGACATTCCCAGACATCAGGTTAGCTAAGTACATGAGATATAATTGAATGGAACTGTCCTGACCCATGCTAATGCAGCTTTATAATTTGCACTTAGTTCAGGAGTATTTAATTTCAGTTTGTCTCGACCATTGATTAATACTTTTCATTCCCTTTTAATTTTGTTCTCCACGCAATAGCATGCATAACATTTTTCCATTTGTACAGTCTTGGTGATCCTTTTATAGCTCAGTTATGGCCCAAACGTGCATATTGTTTGAGATACTTAGTCCTAAATGTGAAACATAAAAGAGTGATGTTGAACTTGAGATCCCCACACTTGTTAAAACCAAGGGTTACATCTGAGAAACAAAAAGTAGGGAATAAGAAAAGATGTGTAATTATGGTGCAATTGGATCCAAGAACATAGTAAGATTCTTTAAGGAAGAATTTTTATAAACCAGAAACGTCACTGGAGTTATGAAGTACTACTTATTCTTTCATCTGAAGGACTTTGTTGTCTTGTAGATTTTTTCCTCTTTTTTGGATGTCCAATCTTGAGCATACTTGAAGTTTGGAAGAAGCAGAAGTAGGAGACATCTCTTTTGTTTGCTGTTGTGTGCACATCAAGCGATGCACTTGGGGGAGTTTCTTCTCACAAGCTATCTGCTGAAAACGGAAACTAACAGAAAATCACAACCATTAAAGCAGAGATTTATTTTCCCAGCTGCTCTACTTCTGCTAACTTAAATGAGGTTTCTTGAGAAAGAAGCAGTTTACAGTTAATACTCTCAGGAGTGAGCAGACTGTCAGTGCAGGTTTGGCAGGTTAATTCTCTCCATGCTTCTCTTGTACCCAGCAAGTTCTAATTTAGTGCAGTACATCTGTGCTCAGCCAAACAAATGTTTTTAAGTGATTTGCTAAACAGTGAGTAAGTGCAGAAGTATTTTTGTATCCATTTTGGCTGCTAGTAGGAACCGCTGACTTGTAGAAAGTTTTATTGTGTTGGACTCTGTGAGTGATACCATCATGTTCTCCAGTGCAGGAACCTCCTGCTGTTGGAAGTAAAAAAAAAATAAAAAAAGAATAAAAGAAAGAAAGAAAAAAGCAGCTTGCTGCAACCTTGCTGAAAAAGGTTAGAGCCGGGAAGTTGGTAAATTACTAAAGCACGCAGCAATACCAACAACTAAAAGTTACTTGTGTTAGACTTTGAAAAGGTGGACATTCAAGCAAGCCAAAAAGACATGAAAGGGTTCCGGAGGCTCTTCAGTTCCTTACAACACTCTTGTAGATTTAAAATGTAGCAATGTTCACCGCTCTTGGTGAAGGTAATTTCATGATTCAGGAGATTTGAAGGTTGTGAAAGGTTTTTCTGCACCATTGGGCATTACATAAATCCATTGCTAAGGAAATGAAAAAAATTTGTGTTTGCTATTGTGTCTAGACATGTCAGCCATCTCATGTCTGAGAACAGCTATTAAAAAGTGCTGCATGCATATGCATTGTGCAGCTAAGCATCTCTACTGAGAATTAATCTGTGGAGTTAAAGCAAGTCAAAAAGCGTGAGGAGCTGCCTGTGTAGTGTAGTGAACTCCTGAGCTGTAGAGTTTCAGCTTTCAGAAACAGGGACCTTGGCAAAATGAATGCCTAGGTTATGTTCAGACACTGAAGACAGAGCCTGGAGCCACTGCATGGTTGGATCAACGTGGCATATATCTATAGCAGAAAAGCATGTGTAAAGCACCTAGAAACTGATTCTTGACCAAGATGATAACTTCCTGCATTGAGAGGAGAATCTTTTCTCTCAACTTTTTGTCCTCATGTCACATTGACCATTCTTGCCTCTGGAAACAGTGTGAGAATAAGCACCCTTTCGAGTGTGGCTATTTGTTATTAATTAGCTGGAGTGCTTGCTTTGGATGACATGAAATAACATTCCAGCATTCACTTGGGGTGAATGTGTTGCCCTGAAGCATTCTTGTCTTCTCTTGCCTGTGAATTAATAGATGATTGAACTTGTGTAATATGAAAATAAAGAGTACTTCTATTAGCTGGATGAATATTTGCTTATACTTTTGCTCTTTCTGAGCATCGGTTAAATTTCACTTGAACAAATAACCATGAAAGTATATTGTCTTTTCTAGATTTGAAAGAAATCAGAAGGAAGAAGTGGGCTTCTTTTCCCTGTTACAACCTTTCCTACATGCTGTCTCTCCCTTGTATCTCTGAGGAGTTTTCAGCATGAAATAATTGCGCATGCACTGTGCTACATTTTCACTGGTTTTGAGGGAATTATAATTGATCAAACTGCATTGAGAATCCTTTGAAAACAAGGTCTATTTCAGAAGATATTGAAGTCTACATGTGCTTCAATTTGTCAGTTACATAAACATACAGGGAAAATGGTGCTGTATGTAGATATCATTGCCTAGTAGGGCATTTCAGTGTTTCAGATGTTTTCAGGGTATGTGGAAGTTGAGCAAGGTTTTGGTAATCTGAATGTTTAGGTTAGAGTGAGTGCAGTCATCTTTATTGCATCTGTATTCTTACAAATGCTACCCTTATGTTCAGCTTCCAGAAGGATTTAAGATCACTCTCAAATCCTTCTAAAGATACCTGTCCACACCGTCTGATATCTAAACACTTTTTATGATTCTGTTCTTTTAGTACATCTCCATTTTTGTTTCAGTGGAGGTTTCATGGTGCTTCCAGTTTAGGAACTTCAGCTGAGCTTTGAAGTTAAATCTGTTACCAGTGAACTGCAGTTAAGAATCTGAAATGTGCATGCATGTCTGGCTATGTTAAAATCATTGCTAAATGCATCATCTCAGAATTTAACTGGAGTGGTTTAAAAAATGTGCAAAATAATGTGATTGCTACATGCTTTCTCAACTATATATCTTAGATTTAGAAACAAAAAAATCAGGTGTGCTAGGCAAGAGTCACAGTGGGGGAAGTGATATTCAAAAGAAAGTGAAATATTACAGGGTTATATCTAGACCTATTGGAAAAAGAAAAAAGAAAAAAGAAAAGAAAAAAAGAAAAACAAAATAGGAAATGTATTTAAATACTGTAACACCAACAAGCATTTGTTTTGGTTTATATAGAATACTGAAAGTGATTGTCACATAAAAGCTTATAGTTGAGGCTGTAAATTCATCAGCACATTTCCATTACTATGGTTTACATAGTGTATTTTCATTTTGTGAGTATATATTTGTGCATTCAGTGTACTCCTTAAATGCAGTCTATTTGAATTGTGCAAGTAATTATCTGGAATAACAATATGAATTTTATTTGTATGTACTTCTTTTCCTATTGTCTTATAGGACTACTTGTGAGAGATGAGACTTTGTGAACCAATGTATAATGCTTTTCTGTTAAGATTCATTCTTTCATATTCAATACTGTTTATTTGTATTTACTCATTTTCAGAAGAGATCAGTGTAAAAAAATGCACTTCTTGTTGCAAAGGGACACTGCTGGCTTCTGTTCAGAAGGTTGTCTCTTGAGACCCCTGCATCTTTTTCTGCTAAGCTGTTTTGTAACTTGTCTTTAAATATCTTAGAGTTCTTTTGTATTTTAACATTATTTCTGTAAATCAGCACACTGTTATTTTTATCTGCTTAGAAAATATTATCTCTGCTCAAATTATGGGTTGACATTTTGAGAGGATTAGTTACATTCATACTTAACGTGGAATATACATTCTTAGCCTGAAGTGCAAAATTTACTTATCTGGAGCTCTGGTTTTGATTGGCACATCCATAATTAAGCATTTAAAGTGTTTCACTAGCAGACCTATATCAACAGTTGATATGGTCAGCAAGATAAGAAAAAGTCATATCATACCAATTCAATTTTCCTTTGAGGAGACCCAGCTAAGTGGCATGTACAGATCTCCTAGGTAATCTAATCATATCCCTGGTTTTCACAGTGTTCCAAGCAATGAAGCATGAAAGATACTAATGCAAAATCTTAAGACTGAAAATGAAGAGAATAGGAGTTATTCTAAGTTGGTATGGATTGTTTTCTTTGAAACAACTTCTGTTTATGAAAAATTAATAATTTGAGAGCATAACATCCCAGCGTGCTAGGAGCTAATTTAACAGATGACAGCAGCTCTGTTTCTGACATGCTGGTTTGCAAGAAATGAAAACTGCAGTTAGCCTGGTTTTACAATTGATGACATACATTGAGTAAGGCAAGACAGTTTTCTTTCTTATTTTACAAAAGTAAAAATGATGGAAGAAAGACAGGTTTTTCCTGATCCTGTGCTCCAAAATGTTAAAGTTCTTGTCATTCTTCTCTAATGAGACTGCAATAATAAGATGTAGCATATTATTAGTGGTAGTAAACATTAAATATATACAAAAAAATAATAGAAAGAGGGCATTTCAAACTATTTCAGCCCACTGCAAGATAATAGCTAGGTAAATACTGTGTTTGAACTGACAGTGAAGTGAAAGAGTTCTCTCAAACTGAAATGTACAGGGCCAGTGACGGATGAGTTGATAATCATAGAAGACTGTAAGTAAACTCAAGAAGTCACTGAGTCCAATTCTGTCTTCCTAAGTCAGGATTAAATCCAGACACCCCTTCTTTTAATCTATTTTATTCTTTAAAATTGCCAGTAAAAGAGATTCAGGAACTCCATGGTTGATTTCTACTTCTACAGTTCATATCATCTAACATGGATGCTCCTTAATACAGTTTGGTTTTATTACTTCTTGTCCTATCTTCAGTGTACATAGAAAAAGCACAGTTTCTTTAAGGAAGCTCTTGTCACGTATTAAGGACACTTCGAATCTCTCTCCAGTCTTCAAATAAATCTCCTTTTATAGCTCACATATCTGCTTCTGTAGATCTGCTATTTGGTGGCTAAGTGCTTGTATTTGCACAGCAGATTATTCTTGCCTATTAACAATTTTCTCTTCCTCTTACCAAATTACATCCTACATAATTCAGGGTATTGCTTCAATTAGTCCAGAACATTTTTTAAATCACATCCTTCCTGGCAGCACTGAAAGCACTTTGCACACCTTTCCCCTTCTATATTCATATTGCCTTCAAATTCAAGGAAGGTCCTTCATTATCTAACTCATTAATGGAAGTACTGAATCCAGGATAGACACTTCACTGATTTCTTTCAACACCGTTTTTTGTTTTACTTTTACTATGAAACTTTGCCTAACTTCTCTCATATTGAGGCTGTTTTTTTTGTTGTTGTTGTTTTTTTAACCAGGCATAATCTCATTTTAAAACATTCTAATCTATAATGATTTCTACAGTGAAGTTTTGGTTCTTCTTTGTGAGATAAGTTTTGTCAGTAACTGGCTTCTTTTTGCAGAATAAAGACCATGAAAATAAAAGACAAGCTTTTGCATTTTTTTGTGTGTACTAAACACATACTTTCACATTATTTAGATACAGTAATCAAGTTCTTCAGAACCTTCAGAAATAAATACCTTTATCTTCTAAACAATGATAAGAGTTTAAATAATGTATTTCAGTTTCGTTTATCTTAGGGCAGAAATTCAAATACCATGCACTGAAGGGGAAAAGTGTTTATGATATTTCTAAGTAAACTTCTTCAGCACGGACTCAGTGAACCACAAGCACCCTACTTGTAGGTATAAGTAGATATTGAGATACTATAGACAAAGGAAACTCAAAGTCCAACTCATTCTCTAAGAAGAGATGTAGAACAATATAGAGATCTTGTTAGGAATCTTTTCCCTATATCTTTTAAAGGCATTCAAGCAGCAACAAATTGAACTAGGCTTTAAAAGCTGAAACAAAACTGAACCTAAGGGAATGTCTTTTTAGTCTTATTTGCCCCAGTCACAATATTGTTGTTATCCTTCATAAAATTAAGTTGTCAAGCATGCAGTTCTCTAGTAGGGAAGAAAGGAGAAGGAAGGATAACTGAGCATGTCAGAGACAAACAGCTATGTAAATACTGCTTCTTGCATTTTCTTTTTTTGTCCCAGTATTGGTTATTCTTTATTAATGTTTCTATGTGACACCAGAATAGCTGAAGTTATCTCTATTTTGGTCTGTTTGATAAAATTAAAGAGAAAATGATGTAGATCTTCCCTCATTTAATTTTTATAGTAATTAGCAGGGAAATTCAAAGAATAAGATAGCACTTACCTTATGAATTGATAATTTGATTTTATCCTAGTATTAGTTTCAGGATTTGAAGTTAATTTAGTGTTAGATTTTCAGCTATATAATAAGGAGAGGACAAGAATTATTAATTTTGAAGCTGTGTTCATTTGTCTTTAGCAACTATACACAAAATCATTAGAAAAAATAATACCTAAAATACTAAAATCCAGATGGAGAGAGTGATACTCACACTGCTGCTCTTTATTATCATCTAGCTTTTGATGGATTCTACAGTGCTCTTTGCCTGTTTTTTACTATATAATACTTTTTCAGTTCTGTACAGACTTTCTGAGACTACTGCATTTACTTTAGAGAACTTTCTGTCTTTGATAGAATGATAGAGCAGCTTGAATCATGGAGTCTGTTCTGCAGACATCTTCTTAGCTTCTTTCTATTTGATTTTGATTTATTATATGTAGTTGTATTTAAAAATATTTTCCTTTTAATCTGAAGTAGATATATGATAGGTGTATAATATAGTAGATTGTATGGTGTCACTGAGAAACTGAAACAATGCCAAAAAAGGATTTTGAATCAAACCCTATATATTATGCATAGTACATATATGCATATATGCATAGTACTACTTTATGTAGTCTAGAACAAGTTCAAGAAAAAAGGAAGCAAAATGTTGATTTAAAAAGTCAATTGGGGAACAAACGTGACAGAGGAAAATGAAAATGTAAATCGACAAAGCCACTTGGAATGGAAAAATACAAATCTTTTATTTAAAATTCATTTGGTAGCTTCTACAGTAGTGATATGACTTCTCTGTATTGATATGCTCTTGGCATTAACTGTGTAAGCCCCTGTAGAACTAAAGTTATACAGTGCATGAAATAAGGTGATTTGTATTGGAAAGGATTTGAAAATAAGAATTAATGAGCTCTTGTTGTGTGCTCTAATTTCTTTCCTAACGGAGCAGGATAGTAGTAGTAGGAAGACCACACAACAGCAGATACTCATTTACTTATTTTGTGTTTGTTTGTTTGTTTGTTTACTTTTGCAGTGCTTCAAGGAATATGATGCAGCAGTGATTCATAATATAGCTGTTATTTGGGATGAAATTCAGATCATAGAATCACAAAATCGTTAAGGTTGTATAAGGCCTTTAGGATCATTTACTCCAACTATCTACTTACTACCAATATTGCCCACTAAACCATGTCCCTAAACACTACATCTACATGTTTTTTGAACCTCTCCAGGGATGGTGACTCCACCACTTCCTGACAAATCTTTCAGAGAAGTTTTTCCTAAAATCCAATTGAGGCCACTCCCCCTAGTTCTACCACTGTTATCTGGAAGAAGAGGCTGACTAATTTGACACAGTGTCTTTCAGGTCATTGTAGGAAGTTATAAGGTCTCCTCTGAGACTCCTCCAGCCTAAACAGTCTCTGTTCCCTCAGCTGCTCCCCAACAGACTTTTGCTCCAGACCCTCACAGCTTCATTGCCATTTTCTGGATTGCTCCAAGCCTTCTAAGTGTTTCTTGTAGTGAGGGCGCTAAGACAGATCAGAATTTGTTTCTGATAATACCTACTGTTCTATATTAAGAATAAATCATTAATAAGTGTGTTCTAGAGAATACATTTAAATACCTGACCATAAATGAAAGCAGATTGTGTTTCATTTGCTGTTGATTTTTGTGCTTTAATATACATTTCTGTAAAATTAGAAATCTAATAAAGTCAAGAACATTCTCAGAATGGGCTAAAATGGAAAGTGAACACTTAGAAAAGGAATTATTATTTAGAGGCTAAACTTTTTCTGTGTTAGCAAGGTAGACAAGCCTCCCTTTGCTTAATAAGCATTTTTTTCTTTAAATTAAAATTCAGTGATTGTTTATTGTCATGATTTTATATAAAATCTTCTTGCGAAATTTTGCTTTGTTATCAATTCTATGAATTTGTTATATTTCTCATATATCATATTTTTAAAGTTCATCTATTAAGTGTTCCCCTATTTTGGGTAATCATAATCAGAAAAATATTCACTTGGTATTTCATATGATAATATTTTTAATATGTGGCTATAGATGCGTTGAAACAGCTGTAGTATGAAATACAGAGGTAATATCTTAGATAGATGCTTCAGGAAAGAAAATTTTTCCACTTCACAGTGCCTTAGGAGAGATGGTGAAGAGACCTCAGGAGTATCTATGGGCAAATTGTGCGGTCTGTTTTTGATTAAGGTGTGCTTGTGAGTTAACATATCAGACACCAACCAGAGCTATTTCAGGAAACAATAATTCAACTTTTGGGTATGCAAATGGTAACATATCCTGGGAAAAATCCATTAAGATTATAGTTCCCTAAAAATTTTAATAAAATGATGAACTACATCGCTCCTTTTGAGAAGCAAAGAATTTGGAACTGTAGTAGTAAATGATCATCCCCATTAAATGTGGTTCAGAAATCAGTAATGTTTTCTTCGATATATCCCTATATTTCTGCAATTCAAAATATAAGAAGACAATTTCTTAAATTAAGTTAAGCATAAATGCAAGCACTAATCATAGCTGAGTAATTACGAAACATGCTGATAAGGAAGCTCATGACCTATTTAGTCCTCTGTACTAGTAAATCTACAAAGATCAGCAAGTCAAGATTTAGGAGAGTTGAAGAGCCAGGAGCTTGTGGAGGCCACATTACTAACAGTTTGGGGGTGTGGAGGAAGACAGGAAAAAGAGGAAACTTGGTGGTTTGAAAGAATAAGCAAGTAACCAAAAATCTCCTTCCTCCTCACTAGGATATTCCAAATAAAAATGTGGAAGGAAATCTGCACAGAAGTTAAAAAAGGGCATCTGAGTTTGTGCTTAAAGAAAAGAAATGTCAGGGTTTTCATAATGGAGCATATCAGGTCTAATTATCTGCCATTAAGGTTTGTGGCATATGGTACATGTGATCTGCAGAAAATACTGATGCTTCTGCCAGATAGAGCACAGGAGCTCAAGAATGCAAACATGTTTTCAGCAAGTCAGATAACATCACAGTACAGCTTTACCTCTAAGCTACAAGTAAGAGGAAAAGATTATTTGAAGCGGAAAGCATTGAGCTGAAGCAGATCATGTAAAGAATGTTTGTACCAGTCAACGGATTTGTGTTTTCTTAGTGGGCATGCCCTATGGCAGTTTAACTGATAATCAGGCAACCGCAGTGGGTAGATCTGATTGTTCGGTGTTTATATGTATATCCTCTGCTGTTACCAATAAATGCATGCTGACTTCCTCTTGAGTGCCATGACCCTTTGAATCAGCAATCTGAGAAGAGGCAGGAGAGAAGTTCTGGACTCAGAAGTTAAGCCGCTAGTGAGGAGATGAGTTCTGGGTGTAGTTGCCCCCTTGAAAGTTAGAAAGGAAAGAAGGATATCATTTTATAAGAAGACACTTGACCTTTTTTAAAATTAAAAAAAATAATCATCTAAACAAGTGATTCAGACAGAAGTAAAATATAACAGTTATAAAGGCTGGAAAACGGTATATGAGGGGACAGGTGAAAATGCTGTTCAAAATTACTCCCATTCTGCAGATAAATCAAGGGAAGCTAAAAGTCCTCTTCAACCTACTTATAAATTATTTGGAATAGTGAAGAATAATGAGTTGACAAAGTTCTCAGATAATAAGAAATGATGTAGCATAATGAAAACAAACCCCCACTTCTGAGTTATTTCACTATCCTGAAATCTTAGTGACTGAGCAAAGAATGGCAGATGAAATTTAGAGTAGATAAAGACAAAGACAACTCTAGTTACTGCATAATTCAAAAATTATATATTAACTTTCTCTAACCTCTCAGGAAAGAGGTCTTAGTGCCATTAAAACACTAGCTAGGCTTTCAGAGGTTGTCAAAAAGCATGTAGGAATTTTCAGGAATGGATGAAAGAAAGGGGAAAAACAAGAAGTACTGCTATAAATCAGTTTACATGTATTGGTGACACTCCTAAATCTTTAATATTACATTATGTTGTGATCCTCTTATCTCAAAAGTATAATAATCTGGACAATGTAAGAAAGGATATATAATTTAACGGAATTATAGAACAGGTATGGGTGACAGTAATAAGTAAATAAAGATACTCTGAATTAGTACAGCTAATCTTAGATAAACATGAGGGAGCATATTTGAATAATGATATTCAAAATCATGAAAGATGTTGAGAACAATTATCCATGATAAAAACAAGAAGTGAGAAGTATCAAATGAAATGACAAGAGGTTTTAAAAGGAACAAAAGGAAGTGCTGCTTCTAACTCTGCTTAATTAAGCTGTAGAATTCCTTGCCAAAGGATGCAGTGGATGCCAAAGTATAAATTGGTTTAAAAGCAGGAAATTCATGGAAGAAAAGGCCTTCAGTACGTATTAAACACACAGATGAGGATAAAACTACTTACTAATGATTTATCTAAACCACAGTTCAGGGAAATACCTGAACTTAAATGGGTTTTGGCATGTATTTTTGTGTGGTATTGCTTGCTAGCTTCAGTACTGCAGGTTTAATGTGATGCTGAATTTTCTTCAGTGCTCTCCATTACCATCATGGTTTTGTATATATATAAATTTTGTTTCCTTTGTCCTCTGAACTTCTAATTTTATTATGTCTTTAAGATAGTGATCAAAATCTCATACATCATTAGAAATACATGCACACTGAGGTGCTTGTTTTATTCTTTCCTGCATCCTTTCTGATGATGTCCAGCACTTTCTTGACCTTTTTTAGCAGCTATTACACTTCTGTTGACTGAAAGATTCTAGATAACTTTCAGTAATGACCGTAGGATGTAGAGCATTGAGTATCTTCAGCATTGAGTATTACACAGGCATGGCTTTCAACATTGTAGTCTTCGTATTACTTACTACTTGTCTGCCATTAATCTTGTCTTCCAGTTTGTGCTCGCACACTCAACCAAATCCAGAGAGAAGTCTTTTCTTGTCTCTTCAAAAGCTACTTTTTCTTTTGTTTCATCATTTGTAGCCATTTGTATGTCTACATCTTATTCTGACGAGACTTTGATATAGTCATGTAAATTTTTCGCTTTTATAAACAGATGTAATTTTCATCATCTTGAATCTCATTCAGTATTTCCTGATCTCTACACTGAACCTTGTTTCATTCCAACTTACAATCCTAGTAGTCTGCTTTTATCATATATGATGTGGGATTTTCACTCACAGATATTCCATTGTGCTCCTCTTTCCCTACAAAGGTTGTGTGATGTTGAAATTGATAATATCCTTTGCTTACTGTACTACATTTCTCATCCCTTCTCTGTGTCCAACTTTATCTCATTTATTTTTAAGAATTTATTATTCTTAATATTTCACATGCCAGTCAACTTTCTTGTTTTCTAATTTGTAATTTGTCTTTATTGTCATTATGGATTTTGTTTTCCTATTGACCTTTTCAGCAATGTTCTAAATGTTAACCACGTGTACTTAACTTGGTAGGTCGTATCTGACTGTACTAGGCCATTCCAGGCCTATTGGCTTTTCCCAGTTTTCAATTTTGAATATTTCTCTGAGGTTTGCAGTCTTCATTACACGCAGTCCAGACCCTCTGTGATTTAAATATAGTCTATACTTCCTAGACAATGTGAATGTACCTTGTATGAAGAGTGCAGTGTCAGAGAATTGAAATAAGTTCATCTTGTATGGACCTGCTGTATGGTTCCTCTTGCATGCAGTTAGTAACTGTGGCCTCCTCCCTTCTGTATGTTAACTATGAGCACAAGGGATATATGGGCCATGTCACTGATGATATTTCATTCTGCCACAGCTACCACAGTTCCCTTCCTTCCTAGTTTTTCTCCTATTTTCATACTTGTATTGTAGCATAGAGTTGTTATTTGATTTTGGTTTCATTCGGTGTTCCCATGGTGGTGCATATATTTTTCCTAGTTAGACTGTTAGACTGTTGCTTTTACACAGTTATATGCTGTTTCGAGCATACTTCTAAGGCAAAATGAAAATTCAGTATGAAGCAAATTTACAAGAAAGTACATTAGAGCAAAAAATAGTAAAAAATTACACTCTGGAACCAGCTAATTCAGGTGCTTGTTGTGGAGTGAGGCAAAACAAAAAAAAAAAAAGGCAAAACCAAACCAAAACAAAAAAGAAACACATCTACACAACTCTTTGTTTCTCAAGATATTTCCTTCTTTCTTCACCCTTTAAAGTGCAATGCCAATGTCTATAGGTGAGAGTATTTATATCCATACACGCTGGCTTTCATTGTCTTTGAAGTGGGTCACTGTTTTCCCAGTCCTCTGTGTTTACTTTTTAACATTTGCAGATGTGTCATGAATGGAGAAGGATACTTTATTCACTATTTCAATGAAACCCTCTATTGCTTATTTGCAAGTAAATGTAGTAATCGTAGCACCGAAACTGATTAACTTCTATGAAATCCTCCTCCTTCAGTCATATTGTTATTTGTTATATTTGTTATATATTGTATGTATTTGTTATATATTGTATGTATTCTAGAAGACTGATATTAATTAATATTCATATTGTCTTCTTAGGATAATACCCTCTTAATCGCTAATTAGGTCCCATATTCATGGCCTAAAGCGCAACCTCCAGCAGTTTTTCTGCTTGGTTCTCTAACCTAGATTGAAATACAAATAGTCTGTGTTCAATTTTCTACTTTACACAAGATCAATATTTATCTGTTGTTCCTTCTTGGGTTGGCCACTTCCACCTCATGGGCTGTGTTGCATTACTTTTGACAAATTCTCTTTTATTGCTCTAGGGAAGAACTTTGCTGGGCCTGGCAGTGAAATCTGGAGTGTAGCCTAATCTCATTTGCTTGTTTGAAACTGTAAATC
Source organism: Cyrtonyx montezumae (assembly GCF_038088225.1). Taxonomy (NCBI): domain Eukaryota; kingdom Metazoa; phylum Chordata; class Aves; order Galliformes; family Odontophoridae; genus Cyrtonyx; species Cyrtonyx montezumae. The sequence goes on along the minus strand of NW_027072034.1, from coordinate 63,631,627 downwards.
TCTGTGAGGAAAAGGACATGTTTTACCCCGAAATAGGTGGAGGATTAATTTTTGGAGTCTTTCACTGGAACGTACTTTTCAGAGAACAAGCTTGACAAACAAACAAGAACTAAATCTCAGGGAGGAGCTGAAATGATGTTTGGGGAATCAAACATAATACAGTTATGCATCATCTGTGGTTGCTAAGGGAACTGGCTTTGGGATCCTGTCAGTGGGATTCTTTGAAATCATCAAAAGAGACACCACTGGTGTCTGTCAGTTAAGCCACCTACTGCTGCAAAGGTCAATTTCTTGCTTCTTTTCTCAGGAGTAGTCAATATATTAGTTTTCTAAGTTAAAGAATATCAGAATATCATCACCCCTGTGAGGTGGCTGTGATCCCATCTGTCCCAGCTAGCAGCACCTACACTTCCATCAAAGCAGCAATAGATGAACAGATAGGGTACTGTAAGAAGCTTCCAGTTCTGATAGTGTTCAGGTCATGTTCCTGACAGCATAGAACTTCATGGATATATAGCAATATAAAACACTAATATGGTCTCGAATTGTGTCTCTGCTGATTTCTTCAGTCCCATCTGTCTTTTTCTTATAACTGCACTGCAAGACCTCCAGTGTATAAAATTCTCTATGCTTAGTAGTTTAAAAATAGAATTACTTTAGAATATTGCTTTTGTTGTTGCTGATGCTGTTGTTCACTGTTTATCTGCCCACTTGCTGCAGGGTAGTAACCCGCTCTGCTGTCATCTCCATTTCTGTTACTCATTCAGCTACCCAGGTTTCACTAACTGGCTCATCGTGCACTGCTTTCGTCAGCTTTTCTTTCCATTCTTCCTACTTTATAGCTCCTCCTCTTTGCTCACAACCTCTTTTCCAGTAATCTTCTGGTTTGTTCCTCTCCTTTCTTTTCTTTTAAGGTATTTAATTCTGGATGGAGATTACAGGTGAGAGTGAAGACTAGACGGGAAAGAGGAAGAAGGGAAAGTGGAAAAAATGAAAAGGTCTGTACAACTGTTCAGTCTAATAACTGAACTGAAGAGAGCTCTATCAGAGGTCTGAGTTGACTGAATTTGAAGTCATCTACAACGCTAAATAGAGAAAAGACAGATGGAAACACAGATTGTTTTTGAGACCAGGGCAGTATGGTAAAAAGTAAGATGTTTATTTTTGGTACAAGGCCTTGGGTGGCATTCCTTCTACTCACCAGGAAAAGTATGCATATGAAATGGATATACTTGGAGAACTTGGAGATATACCTTCAGTTATAATGGAATAATCAATATTTTATGAATCTCTTAGATAACCTGAAAACCTAGGATGACTTTGTAGCCTGCTGGTAAGGATGGTAAGTGTGTTCCTATGGGAAGCTATCCCTCCTGGCGTGAATATTTTAATAACATTAATATTTTAATTAGCACTGCTGAGGTGCAATTGAGACATCTAGCCGTCCTCTCATCTTTTTTCTTCTGTTGTGTGAAAGTGATTCACATAGTCTGAACGAAGTGAAATCAGCTTTTCTCAAGCAGAAGAGAGATTAGCTCTGCTTTTCCACTTCCATACATGAGTTCAAACATCTGATCTATTAGATAAAGGTCCCTGCCTCTGCTCTTCTGGCAATTACTTGAAGCTAGTCCTGAAAAACTGTTTTTTGGAATGACCCGATGTTCTCATTCAAAGTTAGAGACTGAGTATGAAAGCTTTGCTCTGAAGTTTTGTGACTTCTGAAATAACTTCTTGGAGATGTAGGAAAAATGTCTACTTATATATATACTCACATATATATAAAAGAAAAATCACAGAAGTGTCAATTGTACATTGCCCACCCAATTCAAATGTCATTCTTTCATCACTCCTATCTATTTATTTCTACTATCTGTTCTTGGGAATAAAGGAAGAGGAACTGAGATTTGTTTCTACTTTTTTTTAGCCACCTTTTCTCCACTTTGATCTAATAATAGTACTTGATGCAAGGACAGTTTGCTATAAGGAGTATGAAGCTGTTCTGTGTTACTCAGGGTCTCTTTTCCTTGATTCCTCTCTTGCTCTGCTTCTGCAAGGAGAGATTGGGAGAGTATGTGTGGGTGCTCTGGACTTCAGTAGTTAAGATTCTAGAGGGCTCCCTAAATATAGCTGAATGCCAGCTTTCAGCTTCCAGGTGATATTACCTGAACTGTTAATATTGTATGGAATGAGTGGTATTGACATACAAAGTAATTGTTTCAAGGAGAAGAAATCAATTTTAACAGACTTAGCAGAGTTAGCAGCAGAGTTAGCTGCTATTTAGTATGGATCTGGGATGAGTTCCATCATAGATGGAGCCTGCACATATCTAAAGGAACTCACCTCCACCAACCGGGATTGCTGTATAGATTGATGTCATTATGATACAGAGTTGAGGCTTTTAGAGAATAACTGATTTCTCTGTTGGCAGAGGGTGGTTAAGCATAACAAGAAATGAAAGGAGTGTTCATCTTTTAAGAAAAACCTACACAGCAGAACCTTTTTTGTTTCCTAGGAAATGCTTTAGAGGAGTTACATGTCCATTAGGGTACTAGAGCTGAACATGAGTTTTCTGTAGTGATCTTTTGCTAGAAATTTCAGTATCTGCAAAAGTAAAATTCTCCTTAAGGAAATACAAAATATGATAGTGGGATGTGTTAGGGTTCTGCTGGAGGGAAACCATCTTGAGAGTTTGTTGGAAATACTGAGTGTAGGTTCTTGAGGAAAGCATGCATATGAGTGATAAGATTAAGCTGGAGTAAAGGCAAAGAAAGAATAGAAAGAGTCTGTTTTCCAGGGCAAGGCCTTGGCATGCCTTATTGATCATAACTGGAGCAAGATTGATATATTCTCTCTCTCTTCAAATGAGGACAGGAAAATGAGCTAAGGACAATACTGGCTTTAGATAAGTCTAAATTGAAAACTCACTCCTGGAGCATCTGTAATAGATCTCTTGAGGAATACTGCTAATACAGTAGGTCAGTATTGTAAGGCAGATTTTGATGCTGACTATCAAAGGAACTACATGACCAAATGTAGTTTATCTAGGGCATTTAGCATACTTTATTTAAAATAGATTGAGAACTTCTAGAATCAATACACATTTAAATAGGAAAGTACTCAAAATTATTGTCTAAAATGACAACATTAATATATCGCCATTTTTAAATCAAGATAATCTTGAAATTTATTGTTATATTCAAAATGTGTATAACAAATAATTATATATATGTTACCTTGTATGTTTTGTTATTCCAATAACTGATGGAAACCAATATGAAATATGTTTCCTGTAAAACAGAAATTTCCAATTTTTTCTAGACTGTAACGATTGCACAGTATTTATGAAACTTGAGTGTCAAAATTACCTTGAAGTTGTTCTTTCAGCTTCTAATTGACTGTAGAGTTTTCCTATCAGCAGTGCTGATCATCTGCAAGTTTCTGAGTTTCTTAGGAGAACTTAGTAGGAACTTAAGTCTGCTTAAATTTTCCTCTATTTTTTGTCATCTGTAACTAATGGGTATTCGTATATGTAGATTGCATTTGATTTTCTCAGTTATTCATGAGACCAGGAATCTTTCAATTGAAATGTAGTAGCAGAGCAGAAAACAAGACCTACGTAATGCAGTTAAATCATGAGTAGAGTCCTTGTGTTTATGTACAAGTTTTTATCAGCTGACCTGCTTTTTGTCAACGTATAATCTTTGTTTTAAATAAATAAACAAATTTTGATTGTAGGTAATTGTTAATGGGTCTCCACACTGACTCTGACTTTTCTAACTTTTTCCAGAGGTACAGATTAATAATTTTCTGATGTGTCTCCATTATAAGTAAATTGTGTATGCAAATACCATAATTCTGTATTATTTATCCCTCTTATTTGGAAGTGAAGTATCTCTTATACACCCTGGGATCTCTTTGTTCTTTATCTTAAGCAGGGGATGTTGTACTGTAAGCTGGAACCATGGTCTGGTAGTGAAAAGCTTCTCAAAATAGCTCAGATTGTTCTTAGGAAATTCAGTGTCTATTACATGTTCTGTCTTCATGTCTTCATCTTTTTTAAGATCCATCCCTACTGACTCAGCAAAAGAGAAAAAAAAAAAAGCAAAAAGAATAGAACAAGACGTTTCTCTCGTCACATCATTTTATACTTCTCTTCCTCACCATGGAGTCCAAAAAGTAATCTACTTTACTATTTTAAAACACAAATGTCTTGTCTGAATTGAATTGAAGGCTCTAATTGAACATTTGTGAAAATTCACCGTTTTTTTTGCTGCGTTCAGACAAGTAAAATTCTTGTTTGCTTCAACTACAGGCTACAGCTCCAGGCTCTGGATGGGTACTGTTGACTGCTGTATGATATCAGCAAACCTTTTACTTGCTGCTGATTATAGCCACTGCTAATAATGTTCAGAAACATTTATTGTGTCCAAACTGTAGGTTCTTCAGTCATATAATCTATTTTGTGGATAATGAAATGTCATTGTAAATTTGTTCAAAGTGATTGTAAAGTATTTTGAAAACTGAGTTGTATAAGAAAAGTGAGGAGGAGAGCTGGATCAAGTGGAAACAATATTTTAGCAAATGGCTGGAACAACCAACACCAGCTCCCCACCTTAGGAAAGAGAGTTCAGTAAAAAATATGAGAACAAAAGGTAACAGAAGAACCTAAGGACAACTGCCAATAACCATTTTATTTTCCAGTAAAGATATATGTTTTTATTTGTTTGTTTGTTTCGTTTTTCCGTAGTTTGTGATCATTTCAATATTCAGAATCACATCTGAAAGCTGAGCAAGATACCATTGCAGAAGACAGTGCTATCTCCTGACATTATGACATTATTCAACATAATGGAAGTTGAATTTCTAGATATACTCTAACATACACACCTGAACAAGAGGAAAATCATCTTGTTGTTGTGTGTTACAAGTTACTTATCTGATATAGTATATCATCTAAATGTGTTCAGGGACATGGATGTAATATCAGATATATTTGTTCCAAGTATTTTTGCATAGTTATTACTTGTTATGTTCTAAACAACATGTCCAAGAAGCTTAGAAATTAAGTGTTAGGAGGTAATTTTCTTTATGCAAATTATTACATTAACTTCTCACTGAAATTACAGACTTAAAATTTAGGAATTCAGATCTGTTTAAACAGACACATCTGCACACATCTATTAAATTCTAAAAGTTTTGAATTTCCCTCTGTCAGAGGTAGAAAATCTATGTTCCCTAAAGTTAAAATATTAATAACTGGGCAAAGTACTAGATATGACATTGCACTTGTTTTCCCAGTTTTGTTCCATTTTGGTACTTTGTCAATTCAGAATCAGAGCAAAAGCACATGAAATTACCTGAAATAGGAGTCTTGCCCATTCTTTTAATTGAAGTTATTGAGGTAGACAGGACTTGAGATCATCAGCAGCTGCTGTCTTATTAATCATCTAAAATTGCTAACCCTGTGGCAGAGCGCACACGAATACATAACCACAGCCAGGGGACTGAGATGGAAGTGCAGTCGAGAGTTGCACAGAGCTGCCTGTGCCGTGTACCGCTGCACGGTTCACAAGCTGCACAAATTAAGTTTCAGACCACTCACAAAACCCTAGCATTTAGCCTGCTCCGTGTAATATCATCAGAGAAATTGTTTCTTGCCTGTGTGCACTTACACTCAAGCAAAACACGCAGCACAAAACATGTAATACATTGTATGATTACTGGAGAAAGGAAAAAGGAGAAGGCAGGTAAGTGAAATGCCATTCAAACAGAGGCAGCAAGATCTGCCTGTTATTACTTTTGTTACTGATACTGTTAAATCTGCCAAGTTACTCCTGTTCTTTGTGATCACTCAAGGGTGAGGGCACTTTAAAATGAAAAGAGGAATCTGAACTGCATATTAACAACTGAATATTGATGTGCCTCTGGTGTGTGCCTTTTCTATCTCCCAGTACTCTTTCTTTCTTGCAAACATTTCTTGACATATTTTTAATAACAAGTTTTGGTGAAAGCATTGACACATTTTGTTATTGCCCTGCTTCTGAAAAGCAATATATATTGCTTGGAGCAACGTAAATTGTATTGTAGCCTTTTGAAGATGTTCAATTAGCATTAATCAAAATAAACAAAAGGAAAATATGTGATGCTTTATCTATTTAGATGAGTGCTTGTGCTGTAACTTTTCCTACACTAAAGCCATGCTGAAGGACAATATTGCAAAAGTAAGTATAAACACAAAAAAGCAGAGACTACTTCTTATGGTTTGTTTTTGATTTTATTTTTTTTCTAATAAAGATCTTATGTGTATATAAGCAGTGTCAATTGTGATGGATTTTGTTGTTGCTGTTGTTCATTGTACAGTACAGGCACCAGCCATTTGCTCTTACTATTGTTTGGAGTAGATTCAATGAGAGGGGCACAGTGCTTTATATTTGGTGTGCTGCTGAGGCAAGGTCTGTGCAGTGCTCACAGGGCAGCACAGCAGGGAAATGAGACCCTTGTAGAGGCAGGAACATGGAGCTCCTGGTGACAGCTTAACCCTAGAGGGGCTCTCTGCTGCCACACCTGTATCACATATGGTGCCTTAATTTAGGGCAAGTGTCTGGGGGGTACGTACACCTGAGAAAAACTGTCTTTATTGCTTCTCCTTTGTGAGCCTACTAGGGGTTGCCATCTTGGGCTATGTAACATTTCAGTTATTGCTGTTTTGTGCCGTGACTTCCACGTTCATTCTTGTATCTGGGACAGAAGAGCTGATGCATTGCAATCAGCGTTACACATGAACATGTACGTGTCTTCATGGTAGCATGTTTCTTTCTTACAGTTGTTTTTTTTTTTCCTTCTCTTTGTATATTTAATGAATACTTTCTCTGCTGCATTATCTATTTCTTATGCTAAAGATTGATGCTGGTTTACAATATCCTTTCTTGACCAATTGTGCAATTACCTCTGTTACTAGTGATACAGTTGGAGACTGCACTGTACACGAGGCTGCAGTGTTTTGTCAGCTAATCTATATTGCCAGCACTAAGACTGAGGCTGGATCATCACCTATGTCTGTTTGCTGGTGGCTTCCATAGTGGGGAGTGGTTTGCTGTGGTTTCTGTAACTTGGTGCCAAAAGAAGCTGCAGATGCACAGAACAGCCCTTGCGCTTGAGCCTGAGTAACTGGACCAGCACACAGCATAGCAGAGTTTGATAATAAATATTATCTTCACGGAATCACTTCAGAATATACTCAGTGTTTCCATCTGTAACTTCTCTGAGCTAAACACTTACTATGTGGGGTGAGAGCAGCTCAATCTCATTCTTAGAAGCACTAGAGCTTTCCCTACCATGCATTTAAAGGCCCTGTGTGTTTCTCACCAAACCAAAGGCAGATTTTTTCAGGGCCTTGCAGGAACAGTTTTCAGGCAGTGAAGAATCATTCCCTCCAGAAACATCTCATTTCACAGTTGAGAGAAACATTTCTGAATGTTACACCATCTGTAAAATATTTGTACCTTTAGCTCTCTAAATAGTTAGCCCTACTTTGAAGGGATTACATAGGAGATTCTATTTTATGTTTATACCTTGATTGTCTTTCATTTTTACTTTAATAATATTCAGCAAATGTTCAGAATCAGATTGTCTTTTTGAAACATGGCAGTGGAAATAAGGAATGCAAAGCATACAAAGGCAAATATCTGTAATCTTACTCAGCATGCATGGACAGATGCAGGTTATGTGGCAAACGCTGTGCTCTGATAACCATGTTTTCTGTTGCCTCTCTGCCAAAGATGTATGGGTTCAGTGATGGGTTTCATCATTTTCCCTGAGTAGTTCTTCAAGAATTGTATTTTTATTTTAAAGAGAAGAAGGAAGAGAAGTCTTGATAGAATTCTGGAGACAGATTTGTGCATGGCAAAAGATGAAAAATGTGTAAGTGCTTGGATAGTTTCTTAGGCTGATTTGGGCATAACAGAGGTTTTCTGAAAGTGGTTTCACATTTTTGATTGTTTGTTTTGTTTTAATTTTCTGATGATTTTGCAAGAGTGCGTCAACTGTAATATGCTATAGGAAGTAATTTCTGAAACTTGCACAATCTTTTGTAGTCACATCAGCTACTGGTGCAGTTGCTCTGCTCCTGGTTAGTGCAAGAATCAGCTGTATGACATATTGCAATTATATGACAGAGGCTGGAATCTTACATTGCCTTTTAGGAGAAATAATGATGTATTTTTTTTAAGAGTCTGAAGTAAAATTGTAGTGGTTTTTTTTTTGGTTTTGTTTGTTTCTTTGTTTTACAGAGAGAGAAGTCAAACTGTGCATATAAGTATTTAAAAAACAGTAGGAGTGAAAGCTGCTTTTTTGTTGTTGTTGATGTTTAGTTTTCTTTATCAGAGTGAATGGACATTAAAACTGCAGCTGTTCTAATTGTCAGTTTCCTGGAAAAAAAACAAAACCTGAGTATCTACAAGAGGTTCTCTTATATAACAAATAAAAACAGATAGTTTTCTTTTCCCCTCTCTACTTTTGTAGGCTGATCTAAGAAGAGCATACCTGATTTAAAGCTGCATCAGTTTTGTGCTGAACATATAATGGATTTTTGTCTGTCTCTTAAATTCTAAACAAGGTCGCTTAAAAGAAGCAGCAATAGTAAGAATACTATGTCAAAATGTTCGTGTGAAGTGCAAAAATGCACATCCTCTCCAATATATGCAATATATTCCTGTATAGTTTTCCATATATATTCATAGAATCATAGAATTATTAAGGTTGGACAAGACCTCTAAGGTCAGTCAGCCCAGCCACCAGCCCACCCCCACCATGCCCACTGACCATTTCCCTCAGTGCCACATCCACACGGCTCTTGAACACCTCCAAGGATGGTGACTCCACCACCTCCCTGGGCAGCCTGTGCAACTGTCTCATAACTCCTTCTGAGAATGTCTTTCTTGTAGTGAGGGGCCCAAAACAGAATACAGTACTTGAGGTGAAGCCTCTCCAGTGACAAGAAGATTACCATCTCCTTGCTCCGGCTGATAGTACTATTTCTCATACAAGCCAAGGTGTGATTGGGCTTCTTGGCCACCTAGGCACACTGCTGGTTCATATTAATCTGGCTGTTGACTAATGCCACCAAATCCTTTTCCTCTGCACAGTGTCTTCTAGCCACTCTGCCCCAAGCCTGTAGTGTTCCATGGTCATGTTGTGACTAAAGTGTAGGGCTTAGCACTTGGTCTTGTTGAAACTCATAAAACTGGTGTCAGCCCATTGATCCAGCCCATAGAACCTTAAGACTGTAGTCTTGTTATATCCACAGACTTTCAGTTTAAAAAACAGCTTGACAGTGAATGTAAGGGATTTCCATCCAAGTGTGTTGGAGTTGCAGCTTACCAGATAGGTCTTGGGAAGTGGGATGCATTTAGAAAATAAATTTGATTTTGTTTTCCAGTACAGTAAACTTCTGTTTGATTTAATGTGTTCAAATTAATAGTGATAGTTTCTATTTTTAAAGGTGCTCTGATTATTGTTTTCAAATAACGTAGGATTGTTGGTTCTGAGGACTGTAATGTTACGATCATTTAGATGGAATACAACATAAATAGTAGCTTCAGGAATAAAAAAAGAATGTAATATGCATAAAATTAATAAACTAACATAAAAAACAACAGAACAACATAATTAATGTCATTTTTAGTAATTAGTAAATAGTAAGTTATTACTTAGTTTTCTTCAAAAATTGAAGTGAGCATCACAAAGGAAAAACAGCCAAGAAAACAGAAAACTGGGATGTAAGAAACAGAATTAAAGTATCTATACATAGGAATACTTCATAAGGAATTCAGTCATCATATTTGCTTTCTGGTATGTACACATAAGCCAATATACTGTGGAATGTTATTGAAAAGGAAGTTCTGATCAATAGAAAATAGTTCTAGTCAATAGAAAAAGTCTGTGATCTTCTAACTTGTAAATTAAATTAAAATAAATTAATTAAAAAGACTTGGCATTAAAATGTGCTATTTGGTGAGAAAAACATTAGGCCACGTGGAAACTGGAAGAGGCAGGCAAAACTAAGTGTTGATCTTGACCTGCTACCATGTTAAAGATGGAAAGCAGTCAGATGTTTTAAAGTTCAGTTAAAATTTGTTTCTTGGTTACACAAAGTGTTTTTGAGTTTGGCTATGTCCCCTGTCCTTGCAAAACTCTACTGAACAGTGCCCAGATGTTCAGGATGTAGTGGCTCAGCCTTGTGGCAGCTAGGAAGATGCAGTCCACATGACACTGGAGGTGGTGGGTCTGTTCAGCTGAACCTTCACTTTATGCTGTTGCATCCACCTACATTAACCATTGGTGATGATTCTCTGTAGTGTTTCTGAGCCTAGTAAGCCAAGTAAGTGCATAATTCAAACCAAAGTCAAATGTTATCTTTCAGGTTACATCTACAACAAAAAAAAAGTGCCCTGCAGAAATTAAGAATGATAGATATTGTTTTGTGCTAAGAAAATGTATTATATCCTAAAAGAACGCTTATTGTGAGTTAAAAAAAATACATGGGATTTCGGTTTGGTTCTTCATATTCTTCCCTCCAAGGAAAGTTTGTAGGGATGGAATTTGCTAAGTTCTGAACAGCTATATTTCCAAGTCTCATTTTTCATAGTAAAAGTTACTTTTTCTTTTTTTTCCTTGTGTTTAACATAGTTTTATGCTTTTTGATACCTGAAGTTCTGGAGTGGGTTCCAGAGAGAGCAACTGTGATCAGTAGTGTCATCTGTTTATGTTGCGCGTATTATCTTCTTACTTTAAAGTCTGAAGGATTTTCACCAGTCTCATATACAAGATGTTTTAAAATGTCAAGCGGATCATTTTTAACATATTCCAAACTGCACATTCAATTAAAATTAAACTGAAGCAGTGAAGTCACAGCTGCTCTGCTGTCTGAAATAAAACCTAGAAAATTACTGTGCTAAACTTGCTCACATTTAGGGGATGCATGTATAAACAGAAGAATCATATCTGTTGTTTCTGAATGTTCATACATCTTTTGTTCATCTGCAGACCACAGTGAATACTAATCTCGAAAACAACAATTCATTTGTTTCAAATATATTATTTATAGTTGCAAAGAGTTTCGAATTTTTAAAGAGAAGGAATAAATTTGCTGGCTATATCTACTTCCAAGTTCATGAATTCCATTAAACTGACACATTGCATATAAATTAATCTATTTAAAAGAATCTCCTGTTTTTTGTATAGTTGTCATTTTTTGTTTCATATTGTGTGTGAGGAGATTAAAAATAAATGAGGTGATACTTTCACGTGTCCAAGCAGAACTGGATTCTAATTATCCATTTCAAAAGTGACCAATGCCTGAAATGCTTTTTACTTGCCAGTCCATGATTTTATATAGAGAGGTATTCAGAGATATTTAGACATTTAAAATGTATTAATGTCTTTTTATGACTGGGATATAGAAGGACTTAAGCCTTGTTTATTTGTTGTGGGCTACAGAATAAAACTTTAGGGATAGTGTAGCATGCAGGCTCTTGTTTATCACTAGTGAAATGCATAGCTAATCGTGGTGAATATGTTGAAAAACAGTTTTGCTCTATCAAATAGTGTTACTGTGTTCTTTGTATCTGCTGTAGTTTCCATAAACATAAATAGGAGGCATTACTTTCAGAGTGACCTACATGCTTTCTTGTATTGTTGTTAGCGGGCTGTTATCAGAGACTAAAAATGAAAAGTGACTTGTCAGCTCACCATGCAAGGAAAAATGCAATGACTATGATAATGCAAACACTTCACTTTCTATTACTCTGCTGTTTATGGGTGTAGTGAATTATTCAGTTAACCTCCCCCTCTGTGTACACAGTTGAAACTTGTCAGTTGCATCATTGGGCACCAACAGTCAATTTTTCACGCTGAAATTGATTGAAACATATTGACACCTATGCACCTTGATTTATTTCTTTTAACACTGAATTCATGGATAAATAACTTGCAGAGTAAAAAGTGGCTTTCAAAAACACTAACCTACAGGCTTGTCAATTAGTTTTAGCATCCCTGGAGAACGTGCTAATGTTTTTCATCCTAAGCCATTATAGTAATGTTCTGTGTCACTAGCATGTTTTTGGCAGACTTTTATGTGTCATCTGCTTTGCAGGAGGCAGTATGTAACCAATTGACAAGACCCTGTATCAACTGTCTCTACTTTGGCTATTTATGTGAATGGTGTAACATAGAAGTTATATTAAAATAAAGTGTTTCACACTGTGCAACCTGTAATTTTGCTTTGAGACCAGGACCATGTAGTAAGGTGGGATTCATGTATATGGAAAAAGCCTGCAGTAGTTTTGACTGGCCCCTTCCTTGTGGCAGAACAGTGCTGGTTTGGATGTTCAACTCTCCTGCCTCTTTGGGCATAGTAACCATTAGAGCATTGGAAGTTCCCCAATACAGGAGACATGCAAAGCTGTGTGAGTGGTTCCAGAGGAGCACCATGAAGATGATCGGAAGGCTGGAGCACCTCTCCTTTGAAGAAAGTTTGAAGGAGTTGGGATTGTTTAGCTTGGAGAAGAGGGTGATCCACGGAGACTTGCAGCCTTCAGTACTTGAAGGGAACTTAGAAGCAGGAGGGAGACTTTACATGTTCCGAAAGTGACAGGACAAGAGAGAAAGTCTTTAAACTAAAAGGGGAGATTTAGATTAACTACTAAGAAGAAATTTTTTACTCAGATGGTGATGAGGCAGTCAAACAGGTTTTCCGGAACAGCTTTGAGTGCCCCATCACTGGAGGCATTCAAAGATGGGTTGGATGGGACCCTGAGTAGCCTGATGTAGTAGTTGGCAACCCTGCCCATGACAGGATCGGTGGAACTAGATGATCTTTTAAGTCCCCTCCAACCTAAGCCATTCTATTATCCTAGGTGTGCAAATAACTCAACTGACTGGTGCAGGTGATAAGTCCAAGGGATGGGATGCCATCCAGAGAGACCTAGACAGGCTTGAGCAGTGGGCTCAAGTGAACCTTATGAGGTTCAACAAATCCAAGTGCAAGGTCTTGCACCTGGGTCACTGCACTATATACTTGGGGGATGAAAGGATAAAGCTCAGCTCTGCTGAGGGACTTGGGGGTACTGGTGAATGGTAAGCTGGACATGAGCCAGCAATGTGCCCTTGCAGCCTGGAAGACCAACTGTATCCAGGGCTGCAACATAAAAAGCATGGCCAGCAGTGTGAGGGAGGTGATCCTGTCCCTCTGCTCTGTGCTGGTGAAACCTCACCTGGAGTACTGTATCCAGATGTGGAGTCCTCTGTACAGGAAAGATGTGGGCCTCTTGGAGCATGTGCAGAAGAGGGACACAAAAACGATCCATGGAATGGAACACCTCCCCAGCAAGGACAGGCTGAGAGAGGTGAGGCTGTTCAGGCTGGAAAAGAGAAGGCTCCTGGAAGACCTGGTAGCAACCTTTCAGTATCTAAGAAGGGCCTATTAGAAAGAAGAGGTCAGACTCTTTAGCAGGATCTGTTATGATAGGATAGGGGGAAATGGTTTCAAACTAAGAGAGGAGATACAGACTAGATATAAAGAAGTTTTTTTGATAAGGGTAGCACTGGAACAGGTTGCCCAGAGAGGTGGTAGAAGCTCCATCCTTGGGGACATTCAAGGTCAGATTGGACAGGGTTCTGTGCAACCTGATCTAGCTGTAGATCCTCCTGTTCATTGCAGGGGAGTTGGACTAGTTGACCTGTAAAGATGCCTTCCATTTCAAACACTTCTACAAGTCTACATCCATGCTTTCCTTAGAAACTGTCCTGGTCAAGATCTGTATGTTCATATACATTAAATATATGCTTCTAGTGTATGTTCGGCACTTTCAGAGGTTTCTGAGCAGCCTATTTTTAACATTTATGCCTCTGATGTGGTTAAGATTAAAGCCAAAATAAGATCCTATCATCTTTGGGATACAGCTTGTTCATACATTCTGTGCTAAATTCAACACCTTTAATTCCCTCTGTAATTAGCAGAAAAATGTTTTACTTGTTTCTAGACAAGGACCATGTTCTCCTAAAGCTGCTTCTCACTGGCTATTACACAACATGAAATGCTCAAAGAATTCTGCTTCACTTAAATTGGCTTCACTTCAAAAAATGTACTTAAGTTAGGCACAGTAGATTCTATCTTGAGCACACACGCTCATATTTTCATTTTGTGTCTTGTAACTACTGGAGATTGCTTCTTCCTAAACTTTTGTGTCCAGTTTTGCTGTACAATGATTTCACTGCTGCTCTGTGTAATATTTTTGCCTTCTATTTTTCTAGTGATTTTTACTTTGGCTTCTTTATAGTGTTCCCAAAATGGCTTTGTTCCATTGTTTGTTGGCCTTCAGAAATTCGTCTTCCCAGGTTTTAAATTGCTTTCTTAAATATTTTTCATCTGTTCTGCACTAAAACCTCTCTATTACTACGAATTGAACTCTCAAAATGTTTTTGAGTCACCATTTCACAGGCCTTTGTAGCATACGGAAATTAAACATGGCTTTTTGGGGTGATGAAAAAAGGAAGCGTCGCTGTTTTGTTTTGTTATTAGTTGAATTTGTAGGTAATTTCAGCCATTACTTTTTCTGTAATTTCAGACTTCCAGCAGTTTACTTTATATGACGAAGTCCTAGAACTAGTAAGTACAATTTTAATCTTTTGTTCCTTGTTTTATTTTCTCTGTTTGATAACTTAATCAAGCACCATTATTTGAGAATAAGTCTCCCACAGATCTCTTGGCACTTGTAGTAAAACTCTGTAGAATGTACAAGAAGGAATGAGGAAGAACAGACCTTTTTCCTCTGTTTTCTGTCTAAGAAAAAGATTTCTCATATAATAACTGAGCTTAGTAAATAAACAGCAACAATAACAAAAAACAACCAAACAAAACAGACTGCTTTTAGATAAAGATGCATTTTATATAATTTCTCATAATGCTGAATTGCAATTTTTTTTCAATCTCGTTGCATTGTTACAGATGAATATATTACTACTTATTGAGAGGGAATCAAGAGTGATGTAGTGCACAAATTAAGGTGCTATTTTCTATTAATGCATGTTTTTAACAAAGGTGGGAATGAAAATTTAATTTGAGTTTCATTGTAATGGTCCAAATCTTGGATCAGTGTTTGGGAATGTATGAATTTCATCTAGAGGTAAACACACTGAGATATACACTGCAGTTTTAAGCATTTAATATCTATCTTTATAAAAGCGTACATTTAGTTGAGACTACAGTGAAGACAAATTCTAAAATATATAGAATTATGTCTTGTAAGGAGATTGCATCAGAATTTTCAAATTTATAAAAATGAAGTTATTCAGTTTTCCAAATTCATTTATTTCATCAGATTCTGGAAATCTGCATATTCATAAAAGCAAAAGTCATACAAGTTTTTGTGAGTCAGGAGGAGGAGGAGGCAGTATGCATCTCTCCTATGGATTTCATTGAAGCTGCATGGACAAACTCCTTGCCTTTGCAAAACTTTTTAGGCACCTCCCCCCTCCCTCTACCCATTTCTAATACCATTCATTTGAAACTGTTAGAAAATTTTACTGTTTACTTCAGAAAGTCCTTAGGAAAAAAAAAGAAAAAGAAAGAAACAAAAAAACAATTACTGACACAGCTGCTATTTTATAATACCTTCTGCACTGTCTTGAGTGATATTGTGATTCAATTTCAATGCATACTATATGTGAACTGGTGATTGCAAGAAATGTTGTTATGGTTCAACCCAGCAGGTGGCTGAGCACCATGCAATTGTTTGTTCACTCCCCCCATTCCCAGTGGTTTGGGAAAGAGAATTAAGGAAAAACTAGAGCTCATTGGTTGAGATATAAAATTTTACTATGATACAGAAAAGGAAAAGGATAATAGCAATGAGTGTATGTGTATATATGTATACACTCATATATTCCCATATACAGATATACTCATATATACATATACAAATGTTTATAAGGAGTGAAGCACAGGCAATTTCTCACCACCCCCGGACCATTGGCCAACTAGGGTCCATGAGCAGTGGAGGAGAGTGAGGCGAACTCCCACTCCCTTCAGAAGTCCTTCCACTTGATGTCATATGGTATGGAATATCCCTTGGCCAGTTTAAGTCACCTGTTCTGATTCTGTGCCCTCCCATCTCCTTGGGCACTTCAATGTGAATAGCCTCAGCTCTGTACAGCACTGCTTAGCAGCAGTTATAAACACTGGTATGTTATCAACATTGTTTTTCTCCTAGAACCAAAACACAGCATCATACCAGGCACTCAGAAGAAAACAATCTGAAATAAGCTGAAACTAAGACAAATTTCATTTTCTTTTGATTTGTGAGGATTCACTTTCACACTGTTCTTTATAAATATGATATTTTTTCTAAATTTTAGTTAGCAATTCTTGATTGGGTGTTGCCTTCCCTTCCCAAAATAGCTTGGGAACTTGCATGACTGTGATTAAGCAATATGCAAAGTGATCACTGGTGCATTTTGTCAGTCGGGCACCTCAGAGGAGGTATCACCCAGGCTCTCACTGAAGTACATTATCACAATTCAAGCGTGTCAAGGTTTATTAGCACTGAACATATTACTACTTAACTGGGAGAGAGTCCAAGATGATGAAAATCATAATGAGCATATTAGTTGTTAATAGCTGACACATTTTTAAATGAAAGAAAGAAGAGGGGATATTAGAGTAAGTTCCATTTTAAAGTTACACTTACTTAAAATTAGTACATGGTCTTTTATGTATGTATTGTGATAGCATACAAACAGCTAAAATATGTAAGAAAGTGATACAATTTAGCTACTGACCCTTGGTTCATACTTGTTAACACTTAATGGCCTCTTCAAAAAGTGTCATATTTCCACTTCATTCCTTCCTAGACTTTTAATAGCATGTTAATTGTGTTCTTTCAGAGTATCTGAGTGTGTGTGAAATACCTTATTTTTAAATTGACTTGCTGCCTATAAGTAGCTGCTTGATTTTCACTGATCTGTGAGCAAAATGGGACCTCAACTGTTCTTTGGTTTTTATTTGCATACCTGTTTTCAGAAATGAAAACAACTTGAAGCAGTTCGGACAACTGTCATTGACATTTCAAATATTTATCTTGAAGATTCAATTTAAAAATAGAAAGAAGTGGCTTAGAAAGTGCCCATGAGAACTACTCATGCCTCATAAGCTAATTTTATGTGCAGAGAACACTGTAATGCAGCCACTTAAATAATATTAGCCTGTTACTAAAGTATGGCAATCTGCAACTGAGGTTGAAATAAGCCTGATAACCTTTTCTGCTAACAGCTGTTCTTTCATTCTGTTGTAATAAGTGTCAGAAATGTCTGAGATAATTTTTAGGAGACAGGAAGAAATTTTTAATTGGTGATTGCAGTGGTGAGCATCCTGCCAACGGGAGTGCATCTATGGGAACACCATTACAGCTTTTATACTTTGTCTCCCTGCAATTTACCCCCTACCCTGTTTTCCCATTGGCTGGGTACTCCATGTTCACAATTTCACCAGATTTACATTTGTTAATTACATTCTGACACTTGTTAATTCATATTCTACCTTGTACCAATGAAGGTTTACATCTGTAAATTACGTTTTGATACTTATTCTATCTTGCTGCCTGTTGTTCCTCTGTCCTGTTGTTTCCGAGGTGTCTCAGAACTCTTCTTATCATATTGACATACTGATTCTCTCCAAGGCCTCTTCCCTTCTGTCCAAGGGACATTTCTTTTGTTAAACAAATAGCACTGGAGGGTGTCAGGTCTTCCTGATGCCTCTTCAGACAGGCAAGTTCCAACTTGTTCTGTGACAAAATATTACATGTATATTAATATTGGCTGAACATAAATTATTACTAGCTATACCTGTATAGTGCTAATCAGTTTACAATCTTTATTTCTAATTTCTGTGATGGTAGATGGCCACAGAGATCATTAACTAAATTTTTATCTTGTTCTTCTGCAGAAACAACATTCTATTCCTGCATAAGTTGACAAAAAATAGATGTGAAGCTGTCTGAAGGAAAACTTCCTTGCTTAAGTAAAGCACATAGGAAGAAAATTCATTGAACTCATAGCCCAGCTAGTCAAACAGCTGCTGTTGTTTTGCTGACAAAATTTGCTTTCCCTGAGCTGGTCTGAAGTGCAGTAGTTATGTTGCTGTTTTACTTCTGAAAAGCTGTATTCATCTAGTCGTCATCTGAATATTTCAGTAAGTAATGGAGACTATCTCTTCATGGAAGTTTTCTAAGGAACATGAACAGTTTTTTTATTCACAGCTCATGTTTTATTGCTCTGTGTTTGTGGTTATGTATGATGTCCAGAGCACAGAGGCTAAACTGAAGTAATATTTGAGGAGAAACCCACTTTGTTCTGATCTTAAAACATCTAAATTGCAATGCCTCTGCTGAGTACAGCATCATGATCATTATGGTTCACAGAAGTTGGAGGTGGCCAGTCTGGTTGGTCTTACTGACAGCAAAATGCACTTTTTATATCTTAATTGCCCATATCTTATTCCTGAAAGTATATCTACAATTGCTGTAAATAAACATGATGGAGAGCATCTTGGTGTGCACCACCAGTATTCCCCCTTCTTTCCCTCTCCTCTTTCTTTCCTACAGTGTGATCTCAGCTTTGTTTTATTCCCCCCAGCTTCAGGTCAGGTGAGTGGGGTGTACTGTGCTAGGTGTGTAGGTCTGGAGGAAGGGTGGGGAGCAGAGCCTCTGTGCTGCTGACAGGGCCCACACTGAGCAGATAACAACCGAGTTCCCTGGAGATGTTCAAGAGCCACCTGGATACCTTACCTATGCAACCTGGACTAGGGAGACTGCTCTGGCAGGGGTGTTGGACTAGATGATCTCTAGAAGTCCCTTCCAGCCCCTACCATTCTGTGATTATGTGAATCTTTCCACAAGAGAGCAATTTCTCACGTAGGAGAAAAGCTTATTTGAACTTATTTGAAATAGAATCATGTCATGGAGATATAGATGCTTGAGGTGCTGTCATGGTTTTATGATTTTTGGTATTGGTATTCCACATCATAACATCATGTGGTATATTGGGAGTTAAAGAGTTAATGCTCCAGCTCCGTGGATCATTGATAGTTCCAGGTGTACCTGTCTCAGAAGAGAAGAAGAACTCCATTCCCCAGAGGACTTTGCGATGCTTTGCATTCTTACGTGTTTACACTCAGAAGGAAAGATAAAAACTGTCTGCGGTCACGGGACACTCTCTTTCCTTTGGGATCGACTCAGCAGTGGGTGCTTGCTGCTGTCTGCCTTCAGTGTTAGCGTAAGGCCTTCGATTTATCGGACACTCTCTCTTGCTCATTTTACTTGATTTATTAGCTTTAATTCCAATTATATTGTATTACATTGTGTTATTTTGCTTTCCGTTATCTATTTAGTAAATTAGCTTTCCTCCTCAGATCGTTGTCGCTGTTTTGTTTCTAGGCCCATCTCCCTTTTCCCTTTTTGCTTTCCCCCTTCCCCTTTCCTGGGGCGTGGGTCCATGGGTCCCCCACAACAGTTGTCACAGAACTGGGCCGAACCTGCCCGTAAACCGTTGACAGGTGCTGTACAGGAAAGTTGTATTACAAGCAGGAGCCAAGTCCAGACTGTTATATTTCCACACATGATTTTATGAAGAAACATATACAGGCTGCAAACCTTTGTAAATGAGGTAAAAGAACTTGCTTGAATAAGGTGGTACTAAGTGCCCAACAGAGAATGCTGACCTTGGTCTTATGGCATGCAGCTTGTGACTGCAGTGAGCATTGGCTCAGCACCTGTCCAGATAGTTTTCTGGAAGCTGTCTCCTGGCTGTACACCACTCAGGTGATCCCTGCAATGTCAGTGGCATCCCTTATTAACTGCAAGCAGCCCCAAAAGGAAGTTGCAAGGCTTCACGCTCAGTGAGGCATCTTCCAACTATTCATTTTAGTCGCAATCAAAATAATAATAGCTTTAAATGGCACAGACATTTGTACTTCCTATTTACTGATTTTAAAAAAGCTATTGCATCAGTTTGCCTTTTAAACAAAAACTGCTGCCTCTTCTCTACCAGTTAAAGTTTCTCTTTGTACATGAGAACTCAAAAAATCCAGCTATCCTATTTAAAGTGCCAAATCGATGCATGCTTTATGTTTTGATAAAATTCAGGCATTAGCAGCCTCCGTTGAGAGCATCCTAAATTGTATCCCTGGGCAAAATTTCTTATTTCTGTTGCCAGAGCAGCTGTGGAAAAGATGACTCAGTTGCTCCTCATTGCAATAAAACAAATAATTAATAAAGCAGTCCGTCACCAGGTAGCTAGCCACCTCTGTTAGTCAAAATTAATGGCACTGTGAAGAAACTGTACTTTGAATTTACATGGATGTGTTGTCACACATCTTCGTGGGAGATGGAAGTAGTGCTGCTAGGTATACATATACTCTTGAGACAGTGATGCATTGAGGGAGGAAATAAAATTAATATTGTGTTCAGGATGAAAGTTGCAGCAGATTTGTCTCAAATCAAAGTTGTTGACTCCTGGGTATGTGTCCTATGAGGAGCTGTCTTTGGTGAGGATTGAGCTGTAAGGCCTGATCCATCCAAAATTGTGAGGCTTTTAAAAAATGTTTTAAATATGTGTTCCTTGAAGACAAAGGGTGTATTGCTACTCCTTTGAGAAGGACTGCCTTACAAAAGCCCGAGGAACATTCTGAAACATCACTGATTAGAAGATCTTATGTTTAACCAATCAGTGAGATAAAAAATCAGTGTTGAAATAGAGTGATGAATTGTTTTTAGGGGAAAAGTACGTACTATATATAAATATTTGACAGGTAAGTTGGACGTATCTTTCTTACCATTCAGGATGAATTGCCTTCAGCAATATGTGCTTCACTGCAAGCTGACAGTTACACAAACAAAAAGAACTCTGTGAGTCACTAAAGGTAGGAAGAGAGATAGGCATGTAGTGTCTACTATTTTACTATAGTTCCTTGTTTGCTAGCTGCTGCAGTGTAAGAGAGATGACTGCTATAGTGATGCATATCAAGTACTTGCACATAAAGATAACACTCTTGTGATAGTAGCAGCAGTTACTACTTTCTATTTGTAACAGCACGCACAGGAGGCCATTTGCAACATCTGTGCCCAGATCCCACTTTTTCTCAAACCAGAGGTAAAACAAGAATGATACATTTATCTAAATAGCTGAGACCATCTGAAAATCCTTGATGCGCTGTGGTAAATTAGGGCACAGCTGAGCAGCGAGTTTCCAGCAGCCTTACTATTACAAAGACAGGATAAATACAGACATTGCTATCTTCTTCAGGAAACCAAATTTATTCTTCTTCCCTAGAGGCTTTGTAGCGATTGCGGGGAATGACTGGAAAGAGACAGAGTTTAGTGAGTTGTCACAGGAACTGTTTGCCACCTCTCACAAATGTTGTTGAAGGGCCAAATACATTTGCAAATGGTTAACCAAGATCATATTTCAGGCAGTACAAGTTTTGGGGTTTTTTTTGGTCAACATTTCATAGCTCTCTATATATTTCCGCCACCAGGCAAATAAATATTTACCTGAGATCAAGGTCTGTGTAGTAGATCTGGTGACTTCCCCTTCCTCCACATAGAGAAATAAAAATTGCACCATGTTACATTCTTTCATATAATTTTACAGTGAAATGTTTCAGTCAACATTTGGCTGCATGCATGTTGTTAAAGTAAAGCAATAAAGCACAGCAATCATAAAACAAGAAAACTTGATTAAAACAAATTAAAAAAATAGCTGATACACATAATTATTTGAGTTTTAATGCAAGAATTACATAGGTTGATACTTCAAATAGATCCACAATCCCTGTCTGGAATTCATGTCTTTATAAAGTTCTCTGTTTTCCATCACTCTACTAGCACAAACCCTGGTAATATAGGGAAGGGGAAAAAAGGCAGAGAAAGTAAATTGCTTTTCAGTGGAAATCCACACATCATTTTCATGCAAATGCACCTTCTCTGTGTATATTTGATGAGTTATTTCACTCACAGAAGATTTTTCTGTTAATTGTTGTATCTGCCACTTATAAAGTCTGTTTTCTAAATTACAAAGTCATCCTTCACGGCGGGTGTGCTGTCAGCCACTTCTTTCCCAAAAGATCTTTATTCTAATTGTTTTATCTGCTGCTTGCTGAATCTGCTTGCTAAATTATGCCTTTCACTGAACTTATGCCAAAACCTTCTCAAGAAGCTATTAGTAGTTACTGACTTATTATATTGAACAGCTTATGTGTTTTAGACTTGTGTGAAAGTCTGAAAGACAGATGTATAAACAAAGTAGCAGCCAAAAAGACTGCGCAAGAACGGCTCAGTGGATATGGGAAGCACTGTAGTTTGGTCAGATGCTGTTTTAGAAAAATGGGCTTCATGTTCCTTAAGAATGATAGTGCCTCACTTTACACAAAATGTGTACCAGGACAGGTTCTGGCATCTTTGCTCATCCTACTGCATTTCTCACTGCTGTTACCATTCAGTTTATCTGGCAGAGATGGTAAATACCTGCTGTAAGTCTGTCTTCCTCTGTTTTTCTAAACTGAATACACTTGTAGGAAAAAATAACTCTATGTGTAGTTAAAACTGAACAGTGCCAACCCTGTCTGCATTTCTCACTTCATTTATAACCTTGTGCTGAAGTTGCACAGTAATGTTATTTTCCATATTGACTTTGTGGTATTAGAAAAGACAGATTGTTAGACCATTGTTGCTGTAATAATTGTAACACAGTGCTGCAGAGGACAGGTTTGAAAAGACCATCTCACAAATGAATGCTAAGATGACACGTCTGTTGCCTCCAGGGGACTTCAATACATCAGTGAGAAAATATTTGTATGTGTACGTGTATAGATTCATCAGGGGGGTCGTATGCTAACACCAGATACTGTTTGACTTTAAACAGGCACTACTTTGTTTCTCGGGTCAGCTCAAATAACTGTTAAATTCCTTTTCCGTACTAATGACAAGGGGAACATATCCTTCATGTAGCACTATGACACATCAACATATGTTGAAGAGGTGGAGAGAGATGAATCATGGAACCAGAGGAAGGAAAGCAGGGGGCTGTTGGAAACACAATCACCTTTTTTTATGTACTCAAAAATTGCCTGTTGCAAGCATTTCTGAAGCTTTTATCTTGACGTGTATGAATCAGTCTCCATATCTAGATTACAGAACATCCAGTTCTAGAACATTTTAGTTCTCCAGGAGATCTTGCAATAGAATTAGTAATTGCCTGAGAGAGAAAAATAAGTGCTGCTTAATTAGCCTACGGATGGATGGAAAGGTTTGTAATGGTGTATATGGAGTAAGGCAGTATATGGAATAAGGCAGTATATGGAGTAATAGGGAGATCAAGGAGTACAGCAGTCTTGGAAAAATAGATGCAAGTTTTTCAGGTATTTCCAGAAATGCATTTCATCTAGTCTAAATGTTGCCGACTAAATCCACACTTCGTTTTCAAAATAAAACAATGCAAAAACAAAAGAAAATGAAAAAGATCAGCTGCCACAAACACAGAATGTCAACTACTTTAGCTACTTGGAGCACTTATTTCAATCTCAATTTTATGAATTTAATCAAATGGAGATGACTTTACTGAGTAATGAATTTTCTTTTTATTCTTTTTATTATTATTCTGCCGTTTCTTGGTGTTACCTGTGGTGTGTATTACTTGAAGGATTTTGTTTTGTGTTGGTTTTATTGTTTCTGAAATGCATGAGAAATCTTCCGTGATTCACAATCTGTTCCCTGTTCTTAGCTTTTGCAGTTGTTTCTGACTGCACTTCAGTTTCATCTCTGATGGAATTTGATACTGTTAATTTTCTGCATTGGGGCAGGCAGTGAGTTTCATGTCATCTAAATCTGTATAGTCTTAGGCCCAGGTTTCTGATTATGTGCTAGGGAGAGGCCCAGTTCATGGAGTTGTGGCCCCATGGAAGTCAACGGAAGACTTACATGCAGTACTTTTGGAGCTACAGTTTCTCAGAACTAATTGCAGGTTTGGGATTAGGAATATCCCAGGATTGCTGAGGTGATCTGTTTGTAGCATGGACCTAATGTAAGTACAACCGGTCTTGTAAGTTAAGAATTAAATAAATTAAAACCTTTTTATTTTATTATCAATAATTCATAACTAACAAAGCAGGTGCTTCTTTTATACTGGGGGAAATACAAGAATTAAATCTCCTTACCAAGAGGTTGTGATACATAGGACATAAGAGATCTTACATCCTCTGTTTTATTGTTTTTACTTCTATTATCAGGACTCATACCAAGCATTGCAAAAGTCAGGAACCTAAATAATATGTGATAAATATGATATGTGTATCTCAGCTTTTCAAGTCCTGTTAATGTAATCTTATCTCAGTGGTTTCTTTCGAATAAAGAAGGTATAATGTATTGGTTTTTGTTCATTGTGTTTATATTCATTGTGTAGTGCATGAAATTAAATTTTGTGCTAAAAGATTTTAATTTTTCAGTCTCAGTCAATCACAAACATTAGCATTTTAAACACAAAACAAGCTATTGAGATTGAACAAAAGTTCTTCACTTATGTCTCAAAGGATATTTTTTAGGATATTAACATTTCCTTAAAAAAATGATAGAAGCACATGAGAACTGTAAACGTAGTGTTAATCTAGAATAAAAGAGATTTTTACACACAGGTCAGTTTTCATTTTTCTCACTTTTTATTTTTTACTAGCTCTGCCAGTGAATAGAGATTTGTAGTAAGGTTAAAAAAAACCAACAACAACAAAAAAAAACCCACTAGTAGGCATTAGATTGAATTTATTTTTTTTTTCTAAAGAACGTTAGGTATTGCTTTCTTGCTTCTAGCCACTTCCCTTGTGATGTGTTTAAAGCCAGACATCACTGTCTTTCTTGAATACAAATATAAAGCCCTACAGATGGATCCCATTTTGGTTTTTGCTTTGATTTCCTTTCCTTTCCTCCAAACACGTAATGCAGCACTCATTTCCAGGAACTAGATAAGCCAGATAAGCACTTGTGCCTGACAAATTACCAAATCACCAACTCAACGGTTTTTATCACAGATGCAGCAATTTCAGTGATTTCCCTTTCCTGCCAGAACAGCATTGCTGTTGCTACCACGCTATGAATGGAAGTAAGCAGATGCTATTAATGCTGATTACACTTGGCCCATGTGGAAGCAAATTCATACTCCGTTCTAAAAGATGGAGCAGCATAAGGGTGCTTTTATCAAACTTATACCTATTAAGAAATAAAATCCTTTCTGTGTCTTCTTACAAAGACAAACTTTATCATTTATACATTTCACTGTGACACAACTGTGACTGCAAAAACAGTAAGATTTATGTTCAGTTTCTTCCAGATGGTTTTATTTAATCATCCTTCCAATTGCTGTTTACATTAATAATTCAAATGTTGTGAGTGAAGGAAAAAGGTGAGATTGTGTGATGTATGTAATTTCTTGATACTGTAAAGGGAATGCTATTATCCAGCATATATATACCAGCATATTGCTGGTTTCAATTAAATAGGAAGCAATTAAGTTCTGTATTATAGCTGCTATTAAACCTTATTCTGGTAAGGCAAAGAACATTCAGTTATCTTGGATAAACTGATCTTGAAGTTGGTAAGCTTTGAGTAGGCGGTATGACCTTGGGCAAGTTGCTGCTGCGTGTAAAGGAGTGCCTTGTTCTATAAGCATGCATCTCCCAAAATCTGAACATAGCTTTTAGCAGAAAAACTGACAAGGCAATATTTTTCTTTGATCTTTCCTTTTCTCTTGTGTTCTTTTGTCTTGTCAATAGCTGAGTAGCATGGTGTCTGCTTTGTTTAAGCTATTTATCCACAAATTGTGACTAGAAATAAATTCGCTACTTTATGCTTGGAAAAAACAACAATGTGGCATCTACATGGTTAATATGCCCAATTCTCCACGTTCTTGTGGAGAAACCAGCTGCCCATGGTTTGGATGGGTGTACACTCCTCTGGGTGAAACGCTGGCTGGATGGCAGGGCCCAAAGAGTTGTGGTCAGTGGAGTTAAATCCAGTTGGTGGCTGCACACGAGCAGTGTCCCCAAGGGCTCTGAACTGGGGCCACTTCTATTTAATGTCTTTATTAACGATCTTGATGAGGGAATTGAGTGCACCCTCAGTAAGTTTGCAGATGACACCAAGTTGGGAGGGAGTATTGATCTGACTGAGAGGAGAAGGACACTACAGAGGGACCTGGATAGACTGGATTGATGAGCCAAGGTTAACTGTATGAGTTTCAATAGGGCTAAGAGTCGGGTCCTGCATTTTGGTCACAACAGCCCCAGGCAACTCTACAAGCATGGGGAGGAGTGGCTGGAAAGCTGCCTGGTGTTAAGAGACTTCGATGTACTCAGACAGTTGGCTCAATATGAGCCAGCAGTGTGCCCAGGTGGTCAAGAAGTCCATTGGCATCCTGGCTTGTACCAGGAATGGTGTGGTGAGCAGGACTAGGGAAGTAATCCTGCCCCTGTACTCGACACTGGTGAGGCCTCACCTTGGGTACTGTGTTCAGTTTTGGGCACCTCAGTACAGAAAGGACATCGAGGTGCTGGAGCAGGTCCAAAGAAGGGCAACAAGGCTTGTGAAGGGCGTGAAGAATATGCCTTACAAGGAGAAACTGAAGAAACTGGGGATGTTTGATCTGAGGAAAAGGAGGCTGAGGGGAGACCTTATTGCTGTCTTCTAATATTTGAAAGGTGCTTACAGTAAGAGTGGGGTTGTTCTCACTGGTGACAGGATGAGGGGAAATGGCCTTAAGTTGTGCCAGGATAAGTTTAGGTTGAATATCGGCAAACATCTCTTTACAGAAAGGGTTGTTAGGCACTGGAATAGGCTCCACAGGGAGGTGGTTGATTCGCCATCCCTGGATGTATGTAAAACTGTTTGCATGTGGTTATCAGGGACATGATATAGTAGTGGGTTGTTAGAGTTAGGGTAGTATGGTTAGGTTGTGGTTGGACTCAGTGATCTTAAAGTTCTTTTCCAACCTGAGTGAGGTGATTCTATGTAAGTTAGTGTATCCTGCCTGCAGTGGTTATTACTTTTGCTCAAAATGTAGCCAGAGAACAAAAAGAATCTTTATTCTTCAGACCCTTTCCAAATGGTTTCAACAATCGAGGAGCAGCAAACCTTCATTATCTTCTTTTATCTACATGTCCCAGTGTCAAGGAAGAATCATAGAATGGTTTGGGTTACAGGAAACAATTAAGATCATCTAGTTCCAATCTCCCTGCTGCAAGGTTGGGACATCTCCCTCTAGAGCAGGTTGCTCAAAGCCACATCCGCCTGGCCTTGAATGCTTCCAGGGAGAGGGCATCCATAACTTTGCTGGGCAGCCTGTTCCAGAGTCTCACCACCCTCACAGTAAAGAATTTATTCCTAGTATCTAGTCTAAATCTACTTTCTTCCAGTTTAAAACCATTTTCCCCTTGTCCTGTGGCTGAATGTCCTTATGAAAAGTCCCTCTCCATCTTTCCTGTAGGCTCCCTTCAGGTACTGGAATGTCGCTATAAGATTCTCTTGGAGTCTTCTCTTCTCCAGGGTGAAAAGCCCCAGCTCTCTCAGCCTGCCCCTATAAGGGAGGAGCTCCAGCACTCTGATCATCTTCATGGCCCTCCTCTGGACTCTCTCTAATAGCTCCATGTTTTTCTTGTGTTGGGCACCCCAGAACTGGACACAGTACTCCACTTGGGTCTCATGAGATCAGAGTAGAGTGGCAGGATCACCTCCCTTGACCTGCTGTCCACGCTTCTCTTGATGCAACACAGGATATGATTGACTTTCCAGGCTACAAGCGCATGTTGCTGGCTCATGTTGAATCATGTTGAATCATCAACCAGCAGCCCCAAATCCTTCTCCTCAGGGCAGCTTTCAAGCCATTCTCTGTCCAAACTGTATCTGTGCTTGGGATTGCAAATAAAAAGAATAATCCAGTGAATGGCTATGGTCTTGGCATTCTCTTTATGTATTTTATTTATTGTAAAATACATTCAAAGTCTTTAGAGTGGTCACTGAAATTTACACTCTCCTCTCATGGATGTAGAATCAGGTTCTCTCCTTTGTTTTCCTGACCAGCCTACTGGCCTCTGCCCTCAGAAAAAATGTAACAAGGTCAGCAGGCAAGTTAGGGAAGGTTCTCATTCCAGCACAGCCTGCAGATGATGGGTTCCTGCCGGCTGCGAGATGAAGGCCGAAACCCAGGAAAAGGAACAAAGGAACTGATCCTTGGTCTCAGCATTGGCACATGTGCACCAGAATAGCTTTCTCCCTCTTCCACATCTCTTTATGCTGTGGTCTCCCTTTGTCAAGCAGGTTTTTTTTTTTTAATTTGGTTATTTGTTTAAATAAAAGAAAAAGCTGATCAGTAGTGACACTTTGTAAATTAGCTTAGTTAAACTTCTAGTCAGCGTAGCTGAGTTCTTAAATAGACAAGGATGCTGATACTCTGCTTGAATCAAAATGTTTTTAAGAAGGTAACTTGCAAAAAAGAGTGAATAACCTTATCTCACAAAGTCAAGGACAAATCTATCAAAAAATTGGATACATTCACATGGCACCATAGGAAGGATGTATTACTTACAGAGTGAGTAGACTTTTTAGAATGATTGCTGCTGTACATGTTCATATCTGTTTTGTTTATTTGTTTGTTTGTTTTTACTTAGGGTTTTATTCAGCTTTTGTATTCAGTAGTGTGCAATAAACCTGTGGTGTCACGCTTTGCAGTTTGAAAGGGAAGAATAAAATGAAATTGTGCTAAGAAAAATGAATTAGAGATTTTTGTACTGCTGTTAGCACTTGTGAGCTCACATTATTTGCTGTTTTTTCCAAAAAAACCTATTTGAAGTTGTATGCTTCTATTAGCTATGTGCAAGTGTATGTAAAATGAAAAAAAAAAAAAAAAGGATGTGTAAAAAAGCATCTGTTTGAATGCCTTCAATTATGGTATCTTAAGCTGTAGTGGTTGCATAGTAATTTTCAGGGACAGGCACTTGGAAAACATTCTTTAATCAAAGAATTTTGATTAGTCTAATCACTCCTCTACAATGACTATGTAAATGTTAATTCTGGTGATGTTTTTTAATTTGAAACCATAGGTTTCCTTATTAAGGAGCACAAAAAGTTAGTGGTGTTAATAACACTGTTTTGACTACAGCATGAAATCTACAAAACAAAACAAAAAATAAAAAAAAGAGGGGAATATAAAATAGAAAAACAATTCCAGAATATAAACATTATTTCAGACATTTGGCCAAAGACAAAATGTGTTTTCCATTGCTAGCAGATGCCTGAACAAATCTGTTCCTTCTTTTATTTTCTATTGTAGGAAAAATGAAACTTTTTATAGACTAATCACTTACTGTTGTTTTGTAGTAAAAAGCATTTTCTCTCTATATAGCTATTCCAATATAAGATGTTTTTAGGAGAAGTCTGTGTCAGCAAAATTATCTTACATTCTCTGTCATATTTCTGCACAAATTTCTGTTCATAAGGCAAGTTTGAAGTTGTAGCTTAGAACTGGGAACTTTTTTGCCTCTGTTGTCAACATCACTGATGGATTCCTGGATCCCTGCAGCCCTGAGTTTGAGAAGCATGACTGAAGTAATGGTAACCTCCCATTCAACCCCAAGCTTGTGGCAGAATTAGCTGTTCTTGCTTGATGCATGTAAATCTCTAAGGCTCAATGAGATTAATCCCAGGGTATTCACAGAGGTGACAAATATCCTTGCAAGACCTCTGTGAATTCTTTTTCAGTGGTCTTAGGAATCTGGAGAGGTTCCAGTCAACTGGAAGCTGGCAAATGTTATTCCCAGTTTTTTGAAGAAGGGCAAAAATAAAGACACTGGTAGTTACAAGCCTGCCAGTGTCACTTTGGTATCCAGAAAAATTACAGAGAAGATAATTCTGTAAGTTACTGAAAAACAACTGGAAAACAACACAGTCACTGGTCATAGCCAGCACAGGTTCATGAAGGGAAGGTGCTGTTTAACATAATGAATTTCTATTTATGTCAGGGTTACCACCTAGTTGATCAAGGAAAGCCAATTGATGTAATGTGGATTTCAGCAAAGCTTTTAATAGTGTTTCTTACAATATCTTCTTGGACAAAATGTCCAGAATACAGATAGAAAGAAAGCATTGTACAATAGTTGAACAGTTTGCTGATGGGACAGGCTCAAAGGGTTGTAATAAGTGGGGCTACATCAGTTTGGTGGCCAGTCATGGATGGCCCTAGGCCTCCACTTTAGGGCCAGTTCTCTGAAATATTTGTATAAATGATCTAGACTTAAAGGTATACTGAGTTGTCGAATCCCTTCAGGGTAGAGAGTCTTTCATGAAAGGTCATGACAGATTGGATGAGGCAAGTCAACAGCAAGTGCTGGATTCTGAACCTGAGACAGGGGAATCCTGGATCTAAGTACAGACTGGGGAACAGAGGCTGGAGAGCAACTCTGTAAAAAGGGATCTGGGATTCTGTCTGACAACAAGCTGAATCTGAGTCCTCAGTATTCCTCATAGCCCAAAGGGCCAAATCTTATACACTTGGGGTGCATAAGAGAGGACAGGCTCTGTGCTTTTGTGGCCTTGCCTTTAATACTGCATGCAGTTTTCAGTTCTCTTTGGTGGCAGTGATAAGACCCAAGACATGAGCATGGAGCTGCATCAGAGGAGGGTTATAGGAATGTTTATGCAATTTTTTTTTATTTTTTTTTTACAGAGCCGTTTGAGATCAAAGTTTCTATTGCTTTTTCTGATACACAATGATCACAGTAGCCAGTCTTGGAGTATTGCTGCTGCTTACCTCTCAAGGTAACTGTTCTACTCTGTTCTTTTCACAACTAACCAAATGTCTGTAATACATATAACTATACCATTCACTCAGTACATTCCCAAATGACATGCTTGGACAGGTAAACAGCTGGTACTTGGCAACGAATAAGATTAAAAGAGAGATATTCAGTATGTAATATTCAGAGAAACAAAGAGCTTTCTTACCTATTGTAAAACAAATTCCCAGCTCCCCATATTGTAGAACAACAGTGCTGTGCACTGTCTATGCTACCAGACACAAGAAATAAACACTAACAATAAAGAAGTATATTAGGACAATGATTGTAAAGTAAAAAACTAGAAAGTATACCATAAAAATGGAATCTCATTCTTAATGTCAAATGCACCAAACTAAAATAGACATGGAACTAGTATACAGCTCCAGTTCTTTTCAGTGGCCATGCCATTAAGTGTCTGTGCGATTAAGATATTTTGAGAACCATGGTCCATGCTCTCACAAGACATTTAACTAACTACTGGACTGTCTCTTGTCCCCTCCATAGAATCCATTCCTGACAAGATGGAAGCTAAATTGATACTGTCTAATTTGAACAGTCAAAAGGAAGAGAACCAGAGATCAAGCAGAAAGACAAGAAACAACGGACTTCTTTATAAAGGAGAGAGGAGAGAGTCAAGAAGCACAGTGATGTGGCAGTGGTGCCTGTGACATCAGCAGGATTAGTCACAAGGAGGAGTGTGTTAGGAGATGATAAAAGAAGCAGCCCAACAGGACTGTGCCATAAATCTTCGATGAGTGCAGCACGCACCTCCTAAGGACCATGGCTTGAGTGGTATTCATCGCCCTGGCTTTGCTGGGAATCATCCAGAACCCTCATCTGAAGTGAAACCATGTGGGGGTGGACACGCAGGAGTGCGTGCAGCTGAGTGTACAGCAGCTGAGTCCAGACAGCCACTACTCAGTGTGGAGCAGAGGAGCCAGCAGTGGAATGGGGTGTACAAGAAAGCCATGCTTTTTGCGGTCTTGAAGCAGTGGCCACTCACACATTGCCAGGCTCCTTCTGCTGCTGTTTCAGCTCTGGTGGCTCCTCAGGAAGAGATGTAAGCTGGACAGCAGTGGCAAGCAGGAGAGGTCCCCAGGCAAGGAGGTGGACGATGACAATGAGGTAGAGGAAGGCAGTGACTCCAATGAGAAGTGTGATCTCGACAGGGCTTGGGCCAATAGCACCCAGTGGCTGGTGCCCGTGCATGGTGGACAAGGGCCAGCCAGTGGAGAAGCTGATGGATGACCTTCTTTGGGCCTGTCGAGGACACTCCTGCCATACCTTCACACCACAGCTGCAGCCAGCCATCAGGATGTCCTGTATCTACGAGGGATAGAGTGCCCATGAAGACAATGTCCTCTAGCTCCTGCTGGTACCCCTGAGGCCTCCCTGTGGGCACACCTTCCACCCAGAGTTGGGTGACACTGAGGAGACATCAGCGAGGAAGTCCTGCCTGCGTGTGGGGCTGGTGTGTACCTGCACAAGGGAGAAGCTGCTGTGGGAGACACTCTGCTTTCTCCACCACACTCAGGACAAGCTGAGAGAGAAACAGGAGCCCAGCCTGCTGGACACCTTCTGAAAGGGCTTCTACCTGCACATTGAGAAAACCTCCTGCTGTTTCCAGAAACAGGTCAAAGCAGCTTGGAAGACTTCTTCAGTCACACTTCTGCTGCCTGAGGGTACTGCTCTCCCACAGCTCCTGCAAGATCATGCTGATCACTGCCTCCATGCATACCTTCTCCATTGACACTATGCTTGGAGTGCAGCTTGATGACTCGCACACCCTCCTGAGCATTGGGTAGGCTGAAGCCAGCTTCAGTAGAGGCACAGCATGTTCAGAAATCTGCTGTGTGGCAGAGATGCACAGCAGCTTCCACCTCAAGTACCTGCAAACCTGCTCCTGTTTGCTCTTTGGCAAAAACTTTTAGGATGCATTTAGTATGGTTGATTTCATATCACATATGTTTTCTTGTTTGTTAGTTTTAATAAAAATTATTTAAAAAATCGAAAAATATTAGTGTTGTATTAGAACTTCATGTTTTGTCTGTGAGTTTTGCATAGTGCCTCAATGTAGCTGAACTGCAGATATCCTATAGTCTGTTTTTCTGTTTATGAGGTATGGAGTACCTCACTCACAGTCTTCCTAAGTACCGTTTTCCCCATGAAGCACTGCACCCAAAGAGAACAGTACATCAGAGAGATGGAACATAATGCTGTGCCCCACTGAGAAGGTAGGAGGCATGAGTTGCAGCTGATTAGTATTGAACTGACCTAAATGTCACCACTGGTTTTGATTATTTCAAATGGAAGGAGGTCCCCTCAGCTGAAAGAAGTGAATTTTAGTTGAGAAACATTTTTAGTCTCCACATATGAGGGTTGCTGTGCCAGCATTTTACCTTCGTGCTTTCCTACGCTTTTTCCCAAGTGCACTTAGATGTTTGCTTCCTGCCTTTTTGAGTCTGAATATATAACCTTGCTCTTTTTCTCTTCTCTTGCTAATTTATTGCACTCCATAGTATTTATTTTTTTCCTCTTCATCTGTTTGAAGACTTAATTCACTTTCTAATATTTTTAATATCTTTTCTTAACTTGCATTTTGATTTGATATCCAAATATATTTCAGGTATTTAAACACCTAAGTAAATATATTCCGTGTTGTTTTTTTCGAAGACTTGTTCTAATCTAACTCCTGAATTCACTGAATCTTTGA
This sequence comes from Cyrtonyx montezumae, assembly GCF_038088225.1. Taxonomy (NCBI): domain Eukaryota; kingdom Metazoa; phylum Chordata; class Aves; order Galliformes; family Odontophoridae; genus Cyrtonyx; species Cyrtonyx montezumae. Next base: position 63,597,992 of record NW_027072034.1, on the reverse strand, counting down.
GTATTTTGTGATCTTAATTAAACACAAGGTCATAACATTTGGAACTTTATTTCTGACATGGAATTTCTTTCTAAATTAGCAGAGATATATCTTAGATTTCTTTTAATCTAAAAGATTTATTTGGCATACAGACTTTTTGGCATTGGATTTTTTAACGTGCATTTACCTATTGTTATATAGAATATTATTTTATTCATAGAATCATGCAGTCATAGAACTGTCACTCCAACTTCCCTACAGTGAACTGGGACACCTACAGCTAGATCAAGTTGCTCAGTGCCTGTGCAGCCTGACCTTGAGTGTCTTCTGTGATGGCCAATCACAACCTCTCTGGGCAATCTGTGCCACTCCCTCACAACCTTTATCATAAAAAGTATTTTCCATATTGTAGTTAGATGCAACACAGAAAATATGCTGATACTATTTCAAATCAGAAAAAAAAATTGAGCTGGAAATATTTTTGCAAGCACTAGCTTTTACTTAAAAGAGCAGGTCCAGAGGTAAGCTGTCATGCTCTCACTGTGACTGAAATGCAAAATACTCTACATGGTTTCAGGTAGCATCAGCATCTTGCCTCCTTCCAGAACTACAAAGACTGATGACTCAGTTTTATCCTCTCCCTGCTATATATTGCTACATTTTTATTTTTCAGGACAAGTACAGAAAGTCATAATTACTGTATTCTGTACTCTGCTGTCCTGTCTCATGCCTTCTAGATCTTAGCTTAAGATAAGATGTTACTCAGCTTTAAGTGGCAGTTGAATGAGGGACTGAATAAGAGGATGTATAAACTAGTTTTAGAGGCATGGAAATGGAGCAAGCTCTCATAATCCATGGGTGGTTTTGAGTTGTAAATGAGCAGGGCTGTGGTTGTGGAGATAGGAAGGTTGTTCCGCAGAGATGCATGAGGTAGCCAGGATTTACTAGGGGAAATGCAGTACCACACAGCCATAATAATATTCCTTGCAAGGCCTTCTCGGCAGTACAACCACTTCTAGCTTCACCACAGCTCTGAGCTTGTTTGAGCTTTTTCCCCAGACTGTCTTTATAAACTTGCTTTCTGTAGTACAAGTTGTTAATGATAATATTAGAACAAGCAACAACAAATGCTGTCTTGTTAATGATATTGGTAGAACAAAAAAATCCTCTTAGGTATTTTAAATGGATTTTTTTAATCACTTCTGGTTCAATAGTAGGCTATAATAGTAGGCTATCCCCAAACTATGTGGGATTTATTATATAAACACCTAAGCCTGAGCTAGTGCCTTCGTGCCTGTGGATGTCTTTTCAGTACCAGTGAGGAGGAGTAGAAGTCTCCAGCAGAAATAACACACTAGCATATTGTCAGCACCTCCTTGTCTGTACAAACTGGCTAGCTCCTGCCATCACTTCATAAGACAACGCACACAAACCAAATTTAGCAGGGTTGGTATTGTGGCAAATGGTACACTAGGCAGGAGATTTTTATGACAGCATTTCAAAAGCTAGGACAAGACTATTCAAGTCATTGATTTGGTTTTGTCTGAAACTAAGGGCAAATAAGACGAAATTCCTGAGCAGGTATTCTAAATGCCATACTTTTGGAGCTATTGCTTGGTGCCAAATCCTAGAGAGTTTGCAATAGTTCAGATATTATTAGGACTAATACACTGAAAACATTTCTCTCCACATCAGATATGTGCCAACCATGGAAGAGTTGTGATTATATCTGTTTCTGTACAAAAAAGCTATAATTAAGTATGATGAAGTCTTATCTTCTTGGGTCTGGGATATCAGGAGCTGAGTGAGAGGTGATGTATAACACAGTGAGAAGGCCTGTCAGGTAGAAATTTTCATCTCACTCACCACTGCCAGTAGGGGAAGTCTCCAAATTAAAAAGCTTATGATAAAATGCAATTGATTGGATTCCCCCTACAGCAGGATTGCCAGGTCATGGCCTGACCAATGAGTGAGCACCAGGTGAGAAGGCAAGGCTTACCCAGGGAGCTCAGGTGCAAGCAGTGCACCTGAGTGATCAGAAGGGGTGGATCAGGATCCACTCTTCCTTGCTCTCATTTAAGGTTTAGCAGCATTAGGGGCAGTATTTCTCTGAGTAGAGATTGCAACGCTCCTGAGCCTTCACTGGTTGTAGGGAGAGGTTAGCCATTTGTTTTTCTTTGTTACCTGCTATTGTTCCATAGTGTTTGTATCCTGTTAAAAAGCACTGTCATGTATTTCTTTGCTGTATACCTACTACTACAAGTAGCCATGGTGCTTATGTTTTATATCCATAGATTTTGTGTAATCAGTCTGAGGATTTATTCCACCTGTGAGGAAATGACTTTGATGTATGCAAGTTAGATAAGCAGTTTCCTGTTTCAAAAGTATACTCTGTGCTGAACTCAACATTTTCTTTGTGAGAGGAATGATGGAATTCCATCACCACAGAATTTCAGGGGTTAGAAGGGGCCTCAAGAGATCAACTCTACCCCCCCCCGCTATAGCAGGTACACCACAATAGCACAGATAGGCTATCCAGGTGAGTCTTGAATTTCTCTGTAGATGGAGGCTCTACAACCTCTCTGGGTTCCAGTGCTACATCACTGTTATTGTAAAGATGTTTTTCTGCATGTCAGTATGCAATTTCCTATGTAGAAGTTTTAGGCACATTACCCCTTGTCTTATTGCTACACACCTGGAAAAAAGCCTGGCTCATCCAATTGCCTTCCACTTTCTTTTATGTATTTATAGACATTAATCAGATCTCCTCTCAGTCTTCTTTTCTTCAGGCTAGGCAGACCCAGGTTACTCAGTATTTCCTCATATGAGGGATTTTCTAGGCCCTTAATAATCTTTTTGGCCCTCTGCTGGGTTCTTTCCAGTAGATTCCTGTCTGTTTTGAAATGGGAAGGTCAGAACTGGACGTGGTTGTCTAAATGTGAACTCAACATGGCAGAATAGGTGGGGAGGGTCACCACCCTCAACTTGCTGGCCACACTCTTTTATGCACTCCAGGATACCATTGAACTCCTTGGCTACAAAGGCACACCACTTGCTCATGATTAGCCTGTTGTCCACTAGGACTCCCAGGTCCTTCTAATCTCACCACGTTGTTCCCTGACCTGTACTGATGCATACTGTTATTTATCCCTAGGTACAGGACTTTATGCTTGCTCTTGTTAAACTTCATGAAGTTCTTCTCTGCCCAACTGTCCAGCCTATCCACATCTTGTTGAATGACAGCACAGCCTTCAGATGTGTCAGTCAATCTTCCCAGCATTGTATCATCAGCAAACTTGCTTATAGTGCACTTTATACCTTCATCCAAGTCATTGTTGATGAAGACAATGAAGACAGGACCTAGCACCCACCCCTGGTGAACATCACCAATTACAGACCTCCAACAAGATTCTGACACTCATGATAACCTTCTGAGCTCTTCCAGTCAGCCAGTTCTCCATCCGCTCATCTATCCCACAATTTCTAAGTTTTATCTCAAGGATGTAGGAAATGGTGTCACCTTGCTGTCAAGACACCTTGCTGAAGTCAAGGTATACAACATTCGCTGCTCTACTTCAATCTACCATACTAGAGATGACATTGTAGAAAGCTGTTAGGTTGGTCAAACATGATTTCCCCTTAGTGAATCCATGCTGATTACTCCTGATAAACTTCTTCTCTTCCAATTGTATGGAGATGGTATCCAGGACAAGTTGTTCCTCCACCTTCCATGAACCAGAGGTGAGGCTGACTGGCCTGCAGTTTCCCAGATCCTCCTTCTTGCCCTTTTTAAAGATTGAAGTGACATTGGCTATGCTTGAGTCTTCAGGCATCTCTCCCATTTACCAAGACCTTTCAAAGATGATACAGAGTGGTTCAACAGTCACCTTGGCCAGCTCCTTCACCACATGTGCATGCATTCCTTCTGGGCACACTGACTTATGCACACTGACTTTGGCTAGGTGCTGTCTGACTATATGCTGCTCAGCCAAAGCGAAATCTCCCTTTCCCCAGACTCTCTCTCTTAACTTCAGGATCTGTGATTCCTAAGGGCTAGTCTTAGAATTAAAGACTGAAGCAGTGAAGGCGTTATTCATCTCTGCCTTCTCAACATCTCCTGTTACCAGGGCACCCACCTCATTTAGTAGAGGGCCCACATTGTCCCTAGTCTTCATTTACTGTTGACATATTTAAAAAATCCTTTCTTATTATCCTTAACCTCCTTTGCGAGGTTCAATTCCAAGCCTTCCTTGTTGCATCCTTAAAGGAACTGAAAACATTCCAATACTCCTACGAGGTGGACAGGCCCTTTTTCCACATCTCATGGGCCACCTTCTTTCCTTTTAGTTTATCAAAGAGTTCCTTAAATGAAAGAGACTAATACAAAAAGTAGTGAAGAGCTGGACCAGTAGTGATGTTATTCAAGTTACACCAGAGTGAGTATTTAATTTGAAGTATTCAACTGGGGGCTTTACTTCTTTTAATGTTGCTGTACACTCAGACTTACACTGGAATGAATCAAGGGACCTTTGTGGAATCAGAATTGAATCTAGTGTATTAAATAACTGCTGGGAACTTGTTTATGGAAATTAATTTCAGATTCTATGCAGAAAAAAACCCACATAAGGACTACATATTAATTGAAACTCGTGCATGAAGACTTGGCTGAATAACTCCCATTAACAATAATAAGAATTGCAGAATTAATTTCCTAAGTCTTGCTAAAAATTCACCCAAGGACATTGTATTCTATATCTTTAGATTCAGACCTTTTTTTTTTATTTGATGTCTCAGGGAATAAGAAACTTTTTATGCAGTTATGATTAGAAGAGTCTATCCTGAACACTCTGAACAAAATTAAAATTTTATTTTAAAATGATTATTAAATTATAGCCATATTGGCTGATTTTAGTTTATGCCTGTTTTATGTTTAGATATCCATCTAACATCAAATAAATGTTTCTTATTTTTATTAAAAAAGCCAAAGAGAGAACGTTCTCAAAAGTCATATTTAAGTTAAACTCACTTCTGTGCAGAAAGAGAGCATTTGTAGACTGAGTTCTTGAACCAATCCATATTGTAAATACATTCAAATTGAAAGTGTATTTATGCTTCAAGGTATTTGATAAATCTCCTCATTGCTACTTGTTTAGGTTCTTAAAACACTTTTTTTTTTTTAATTCTACTGTGTATATTTCTGAAATATAATAAAATCTCTTACTGAATTTCTGCGATCAGACTGCAGAGCTCATTCAAGGTACCTTGATTTTGCTATGGCAAACAGATTTCCTGGTTAGTTCACCTCTATGAAACACTACACTTGTTAGAACTCTCAAGTCATTCCCCAGTATTATTGTATAAAGAGGCTGAGTTGAAGGGAGAATTGTGATTACGAGTTAATGCAATCAAGTAGCCAAGCAAACTTGTAGTACAGCAGCCAGCATTTACAGATCAGTAGGTGCTGGGGTGCAGCAAGGTCATTTGCCATTTTATGTACATTCATCAGCTAATTCATGGATTGAAATTCAAAGTCTGGGATGCCGTGGCTTAGTTCCTAAATAATAGGGGACTTGTAAACCCTGGAGTGGGTTACTAAAACAAAAGGCCTTCATACATATAATTTCTTTAGAGATATAAACTCTTGCTCTAATGTTGTCTTCTTTACACAAATGGAAGCATATCCATTTCTCAGATACCAAAGCACTGATGTTTCAAAAGACACAATCTTTAAGCAAGAAAAAGTGAAGAACTACTTACAGCATGAAAACTGATTCCTATCATAACTTCAGCCTTCTCAAGTGAGTTTAATGGGTAGTGGTTTTCTAATTAATTTACAACACATGGCATCAACTATGTGATGCAAAATATATGTAAAACAGGTGAGATAAATTTGCAGGAGCTTCTTGTCATGTGTTGGGCTTGAGGTAATAAGATAATATTTTGTGATGACAGCTTAGGGATGATTCCATATGAGGTTTCAACCCTGAGTGAAAATTCACCACTGATTTCACAAGTATGCACACACTTGCATATGTACAACTGCATCTGCCTTCGTACTCAAAAGTAGCCCTCAAAAAAGCCTTGCTAGTGGATTATCTCTCGCTAGTGGTTGTTTTCCCATTTTTGAAAGTCCTGACCTTATATGACCAACAGTGTTCCATAGGTTTACCAAGGGATTAGGGTAAATTTAGATTCTTCTTGTAGTTGTAGAAATTGAAGTAGATGCGCAGAAGAAATGAGGTCACCATCTAAATGGCTTTAAAGATCCCACCAACTGTTTTCCACTTAATTAGCAGAAGCATTATCTTCATAATCATCATTATGTAGCATACTGGGAAACCACTCAAAGTCCTCTTATGACAACATTCTTCTTTAAAATCTGCCAAAAAGAGTTACCTCAGAGTTGCTGTTAGCGTGACAGTTCTGCAAATTAGATGCTGCTATGGGAACCGTGTGGAAATTAGTGCATTCTTTATAGGCAGAGGTTTGAAGTCAGCTTGTGATTTGCTATCAACTTTACATCATAGAGGGCTAAATTATAGATACCAGAAATCTGTCATTGACCTTCACTTATAAAGCTAGACAGTTTAAATTAGCTACAACAGAAATACTAATTCCTTTGTATTTAGCTAGTTTTCAGTTCAAGGGTGTGGTGCTTTCATGGTGGTCAGTGGACATGATCTAAAACATGTAAAAACTCCACTTGTTCCAAACTTCAGTCTCAAGGGGAATGCCAGCATTTGTTTTTTATCTTTTACAGGCTAGCAGAAGTGCAAATAGATGAGTTCATATGGTCCAACCACATTCATTGAGTAGAATGGTTCTGAGATATCTCACCCAGACAGATACTGACGAACATTTTCTGTCTGATTATTTCATCAGACTTTACTAGTGAAAAAGTGAAAAAGTATGCTTTGAATTGGTAACAATCTATTTCCTAGTGAAACAGCAAACAGAACACCTGAAATATTTGATAGAAAACTCATGAATCAGAGCGATGTGAAAAAGTTTTTAGAGACTGGGAGTTTTCACAGCATAAGATACTGGATGGTATTGGATTATATGTCTCAGGCTACAGTTTTGGAATCACCAGAAAAATATTTCGTGGTGGTCCTAACCACCACCTCCCTTTCTTATTATCCCCTCTTCCCCTGGCCCTTTACCTTTAGAGGCACTAACACTCCCCTTCTGCATACCCTTACAGAAATCTTATCTACTTACTGTTTGACTTCATAAAGCTGATTTTGTCAGGGAAGTATAACTGGTATGTGGGTTTTTATGTTAGGCTCAAATGCTAAAAATAACAAAAGAAATGAAACCACAGAAAGCAATCCCGAGAAACCTTTCAGCACACAAACCGTGCCCAAATCTTCTAGCAGCTGGCACATTGTTAACCAAAGAGTCAAACTGTAGGTGCAAACTCATTAAACTTTCTGACTTATAACTTTCTCAGCAGCACAGAAAGCTGAGAGTACTCAGAGTATGACTAACAAGGATTTTTATATTGATTATTAAACCAAAAAAGAAGAGAGATCTTTGTGTGCTCCAAGCTTCACTAGCTCTGGATTTTCATTGGAGATCAGAGAAATGGAGGTAGCGTGGCTACTTCAATAGTCTCTCTAATGTTGTAGATTTTAACATCTTTTTAACCTGGTATTTCTTAAAATTTCTGAAGGCTCATTTAGCCTTTGCCGCAGAATGCTTAAATGTTATGTGTGGAAGATAAATTTAAATACACGGTGCTGTACAAATATATAAATGTATATTCCTACTATCACCAAAGTTGTCCACAGTTTCTTCTGAGCATTAAAAAAGAATACATGAGCTGGCTTGGATGCCCCTGAACTGTGGTTTATGTTTTTGTTTTATTTCCAGGTACGTCAAAATATTAATCCTTGCCACGGTTGAAAGAAAAACTATGCATCTACCAAATTCTGCATGATTTAATGCAAATTAGTTTTATTTTATTTGGGAAGGAATCCAACACATACAAACAAAAAAATTTGGAAGGCTTTTCTAATCTTTTAGTCTGTTCTTCGATTTCAGCGAAGAAGAAATTACTGTTTTCTCCCCCTTCCTCTCATTAGTTATATAAAATATTAATTTATTTTCAAAATTGTTAAATTCAAAGTTATTAGAAGATTCTTCCAAGCAACAACAAACCACATTTGTGAGGGTTCGCGCATGCACTTTGCAATAAATTGGTAAAGGTAACAATACAATACTAGTGAGTGCCATGTCATTAGTATATCTACTGGCTACAATTGTTTCCTACTATATAGTGTTTAAGCATGAAAGAGATGTGAAAGTATCTAAAATAGATAACATGGGAAATATTATTTACCAATTTTTTTACTGCAGCCTAGCTAAAAATAAAGTAATCAAGCAGCTCTGCTTAGTGAATGTTCAGTTTACTGGGAGTGTTGGAGAAAACAGTAGTCTCATTTATCCATATGAATTTCCAGGAAAAACAAACAAACAACAACAAAAAAAAACTAAACCCACATTTTCATTGTTATCTAGGCTCCTTTTCATCATTAGATAATATATTATAGAACTTCAATAAAACTTAGAAAATAATCCTAGTGCTACATCTGTCAACATCTAGAGTCTGACATCCACATCATATTTTGAAGCTTGGAGCTTAAATCAAACGGATGCTTACTGATTTAAAGTTTTCCTGCCCATTCCTCTTTCTAAAGCAGATGACGTTTGAGCTGAGAGCAATTTACTGTAATGCAGATACTGCAAAATATTAGAAAAAGCCAATGTAAAATCAGATGGTTGTAAGCTTCTGCAATTGCAGTATGTTTTGAAGTATATAAGGAATATATTTGTTTAGAAGAAATTGCTTCAATTCTTTGCAAAATTTCTGTTTGTCATCTCTAATAAGGATTCCTGCTAAGCATACTTTCAAAGCAAGTATTAGCAGAAAAGGAAAATAGCAAGCCTGAAACCCACAGATCAAGTCTCAGTGGTTCAGACATACTAATTTCTGAAATAAGCACAGCAAATTGATTGGTTGTGCTGTCTGTAACCATTTGATATACTCTTTCACAGATTAAAAAACCTTTCTTTCTGTGTTGCTGCTTTCTAACCCAGAAACCTAGACTGGTTCCCCTTCTTCATGGCTCATCATTGTTCATCACTGTCATTTTCTTGATCACAGTTACATTTATTCTCAACATGTCTTTTATGAGGGAGTGTGGAATCAGAAATTCATCCAAAATGAACATTTTAAATGAACGTTTTAAAGCAGTTTTTAAAAACATAATTGAAATCTAATGCCTGAGTGGAGTTCCCTAATTCATGAGAGCTTAGATGCAACATAAACTAATTCAAAAGGGAAATAACAAGACTTCTGACAGAGGGCAGATTAGAACAGAGGGTTTCGTTTCAGGGAGTAGATAAGGCTTTATTGGGCACCAAATAACCTCAGTCACTGTGCTTCACATAGCTCTGTAGCCAGCTCCTCTGCGTGACTATGCCATCTCATTGCTGAACAAGTTAATATATTTTCTGAAGTTTGCTGGACTAAATATATACATCTCAAATTTATGTAAATCTGTTTGTGCTGTTTTATCTTAGTTGAAAGACCATCAAACTCATACTTCAGCTGTTTTTATGTTGCATAACTATGAACATATCTACATACTAAGGTAATTCGTAAATTCATAAATTATAGTCAATAGAAAATGGCTTATTTACTTTTTAATTATTTTAACTTGCAATATTTCGGAGTATCCTCAGCCACTTTGCATCCTGCTTCACTGAGGCTCCAAGAGAATTCAACTTCCATGGAAGATGTGCAGGCATAATGAAGGAGAGAGAATCAGGTAGAGATTATCTACCAGGTATTTGAATACAGATGGTTGCTTTTAAAGAGCTATTTAAAGGTCTGCTACACTGATCAAAAGTCAGGTCAAGAAACTGCAAAGGAATAGCATTTGTCTTAATTACATTCCTGTAATAATCTTTTTTCCTGTTTATAAGCTATTAAACTGTGGAAAGCTGCATCTGGATATGTGCATATATATGCAGATGCAGTACACAATATATATATTTATTTATATAATGGTTTTTATTTAACTTTATATAACTATTAACTATTTATTATATTAACTATTATATATATATTAACTATATATACATATATATATATTAACTATTTATATATATTAACTATTAACTATTTATATAACTATATGTAAGAAGAGTTTTAGTAAATACTAGATTTCCTGTGGCTTAGATCCTGGGGCTACCATATGTGTGCTTTATTTACATTCCAATGCAAACTTATTCAATAATTCTGCATTTATGTTTCCATTAACACTGGACTAGGCTTAAACATTCTATTCTTGTATTGTAATCATTTGCAAACATCACCTTTAGCCCAGTACATTTTCTATTTACACTCCTACAGAAGAGTGCAGGAACTAGCAGACTCTAAGAGACCATCTGTTTAAGTGCAACTGTGAAATTTCAAGACAAGGATAGCAGAGATGGCTTGTTACAGAAGATTTGGACTCTGTTAAGAGGAATGTGCCTTACTATCTGTGTCATAACAATATAATAGTTTCAAACATTCATTTAAATGGATCAGTGCATGTAACTGAGTTAAATTACATAAAAAGCTGTTTATTTTTGTAATGATGGACATTTCAGTAACATTTAATTTCTCACAAGTTTCATTCTACAAAACATTAGGAGTAGACTATTGAAATGTCTGGATAGAGACAGTAATGAACACAGCTCTTGCTGACAAATAATGCAACAAGATTCTGTGTTTCTTATGCTTGAGAAACCGTAATTTCAGACATGTTTGAGTGCCAGGGAATAAAACATTCTTGGCCTGACAAAGAGTAAATTTGAAATGGGTGATGTGGTGCATGTGCAGCTGAAATATATAAGCTCATTTTCTGAATAACATCTGTGAATAACCGTCATGACAATAGTCCTTCTACTTACCTTCTCTATATAGTAATTTCTTAATCCATTTTGTAAATGGATCTCAGCTATCACAGATCGAGAGACTGTATTTTAGCTGACATTTGTCCTCAAGCCGAGGACATTATGATGAGCTGTAGTCAAAATATACCATAACATTTTTTCTTGTCCTGGTATACAGCTAAACGTGTTCATTTTAAACAACAACAAAACACAACACACAAAATTCTGTATGACAACTCTATGTATAGCATATGTATTAGAAGTTTTCCATTTAATTTCCCAAAAGATAAATACCATTTCGGCTTCTCTTTTCTGGAAATTATTTACTGGTGGGTCTAGAGGCTTATACAAACAAAGTTGTTCTATTTCATTCCTTTTTAACTGCCCTTTTAACTTCCACTAAGTCTTCCCTTTGAGCTAACAGAGCACATATCAAGGGTATTGACTTGTATTCTGATGAGTAGAGAGGAATGGGCACTGAATACACTCCACTGTAGCTCTCATAGAGCATGGCAGAGATATAGGTATAGGCAGTGAGCTCAAATAATTTTTGGATTTAGCTTTGTGGTAAAATTTAACATTTATCAGATAGAACGAGATGCCCTCAACAATGCAGAGAATTGCTGAGATAATTCTTTGAATTGGCAGTTCTAAATTCAAACTCCTTCAGTAAAACATGGCACTCTTGACCAGAAGAATCCAGATCAAAATGTTGCTCATGATTGGACCCTTTCCCCACCAAACCAAAATTCCACTCTTGTTAATAGTTGAACAGATGCATTTCTTGAAATGATTTCATTTGGGTAAAATGACATCTCCAGTATCCATTGAACACCTAGTATTAAACTAAAGTGTGTTAAAAGGAGCTTGCTTTTGGAAATTAATCAAACCATTGTAGTAAGTAATCTTATTTTCTACACAGAAAGTTTGAATTCTCAGTAGATTTCTCTCTGTGTTCACTATATAACGGGTTAACATGCATTTCATTTCCTTACTTACAGGGCTTTATTGAATTAATTTTATTAAATTTAGTTGCTTAGTGGTTGATTATTTCTATTTACTGTATTAATGGAAGGAGATACCTATCATTTCAATATGGATAGCTCCACAGGGAAGACCTAGAGTTTTATCTTTGTTCTCAGTAAATGCTTAAGGCATTAATTCAATTAATTCACAGCTCCTTCAAGTTTTAGAGATGTTATATATATATATATATATTTTCTTACTATAGAGAATACAGATATGCACTCTGCACACAGGTATATATTACTCTGCAATATCAGATAATTTTTATTAAGAGAATATATTGATCAGTGCAATTTATTTGCATTTTTGAATATTGAACATTTCTTACTTCTCACTTGTGAAATTGTTTGCAGCTTGCAGTTTTCAGTACAGAAGTCAACCAGAAGTAGTCACTTTGAGGTGATTCCTTGGAACCATTTCAGAAGTAGGAGAGATATGTAGAGAGGATGCAAGAGTAGGGAGATAAGAAACAAGTGCGCTATGTTTTAAAAACTGATTTCTGTAAAATCTAATTAGATTAAAATCTGCTTGTATGAGTGAAACCCAACATGTCTGAAGACATGTGACTGGACCAAGTCCCCAGCATTCCTGTGCTGCAGAGCAGCAGAGTTCTGTTGGAGCATTGAGGTTAGTCAGTAAACATTGTTCTGCTTCCTCTCTTGGTGTCATGCCTTCCTGCTTTTCGGTGTTGTTTCCTTTTTGTATCAGGAAAACTTTGTCTTAATTCAACCCAATTTGAATTTATCACAGAAGTACAGCTTTACAGTGTGTATTTGTGAGCCTATCTATCTCTTTCTGAAATATTTTGTTGATAAACTCTTGTTAAGGGTATGCGTGGTGCTCAGCAATTAATTCATTATGATTAAAGGATGAAAAAAAAAGGTGCTATATTGAAAAGAAGAGAAAGAGTCTCCAAAGTTTCTGTAAAGTCTGGAATAGTGTGCTCTACGTAAGAGTGGTAAATGATTTGAACCTATTTCTGGAGCAAGTGTGAACTGAGGATTTGTTTGTGACAACGTAAGAATCGTGAAAAATGCAACAATTGTTCCATAGTCTGGATCATATTGAAAATAAGTAGTGAACAAAGTAAAGAAAATTTTAAACTCCTAAATGAAGGAGAGATCTGGGTTGATTTTCTCCTTGTCTTTTTAAATTAGCAGTTGTTTTTTTTTTCATGGGTTATAATTCTTATTTCATTCCATATGCAAAATTCTTTCTCTTGTCCCAGGTGTTACAATCCCCACAAAACAGCCTATAAATGACTGTGTTTGAACCATATATTTTTTCTTTTTATATATAATGTTCTATAGCATATTTTTTGGTCCTGTCTCATGTTCATTGTATCATGAGAGAACATCAAGACCTCAATGGCATTTTACATTACATCTGTAAAAATGTGGATTGTTACTCATAACTATAGCAGAGACTGTGGAAAATGATTAAGGGGGTTGTCACTTAAAAATCAGTATTTTGGATTTAAAACTATGCGTTCTAATTCCTCTTAAGACTTTTGTAGGATAAAAAGTGTAGTTTCCATAACTTAATAGCATGCACCTACACAAATCATTGAATTGTAATAACATGTGGAAGAGAAGCTTATGCTAATAATTCACTAACTCTACCATTAAACCTTAACAAAAGCATGTGTAGGTTCAAAACTGTAGCTTGACTTATGTCACTGTAGTATGCTGGGTTAGAATTCTTAAATTATTAATGAAAAGACTTTGGCTTCTCTTGCACAAGCCATTAGAACAGACCTCTTTGCTAGATGATATTACAGAGCAATAAAAAGGCAAGCAACTGGTAGAAGAATCAGACCAAGGGAGCAGAGTGAAAGCAGACTCCATCACATCTCATTTCCCCACATCTGTGAGAAGAATGGCAATTAATAGTGATTTATCAGTTATTTTGGTGTTTGATTAGTTTTTTTTCAGTTGGGTTTGGGGTATCTGGTTCATGTGTGAATGAAAAAAAGCCAAATGAATGAGTTAAATGAATGAAACATTCCATATTTCTGCATAAAACAAATGCCATACTCCTTTCTTCCAACATGATTTCAGAACACCTGCTTTCCTTCTACCCAGAGATACTTTGCAGCTGACAACAGTGCACATACTTTCTTACCTTCATCTCCAGTATTTTGCATCATCAATCCAGTTTATTTCTCTCACTACAAATTCTCATAGAACTCAGATCCATGTCATGTCTTCAGTCACACTCATACCTGGAAAATATTACCATCATTTTTCACATTCTTCATCTTTCTGACTATAAGCTTCTCTTAGCAAATAACTAGAGCAGAATTTTTCATCTCCTGATGTTTACATAAAGGAATATTTTCTACCCTCTTTATAACCTTGTTTCCCAACATTTCCCAATCTCTTTTCCCAAAATATACAACTTTCTCTGACTCATAACACCTGCTTAAAAGTAGGTTTTAACAATAGCGTTTGTTGGTGGATTTTTGTTGTTGTATTAGAGAATTAATGCACAATTAATATAATTTGCAGAACAATTCTAATTGTCATTTGAACATAATAGGACCATAAGATAATTGAAATGAGTACTAGACATTCTCCAAGTTTAAATAATCATTTGTAGCACTTTGTCTGAAATTCCAACAGCTATTTCCTTTTTGTTGTTATTTATTAATCTTTGCTAATTAAATTGGTTGTGATGTCTATCTTGGCCAAATGCATGATTTTACTGAGAAATTCTGGAGAAATACTACTTGTGAGAATGGGCAAAATGTTCCTAGGCCATTTGCATTTTTTAATTTGAGCACTTTGGCTATTCAGAGAAGAACTTTTCTTCAGGGAAAAGCTTTATTGAGGTAGTTAAAACAAAAAAAGAGGGAGTGAGCAATTTTCCAGAGGAGCAAACAGTACAGGTTTACATCAATAACTTCAACACAGAATCCTGGGGGATAGGGGGGGAGGGTTGCATCCAACAGCAGAACAATCTCTTCACCTCCTCCTGATTTACAAGTCAAAACTTGTACATCCTCTGTCCTTTTCTTTGTCCTTAAATCTGCTGATGAAGAACATTTCCTAATAAATATTTGAATGGTAACGATTATTGTCAGATAGTTACATTTATTTACACAAACTGTCTTTATTCTAATAGTGTGTACTGAAAGATGAGCAGTTACCCAAAATTGTTTCCACTAACATCCTTGACTTCTAATGTGTTTGATTTTCTTATAAAGTCTATGCAGAGTGCACTTATACATTCCAGGCACCCCCATATATACATAAAAGCCTTTTATGTAACATTTATGTGTCTTTGCTGTAAATGAACCCCTTCTAAAACACCGAAATACAAACAAAATAAGCCTGTCTCCAGATTTATTTCTTTTAAACAGAACAGTTATTCACACTCTGTTGACAATAATGCCCTCCAATAGATCAAATAGGTCATGTATTAATACTAACTGGAAAAAAAATTTATTTGGCTAATTCTGTCTGAAGCAAATTTTGGTTGGTACTGATTACCCAAGATTTACATTGTGAGAAGTCTTATGTAAATCTGAAATTCAGTTTAAGGGTGGCATCTTTCTTCAAAGGGACGTTCTAATGCTGTTCCCATTTTTGTATCCAGCATTAGAAGAGGAGATAAGCTAATTAATGTTCTTCTGGATATCTTCAGGAGCTTCCCACTACATTACTTTGTAAATTAATTGACCGTAGGCATTAATGTGAGGCTTCTTCAGTAACCTTTCTTATTCTCATATGTGATGCTTATCACACACAAATATTTTCAGATTGTTAGGTTTGCAAGAAAAAAATAAGAGTTTATGTTGTTGGCTTTTGAGTATTCTGTCAAATGAAGATCCACTCTGAAGCTGTCTGTGGTTGTCTTTAAACATTTGTGTTTTGGTGTATGACCAGTGGAATAATCTTGCTTGTAGATTGGGCATACTTGAGGCCCGAGTTCTGGACTGCTTTCTGTTAAGGACAGCTCAGTACAGATGCATATAGGACATCACCCAGGAAAATTTCAACTATGAATGATTTAAAGAACTGAGAGGTTGTGGGAAGAGTTAGTTTTGTTTCAGGAGGAATGCAAGTGGGAGCATACTGTCAGTCAGTCTCTAAGCATGAACTCAGACAGAAGGTTGGAGGAGGATAACATCCCATCAAGGAAGTGCCAGCAGAAAAAGGGAGCTTCAAAGAAAAGCAAGACTGATACCAAGCTAGGTGGCAGTTGACTAGGTATGCCAGTTTCTGGGAATTTGTAGTAAGTTTGATTAAAAAGAATGGCATCAGTTATGGATTTGAGTCTACAAAGGAGTCAAAACAGACCTTGGTCTGTTGGTGGTTTAAGGAAATAAGTGTTCTTCAAAGATCACGCTTTGAGGATGACATGTTTTCAGAGATGGTGAGAAAATTTTTGCTCAGGTTAGCTTGCTTGATTACCAAAAAAAGAGACAGGAGAGTCTTAGCTTTCCTCATTCAAATAAAGAGAGAGTCTAATGCGGACATTTCCCTTGTAGGGTCTCAAAGAATTGAAGGCACAGCCACTTCTTTTCCTTGCTTCCCTACCACATTGTCCCTTCTCCTTTCCTCACTGGCTGAAATATTTGAAGGTTACAGAACTCCTGGACATGTTCCCCCTTGTATGTCACCACATCCCATGTAACATACATTGCATGTGCAATTAACTCCTTGCTGCCTAGATAGCTGAGAAGTTGATATTAATTAGCCTATTAAGCTTGCACTGTAACTCCAAAGTTCACAAGTTCGAGTTTTCAAGGCTTTGTAACTTAAGCCTTATTTGGTGAAAACTTCTGCACAAGTTGTCTGCAAGGACACGTTGCTCACAAGCCTCTTTATCTCAAGAGGCTTATGAAGTTTCTTTTCTGCTAAGAATTTGTACTGGCATTTTCTTTGAAGGAGATAAACTGCACCGTGAGGTCAAGAGTAGGGAATACTTTCACTACCATTGTGTCTCAACAAGTCATAAAGTGAAATTTGGTAGACAGACAGTCTGTAAAGTTTTTTATTTGTTCTGTTTTAAACAAAACACAAACACACACACACAAAGTAAATAAAAACAAACAAAATTCCACCACAAAACAAATCCCAGAATCCAAACCAGAGGCAAATGTTCCTCCAAAATCCCTTAATTGTCACTTACAGGGGGGAATGCCACAGAGAATGCAGTCTGTCTGTTGTTTAATTCCTACAGTCCCATGAGTATCAAAAGGCTGGGCTGACATTTTTATCTTCTATATTCTGTGATGTAAGACATGAAGTCACTGTGGTTTGCCTTGGCTGTAGAATTAAAATGCAAAGTGTTTGAATTTAACTGCGTTTGTTGCCTTTGTTCAGCCTTTACCATTACTAACCTGACTGGATTTCAGCACAGAGAAAAGAGACTGCAAGGAAAAATATGGAAATGTAAAGGATGTACTTTTAGGGAAAAAAAAAATCTTGAAAATTACTGGATTCATCATAGCAAAATGGAAATAATTTCCTCTCTGGAAATAAAGTAAATAAATAAATATGGAATTTCCTACACAGTTGGTGGGGTGTAGGGGTATATAAATAGACAGCTTAAGAAGTAGGCTTTAAATGCAATCTATGTCACAGTGACTTTAAGGCAGTAGTGATTAAGTTAAGTCTATTCCATTAGTTTTTTTGGAGGCCACTTTAAAGAGTGACATAAGATGCATATTATTATTTCTGGCAATGAGTAATTATTCCATTGCGTATCGTATTCATTTAGTTTAAATTCTGCAAAATGCTTGATACAACTTCATACTATTGCCAGACAAACCCTAGCCCAAATAAGACTCCTTAAGACAAATGTGGTACTAAGAAGCAGACATTCTTTATTACAGTGCCAGTTGCATAGGGGATATTTCCTTCCTAATGTGAGCTCTGACTAGACAAAGGCACATCCTTTATATACATTTGGGTACAGTAACTCCATGTACTTGGAGAGATGTTTGCAGCAGTCATGAGATCTCAACCCCAACTTTCATGCTTTTGATTAGTTAATGATAGGGCTAATCTCCCTTTTAGCTGACCCCTCTTTACAAGAAAGACACTGAGGGCCTGGAGCATGTTAAAAAAATCGAAGTTAACACATTTTTTAGATGAAAACTTGTTTTTAATTTAAGAAATGGAAATCAAAGTATTTACAATTCTGTATTCAAAATATAATGAAAGAGTAGAAGCAGAGCACAGTGCATTTAAGATAAATACAAATATTTTGCAATGGACTGAGTGTGGAGGGGTGAAATACAAGAAGATTGCAGTGTAATTAAAGAATGAAGTGAGTATTTTGGTAGGAGCAGGTTAGAAATATTTTTAATCCCATTACAAAAACAGTTGTGGATGCAAAAAGCTGAGCAGCAGCAGTGAACTCCTGAAGATTTCCAATTGATGTGGGTGTATTAAAATACTGGTTGAATAATAGTATCTTAATTATGCCTTTTTGTGAATTTCAGTTTGCTACGCTATTGAAAAAAGTACCATGGGGGAATGAAAGGGAATGGAATAAGTGGAGAATAGCTAGAAAACACTTAGGATATTGTAAATATTTAATTGTATGAACTGAGTGAGTTGTAGATGTTGTCTATAAGACCTAATTAACTACATGAAAATAGCTGATTAACTTCTCCACAGAGTAATATGCTCATGACTGTGAGGTAAACTGAAGTTTTTGCTGTCTTTGTGATATATACATGCTCTGAAATTTGCAGGCTGTTCCAAGACCTCCCTTGAAGCCTGTTTCTCACCTGAATAGATGTGAAGTCTTCTTCACATCTATTCATTCTTCTAGATGTGAAGTGTATTCCTGAGCTTTGGTGGAGTCCCGTCCCTAAGGTATAGTTAGTTAGCACAAGGATGCATGGGAACTTGGCATGTAATTGGGAAAGGTTTAAAGACCAGGCATTGCAGTGTATTTCAGAGCATAACACTTTCCTAACCCATTGCAGTCAATGCAATGTAGCTATCATCTCTGGAAGCATCTGTTTCAGGCAGTTAATTTCTCACTCTTATCACATCTATACTGATTTTTCATTAGTGTATTTGAGTTGTGTGACACCTGAAATACCATATACCTAGGTAAACTGGGTAGAACTATTGATTCCTTTGATGGCAGAAAGGCCTTACAGAGAGATCTTCATAAATTAGAGCACTAAAAAATCACCAACCACATGAAGATTAAGAGCAAATGCCTGACTCTACACCTGGGACTGGGAAACCCCAGACCTATGTGTAGACCAGGGGACAAGAGGCCGGAGAGCAGTCCCACAGGAAGGGATGTGGGCTCTGATTGATGACAAGCTGAATCTAAGTCAGCAGTGTGTCCTGGCATCCCAAAGGGCCAACTGTATCCTGGGATGCAACAAGCCCAGTGCTGCCATCCTAGTGAAGAAAGGGGTTGTCCCACTCTGCTGGGTGCTGAGCGACCTCACCTCAAGTATTGCGTGCAGGTTTGGGTGCCACAATTTAAGAAGGTCATAAAACTATTGGAGAGCATCCAAAGGAGGACTACAAAAATGGTGAAAGGTCAAGTGGGCAAGACGTATGAGGAGTGGCTGAGTTCACTGGGTTTGTTCAGTGCTGAGCAGAGTTGCTGAGGGGAGGCCTGATGGCAGCTGCAGCTCTCCCAGGGAGAGGAAGAGCAGCGCTGAGCTCTGCTCTGTGTGACAGCGACAGGGCCCGAGGGAACGGCACGGAGCTGTGTCAGGGGAGGGGCAGCTGGGGGTTAGGGACAGGGTCTGCACCACAGAGCAGTGGGCGTGGAACAGGATGCCAAGGGCAGGGGGCATGGCCCCAAGCTGCCAGAGCTCAAGGAGAATTTGGACAACACTCTCAGACATAGAGTTTGAGTTTTGGGTGATGCTCTGTGGAGCCCAGAGTTGGACTTGGATGATCCTCGTGAGTCCCTCACAGTACAGGGTGTATCTACATTTTTCTAATCTGAATTTCAGAAAAGTATGCTTTTCTTATTTTGCAAGTATCAATTAATCCTAAACTATTCAGCACTTATATCTAAATCTCAAAATTCATTATTAAAAGGCTGCTGAATAGAACTGATGAAATTATGTACTTTGTTCAAGACTAAGTATTGGTTAATGACTTTTAAAGCTAGAGTTTTCTACTGTTTATGAAGAAGAATCAAGCACTCTAGCTCAGAGCTGCAGCATGCATATTATGGATTGAGTTAAGTCTGAGAGGATCAATGGAGACTCTGTGTGCCCACAATGTTACAAGTACAAGTACAATGGAGCAAGCAGGTCATTCATATCCATTCTTATGCCACTTCTTTCCTGTAATCAAAATCAACTGATAATTGAGTAAAGGTCATAAAAAAGGCATTTTCTGAGGGCTGCTCTGAAAGTATTGCTCCTATTTTATTATGTTGTACCACAACATCAGAGATGTATATTGATGGTATGGCATTAGAAGTTGAACCTTCCCACCAATATTCCTTTACATTTTGTTGTGTGTGACAGATGGCAGCAGAGGGGCAGTCTGACAGAATGGCATCTGACATGGAAGTGCATATGAAGCAAAGGCGTGTCATTGAATTTCTCCTTGAAGAAAAAATCACACCCATTGACATTCATCAGAGCTTGCTGAACATTTATGGATACCAAAATCGTCTGTGAGTACAGTGAAGTGGTGAGTGGCGCGTTTCAACAGTGCTGACAATGGGCCACCTCTGCCGATGCAGATTTTTAAAAGCACAGCATGCAGGCTCTTGTTTATTGCTGGTGAAACGGTGGTAATGCTGGCATAACTAATGTCATAGCTATGTTGAAAAATAGTGTTTTGTAGCTGAAAATTTGCTTTATCGTCTTATTGTGCTCTTTGTATCTGTTGCAATTTCCACGGAAATAAATAGGACGCATTACTTACTGAGGGAGCTGTGTTAACAAATTGCTTTGGTCAGATTCTTATGCAAAAAAAAAAAAATAAATATATATATATATATATATATATATATATATGGGATATAGGACTACTAGATTCTCAGGTGTTTGGAATTTGACTGGAGTTAATGTATTTATACTGAAGGAGGAAAGAGTGAGTTCTGTCATATATTTTATCTTTTGTATAGTTATTCTTTCCTTCTGCACCAGTTATTGAAGGACAAACACATCACCTTAGTTATCTCACAAATCTTGAGATTCTTATGGTGGAATACCTTTCTTTCTCACATTACCACCTATTTATGTATCAACAGTGTCCAAAAGCCTATAGATTAACGAAACTTCATTTAGTTTCCTTCTCTCCCATAGAATTAAGCAGATTTTTTACCTTTTGTGTTCTACATTGTGTTATACTCTGAAAGAATGTTTGCTAATACAGATAGCAATCTGCAGGAAAAGTGATGCTTCTAATTCTCCTCTGTCACTTTTTGTTCTGATTTTGGGTACCACCCAGAACTGTATGCATAAGAACACATAAATGCATCTTTGAGGTAATGGTTTGTCCTATCCTACCCTCAGTACTCAATGGAACTTGAAAATTCCCAATACTAGATCATTGCCTGGCCAGCAGTGATTAGTGTGTTACCCTCTGAACTTTTCAACTGGGAACTACATTCTGTATGGGAAGAAACTACTTTTCTGGCTATAGATAAAAGTTATTCTTTCCCATTTTAAAGCTTATATATATATCTTCTGCTCCTCAGCAATTTAAAAACAATGGAAATTTTGAGGTGTGTGAAGAGCTAGCATACTGTGCATTCAGAATTCAGATGAAATGATAGGGGGCTACTATGAATTTGATTCACTGAGATATGAAAACTTGTATGTAGCAGTAAAAATTTGACTATTTGCTTTGAAATCGTTTAAACTGCCCTTGTGATTCTTGTCCTACTCATTTGAGAAGCTCTGAGCATATTTCTGAGTCTCTTTCTTTTATGAGATTTCTTATAGAGCTGTATGAATGTCATTTGGAGGAGGAGTAAAGATATTTAGAGAGCCTCTTGTATATTTCTACTTTAACATTAAGCATATAAGATGCTCATAAATATGCAATCAACTATCAAGTACATAGTCTCTGGAAATGTCAGCCGTTTATACTGATCACTTTAGAAAGAGCTGGAATTTTGGCGTTAGCATTAATTACTGTAATAATTCTGTTGACAGGAAGTATTTGCCCATGTTACATTAGCTATGGAGTACAGTAAAATCCAGTAATACTATGTGAAATGATAAAGATGAGGGATAGATGTTTGTATTTATTTATTTAATTAATTTTGAATACTTTGTGACTGCCATCTCTTTAAATTCTTACTAGTAATGGAAATGACTACTGAAAATGTGCATTTACATTTAGTGTTTACTCTCAGATTCTTGCTTATCTTCTAATGCTGGCTGTATAATTTAAAAAAAATTCTCAAAAATTTTAATATTCCATGTCATTGTATAGCAAGATGTAAACACAACTGCAAGTGTAATAAGCAGAGACCTAATGTTTAAATAAACAATTGAACAAAAAACAGTATACTTAATTTGAAGGGAACTGTATGGCTATCTGAATCATCTTCTTTGATATGTGATACAGCTTTGCTGGGGCAGTGTTACAAGAACTGCAGAACATACTATTGTTTTTATTCTGACTCTTTCATGGTGATGTTAGCAAACTGAGATTTCAGTAAGTGTTCATTGATGCTGTTTCTCACAAGTAATAAATATGGAAGTCTTCTGTGTGGGATAATTCTGTTTGCATCTTGAAACAAATTTTTGTATCTTCATTCTGTATTGGTTTAGACACTCTGGAGGTAACACAAGGTATAATTGATTTGATAATTGAGTATCCCTGCAAAAAAAGAGTTGGTGGTACTGGTGGATCAGAAGCTGTACATGAGCCAGCGGTGTGTCCTTGCAGCCCAGAAAAACAGCACCATATCCTGGGCTGCATCAAAAGAAGTGTGGCCAGCAGGGTGAGGGATGTGATCCTGTCCATCTGCTCTGTGCTGTTGAAACCTAACCTGGTGTACTGCATCCAGATGTAGAGTTCTTGGTACAGAAGAATTGTGGACCTGTTGGAGCACGTTCAGAGGAAAGCTACAAAAATTGTCCAAGGGATGAAATGCCTTCCCTAAGAGACCAGGCTGAGAGTGCTGGGTCTGTTCAGCCTGGAAAAGAGAAGGCTCCTGGACACCTGATAGCGATCTTTCAGTATCTAAAGAGAATCTACAGGAAAGAAGGGGACAGATTCTTTAGCAGGATCTGCTGTGACAGAACAAGAGGAAATGGCTTCAGGCTAAAAGAGATTTCTATTGGATATAGTGTAGATCTTTTTATGATAAAGGTGCTGAAGCACTGGAACATATGGCCCAGAGAGGTGGTGGATGCACTGTCCCTGGAGGCATCCAAGGTCAGGATGGATGGCGCACTGGGTATTCTGAACTAGCTGTAGGTGTCCCTGTTCATTGCAGAGGTTTGGACTAGTTGACCTTTAAAAGTCTGTTGTGGTTTTGTGTTTTTTGATGCCGGTATTCCACATCAGAGCATCACGCAGCAGTTAAGGAGTTAATGCTGTGGGAGCAGCAGAGGGGAGGGGCGGAGCTCCGCACCGGATGCAGGCGGCGCTCGGTCTGGGCGCGTTGCTCTGGGCTGCCGTGGAGGTTCAGCACGTGTGCTTCCCCTGCGGGTCCTCCTTAGCGTAAGCTCACAGCTTTTGGTTTGGAAATTGTTATCTCTCTTTCAATTGTTCAATTTTATTAGATTTAGTAAAGTTACCGCTCCTTCTCAGATCGTGCCGTTGTTTTCTTGTAGACCCATCTCTTCCCGCCGTTTCCCCCTCCCCCTCCCGGAGCGCGGCTCTGCTCGGGCGGCCGCGCGGCCACTGACGCAGTTTCTTTTTCTCTCCCCTCTCCCTTCTCGGTTTTCCCTTGGGTCACTGTCACGGACAACACCGTGACAATTATTGGTGGAGAATGCGGGCAGTGCAGTATTGGCTCTCCATTGTAAATCTGGTGCAGAGTGGACTAAGGTTTTTCATGTACCTTACAGCATGCTGGCGTCTTTTTAAGCTCCTCGCGTTCAGCACCGGAGTAGTGTGGATATACAGCTACTTTAGTGTGCTGAGGGGGTTACATGCCTCCTACCTAAACACCCTGGCTAACGTGACAGATTATGCGGCATTTGGAATGGTTTCCAGTTACTCTTTTCAGGTCTTTACCTATATTCAGGATGTCAGCCTGGCAGTTGTGGCAGCTGTGTTATCTATTTTTCTGAATGCTCTCTTGGTAATTTATATCATGTGGAGGAAGCCTTCCTCAAAACCAGAGAGTGTTGAATGGCAGGGAAAGTGGAAAAAATTAGGAAAGAAATTAGAAGCATGGGGACCCCCGGTGTTATGCAATTTTGATCTTGAGCACCTGTGGGACCCTGAGAAATTCAGTGAGTGTTTAGGTAAGGAGTCATGGGACTCAGGACGATCTGAGAAGGAATGTATTGTTTGGGGTCTGGCTTGTGCTTATCGAGCCATAATTGATATTCTGGAGAGAAATGGTTTCCAAACCAAGGTCCAAAGCAAAAATGAAAACCTCAAAGTAAGACCTGACCAATCACAGGAAGCACCGGTATCAGTGTCGGTTGCCCCTGTGGAAGGCCAGAAATGGACACGGCCATCTTCGCGCCTAGAACGGAAAGAAGAAGAAGCAGAGAAAAAAAAGGAAGATCCAGGCGAGGGGCCCTCCTCAGCACCACCACCACCACCACCACCTAAAAAGGCCACTAAGAAAAGTGAGAGACATGGAGAAGACAGCGATGATGATGGAGTCACTGTTACCACTACTCGTCGGCCCCTAAAGATGACTGAAATACAAGGTTCAAGAAAGGAGTTTGTACGGCGCTCGGGTGAATCTATTGTCACCTGGTTGCTGCGGTGTTGGGACAGCAGTGCCAGCAGTGTGTCCCTAGATGGCAGTGAAGCCCGCCAACTGGCAAGCATTGCCCGAGACCCAGCTATCGACAGAGGAATTGGCAGATGTCTGAATGGAGTCGCTACCCTCTGGGAACGAGTACTAGTGGCTGTAAAGGATAGATACCCTTACAAAGATGATCTGGAGCCTAAGGTGGAAAGATGGAACACCGTGGAGAAAGGCATCCAATTTTTGAGAGAAACAGCCATAGTAGAGATGCTGTATGATCCCAATTTCGTCCCTAACAACCCACACCAGGACCGTGATCCTGATAGAGTAAGGTGCACACCTGATGTATATCGCAAGCTCTCAAAAACAGCACCAGAGAGGTACGCAAGTACACTGGTAGCAATGTTCCATAGATTCGAGGGTCAAGACAGGAGACTCCCAGTTTATGAACTGACTATTACACTCCAAAACTTTGAACAGCAGTTTCCACCATCACGTGCTTCCATTGCAGCTATAGTAGCAGAAGAAGTAGGTGAGATTAAGGAGACACAGAAAACTATACTGGACGAACTGTCATTACTGATGAATAGGGATGAACCTGTGTCAGTATTGGAAACACCTGATGAAGACGAGCATGACGCAAAGAATCTGATGAAGCAATTGATCAAACTGTTGAAAGTCTCGGCCACCAAAGGCAACCGCCCCTCTGCACGAGCAAATGACGGCAGTAACATCATGTCACGTGTGGCCATGTGGAGCTTCTTACGAGAAAACGGAGAGGACATGAGGAAGTGGCATAAAAAACCCACTCCTGTACTGCGAGCACGGGTGAGAGAACTACAGCAGAGATCAGCCACCAATGAAATTGCTCCCGTCACTGCAGGTAACCAATAGAGGGGCCCTGCCCTCAGCCAGGGGAGGGAAAGGGATAACAGAGTGTATTGGACTGTGTGGATTAGATGGCCTGGCACATTAGAGCCACAAAGATATAGGGCACTGGTGGACACTGGTGCACAGTGCACTCTGATGCCCTCGAGTTATAAAGGGACAGAGTTGATTCATATTTCTGGAGTGACTGGGGGTTCTCAGGAACTGTCTGTGTTGGAGGCAGAAATAAGCCTCACCGGTAAAACCTGGCAGAAGCATCCCATAGTGACTGGACAGGGGGCTCCATGCATACTCGGTATTGACTATCTCAGAAGGGGACATTTCAAGGATCCCAAGGGGTACCGATGGGCTTTTGGAATAGCTGCTGTAGATGCAGACAACATTCAGCAGCTGTCTGTTTTACCTGGCCTGTCAGAAGATCCGTCTGTTGTGGGGGTACTGAAAGTGAAAGAGCAGCAGGTACCTATCGCTACAAAAACAGTGCACAGACGGCAGTACCGCACCAACAGGGATTCCTTGCTCCCCATTCATAACTTGATCCGTCAGCTAGAGAGCCAGGGAGTGATCAGCAAGACTCACTCACCTTTTAACAGCCCCATATGGCCGGTGCGTAAAGCCAGTGGAGAATGGAGGCTGACGGTAGATTACCGTGGCCTGAATGAAGTCACACCCCCACTGAGTGCTGCTGTGCCAGATATGTTGGAGCTGCAGTATGAACTGGAGTCAAAAGCAGCCAAGTGGTATGCCACTATAGACATTGCCAATGCATTCTTTTCTATTCCTTTGGCCACAGAGTGCAGACCACAGTTTGCTTTCACCTGGAGGGGCGTTCAGTACACCTGGAACCGTTTGCCCCAGGGGTGGAAACACAGCCCAACCATCTGCCATGGGCTGATTCAAACCACACTGGAACAGGGTGGGGCACCTGAGCACCTCCAGTATATTGATGACATTGTTGTGTGGGGTGATACAGCAGAGGAAGTTTTTAAAAAAGGAGAGCAAATAATCCAAATTCTTCTGGGTGCTGGTTTTGCTATTAAACGGAACAAAGTGAAGGGACCTGCCCAAGAAATTCAATTCCTTGGAGTAAAATGGCAAGATGGACGTCGTCACATTCCAGGAGATGTGATTGACAAAATCACCAGTATGTCACCACCCACTAGCAAGAAAGAGACACAGTCTTTTCTGGGTGTAGTAGGTTTTTGGAGGATGCACATCCCAAACTACAGCCTCATAGTAAGCCCCCTCTATCAAGTGACTCGGAAAAAGAATAATTTTGCATGGGGTCCTGAACAGCAGCAGGCCTTTGAGCAAATCAAGCAGGAGATAGCCCGTGCTGTGGCCCTGGGGCCAGTTCGGTTGGGACAGGATGTGAAAAACATCCTCTACACTGCTGCTGGAGAGAAAGGTCCCACTTGGAGTCTGTGGCAAAGAGCCTCTGGGGAGACCCGAGGCCGACCCCTTGGATTTTGGAGCAGAGCGTACAGGGGTTCAGAGGAGTGCTACACTCCAACTGAGAAGGAGATTTTGGCCGCATACGAGGGGGTTCGGGCTGCCTCTGAAGTAATCGGTACTGAGACACAGCTCCTCCTGGCACCTCGACTGCCAGTGCTGAATTGGATGTTCAAAGGAAAGGTTCCCCCCACCCATCATGCTACCGATGCCACCTGGAGTAAGTGGATTGCACTGATTACACAGCGAGCTCGGATGGGGAACCTCAACCGTCCAGGAATCCTGGAGGTGATCATGGACTGGCCTGAAGGCAAGAAATTTGGAACATCCCCATCAGAGGAGATACCACGTGCTAAAGAGGCCCCACCATATAACGAACTACTAGAGAATGAAAAGACGTATGCCCTCTTCACTGATGGATCGTGTCGTATTGTTGGGAAGCATCGCAGATGGAAGGCTGCTGTGTGGAGCCCCACACGACGAGTTGCAGAGGCCACCGAAGGAGAAGGAGAGTCAAGCCAATTTGCGGAGGTAAAGGCTGTCCAGCTGGCCTTAGATGTGGCTGAACGGGAGAGGTGGCCCATGCTATATCTTTATACTGACTCTTGGATGGTGGCAAATGCTTTATGGGGGTGGTTGCAGCAGTGGGAACAGGACAACTGGCAACGGAAGGGTAAACCTATTTGGGCTGCTGAACTGTGGAAAGACATTGCTGCCCGAACAAAAAGGTTGGGTGTAAAGGTGCGCCATGTAGATGCTCATGTGCCCAAGAATCGAGCTACTGAAGAGCAGAGAAATAACCATCAGGTAGATCGAGCTGCCAGAATTGAGGTGTCTCAGATCGATTTGGACTGGCAGAACAAAGGAGAGCTATTTTTAGCTCGGTGGGCCCATGAGACCTCAGGCCATCAAGGAAGGGATGCGACCTATAAGTGGGCTAGAGACCGAGGGGTGGACTTAACTATGGATGCCGTTGCACAGGTTATCCATGACTGTGACACATGCGCCATAATTAAACAGGCCAAGAGGATGAAACCCCTCTGGCAGGAAGGGCGATGGGAAAAGTATAAATATGGGGAGGCGTGGCAGGTTGATTATATCACCTTGCCACGAACTCGCGATGGTAAGCGTTACGTGCTCACCATGGTGGAGGCGACCACTGGGTGGCTTGAGACATACGCAGTACCCCATGCTACCGCCCGAAACACCATCTTAGGGCTCGAGAGACAAGTCCTATGGCGACATGGCACTCCAGAGAGAATTGAGTCCGATAATGGGACTCATTTCAAAAATTCTCTTGTGGATATCTGGGCCAAAGAACACGGCATTGAATGGATTTACCATATCCCCTACCATGCACCAGCTGCTGGTAAGATCGAGCGCTACAACGGGTTGTTAAAAACCATGTTGAGAGCAATGGGTGGCGGGACATTCAAGCACTGGGAGAAGCATCTGGCAGAAGCCACCTGGCTGGTCAACACTAGGGGATCAGTCAACCGAGAGGGTCCTACACAGTCCAGCTCCCTACAGATCATAGAGGGAGATAAGGTCCCTGTGGTACATGTGAGGAGCATGTTGGGAAAAGCGGTGTGGGTCCTTCCAGCCTCTGGAAAGGGCAAACCCCTCCGTGGAACCGTTTTTTGCGCAGGGACCTGGGTGCACCTGGTGGGTAATGGATAAAAATGGGGACGTCCAGTGTGTCCCACAAGGGAATTTGATGCTGGGGGAATGCAGTCTGTAATTAAGTGTGTATGTATGTATATATATATATATGTTTCTATGTAACTATGTTTCTATGTAACTTATGTTATTACTGTTTGGTTACGTATAGATGTGTGTTAAGCATGATGTGATGATGTGGAATAAGGGGTGGAATGTTGTGGTTTTGTGTTTTTTGATGCCGGTATTCCACATCAGAGCATCACGCAGCAGTTAAGGAGTTAATGCTGGGGGAGCAGCAGAGGGGAGGGGCGGAGCTCCGCACCGGATGCAGGCGGCGCTCGGTCTGGGCGCGTTGCTCTGGGCTGCCGTGGAGGTTCAGCACGTGTGCTTCCCCTGCGGGTCCTCCTTAGCGTAAGCTCACAGCTTTTGGTTTGGAAATTGTTATCTCTCTTTCAATTGTTCAATTTTATTAGATTTAGTAAAGTTACCGCTCCTTCTCAGATCGTGCCGTTGTTTTCTTGTAGACCCATCTCTTCCCGCCGTTTCCCCCTCCCCCTCCCGGAGCGCGGCTCTGCTCGGGCGGCCGCGCGGCCACTGACGCAGTTTCTTTTTCTCTCCCCTCTCCCTTCTCGGTTTTCCCTTGGGTCACTGTCACGGACAACACCGTGACAAAGTCCCTTCCAACTCAAATGATTATATGATTTATTAATATGTAATCACTTGCAGTTCAGTGACACTTGCAGAACTTGTGAACAGTCTTGTACTGAGGTTAACGTTTTTTTCATTTTGTTTTGCTTTCTCTTCCTTTCTGCAGTGCATTTGATATTTGTGAGCATATGTGAGTTGGGAATTAGGCCCCAAAACTTAGATGTCCACTTACCCTTCCATTGAAATGGTTCAGGTGTACAGCGTTATTCTAGCTGTCAATAAGTTTTTGCTAATCCATTTGGATACAAAAGATAATAGTTGAATCTATTAAACCAATTCAAGTACACGTAAAAGTCTAGAATGCTCAAAACTACCAAGTTTCAGCACAGTACAGGTGGCACACCCTGTTATTGTCTGGTTCTTTTAAGCCTTTTCTGCATTCTGCCTTGCAGCAACATGCTGCTTTTTCATCACGGGTCTGGACCTGGGCACATTACAATATGTAATCAAAATATAAATTGTCTATTAATAGTTCCTTTATCTATGTTGGCAGATTACTACAGAGCCCTTAAGTAAAATTTGCATGCATAGTTTTGTGTGGACCCTCAAGAATGCTGAGCTTTATGCTAGATTATCATGTGTGACCAGGCCACTATTGCTTAAAAAGTAGGTAACATCAAAGAGAGGACTGGCTGCCACATGGCCTGCTTAGCTGGTGGGCTATACAGTGGCATTACTCCAGTACTCTCTTACATCAACTGTATGACCTCATAAAATTAATGAGACATGTTTTTACAACTTTCTTTCAGACTAGGCAATAGTAATCACTGTATTTTATATGACATAGTGTTTAAACTGTCATGCAAAAAAAATCTTACAAATACAGTGTAAATACTTTGAGTTGCAGAAGGTAATTATTAATCTTTAAAGAAAGCATAAAATATGCATAGTAAGTTAATAAATGGCAGATTAATAATTTATTCAATGTAAAAGAGAAGGGAAGAGAGGTATTAACATTTTTACCTACAGTTACTTTTTTTTATCTTCTACAAGCCATAACTAAACCACTAGATTTTTAATCTTTACCGTGTTTATTTTCAAAGCCTTGTAGCAGTGTGGAGATGCATAAAGAGTTTGAAGGGCATATGTGAGTGTGCCTTTGTCTGTGTATGTCTCCCATATAAATAGATAACAGAGAGACTACTTTTGCAACTCACACCTTCAATCATTCTCTCCGACAGTAGCTGGAAGAAGTTAGTAGGGCCATAAACTAACATAGACATTCTATAATGAAATGAGTTTCTTAACTGCTATTTTCTTTCTTACCTTAAAATTTCACTATCTTTGAACATATACAAGCTAGTTGCTTGTAAATTATCCAGTTTGGTACTGAGAAAGATTTAATGAAGTTGAAAAAGCGTTGATGTCGTTCCTCTATTAATGTTTCACTTCTTGGAACTCAGAAGACAGTTCATTTGGCAATAGATAACAAACCTCCAGAATTAGCCATAATACTTAATGTTTATGAGAATGTTTAACTTAAACACGAGTATTAATTTGTCTTTAATGATCAGAATAATCAAGTGTTGCCAACATTAGCATTCGAAAACCATGCACTAGTCCTCAGAATAAATAAATAAATAAAAATTCCAAAAACCATAAATTTACATTTAAGTAACTAATTGTGGGTTTTGCAAACATTCTGTTTTACATTCTGTTCTGCAAACCTTCGATTCAATGTTTTCTTTGCAGCCAGGAAGAAAGTAGCAAAATCTAAAAATCTTATAGTACCATGGAACTTTAAGGAACTGAGGATTAAAGTGAAATACCAATGATAATGAAGGATGATTATCAGACAGCTGGAGCACCTCTCCTGCAAGGACAGGCTGAGGAAGCTGAACTTGTTCAATATGGAGAAGGGTCCAGAGAGACCTCATTGTGTCCTTCCAGTACTTGAAAGAAGTTTATAAGCAGGAGTGTGATTGACTTTCTACACTACCTAATAGTGATAGGACAAGGGGGAATGGTTTTATACTAAAAGAGGGGAAATTTGGGTTAGGTGTTAGGAAGAAATTATTTACTCAGAGGGCTGTGAGGCATTGGCACAGGCTGTCTCATTCTTGGAGGCATTCAAGGCATCTGGTTCTAGTTTGGTAACCCTGCCCACTGCAGGGTGTTAGAACAAGATGAAGGTCCCTTCCAACCCAAGTCATTCTATGATTTTATGAATA